>NC_139631.1:35768782-36326282 GCF_964638095.1 Poromitra crassiceps
TCAGTGGCATCAACCTGATCATGAGTTATGGGGATTTGTGTCTTTTATGGGGAAAACAGCATAAAGTAAAACTGATATTTGTTGCCATTGGTGGTTGTTTGCCTTAGAAATCCCCCTCCTTTGATTATGAAAACAACATGCAGAACAGGAGAAGTTGCTGTAAATGTTAGAATATACCTACTGTATATGGGTTTTTCATATATGCGTTTTTGGATTGAAGCTGCTGCTGATACACGATATTTTGCACCAATATTTTGTAGGATCAATATTTTCTAATTACAAGTATTCAGTGTTTGGCCAACATTTCTATTGTCATCAGGGTGGAAAAGCCTCAGAAACAGCATATACCAGCACCAAACTCTCTCCCAGACACCCAAAAGCTGTGGGGTCAAATCCTAATATCGGTTTAGCGAGTTAATATTCTTCTTTTCATTCAATCTTATTCTAATTAAAACTGTAGAAAGAAAGAAAGAATGCTCCTTAGGCTTAAACAATAGCTGCGGGCCCGCCCTGGCTCGCCCACTGTGCGTCGCATAACCAGCTCGGCTGCAACGTGGCCTCGCCTGCTCTATGACATCACCGATGACATTATCACGGATGACATCACTGATGACATCATGCCTGACGACATCATCACTGAACTTATATAGCCTCAGCCAGGAAGGATGACATCACAGATGACATCATTACTGATTACATCATTGATGACATCACATCATTAGGTAATCAGGGCAATTACCTAATTCAGAAATCTGGCTCCATCAGGTCACCCGCACGGGTGCTCTTTACACCCCCTGAAAGTTTCAGCCCGATTACACGTAAAACGGCATAGCTGTGGCCGTACAAAGTTCTGCTCACTCACACGCACACACCCATGGACACTTCTTATTCTTATTATAGGAAAGGAGAGATGCTCATTGGAGGTGGGGTTCATCTCCATATGAAAGAAGAAGTAGGCAGCAGGCTTTACTACTAAAAGTAGTGCCTTGGATTTTTGTAGTAGGGCCTGCTGCCTACCTACTTCTTTTTTCATATTACTAGCGGACCCGTGGGAACCCCGCTGTGAGCCCCCCCTGATCTGGAACATGACATCATCACTGATGACGTCATCACTGAACTTATAGCCTCAGCCAGGAAGATGACATTACTGATGACATCATCCCTGACATCTCTGATGACATCACATCATTAGGTAATCAGGGCAATCACCTCATTTAAAAACCCGGCTCCCTCAGGTCACCCGCACGGGTCCTCTTTACAACCGCCGAAAGTTTCAGCCCGATCGCACGTAAAACGGCACGGCCGGACAAAATTCTGCTCACTCACTCACTCACTCACACGCACACGGACACTTCTCTAATTATAATATACTTGTATTATAATTATTGACAATGTTGATCATTTCCATCCTGCAGTTATATTCCTCCCTTCATTATATTATAAAGCAAGGAATCTCTGTATGTGAGCATGCGTGTCCTTCGCATTCGACTTCACACTGAGTGCTGCTGGGGACCCAAGGACGTACAGTGTTACCATGTGATTTCATGTAATTGGACATGCGACACATTCAATATTAATCAACTTTGAATAAACAAGTGAACAGCGCTCTCTGCAGCGGTGGGGCAGAGGGGTACTGCACTAGTACTTCATATTCACATTACTGCTGAAACTGGAAGCCATAAAAGCTGCATGTAAACCAAGATAGTAGCTGTACAAATTAACACCTCAAAGCATTGCAAGCAGCTGGCCAAACAGATTTAGATTTAGTGTTCAGATGTCCAAACACACTGTGATGTGACTAATATCTTGGACATAATATACATGTGTCTTAATTGCAGTATTCATAGGAATATGACCTTAATCAAAGAAGAAACAGTAGCAATGTTTCCATTCAACTGTCAAGCTAATGCGTTGCAAACTATTGAGATGTCACACAAAAACACAAGACGCAAATTAGATTTCCACCAGCTGGGTTGAGGAGAATAAATAGACTACGGTAATTGAATGTCAAAAACGCATCAGAGAAATAGTCTTTCATTAGCTGATCAGTAATTGCACAAGTTGTTGCCGTTTTTTAGTATGTGGGAGTTAATGTTGGCCATATTTCATAAAAACAAAGAAATTAACTTAATGAAGTATGATTATCTACTGTATGACATAGCTACGATGAAGCTACTTACACAAGGGAAGGCATTTATGTGAGCAATGTAAACGCAGCATTCTCATGACTGTATTGAATTGATGATGCAAAAACGTGGCTCTTGAGAATAAAACCAGATCATCGAGATTATTCTTTCTCTCCTCTTCTGGTCTTAACTCACTTCTATATATTGTAAGCTGCTGTAACACTGCATATTCCTCACTGTTTAATGATGCCTTTAACAAAAGAACCTGGTCAGAAACCACATCTGTCTGCTTCACCCGACTCTATATCCTGGCATTAACATACTCTATATCCTGGCATTAACAGACTCTATATCCTGGCATTAACAGACTCTATATCCTGGCATTAACACACTCTATATCCTGGCATTAACACACTCTATATCCTGGCATTAACACACTCTATATCCTGGCATTAACAGACTCTATATCCTGGCATTAACAGACTCTATATCCTGGCATTAACAGACTCTATATCCTGGCATTAACATACTCTATATCCTGGCATTAACAGACTCTATATCCTGGCATTAACATACTCTATATCCTGGCATTAACAGACTCTATATCCTGGCATTAACAGACTCTATATCCTGGCATTAACAGACTCTATATCCTGGCATTAACAGACTCTATATCCTGGCATTAACAGACTCTATATCCTGGCATTAACACACTCTATATCCTGGCATTAACAGACTCTATATCCTGGCATTAACATACTCTATATCCTGGCATTAACACTCTATATCCTGGCATTAACAGACTCTATATCCTGGCATTAACACACTCTATATCCTGGCATTAACAGACTCTATATCCTGGCATTAACATACTCTATATCCTGGCATTAACACACTCTACATTATATCCTGGCATTAACAGGCTCTATATCCTGGCATTAACAGACTCTATATCCTGGCATTAACACTCTATATCCTGGCATTAACACACTCTATATCCTGGCATTAACACACTCTATATCCTGGCATTAACAGTGAAGTGTTGAAATTCAGCATCATGTGTCAAGACTGCATGGTGAGAACAGATCAATCCTCTGTCTGCAAGAGACAATCTAAATATATCAGCAACCTGTGATGTTTACTGACGTTAGTTACTTTGTGTTATAATTGACTTTTGTGGTGCATTCATCTGCCTCGTCTACGTCTACTTCACTGACTGATTTTGCCTCGTCTACGTCTACTTCACTGACTGATTTCCTTCATTTCAATCAAAGCTTTGAGATCGATCGATACATGTCCATGTATGCATGTGAATAACAAAAATACACCAGCAAACAACACAATCTGCCCAGAAAAGCAAGGTACAGCACCAATAACTGCTTTTTTCCCCAGTGTTGAAGTGTCTTAGGGTGGATTTTGCCTGTAAATAGCGATGCTGAAATAAACTCGCTAATCTTTAAAGTCAAACAGCTGCTGACTGTGTTTTCCAGAGATGGAGGGGGTGGAAAATCGTGTGTGGGGGGGAACCCGCAATCAATAACAAAGCACACACTCCTCCACTCAATTGTCTCTCCTCTGTTGTTCTACGGTACACTTTGCAGATACACAGAGTCCTCCCTTCGCCTCCGCCGCTGCTGCGGAACTCAAGGGCATTGTCAGCTTTATCAGCGCCTATAGTGATTCATCAGGCTAGTTGGTAAATAAGAGATGCTATCGGCTGCTCCTGGTGGCATTGAGGCCCCGTGTCCTAATCAATAACATTCCAATTCTTCACTGATCTGCTGCTCTGATTAGCCGAGCTAATCCAATACGCAATTTTGCTGTCTATTACTGGCTGCCGGGGACAAAGCCTCGCCGCTAAGACCGCCCCTTATCTGCAGTTATGAGTTTACCTCTGATGGAAGGCGGGCCCATGCAGCGGCGACATCTTCGGGCCCCCTTCTAATTGCTAATCCAACTGCTTGGGACGGGCCCCCGATAGCGAGGAGGAGACATTTTCCCCCGACCGCCTTGAAGGCAGCACGGGTGAGACGAGGCGGAGAGCGTGGATAATGAAGCGAGGTAAGAAAAGGAGGAGGGGGGAGGGGGGGGGGGGGTGTCAGTCAGGAGAACGGCGGCCAATTATTGACTTGAGAACGCTGATCTTGCTGTTCTTCCAGTATCACCCATCTGAGCTCAGTCACTTAAACTGTGTATGACCCGAGGTTCTAATGAAGGCTTACAGTGGAAAGGCATTTGCCTAATGTAGCCAAGTAAAAAGTCTTGCTGATTGTTGAAATATGATTGTTTTGAGTGTGCTATCCCACCAAGCAAGAGCTTACAGACCCATTTGACAGCAAGCATTGAGGCGGTAAAGCAGGAAGTAAAGCAGGTGTAACCAATACTATCAATGAGGCTTCCATGCCATTGAGGTGTTCCAGTGCTAGGGGCCTCATTAATGTTATTGGTTACACCTGCTTTACTTCCTGCTTTACCACCTCAAAATGGTTGCTGTGACAAGGCGGGGCCCATACCTTATCCCAGGGTCACCCATCTGAGCTCAATCATTATATGATATCCAACAAGAGGCTATAGCGTACTTATATAATGATATCCCAGCGTCCCATCTTTATCTGTGAAAATCCATGAATTAGCCTGTTCCTTCCCAGATGGCGGATGTTGACGCTGCATATTAAGTCTGCTGGCTAATACCAACAAGTCCCTCGTACAGTACTTCCTCCTCTCGCACAGCGGCAAACAATTGAAGATCCGACTTTCCTTTTGCCAATTTCACAGCACAGCAATCACACTATAATGAACTTCTAGAAGCAATTAAACACTCTTTCCTGTGGAGGGACCTTCATGAATACAAGATAGAGCACGTTGTAACAGCCTGTAATCACAGAGCCTTCCAGTCACGGTGTCACGTTGGCTTTGTTGTTCACCGGAAATCCCTTCAGGAGGCCCCACTCAGGTCCTCTAATCAACACGCTTCCACCTGACGAAAAGCTGATGGACTTTGATTGGCAGGAGCACTTCCAATCACACCCAGCCTCAAAATCTGAGGCATCAGGTGAGCCTGTGTACACTTTTTCTTTTAAATAGTCTTTGAGTATCAGGTGGGTGCAGTTTGCTAAACAGTCCACCTTCTCACTAAGTTTAGAGTAGGCTGATATTTTTGCACCTGTTCAGTTTTCCAGTTCCAAGTTTTCCATTTTCATGCCAAAAGTATTCAGTATTTCACCCCAGAATTGTCCTCATTCCAGGGATTGATTTACACCTGGGACCACAGGTGAATGCAATTCACTAACTGGTAGGATAGAAAACAAGAATTGACAAATACTGATCTAGACCACCGCTTAAAGGAGAATTCCATATTTTATTTTCCAACCAGAATCTTATTTTCAGCTTGGTTTATGTTAACCAAGTCACCCAGAACAGAAATTTCTCAGATTGATTCAGTAAATGAGCTAGAACGTGCCATGCAACGGCGTGGAATAGAGGCCAATAGGGCATGTGTCAATCGTCAATATGCGTCCTGTAAAAAGCTTATTTACTGCCACGCAGCGGCTCATATCCTTATTATATCACAGAGACAATGAGAGAATGAACGCTGTATTTACCTTGTTCACCCTGTCTCTGTCTGCTGTCCGTCACATTGGTAGAGATAAAAGCTCCTGTTGCCCCCGATCTTCAGTTTGTAATCCGTATAACGTTAGTCTGGCTCAAATAAATACGGGCGGCCATCGGATTCAAATGCATCATCCATATTCTCAAAATCAGGAAAATATCCAACCATCCACGCTGTTACTGTACTCCAAGCAAAACATGGCGGCTTGATCCACTGCAGCTGAACCCTCAACTCTCAACTCTTGTAAGACTCTTGTGAGACTCAGGTCACACACGCACTCCTGATCTGAGATCAGCAAGCAGATGGAGGTCAATAGAGGCGCTTCCAGTTCTGTATCTATGATATAATAAGGATATGAGCCGGTGCATAGCAGAAAATATGCTTTTTACAGGACGTACATGCACGGGTTGATGCCCTGTTCCAGGCTGTTACACGGCACGTTCTAGCTCATTACTGAATAAATCTGAGAAATGTCTGTTCTTGGTGACTTGGTTAATCTAAACCAAGCTGGAAATAGGTTGAAATCAATCTGAGAAATGTCTGTTCTTGGTGACTTGGTTAATCTAAACCAAGCTGGAAATAGGTTGAAATCCAGGTTGTAAAAAAACTGAATTCTCCTTTAAGAGTCTCCACTGAAACCCAGACTAATGAAATTATTTTAGTGTGAGACTCACAATACCTATTCAATGGCAAGGATATATATTTTAACTTAGTTATCTCAATTTACAAAACTCATTATTGAGCAATTGAATGATTACTTTTCTAGATTTTCTAGAGTTTTTCTGTGTCTGTGGTCAGAGAGGAACCTCCATCATATCAGTGGAGCACAACATGATTGGCTCATATCCAATATTTAATAAACAACCAATAATGGTCTAGAGCATCTGACAATAACAGTACAGGATTTGAAAGTCAGTTCCCTACATGTCTGCGGCTGAAGACTCATCTGAAACTACTTGAAATCTCACCGATGTGGTAAATCCATCCATTTGGAGCTGCGAGGAGATTAAAATAAACAAGCTATATTTGCACACACTTTCTGACCCGGCTCTGGTTTCCTATTGGCGCTGTGGGAGCACTCTGTGCCTTTGTTGGCTTTTAGGCTCAAACCATCTCAGAGACGAGTGCAGCGATATTCATAACGAAGGTCGCTCTAAATGGCTGCGGTCAGGAGGAGAAACAACAGGTCATCAACAAGCGGAGCCAAACACTAAATCAATGCATTCAAGTGTTGGAAGACCTCCACTGTATCATCAGTGACACAATGTAACCTACACACAATGAGTCTGTATCATCAGTGACATAACCTACACACAATGAGTCTGTATCATCAGTGACACAATGTAACCTACACACAATGAGTCTGTATCATCAGTGACACAATGTAACCTACACACAATGAGTCTGTATCATCAGTGACACAATGTAACCTGCACACAATGAGTCGCTATCATCAGTGACATAACCTACACACAATGAGTCTGTATCATCAGTGACACAATGTAACCTACACACAATGAGTCTGTATCATCAGTGACACAATGTAACCTACACACAATGAGTCTGTATCATCAGTGACACAATGTAACCTACACACAATGAGTCTGTATCATCAGTGACACAATGTAACCTGCACACAATGAGTGTGTATCATCAGTGACACAATGTAACCTACACACAATGAGTCTGTATCATCAGTGACACAATGTAACCTGCACACAATGAGTCTGTATCATCAGTGACACAATGTAACCTACACACAATGAGTCTGTATCATCAGTGACACAATGTAACACACAATGAGTCTGTATCATCAGTGACACAATGTAACCTACACACAATGAGTCTGTATCATCAGTGACACAATGTAACCTACACACAATGAGTCTGTATCATCAGTGACACAATGTAACCTGCACACAATGAGTCTGTATCATCAGTGACACAATGTAACCTACACACAATGAGTCTGTATCATCAGTGACACAATGTTACCTACACACAATGAGTCTGTATCATCAGTGACACAATGTAACCTACACACAATGAGTCTGCATCATCAGTGACACAATGTAACCTACACACAATGAGTCTGTATCATCAGTGACACAATGTAACCTGCACACAATGAGTCTGTATCATCAGTGACACAATGTAACCTACACACAATGAGTCTGCATCATCAGTGACACAATGTAACCTACACACAATGAGTCTGTATCATCAGTGACACAATGTAACCTACACACAATGAGTCTGTATCATCAGTGACACAATGTAACCTACACACAATGAGTCTGTATCATCAGTGACACAATGTAACCTACACACAATGAGTCTGTATCATCAGTGACACAATGTAACCTACACACAATGAGTCTGTATCATCAGTGACACAATGTAACCTGCACACAATGAGTGTGTATCATCAGTGACACAATGTAACCTACACACAATGAGTCTGTATCATCAGTGACACAATGTAACCTACACACAATGAGTCTGTATCATCAGTGACACAATGTAACCTGCACACAATGAGTCTGTATCATCAGTGACTCAATGTAACCTGCACACAATGAGTCTGTATCATCAGTGACACAATGTAACCTACACACAATGAGTCTGTATCATCAGTGACACAATGTAACCTACACACAATGAGTCTGTATCATCAGTGACACAATGTAACCTACACACAATGAGTCTGTATCATCAGTGACACAATGTAACCTACACACAAGGAGTCTGTATCATCAGTGACACAATGTAACCTACACACAATGAGTCTGTATCATCAGTGACACAATGTTACCTACACACAATGAGTCTGTATCATCAGTGACACAATGTAACCTGCACACAATGAGTCTGTATCATCAGTGACACAATGTAACCTACACACAATGAGTCTGTATCATCAGTGACACAATGTAACCTGCACACAATGAGTCTGTATCATCAGTGACACAATGTAACCTACACACAATGAGTCTGTATCATCAGTGACACAATGTTACCTACACACAATGAGTCTGTATCATCAGTGACACAATGTAACCTGCACACAATGAGTCTGTATCATCAGTGACACAATGTAACCTGCACACAATGAGTCTGTATCATCAGTGACACAATGTAACCTGCACACAATGAGTCTGTATCATCAGTGACACAATGTAACCTACACACAATGAGTCTGTATCATCAGTGACACAATGTAACCTACACACAATGAGTCTGTATCATCAGTGACACAATGTAACCTGCACACAATGAGTCTGTATCATCAGTGACACAATGTAACCTACACACAATGAGTCTGTATCATCAGTGACACAATGTAACCTACACACAATGAGTCTGTATCATCAGTGACACAATGTAACCTACACACTACACACACCAGCACATTTGACACATGTTGGAGATGCTGCATCATCACTAGAGACCTCATGCATGTGTCAATCCATTAGAGATGCACCGATCCACATTTTTTCACTTCCGATCCGATTCCGATACCTGAATTTAGATATCTGCCGAATCCGATACCGATATTATTCCGATACCGATATTTTTCTTGAATATACAGTATAGGCAAAGATTTGGCCAATTAAAGATATATTGCAAAAAGCAGACAAAATTAAGAAAATATACAAGGCAAAGAAGGATACTATTATACATGGGCAAATTACGGCCAGCTGGAATTGCATTGCAAATTACGGCACGCTGGAATTGCATTTTATTTTTATTTTTATTTTTTTCCTGATTCCAATCCGATCCGATTCGGGAATTATGTCAGTATCGCCACCCGATACCGATATTGGATCGGATCGGTCCCATCCCTACAATCCGTTCAACTGCCAAATGAAAGGCTTGTTTCTCACCTCGTTGGTGAAAGGCACAGGTAACAGGCAAAACAATTGATCTGACTGCACTGGAATGGAAATGGATTATTTTCACTGATGCTAATAGAAATCATCATGTCTCCTTCTGTGACAACTGTCTCCAATGGAGAAGTTTCCTTCAAAAATGATGGTACTTTTTAAAGCATAGACCCCTTATACAGCTGTCAACATTGGAGCTGCGCGCGCATCGTGTAGGCAAAAAGCCGTGAGCCCAGCATTGACAGACACAGAGAGCTGTGTAAAAGCCGCCGCTGTCAGGATTGCTCTGTGCCCATCTGCGACAAACAGATTTTAGTTTTAAAATGCAGTTCTCGGCTTACTACAACAGCTTATCGCCTAGTGATAAGTAATGTTATGCATCGAAATTAACGTTGGTTAATGGGATACGTCTTACAGATCCATACGCATATCAATGGATAAAAGACGAAATGGCCAAGCCTAGAGTGGCCAGCAATAGGCTACATAGCGTAGAGTTATTCTGTAACTTGCAAAGATATATTGTTATGTTGATAATGCACACAACTCAATAATGACATTATTTAACGTTACTTGGTTGTTAACTAACTGAGCGATGACAGCTACAGCTTACCTGATATGAAATGGCACTGCAGCAAAGTCGGGCATTTTTAATGATTTCCTCTTTCGGCTTGCAACCACGCCTACGGTTAGCATTAAAAAGAGTATGAGTTGACGGGATTCGGTAAAACTTTAGTCCTTGCTTTGTTGATAGTGTAACAGACTGTTCAGTGTTGTATTGCGTGTGTATGCGAGGCTGTGTATGTTCCCTCGGGGGTTGCCATGGAACAGGATATGTGGGGAGAATGGAAGTGAAGCTTGTTGTAACGTTACAGCCTGGCTCTGTCGTTTATTATTTTGTTAACCAAGTGTGAATATGCGGACCCGGGTGCTCGGCTGCAGTGGCTTTCCGATTCTGGCGTCCCACTGCACAACACGGGGACGTGTCTGGCTCGTCTGGTTTTCCAGCCGCGGATCGGCTGCTTGCCGGGGCTGCGCGGACTCTGTCTTTCTGCCTCCGTCATGCGCATCGACGCTGCGTGATGTCAGTGTGACGTAGTCGTATAAGGGGTCTATAGGTTGTTATTGTAAATACGATTTTTTTTCTTAACTAACTTGCCTGGTAAAATAAAGTTTGATTGATGATGATGATGATGATGATAGTTAGTATCTTAAGTTCTCGTCTGAGAAAATAGATCTTTTTATAGACTCTGTATTAGGGCTAGGTATTGGTACTACCTTTAAGGTACCGACCGAAATACCCCAGTACCAAGTTTAGTATCGAAACTGAAATGACACCAAAATGTATCGAATGAAGGACTGTATTGATATCGGGATCACTTTAAGGGGTCTGGTATTGGTACTGGTTTCGTAATTTCTTAAACAATACCCAGCTCTACTCTTTATATTGGAAATGCCCATTGATGAACTCAACACTTTCAGATGTTGTGTTTCTGTTACCACTGGCTGGAAGAAGGTCACAGAGCTTGATCTTACCCGTGTTCAGATCCTTATACTCCTGAGACGAGTGCTCATTCTGGTGCACCCACTCCCCGTTGCACTTGAAGAAGATCTGCAGGGCGGGCGCGGCACGGCAGCGCAGCTTGATGGGGTTGCTCTTGACGATGTAGGCGTCCTCGGGCTCCTGGACGAAGTGCGGCAGGGTGACCGGCACCGAGGGCAGGGAGTCGGGCTGGGCCTCCGCCGTCGCTCCTGCAAAGCCAACACCTCAGTTAGTTCACTATCTCACAGCTGTGTTTCAGGAGGGTAAAGCCGACACCTCAGTTAGTTCACTATCTCACAGCTGTGTTTCAGGAGGGTAAAGCCGACACCTCAGTTAGTTCACTATCTCACAGCAGTGTTTCAGGAGGGTAAAGCCGACACCTCAGTTAGTTCACTATCTCACAGCTGTGTTTCAGGAGGGTAAAGCCAACACCTCAGTTAGTTCACTATCTCACAGCTGTGTTTCAGGGGGGCAAAGCCAACACCTCAGTTAGTTCACTATCTCACAGCTGTGTTTCAGGGGGGGGCAAAGCCAGCACCTCAGTTAGTTCACTATCTCACAGCTGTGTTTCAGGGGGGGGCAAAGCCAGCACCTCAGTTAGTTCACTATCTCACAGCTGTGTTTCAGGGGGGCAAAGCCAGCACCTCAGTTAGTTCACTATCTCACAGCTGTGTTTCAGGGGGGCAATGTTGCAATGAAACACAGAGATACAGTAATAACTACACCGACAGAAACAATGGCTAGCAAAATCCCTTTCCGTTGGATACACAATTTATGGCAAAAAAAAAATCAAGATTTCTTTTTAACAGTATACTAACTGGGCCATATTATGACGGTACTGGTATCCTGAAACGAGAAGACATACATTGGTACCAGGCATGTCATGCTAACGGGAAGCTAAACGGCCCTCTGAATTTAGGCTAAATTTTGATGAGAGAAAAACGGGCATGGCCATTTTCAAAGGGGTCCGTTGACCTCTCACCTCAAAATATCTGAATGAAAATGGGTGTTACCCACGAGTCTCCCCTTTACAGACATGCCCACTTATGCTAATCCCATGCAGTAAAAAAAATGCATGCAGTAATGTGTAATTTTCGCCTATTCTATTTGAATATTTCTGCATACTGGGGTCCATAAACAGTCTTGGATTTGCATAAATTGGGTATGACTGGAAAGTTGAGACTCTTGTGGATTGAATGAGCCCAATTGTATTCATGTGTGATTATGTTAGTCCCCATACTAGCCATTTGATTGTACTGTAGTGAGACCATTTTTCAAACCTTGACCTCACCGTATAAAAGAACCTATTGTTTTAGTTAGTAGAAAATTGGGTCTTAATTTTTGTCTGTAGTACAGTATGTGTGTTGAGCCTGTACTTTAGCAACACAGTAAGTTCATGTAAATCTGTAGTCTTGCCAGAGTACTTCAAGTGTGGTCTGGTCACCCAGTGGCACCACACTGTGTTAATCCAGGCCTGTATAGCAGCAATTGCTTGCGAAACTGAAATTGTTCCGTTTACAATGTTTTGAATTCCCCGTTCAGCATAAGCTAACATATTGTAGAAAGGTAAAGTATACACAGAGGACAATTTTACCAATTGTAGTCAAAACTGTTCTCCTCTGAGCGGATGAATGAAATCAGAGCAGACCAAGTGAGGTGGAATTAGGAAGAGGTTGATTATTCAAATTGTGGCTGCGGCGTCTGAATGCATCTTATCTCCGCCACAAGGTGCAGATTCTTTTGGGCGCGCACAAAGAAAAGAGAGGAAACAACAGTCTTTGTGCTTTCTGCCAACGTCTTAACGAGAGCACAGCATTCACAGCAGGTTAGTCCTTCAATTCAGTTTGGCGAGCACCTGGCCGGCTTCACAGCCATTGTTCATCATGGCAGCTTATCGATCTCAGCGCACTTTCGCAAACACTGATCTGAGATTCGGAGGGGATGACTTTCTATATGGGATTTGGGAGTGGGAGGATCGCTCCGGGGCTACGGGGACAGCGTGGAAAGCTCGGAGCGGTTTGCGGGACAACAAGAAAGAGGAACGTTTGTGCTCGGGATCCTTCTGAGAATTACATTACAATTCTGTACATTACATGTACAGCTTCCGCTAAGCCATTCTGCGTCGTAAAAGCCTGTGAAAACTATTATGTCCACCATCAAATCCAATTCTGTCCCCTGAAATGAAATTGGCCCTCTCACCACCTCTCTCAATCAATCAATGTTGTCCTCGTTAAATGGCTAAATGAATGGACACACGTGTAAAGAGAGGTGCCGCACTAAACAAACAGGCAGAGAGGAGGGTAAGTATGAATAATATGCTGATACATGTATGAGCTGTGACGTGTAGATGGCGCTATCATGTTGTGGCTGCACACGCTTCCTTCCATCACTATGTCCTGCCCCCGTCATTGTTTGCGCATCATGTTTGCTCCCCCCCCTCCTCTCCCACCCCTCTCCTCCTCTCCCACCCCTCTCCTCCTCTCCTCCCCCCCATCACCCCCCCCATCACCCCCCCCCCCCTCCCTCCTCCTCTCCTCCCAACCCTCCCCCCCTCCTCTCCTCCCCCCCCTGCCACCTCTCTCCCCACACCACCCCTCCCCTCCTCTTCTCCCCCCCCTGCCACCTCCTCTCCTCCCCCCCCTGCCACCTCTCTCCCCCCACCACCCCTCCCCTCCTCTCCCCCCCCCCCACCACCACCACTCCCCCCCTCCGCCCCTCCGACCCCCCACCACCCCTCCTCTCCCCCCCCCACTGCCCTCCTCTCCCCGCCACCTCTCCCCCCCACCTCCCCTCCCCCCCCCTCCCCCCCAGCCCTCAGCACCCCCTCCCATCCACACCTAACCACCAACCCCCCCCACCTCCCCCCCCCCACAGACCCAGACCGCCCTCTCACCATCACTGAGGAGGAGGTGCGCCGGTCGTTCCTGCGTATCAACCCTCGCAAGGCGGCCGGCCCGGACGGCATCCCCGGGCGGGTCCTCAAGGCCTGCGCCCACCAGCTGGCAGGCGTATACACAGACATTTTCAACCAGTCTCTCTCCCTCCGACGAGTTCCCTCCTGCTTCAAAGCAGCGACAATCATCCCCATTCCCAAGCAGCAGAAAGTGACCAGCCTCAACGACTGGCGCCCAATAGCCCTCACACCAATAGCCAGCAAGTGCTTTGAAAAGCTGGTCATATCAAAGATCCGCCCCACACTCCCCCCGGACCACGACCCGCTACAATTCGCATACCGGCCCAACAGGAGCACAGCGGATGCAGTAGCACACGTGCTCCACACCGCCCTGTCCCACCTGGAGGGGAAGGACACCTACGTAAGAATGCTGTTCGTGGACTACAGCTCAGCATTCAACACCATAGTACCCTCCAGGCTGGTATGCAAGCTCAAGGACCTGGGACTTAACACAGCAATGTGCGACTGGATCCTGGATTTCCTGACAGACCGCCGCCAGGTGGTGAGGGTGGGCAACCTCACCTCCTCCCCACTGACCATCAGCATAGGAGCGCCCCAGGGGTGCGTCTCCAGCCCCTTCTGGTATGACCTCTACACCCACGACTGCGTGGCGACTCAAACCTCTAACACCATCGTGAAGTTTGCAGACGACACAGCAGTCGTGGGGCTGATCTCGGGGAGCGACGAGACGGCCTACAGAGAGGAGGTGGGGGCCCTGGAACAATGGTGCCAGGACAACCACCTCTCTCTGAACGTCTCCAAGACCAAGGAGATCATTGTAGACTACAGGAGGGGGGGGGGGCGCACACCCCCCAATCACCATCAACGGCACAGTGGTGGAAAGGGTGGACAGCTTCAAGTACCTGGGAGTCAATATCCACCAGGACCTGACATGGGCCGGCCACACCGCCACTGTCGTCAAAAAGGCCCAACAGCGAATACACGGACTCAAGCGCCTGAAGAAATTTGGGCTAAGGAAAGAAATCCTCAGGGACTTCTACAGAGGCACCATTGAAAGCCTGCTGACTGGCGGCTTCACCACCTGGTACGGGAACTGTACCACCATGGACCGCAGGGCGCTACGGAGAGTGAGACGCGCGGCACAGCACGTAACAGAATGTGAGTTGCCAGATCTGCATGAACTGTATAAACAGCGGTGCCTCAGGAGGTCCCTGAAGATCATCAAAGACACAAACCATCCCCACAACAGCCTGTTCTCCCTGCTACCCTCAGGGAGAAGATACAGGGTTCCGAAAGCACGCACAAATCGCTTGAGGAACAGTTTCTTCCCGCAGGCCACGAGACTCCTTAACATACACAAATAGTGTAGTAGCCGCACTGTACCGTACTGTAGCTGCTACAATTACGTATGTCTAACGTTTAATTGTATGTTTAATAAGGAATATGCTATTTGCACCTGTATGTCAAATACGCCGAATTTAAAATGCCGAGTTTAATTGTATGTTTAATAAGGAATATGTTATTTGCACCTGTATGTCAAATACGCAGAATTTAAAATGTTTAAGCACGTCTAAAGTATGCACCCGACACGTGCACCTATGTGCAGTGAATATGCCACTGTCTCTGACTTGTCTTATCACTATACTGCCTTATGCTTGTTGTGTCTCTTGTTGTTTTTGCACCCATATGCCCTGTTATATTTGTTATATTTGTACTATTTGCACTATGTTGTAAACGGAGTCCACAGCACAAGAATTTCACACGTGATACTTGTACCATGGAGTGACAATAAAAATCTTGAATCTTGAATCTTGAATCTTGAATCACTTCCTGTATAACGGCTACAGCAGCTACAACAATGTAACAATGCCAGAGGCCGCCCTGCTAAAAACATACTCGGATAAATCATCCATCAGATGGCTTAAGTTCATGTTGATGCACTGTGTATATTATAATAATAAAGGTTTATGCCATGTAGCCTAAAGGTCTGAGATTTGTTATTTTGTTAGAGAAAGAAGAGACACATCATTCTGCAGAATGCTATGACAAATGAAAAGGGCTGAGGAGTGGCAGGGCTATGATGGAGACAAAAGGAAAGCAAAAAACATGGAGGTAACTTTGAGAGGAGCAACATAACAGAATGCTCACACAAAGCAATTCTGCCATGTTCACAGAATGAAAGGTTGAAAATGGTCATTATTCCCATCTTGCCAGAAAATTGACTCGTGACACTTTTTTTTCCGTGATGTCTTTCTATCCGCTGCCTCCACCCATCCTCTGTTTACTGCCTTTGCACTTTGCAGCCCGATGTTTTTCATGTCAATGGCAGCAGAATATGTTGTGCAGAAATCATTTCGAGGATGATGATGTTGTAGCTAATGTTTGAAAATAGCGAGGAGCAATTTGAGCTTTTGCTCTCAGAAAGGAATTGCATTCTTCCTTTGTCCATATACTGTGTGTGTGTGTGTGTGTGTGTGTGTGTGTGTGTGTGTGTGTGTGTGTGTGTGTGTGTGTGTGTGTGTGTGTGTGTGTGTGTGTGTGTGTGTGTGTGTGCGTGCGTGCGTGCGTGCGTGCGTGTTACACCACATGTGGAGGCAAGCTATTACATGGGGTACCACAAGCTGTTTTCTTCACATACAGAGGACTTCTTCATCTCAGCTCTTTATAAATTATACATTCTCTGCATCAAATAATAGCTCGTCTCTTTGGGTTCAAGTAATAATTATCATTCTCATCTTCAGGCAAACTGGTGGGTTTTCAACAGAATGTACAGTTTGTACTTTGTATAGCCTGGTGCAACCTGTGCTTTGTCTATACACACAGTTATTTTCAAAAGAATGTACCTGCTGCCTGTCTGCACATTGTGCCTTGTCTCGGAGGCATTATCTTCTCTCCTGCTGTGTGCACAATAATCAGAAGATGAGGCAGAACTTATAGGAGAGGCGATGCATGCATCATCTTTTAACAGTCGGGGAGATATTGAGATCTGAGGGTTTCACCAACAGAAAGAATATATTACACTTCACACACACTACAGAAAAAACATGCATTTGGCTGTGTTTACTTCCGCGCACCTCTGGTTTCTTCAAAAGAACAGGCTTGGAAACATAATGGTTAATCAATGTAGTGCAGTTTCTACGCAATCATGTGAACTAGTGTGTGTGTGTGTGTGTGTGTGGGGGGGGGGGGGGGTTGGCCTAAACCAGTGATCCTCAACTTGCGGCCCGGGGGCGCCCCCTGTGCGGCCCGCGATGGAATTGCAAAAAAATAAAAATTACAGTGCACTCCTGAACGCAACATGCAAGATACCCGCTGAAAAGCGTCCAAATGTTCATGTCACTCTGGCCAATACTCCACTTCTGTTATAGAATTTCAGTCTGGAATATGGAATATCTTTCAATAATCTATAATTTAGCTGCTAAATTGTCAAATACTGCCATCTGCTCGTTACCCAGGCACTTATGTATGTACTTAACCTAACTAACTTAACCTAACTAACTATCCGGTGTGCACAACATTGTCAGACTAAATTCCAGCTGACACACTAAAAACCTACAATCCGCTACAGAAAAATGTATATTGTTTGTTTATTAACTGGCCCCTGGCCTTCTATCATTTCACGAAAGTGGCCCCCGGGCAAAGCAAGTTGAGTATCCCTGACCTAAACCCTCCAAACATGCTCTAAATTCATATGTTAATGTTTACAATTAACCTTCACACCTTGGAGAATAACATTCGGGAAAACACAGATGCCATCGGTCACCATTCCTGACAGACAACATTATTATTCAAATATTTGTTTTGTCTGTGGGAACATTTTTAAGAGTTTCGCCTGTTAACAAATGCCAATAATGAATGTCAGAAAAGCCAGCGCTCAAGGAAACCGCTGTTATGACTTTCATAAATTCATATGGAGGCAGGCTAATAAAAATGAAACTGTTCAACCAGAGAGAAACACTGCTTCAACATAATTTTAAATGCTAATAATTTAATGGGTAGGGCATGTAATCCTGCCCCAACCAGCACCTTCATCACCGATGAGCATTCTCAGCTAATTGGCGCTAAGATGAATGAAAATACAGCCTGACGCTCTTTCTCGCGTCGGGCCGATCGTTCCTCCGCCACACACCAACTAATGATGCACAGTGTCCTATTTTTTTTAAACACTTCACCGTTCAGCACAGTCTAAAGGTAGCAGATAATTGTAACAAGGTGACAATCCACCACGCTCCATAAACCTGGAGCTGTGCTCTCAGCTGCTCCCCTCGTGATGGATGCTCATAAATATCAGCCTTAATGAAGGAGATGACTACGCCGCCAATAAGTCACTTTTTTCCTCATTACGCCGGTTAATTTTAACATCGCCTCTTACAGTAAATGTCTCCCTCGCCCTGTCAACTGCCAGTCACAGGGTTTCCACCTGACTTCACATGGAGCTCGGTGCAGCCCGGGCGTACGCATCAGTACACCCTGGGTATCAATCTGCATAGGGCGACATACTGTGTAGACAACACAGTCAATGGGACCTTGTCGAACACAGATTCAACAGCCTCTTAAAGACATGTAGGTACCGGATGTCTTCGGCCTGATCGATCTGTTCAGGGTCCGGCGACTACAGATGACATCGTGGCTTCACGCATTATGATTGGCTGCAGTGGCCAAAGAGTGATGTTAGCTAGATATTTGTCCGCATTAGCAAGCAACCTGCTGAACATTGATAATGTTAGATAAATATATCAATGATAACATTAGATAATGCTAGCTTGACCACCATTGACTGTCTTAGTTGCTATAGGTAACGTTAGCTTGCTTGCTAGCGGACAAATTGCTAGGTAGCTAGTTAGCCGATTTACCAGCCAGATCTTGGCTTGGCAAGCGGGTCAATGGGATGTGATTTGAAAAGCACAGCCTTTAACAGACAAACGGTGTGAAAAGAGCTGTTTGAAGAATAAAGCGGGGCCGGTGTGTCTCAACACTGCAGTCCCACGCTTGCCACTATAGAGTGACAGCTCGTCTCGCCGTCAATCCCTTCCAAAAACCTGCCGAAATGGACCGTGGAAGAGAAGGGTTAGCTGTAAGATCAAACTGACAGCACCGTGCTTCCTCCCTCTCCCGGGCTCTCCGCCTGACTCCTGCATTACTATTTCACACAGCTACTCACTCAGCAGCCAAAGTCCTTTAAAACCACACATTCTTCTTCTCACATCCAGCACATCACCGGGGACTTCTCATGGATTTATGACAGGAGCAGAGATAGGTGCAGGGAGAGGATGAGGGGCCTCCGCATGGTGAGCAGGCCTGCTCAGCTCTGGGAGGGAGGAGAGGGAGGAGAGGGAGGGAGGGGGGAGGAGAGGGAGGGAGGAGAGAGAGGAGAGGGAGGGAGGGGGGAGGAGAGGGAGGGAGACAGAGGGGAGGAGAGGGAGGGAGGGAGGAGAGGGAGGGAGACAGGGGGGAGGAGAGGGGGGGAGGGAGGAGAGGGAGGAGAGGGAGGAGAGGGGGGAGGAGAGGGAGGGATGGAGGAGAGGGAGGAGAGGGGGGAGGAGAGGGAGGGAGGAGAGGGGGGAGGAGAGGGAGGGAGGGAGGAGAGGGGGGAGGAGAGGGAGGGAGGGAGGGAGGAGAGGGGGGAGGAGAGGGAGGGAGACAGGGGGGAGGAGAGGGAGGGAGACAGGGGGGAGGAGAGGGAGGGAGACAGGGGGGAGGAGAGGGAGGGAGGAGAGGGAGGGAGACAGGGGGGAGGAGAGGGAGGGAGGGAGGCGAGGGAGGAGAGGGGGGAGGAGAGGGAGGGATGGAGGAGAGGGAGGAGAGGGGGGAGGAGAGGGAGGGAGGCAGGAGAGGGAGGAGAGGGGGGAGGAGAGGGAGGGAGGGAGGGAGGAGAGGGGGGAGGAGAGGGAGGGAGGGAGGAGAGGGAGGGAGACAGGGGGGAGGAGAGGGAGGAGAGAGAGGGAGGGAGGGAGAGAGGAGAGGGAGGGAGAGAGGAGAGGGAGGGAGGGAGGAGAGGGAGGGAGGGAGAGAGGAGAGGGAGGGGAGAGGGAGGAAGACAGGGAGGAGAGAGGGGGGGAGGCCTCCTCATTTAAAGGCAGAGAGTCAGAAGATGTCAGTCTAATCCTCAACACTGAAGGAGGAAGAGGGGCTGAGCAAAAATGCAGAGGAAGGCTGGTTGGACTGGGACACCGCTGTGCTGTGTGACCCAAGGAATATAGGTGCTGAGAACACTGGCTAATATGCACACACACGCACGCACACGCAATTGTATTACCATACTAATGAAGACCTTCATTGACTACATTAATTCCCTAACTAACCCTTTTCACATTGTGCTTAACCTTTGCCCTTACCTTAACCTAAACCTAATGATAATCTTCGCCCTAAATCTAAACCCTAAATTAACCTTCATTTTAACCGCGACCTTAGTTCAAACCTTTTTCTAAAGCTAATCTTAACCTTAAATCTAAACCCTAGCATTAAACTCATTTAACTGCTTGCCAATGTTGGGGCTTTAATGTTTTGGCGGCAGGGGACTCCTGAAGGTTTAGCTCTCGGGGCGCCGCTGTGGCTGAAAATGGAGGCTAGCTCTGTTGCCCACTCCTCTCTGGCAGCCATGTTGTTCTCTAAGCTAGAGAGGCCTGGGCCCGGTTGCACAAAGCACCTTAAGTTAAGATTTTCCTTAAAGTCGGAGTTAAGGTTTCCTTAAAATAAAGTCTGTTGCACAAAACAACCTTAAGTCTTCTCCTCAAGGTCTCCTTAACATTTTTGCTCAAGTATTTAAGGTTTGCTCCTTATCTTGCTCTTAATACTTAAGAAGCTCCTTAACTGTTGCACAAAAGACCTTAGCAACCAAAGTAAGGAAAAAAAACTAAGGTACCTCTGGCTCTACCTTAACCGCAACATGTCTGAGTTTATGGCGATACATGAAGAAAATGAACGCATCCCGAGAAGAGTGTTCCGAGACCGGGAGAACCCAATGGATACACTTAATGATGAGCAATTGATTTTACATTATAGATTTGACCGGCGTCAGTCCATTTATAATTTGTCCGAGCGTCTCGAGTTGGACCACCCAAACTTCGTGAATTAATTTTCATTGTTATTTCCTCCCACATTCGCTGTTTTCTGCTGGCTGTAATCAGTGGATCAAATTTACTTTTTAGTATCAGTTTTCTCCTATTGTATTCCTCCGATAGCATCGTCTTTTCCTCCTCTGACCAGTTTGATTTTATTTTATTTTGTTCTGCTGCCATTGCCTTGTCTTGTTTGTTTGTTGTTGTTCTGTTCTGTTAGGCGATATCACAAGTAGACGGAGGCGCGCGGACAATATACAGTCTATCTATGGCGGGACCCGCGGAGAAAGTGCACCCGTGACGGTCTCCATGGAAACAGTAGAATTTTACTGCCGTAAAATCTCTTCCAGTGCAGTAAATGCCTCAGCGTTTTCCTTACCTAAGGAAACCTTTTAAGGATGTCTGTGCAACACCCTTAAGTATATTCCTCAGCTGAGGAGAAATCAAACCTTAAGTGTCATACTTAAGGAGCAAACTTAAGGTGCTTTGTGCAACCGGGCCCTGGGACTTTACAAAATGTAAGTTTTGTTACAAGAAATTCTGTTAGAATTCTAAACCAAGTTAGGAGTGTTTTGCATCTACCAGCAACTATTTCTGTCCATACACCGATTTGTTTCAATCACTCTTTTTTGGCTCCGCGTGGTCAGACAAAAATGACCATGCATGGAGTGAGAAGGGGCTGGTTTCCATCAGAGACCTATACATAGACGGTCATTTTGTATCTTCTGATCAACTGAAGAGGAATGAGCATGCCTTTTTCGATGTATTGCTGAGCCCCCCTCACTCCAGGCATCTTATCTCTCATCTGTAAATCCAAGACAGTAATTTAAACCCCCTACCCTACCCTAACCTAAACCTAATACTAATGCTAATCGTGAACCTAAAGGCAAGCTTGAACACTAACCATAAGTGAAGGCTGGCAAAAGTCCTCACTTTGCAGCCAGGATTTCCCTTAATTTTCCTATGCTTGTGAGGACATTTCAGTACAAGTACAGCGATACAGAAACAACCCAACCCAACGCCCGGGTAGTGCAGTGGTAGATTCCCTGGCTACTGACATGAGGGTCGCAGGTTTGCGCCCCGTGCTGCCTCCGGCTTGGTCAGGCGACGTACACACAGAAAAGAAAATGACTCTGATAGTGACGTGAGCTTTTCCAATTTGTGTCATTGACTCTGTGGTGTGTCGGACACGTGTGGCCCTGAGGATCACACTCAGCGTGGGTGATGACTCAACGCCTGCACCCCCGCGCCGCCTGAAAGACGAGAAGCGGGGCCACATTGTTTACAGATAGCCATTTTGTAAAGCAATGTACCCTCCCCCTCCCTCATGTAGGATTCTCAGTAAAGCCTCTCACACGGCCTCTAATCAAGTCTAAAAGGTTGAATGGTATGAAAAGCAATTACACGGCACGTGTCCACTGTGAGGCAGCTGCAGCTCCAGAGTGCGAGCCTCCCCAGTGATTACAGAGCATAGATCTGGAGCTGTGTCAGTTATAGGTTGTTTCTGTGAGATCCCCCCTGTTTCACCACAGGCCCTGGCAGCCTTACAGGCCTGATTGACCGAGTCAGCCTCTGACAGTTATTGACAGGCTGCTGCACTTCCCAGAAAGGGCAACAGAGAGAGAGAGAGAGAGAGAGAGAGAGAGCGAGAGAGAGAGAGAGAGAGAGAGAGAGAGGGAGAGAGAGGGAGAGAGAGGGAGAGAGAGAGAGAGAGAGAGAGAGAGAGAGAGAGAGAGAGAGAGAGAGAGAGAGAGAGAGAGAGAGCGAATGGGAAACAAAGCTCCCATTGGAGGGGTGGTTTTCACTTCCTGTTTCTGCATAACGCTTCAGTCTTGTGTGTTTCTTGCAAGGATTAGACGGAGCTGGTCGATATATGGGACGTTTGTTAGCAGATATTGTCACGGGCACCCCTATACCCTATAGCTCATGGATTTGTCGAGATCATTCATTTGTCTTATTCGTGTTATTACGGCTGTCAATATGAAGTGGGGGAAGCTTACGCTTAGTTATGTTGACGGCGCCGCGGAGTCTTTATGAAGGACTTCCGGGTCGGAGTTCACTCTCTCTGAACTCTCCGAACCTTATGGCAAGATGGCGATATAAACACGTGTAATCGTGTAATTAATTAGTGTAATCGTGTCAAAATCGTGTAAACACGGTATTGCCATTGAGCTTTACAAAATGAAGCCACTCTTGTGATTTTTTCTCTCCCCATCTTTCTGCGTCTGTCTGCCTCTCTTGAATCACCCCGGCTGCTGTCTAAAGTGGGCGTAACTTTTCCGGCATGCCTCTACACGACAGCCAATCACCAGCCTTGTTAGAGCATGGTGTGCAAGCATGTTGCATGCTTATTGGCTGAGTGACGCTGTTCTTTCCCCCCTCTAACGTGACAATGAATCACCAGCCTTATTAGAGCATGGTGCCAGCATGTTGCATGCTTATAGGCTCAACAATGACAGTTTATTTGGTATAGAAAATTTGTATCGATTGACAAGGCAGGTTTCGTTAGTCCTTAGTATCGATGCTTTCATTTCGGTGCCAAGAAAGTATTTTCGAAATTCAATACCAAGCCCTATGTGCTATAACCAAGTCAATGGATTATCTAGTTTTCCCATTTTGTAATCGTGTTTTGTTTCAAGTATTGTCTGCATCTTATATCTATAAACCTGAATTGGAAAAGGGGACACCGAGACGGAGCCCTGGTGAAGCAGGGAGCTGGCGAGAGACGAGCATCTGCATCAGCCAAAGCTAGCGCAGCTAATCAAGTAAGCTTCATCCCACTCTCAATATTATGTTTGCTTCACAGTGACAAACTTGTCGGAAGCCTAAAGTTTAGGCTTCCGACAAGTTTAGTCTAACCCTAACCCTAAACGTGAAACAAACATAATATAACATAATTAACATAATGGTAAATAACGATGCCCAGAGTTCAGGTTGCCGTGACACTATTGTATCAGCCACTTCTGATATGATGGAGGTTCCCTCACCACAGCTGCATAAAACATGCAATGAAACTGGATTTCCTTGCTACATTGTATTTATTTGTATCCAAGAGTTTCCCAAACATTGAATGAAATGGTGGAGGAACGAGCTACTAACCCACTTAACAGAATGTCATAATCATGAGTTTGAATAGAGACGTGGTGTCCCATGATGGGTTCAATGTTTAAGAGCCTTTTCCACCCTGACAAGAAATACATCTGTGGGAAGCAGTGATTTTTTGGGGGGGTAAATGAATGAAAAACATCAATATAGAAGCTATTGAATACCAGCACAAAATATCTAAGCTAACATGAGCCGCCTTCATCACAGGTCCATCACATGCTTTCTATTAACAGCCCCGGCTAATCAGCACATATTGAATCCATCATCTCCAGTCCTAATAAAGCTCTATATATATATATATCTTATAATATATCATATATCCTATAATAAAGCTCTCTATATATATTCTATAATATATCATATATCCTATAATAAAGCGTATCTGCCGTCTTGACATATTGTTAGGCGAGAAGCTGTGAAACTCACGGTGAATCAAAGCCTGCACCTCACTGCTTCCTGTAGGCTCTATTGTATCTTTTAGACAAAGTGACAAATTGCTTATCAACCTGCATTCATGTGTTTTCTTAAGCACAGCAGCCATGATGTCACTCATTCACCATGAATAGCTTTCATTGCTGTCTGACAGTGAGCATCAACGGCTCGATTAAGTGTTGATGAGCACTCAAACACACCAACACTGTCAACCCCATCAGACTGAACACTCGCTTTGCTAAAGAAGCTGCTGTATAGAAATGTGTAGCCTCAAAGGTAATTACTGTACAGATGCTTTTTGTCCTGTCACTTCACTCAGGTACAGGTAGTTACCGGGAAAAAGAGAGAGAGGGGGGGGGGGCATCTCTATATTAGCATTACAGTTCACTGAGAAATGGCTTGTTAGCATTGTTAGCAGTCATAATGGAGACTGGTTCCACCAGCGTGCCGCAGTCTCGTCAGCATCACATTTCTGCCTCATGTATAAATATGACCTTTATTACACTCCTACTGTAGCCACTGTAGACATTTAGTTGCTGGAAATACTGATGACACAGATTTGCATATTACTACAGAAACTATCACAGATTTGCATATTACTACATAAACTATCACAGATTTGCATATTACTACATAAACTATCACTCATGGATTGTCTTGTAGTGGAAGCAAACCTCTAAGTATGAATCAGATCAAAAGTGAATCTCTGTCCTCGAGTGCCCACCGCCCGGGTGGGGTCGTCAAAATGGGCCTTTCTGTGTGGAGTTTGCATGTTCTCCCCGTGCCTCCCGGGGGTTTCCTTCATATAGGAACCCCCTTCACCAAAACATGCAATATCCTGGTTGCTAATGTGGTTCCTCCTCTGGTCGTTAAGGGCGCCTGTTCGGAGGGAGGGGAACCGGTTGGAATAGCGTGAACCTCCCACGTGCTATGTCCTACCGGTGAAGCTTCCCCTGTCAGGTGAAAAGAAGCGGCTGGCTAACTGCCCATGTCTCGGAGGAAGCATGGAGCCAGTTTTGGCTCTCCCCAGATCGGCAGAGGGTGGAGCAGCAACCAGGATAAATAAAAGTAAATTAGCACTAAGGGCGATAAAAATGGGATAAAAAAATTGGGGGGAAAAAAGTAAAAAAAAAAAAAAAAAGTGAATCTCATGGGAAGGAAACAGACATAGCTAATAGAGACAGGTTGTCAGATCGTTTGATTGGTGGACACAGATGATGTAGGCTTACTTGTTTGAGGATTTGTTTGTTGTTTGTTAAGCTTGGTAAAAAAAACTGAAATGCAATCCACTTCACGCTCTAACGTCCTGTATGTGATGAGTCTGACTTGTGCTTTGTGGCGAGATACATTCCCCTCTAGATGTTTCTTTTTGATTCTGAAAAAGGCGTGAGATACATTTCAGAGATGATGCATTCAATGTGACGCACGTTATCTGCGAAGCTCGAGACCGTTTTCTTTTTTACGATTATGTCATATAGATGTAGCCGCTTTTAAGCCTGTATGCCATTTGAATAACACAGATAAAAAAAAGAGTAGAAAAAAGCCCCCCCCCCACTCCTGATTGGAGCATGTGTGGCTTACTGAATGGGTTTGATCGCTCATTCAGCCTTAAGCTACCTGTGTCGTCTCCAGACACATTTCAATTGAAAGGCCCGAAACTAATTACCAACTGTGACTGGCCCGACAAAGTGCTATTTCCAACTCATTTTCCCTGTCAAACACACAGAGAGAGAGAGAGAGAGAGAGAGAGAGAGAGAGAGAGAGAGGGGGGGGGGGGGGGGGGGGGTGGATGGTGCTGGAACTTGTCAGACTCGAGCCTGTCTCTGCATAGACCTGCCCCCCCCCCCCCACCCCCCCTCTCTCTCTCTCTCATCTTAAAGCTCTCTCTGTCCAGCGTCCCGGGCTGGCGTGAGGTAAAGTGCAAGCGGCCCCGGAGCTAAATTGAATATCAGAAGGTGGGAGGAGCTGATTTATTTACAAGCCGGCTGATAGGGGCCACAGAGGGCCCACAGTGGGATTCAGGGGGAGATGGCCTCTAAACCCCAGTTGAGGCGACTGTGATAAATCTTATTTAACTCTGCTTTACCGTGCGGGGATGAAGAAGTCAAGGTGCTTTGCAGCTGCACTTGTGATTCTCTGCATGCATACAACATATACAGTATACTGGACAGTGTTGAGCAAGTTACTTTCAAAATGTAATATACTACATATTACTAGTTACTTTCATTTGAAAGTAATATGTTACTTTACAATATTACTGTCTGTGTAGACTAGAGTATCTCGTTTCTTGATACACTACTTTTGCATTACCTTCACCAAAATAACAGCAGTAGAATGACGCCACGGAACGATCCCGAAAAATAATTTCAACCATATTGAAGTCAGTGTAAACAATCCAAAATTCTAAATGTTATCCCTTTCCTTTGTTATTGTCATCTATAGTGGTTATTTGCATAGAAACACACAATTTGATTAGGAAATGATTGTATCTTTATTTAAATATGTGCTTTGATTTTAAAAAAAAGAAAAGAAAATTGTAACTTGTGTTACTTGAAAAAGTAGCTGGTATATTATTACTAAAACCCTATTGGTAATAAGTTATATTACTGAGTTACTGCTAAAAGTAATATATTACATGTAATATGTTACTTTTGTAATGTGTTACCCCCAACACCGATACTGGAGCTGGCTCTGTTGGGTTTTTATTTGCATTTTACATGACGTTCATTCATTCATTCATTCTCTTTACCTGCTTATTCCTATTCAGGGTCACATGTTGAGTTTCCATCTAAATGTCAAATTTTAATTTTCAGAAAAATCGTCAAAAGAAAATGCAAATGTATGTATGTGCGTTTCCATCCACTACTGTTGTGCGGATATTAGGGGCCCTATTCTCCCACAAGCCTTCGGCGCTAAAACGGGCCTTAAATGCAAAAAAACGTGCCTTGCGCCTGTTTTGGGACGATATCAATATGGCTTTACGCTGCCAAATGCGCTTTAGGCCGAATGGGCGTGGCGCAGTCCCAGAATGGGCCAAAGTGGGCGTGTCGGCGCTAACTACCGGCGTAGTGCTATCTTCGCACCTGGCCTACATTTAGCGCTTTGCGCCTTTGAAAACCAGGCCTATTCAGTGCGCCAGTGCACTTGTGCCTCTCCCCTGTCACCCTTCTCTGTCTCTCTCTGAAACCAGGCCTATTCAGTGCGCCAGTGCTCTTCTGCCTCTGAGTCACCCTTCTCTCTCTCTCTCTGACTCCCTCGCTCAAACAGACACAACACATAGCAGCACCCAGCTTCCCATAGGAAATAGCAGTTGTAAGTTTACTGCCTGTGAATGTCCACTCCCAGCATGCAATTGGGTCCTCCATTTCGCTACTAAATAGCAACCAAATGAGCCGAAATAGATATAAAAGGTAGATCTAAAATAATGTGTAATGGTAAGACAACCTGCAATTGTCGAACATTTCAATATTGGACCAAATAAAACATCGAAATGAAACACCACCCTATGTGAAACATATATGTCCTCTTGAGCCTATATATACCCCTTGTGGGTTTAACGTGATTTAGATAAGTGACAGCGGAACGCGCTTCTGTGATGTGCTATACTGTGATGTCCGCTCCAATAACTTGGCCCTACTTGACATTTAGTTTTACAATAAAAACACATTTATGCAATGACTTTACATAATGTAGGGTATATTTATGTGCATCGATCATTCTACCTGCAGCAGGGGAGAGAAAACGATATCTTTCTGGACAAACTTTCACCAATCTAATAGGCTATATTTTTCTAGCTGATGCGTTTAGTACATTATTTTCACTTTGATCTTGCTATAGTGTAGCGTATTTACATGCTTGCAGTATTGAAACTGCAGTTAGATTGGTTTGAGAAGCATAATAATATGGAATAATAGCCTATAATGCAGTCAGACAGACAGACTGGATGAAGGGAGGGGGGGGGGCAGAGCGTTTGGCTTTCGTCTGGTTTTGCGGGATCACTGGAATTGGAGCTAAAAAGGCAAGCGTGCGATTCGTTTATTGCAGTTATCCAATGAGCATGACGGTGCATAATTTTACGCTTAAAAGGCGTGGTTGTAATGGTTGAGGCTGCGTCTAGCGCCAGCACGACGATATCAAGTGCGCTGGTCCACGCCCACTGATTTGAGCTGCGCCAGGCGTTCGGCCTAGAAACAGCGCCGATGCAACGATAGGGACCTAGGAGTTTTAGGAGGGTAGAAGAAGAGACAATGTAATGAAAAGAGTGCCAGTCAAACCTCAAACAAAGGGAAACTTTAGGTTTAAGAAATTAACCCACATGAGTGAGCTACAGAGAACACATCCATGAGGAAAGCTGTTCCCTCAGCCCTATACGCCTATTTCACATGCAGCCAAAGCAGCCATTTTGTGTGGAAAATACAGGAAGTAACAACAATTGACTATTTATTGTAAATTTATATTTACAATTTATATCAAGCTACGTTATTGTTAGCTATGTTAGCTGCCTGCTGCTGTAAGCACTTTGCCAGGCTCAGAACACCACTGAGTGATCAATATTTCACCTTTTAACCATTTTCAGTAACGCTCTTTCCAACCCAGGCATCAGCTTTGAAATCTGTCGGCTGCTTGTTAATAATAAAGCAATAATGCAGCTCGCAGCTAAGCTAACGTTCCAGTGTTTCCGGTGTAAGAACAGGATCGGCCCGCCCTACAGGATCGTACCGGATGTGCTCGGCTCGGGCTCCACAGCTACAGATTAAGTTAAACTCTCACATTTATTTTCAAAAAAGTAAGGCTCATGTTTATGAGAAATGGTCCTGTAGCACTTGAATCATGATCATTGAATGTTTGTATGATTCATATTGTAGCGATCTGGGGTTTTGGCTTGTAATGTGGTGTTTCTGTGTTTAGCTAGGAACTGATATGTGTGGGTGTGTTCCTGGGGGGAAGGGTGTGTAGGTTGCCATCCTGTGAGAGGCATGGTCAGTCAAGCTATGAGAGAGAGTTGACTGGACGTGTGTAGAGCTAGCAGCGAAGCTACCGCTAGGAGCTATAGTGACGCCACAGAATAAAAGCCTGTACCAACTTCAAGTCTCCGGTTCCTTGGACGAATACCTGATTCGTTACAATATATTTTAATGTCTATCATGTCTGATAACATCAGTAGCTTAGCTTGTTAGCTAATCTAAAGATGTCAGACATTTTGCCCACGTTAATCCCACGTGCCCGACGTGCAGCCAATCACAATTCGTGCCCGAGCCGATCTTGTAGGGCCGAAATTGCACTGACACCGGCCTAACTTGAGCTGTAGCGCAGACAAAGAGTATCGAAGGCTCCCAAAATGCATAGCCTACGTATTGTGTGTGTTTCACACAGTCACCACACACTCACACACACACACACACACACACACACTGATGTATGGAGAAAATGGAGAAAGGGGGTTCCCGGGAGCGAGACATATCTGACACGCACCTTGACTGGAGCCTATCCCAGCATGCAACCCAGCAAGCACGGCTCCTTTCTAATCAAGTTTGTCAACATGAATCCTAACCATTTTGAGGCCCAACACTAATTTGTTTACTTACTTCCACCCTCATTTTCTTTCCTTTCCTTTTTCTTTTTTTTTCATGAGAAATGTATGTTTTTATGTATTTTTAACTACAGTTTCTGGCGAATAAGCTGTGGCCACAGGGACAGTTGGCGGACACTGTCACATCGGGTCGATTCAGGTGCACTGTCCCTTTTTTTTCTCCAAAATCCATAAATCAATACAAATGAATTGGGGGAATTGGGGGTGTCAGAGACAGGTCACACGTCTATCACAGACACTTAGATTAATACCTGTGTAACACAGAGAGACAAGCACAAACGTATTCACACCTCTGGCATCTCCAATCACCCTGACATGCATCTGTTAGTTTGGACTGTGGGGGGGGAAACCCAGGCCAACATGCAGATTACACGCACACTCCAGACAGACAGGTCTGCTAATCTGCATTTAATTGAGATGAGTGGATGCCAAGACATCATTCCAATAGGGTTTGCCTGGGCTCCAGAACAGTATGGTTATGTAGATTCATCAACCATAAATTCATTAGTCTCACTCAAGTCCAGAACAGCAACAACCATGTGCCACCTGACACATTCCAGCCTCGTATCTGAACATCGTGAGTCACGGCAAACAGGAAACTTTGCCACGAACACAGAGCACACAGAGAACACAGAGAACACAAAGGATACAGAGAAGACACAGAGAACATAGAGGATACAGAGAACACATAGGGCTCTATTCTTCCCCTGGCCTTAGGCGCTAAACTGGCCTTAAACGCAAAAAAACACGCTTTACGCCTGCCTACCGCTAACACGGGAAGATAGCATCATGTTTTTACGCCCCGAAATGCACTTTATGCTGAAGAAGCGTGGCACAGTGGCAGAATAGGCCAGAATGGGTGTTTCGGCCTTAAATACCAGCCTAAAGCGATCTTCCCAAAGGGTGTTAATTTTGCGGTTAACGCTTTTCAAAACCAGGCCTTATTCAGTGCGCCACGGCACGTTGTGTGCCTCCCTCCCCTACCAAACGTCACACACGGACACACATTTGCATCTATCCCAGCATGCATTGGGGCGTAATACATTTTGACAAGAAAAAGCAACCAAATCAGCCTAAGTAGGCTAAGTGGTAGATAGAAATAATATTTATGTTAACACAACATGCAATTCTAGAACACTTCAATATTGGACAAAATAAAACTACGTGAAACATACAGGTAATCCAGGTCGTATATATATCCGTCACAAATACAACGTGTTTGTATAGTCGAGTTTGACAACGTAACATGGTTGTACTGTGATGTCCGCTCCAACAAGACTTGGCTTACTTGACACGTACTTTTTCAATAAAAACACATTTATCCCATGACTTTACATAATGTATATTTATGTCGCATCCATCATTTAGCCTGTGCTGTGATGTGCAGGAGCAGCAGGTAGCCTACAAGTTATAAGCCTGCCCTGAATGAGCCGAGTGGGGGTGCTTGTTCACTATTGTGAAAGTTATGTGTTTACAACATATAAAGATCATGGAAGTGGATGGTATCAGGAATGTCACTGATAGTTAACGTTCTATTGTACAGGGAGACCATCAGCCCTGCTGAACAGATACAGTATGTATTTGCCTGTAGGTTGAATTGTTTTATTCAGGCTATGATCTGTGAGGTGCTGAGATATCCAAATTGGCATAAAGAGATGACAGCATGCAGCCGCAACCGGAGTTACTGGACTGGAGTATCTCGGTGGATCGGGACCTTGGAAGGGAAGAATGTGATTGGTTTCCTGGAGACCACCAATCCAACACTTGTGAATAATTCTACGCTTAGAAAGGCGTGGTTAAATGGTTAGCGCCGCGCATTCTGCTGGTTAGCGCCAAGGGAAAATTTGGGAATGCGCCTGACCACGCCCACTGATAGCGCTGCGCCAAGCCATAAACGCAAATTTAAGGCCAGGGGGAAGATAGAGCCCAGAGGATACAGAGAATACAGAGACACAGAGAACATAGAGGATACAGAGAACACAGAGGATACAGAGAACACAGAGAACATAGAGGATACAGAGAACCCAGAGAACCGGCCAGGATAAAACAAAAACCCTGACCAGCTCCAACGGCCAATACACCAGTCTCCCCGCAGTGAAGCATTCCGTCTTTCAGCTGTCAGCTCCATTCCATTGATTTATGAATATATCGTTTAGTAATTGATTGGGTGATGTGCTGGAGGCCCTTGTTAATATTTCACTTGACCTCCCACCAAATTGACAGATGACTTCAGTCCGTGAAGGAATGTGAGATGTTAAATGAAAGCTACTGCTGCTGCCTCTCCATCTCATTAAAAATGCAACACAGAACCTGCCTGAAGTGAGGCGTAATGAGCAGAAGCAGCCACCTGGGTCCTCCATGTCCAATGCATATAGGCTACTACAGTACATGATGTTGTCTGGGAAGCCTGATATTTTCACTAGTTTTATCACTAGCACACTTTTATAATTAACATCCAATTAACTATAGGGGTTAGCATACACTTTTATAATTAACATCAAATTAACTATAGGGGTTAGCATACACTTTTATAATTAACATCAAATTAACTATAGGGGTTAGCATACACTTTTATAATTAACATCAAATTAACTAGGGGTTAGCATACACTTTTATAATTAACATCCAATTAACTATACGGATGGAGAGACTCAAGTCCCTGAGAGCCAACTCGCTTAATATTCTCAACTATTTGGAAGCCGTTTTTGGCCTACTTTGACGAGGTTAAGAATGAATAGTGTATGAGGCTCTACTGTCTGGTTTCTCATGGACCCCTTGGGTGGGACCTCATGCACAATATCTATGACAAACACAAGCACCTTATGCGGCTGGAAGCAACATGTTGTAATGTTGAACATTGATGATGTATGTGCTTTTTTTCTTTCTTTCCTTTCCTGTGTCTGAGTTTGTTTGTCTTGTTTGTGTATTGTTATTCTATAAAAATTCAAAATTCAATATTGAAGGAAAAAAACTATAGGGGTTAGCATACACCTTTATAATGAAGATCCAATTGGCAATAGCTTTTAGATACTGATAATTGACATTTTAATTGGCCTTTGTATGACCATAAAATGTTAATGGTTAATGCACCGTGGGGATGTAATGTAGATGTGTGTATTATGTATATGTGCATGTAGTACTGTATGTAGTGTGTAGAATGTCTGTAATACGTAGTATGTAATATGTATGAATATGTAGTATGTTCATGCAATATGCATGTGTAAATGATACATAACATAATATGTAGGGGGATTGTAATGATATAGGCCCACGTGCTGCCATCCATATCCATGAAAATGTGGATAATTCCATTATGTGCCGGATCACATATTGTAATTTAGGAAAATGAGATGTTATTGTAAGGAAGTGGAGATAGAGAAGGGAAGCTGATAGGCTGCTGCTGAAGGATTCCCCCAGCAGGGATGGGACGATTACAAGCGGTTAGATATGATCTCCTCTGACACCCACTGTGCAGCCGCCTCCCTCCACAGAGGCACAGGCCTGGAAGCATTGTTGGAATTGATTTAGTGAACGGGGGCCCAATCTTTGGACACTTTGTCGCTATTGATTGCAGGCTTCAAATCAGAAATTGGAACAGAACTCAGTCGGGGATTTAATTAAAACTCAAAAGAGCGAATGACTGACACTGCAGACAGGGTAGTTGTGAGAAATCAATTGTGCAATGCAAATGAGTTTCAAATCCTTTGCCTTCTGCTGCATTCTTAACTGGGGGCATGGCTCTATCTTATTCAGCAGTTACGGAGATAAGCAAATGTTTTTAAGCTCATTACTGAAATGTGTGCTATTACGGTTGGATTGGATATTTTCAATTGTCATTCAATAAAGCCTGTCAAAGCTATATGAAAAGTGGATCTTGAATGATCTGCCCTAAAACACTTTAACATTGTATAAATGATAGAAACAGCTATTGGATATGAATGGTGTGACTCAATAAAAAAAATCTAATTAATTAGAGGCTTTGTAATGAAGTAATCGAAATTAATCACATTTTAATCGCATATCAATATTTGACAGAAGAAGCCACATTTTTCAATTCAAATTTATTTTGGTATATGAGTGAATCAATGAATAGACAATGCATATTGCTGTATTTGTACTTGTCAGAGGTGGCCTTACTCATCTTGGCTCTGAACCCCGTCATCTGGTCAGGTGTGGGTTGGCGACTCCGCTTGATTGTACTTGGTCTAACGTTAGCATGATCAGCGGCTAAGTTAACATTAGCTCTGGCTTCCACTCTAGCCGCAACATGGTTAGCATTGAGGTGATACCGGAGGCTTGAAGTGCTGATATGCAAATTCTTTGTTGCACAATTTGCACACAACCGTGCTCTTATCCACGCTTCCATCAGGGAGTTTTTTTAATCTAAACTTCCCATCCACCGGGCCAAGCAACGCATTCTCATCTGCTTCTTCCATGTTTGTCGTTAGCCTACAGCGCACTTCCCACATGTGGGGCTTTGTTGTCTAACGTCACTCAATGCACGTTGTGCATCAGTATGATCGGTATGCCTGGAATTCGTCCACTGAGAAACGTTCCGTGGTCTCTGGAGTGCAAGAATAAAGTGTAATTAAAATGCGTACGTTTTTTAACGTGTTATTTTTTCTGTAATTAATTAATCAAAATTAACGCTTTAAAGTCCCAGCCCTAGAATAAAGTGAACATTACAGACTGATTAAAAGCATAGAGTATCCAAGGGTGAATTATACCTTTAATGAACCACTTCCATTGGACGAGCCCAACTCCGCCTCAGAGACCCGGCAAAAAAATTTACAAGAATTTCCTGTCACAGTAGTTTCAACTACTGTGACAGGAAAATCTTGTCACAGTAGTTGTCAATCAACATCAACATCCACAATCCTATGACATCTTTAGTGATGTTATATCCATCGTGACATCATCAGTGATCAAACACAATCAACATTCACAATTCTATGACATCTTTTTGGCCGAGGCCGTGGCAGAGTTTTTGTGAAGAAGAGCCCCCCATGATGGTCCGGCAGTTTTCAAACCTCTGCAGTAACAAGCGAGAATTTGCAATAGCTGCAACCACCAGATATGCGAATTTCTGAAATTTACTTTTTCTGGTGACATCATCCACTCCATTGTGATGACATCCACTCATTGTTAAATTTGTCTACAGATATGTACTTGAATATATATATATTTTTTATGTATGAGAATGTTTATTTTATTTTATTTTCAGGACAGATGTTTGAATTGTGCTCCTGGTGGAGCTGTTATTTTATTGTCACACTCTGATCAGTCCCTGTGCAGTGCCTTGTTTTATTCCCTATTGGTGATTGTATGTCAATAAAATTGCATGCGGTGGACAAACAGAAAAGATAACAGTAGCCTATATGTTTAACAACAAGACAAGCTAGCTATCCAGCCCTGTTATTGTCCCCGAATCAATGTGAAGATTTTCATGAACGGAAGGAAGGAAGGTATAGGCTGTGTCAGCCTGAAGTAGCGAGTTGAATAACAGCTGTGCTCTTTCGATTAAACAGCTATTCATAGTATTCCCATGATGTCACAAGCATTTTCCTACCAATATGGCGCTACAATACACACAGCTCATTGGCTGGTTGTGTCACATGATTGAAATCACCTGTTAATTGATTACAAACACCTGCTATTTTCCTACCAAGATGGCCGTGTGGTGATGTAACAGAATACTATCAATACAGGTTGGGTAGCGGATGAATTTACAACATGTGATTAAACTTCAGCCGGACTATGTCTGTATTCGCACACCTGCCAGCCAATCGGAAAAGAGTAGTCACCCAGACCATGGTATAGGTTGAGGCGATGTCTCGTCATATACGCTGGGTTAGCTGGCTCAGCCTGGCTGGGGGCGTGGTCAGGGTGGGGTAAATCCCCCGTTCTATCCATTCAGCAAAGTTAGAATTTAGCTGCTAGCCCAGCCCAGGCAGACACGATCGGCGATTTGACCACCGCAGTAAACGCACATCTGAACAGATGTCTTGTGTTCTGCTTTAGAATCCCCAAACCTGTAGTTTAGAGCCGCAGCACCGTCCTTTGGCGAGTCAGCCCATTAGATATATCGGCGGTTTTACCCCACTCGCGCGCCTGCCGTACAACATTTTGTGGGCGTTCCCACACATGCCGACTGTCTCTATAATCCTAAAGAATGGAAAGTGTGTGTGTGTGTGTGTCTTCAGCCGGTGAGTTCATGTGTCCGCTTGAGCGTTTGACCTTGCCTCTCCTCTCGCCTATGTGACAGAGTTTACGCCGATAACGGCAAGCCTGACGCCGTCAAATATGCTGTTTCCAAAGCTGCAGCCTCCCTGCTAAACACCGACCCTGCTCAGAGCATGAGATGAAGAAGAAAAGCTGACAGAGAGAGAAGAAGAGCGGTCTCTCCGGACACCATCCCCTCCTCCCCCCAAATAAATAAATCAAATGATCCGTTGATGTCTCAGCTCGCTGCGGAGGACTGCCGAGTCAGCGCAGACATGAGTGACGGGCATGCAGACGGTGTGTAGTGTGTGTGTAGTGAAATCTGGTTAAAGAGCATTTGGGAGGAGAAAGAAAAACAGGTGTGCTTTGACGTTTTAGCGTGAAGGCTAGCCGGTATGGTTTAGTTACCCTGGGAGACATCCTTGGAAACCCAGGATGTCAAGATTGTAACTGTTTGGAATGTCAGCACATCTAAAAAAAAAAAGCCAATGGAAGTATCACATTTAGTAAATGACAGGTGGGAATCATCACTATAACCATGATGTCTCTTTAAAGCGGTAATCCTCCTATTTGATGCTAAAGCTCTGATGTTTCTGCACTACACTTCCCAGGTATCACCTGTCAAAAATGTCTTTCACCGTGGCTTTTCTGTTGGTGCCGTTTGACTTTTCTCTTTTCTTTGGCTGTTCACTACTCATGCTAACACGCAAATGATGCTTTACCTTTTCCTGAGGGTCCGTGCAGGCAAGTGAGGTCACATCGGAAGACACGTCCCTTCTTATTATATGAAAACGCTGCAAATTATGACTTTAAGCCAAACATGTTTTTGGTGCATTTATTTCCATTACTATGCACGAGTTATGAATCAGACAACTCATTCACTCCGATACATTTCAAACAACGCTGGTGAAGATGAACATCGCAGTGAATGGGGTTCTGCTTCCTGCCACCGGCCATTCATCACAGTGTTATCACTGCTGCTGCGGGGAATATCAAATGTTTTCACTGTGCTACACTATTGTGATCAAGTATGCCAATTCTACTGTAGCTGATGGATTGCTCCCATGCTTAGGTCAATTCCGGTCTCATTTCCCGCTTCTCCTCGCTGTTTTACATCACTGTACAGTAGATCGTTTCCCAGTGCATTTATCTTGTCATAGACCAGACCGGCGCATCCGGATACTTCGCAAAACGTGAAGGCCGCTCCCTTTTTTAGGGGAAAACAAAAGCCACTCACCGTTGACTTCAATGTAAAATAGCAGTACAAAACAAAATCTATAGAAAAAGAACAGAATTAATTTTGTTTCTAAATGACCCAAAGACATGACATGACAATATATTTCAACTCGGCCGGCCATAGAATGCGCAAGATACAGCGGCAATAGCCTTATCTGAACGCTGTATCCAGCCCACTGAGTTTCCACCAGTTACATGCATCATCCATATTGACGGTGTCACCCCTACTCTAAAAAAAACATTGCAGATCTGGGTTTTTTTAATTCATTGTTAGTGAAACTAACAGTTTAACGAAAGTTTGTTTGAAGTGTTTTCGGCTTCTTGTATAGTCTTTTCCTATGGTGGGTTTCCCCATAAAAGGGGTGGTGGCCTTCGCGCTGGACGCTTGATGACACGGCGCAGTTCTGATCTACAAGATATTTGAACAAAGTAAATATGAATAAATACTGTCTAGATGTGTTATGACGAGGTATTCCCAGTAAAGAGGACAGCAATCCTAAGCTGCAACTCCTTTTAAAATTCCGTTTCATTTTATGGGCTGTCTATAGCTGGTGGTTTTGCTTTGTTTCTTGTGTTAGCTTGGCTGGGCTGTGATTGACAGGAGGCCGATCCTAACATAACCGCAGAGAATGTCAGCTATTGGTTGAACTCCCTCTGTCAAAACTTCCAGCTTGGACTTGTCATCTTTGACCTTCACGCCGGTTCAGCTTACCACTTCATATCATGGAGAGTGGCAGCCATGCTATGATAAACAATCTGTGTCTGAAAAACTGCTTTTTAAAGCAGGTTTATAGGCCAGAAACTCAGAGAGTGGTATTTTTCTGCCATGACAGACAAAGATGTTCTCAACACAGGTCTTTAGAGGCCTTAGTAAAAAAAAAAGCTTTGTGTTGGCGTGGACATGCAGCTCTGCTAAAGTTTCTACTCCCTTTCTCTGACGCTTAACAAGACGAGCCAGGAGGAGATCCTACTTATTCAACATTACCTCTCTGTCGCCGGCCTCATTATCGCCCATAGAGAAGCTGCCAAAAGCATATGGAGACACATATGAGAGAGGAAGGCACGTTTTCACTTTGACACAGTTAATGCCGTGTTACTCTTTGACGGAGCGCTCCTTGAAAACCGGCACGGTATCTTTATGTTACTGGATTGGTGCAAGTTGTTCGGAGCAGTGGTCTCCCCGGTAAACCGAGAGTTGGAGAACTAATTTAAGACTTCCGCAACTCACCCACACGCCATTTTTGGCCAACATCAACAATTCATCAAGGTCCAGAAATGAGCCTTTGGTGGAGCGAGTAGAGGAAACAAGATGTTTGGCACACACAGTGAGTCATGTCTCTGGCCTGTGGCGCTCGTTTGGCACAGTGAGTCATGTCTCTGGCCTGTGGAGCTTGATGTTTGGCACAGTGAGTCTTGCCTCTGGTCTGTGGAGCTTGATGTTTGGCACAGTGAGTCTTGTCTCTGGCCTGTGGAGCTTGATGTTTGTCACAGTGAGTCTTGTCTCTGGCCTGTGGAGCTTGATGTTTGGCACAGTGAGTCTTGTCTCTGGCCTATGGAGCTTGATGTTTGGCACAGTGAGTCTTGTCTCTGGCCTGTGGAGCTTGATGTTTGGCACAGTGAGTCTTGTCTCTGGCCTGTGGAGCTTGATGTTTGGCACAGTGAGTCTTGTCTCTGGTCTGTGGAGCTTGATGTTTGGCACAGTGAGTCTTGTCTCTGGCCTGTGAAGCTTGATGTTTGGCACAGTGAGTCTTGTCTCTGGCCTGTAGAGCTTGATGTTTGGCACAGTGAGTCTTGTCTCTGGCCTGTGGAGCTTGATGTTTGGCACAGTGAGTCTTGTCTCTGGCCTGTGGAGCTTGATGTTTGGCACAGTGAGTCTTGTCTCTGGCCTGTGGAGCTTGATGTTTGGCACAGTGAGTCATGTCTCTGGTCTGTGGAGCTTGATGTTTGGCACAGTGAGTCTTGTCTCTGGCCTGTGGAGCTTGATGTTTGGCACAGTGAGTCTTGTCTCTGGCCTGTGGAGCTTGATGTTTGGCACAGTGAGTCTTGTCTCTGGTCTGTGGAGCTTGATGTTTGGCACAGTGAGTCTTGTCTCTGGCCTGTGGAGCTTGATGTTTGCCACAGTGAGTCATGTCTCTGACCTATGGAGCTTGATGTTTGCCACAGTGAGTCATGTCTCTGACCTATGGAGCTTGATGTTTGGCACAGTGAGTCTTGTCTCTGGCCTGTGGAGCTTGATGTTTGGCACAGTGAGTCATGTCTCTGGTCTGTGGAGCTTGATGTTTGGCACAGTGAGTCTTGTTTCTGGCCTGTGGAGCTTGATGTTTGGCACAGTGAGTCATGTCTCTGGCCTGTGGAGCTTGATGTTTGGCACAGTGAGTCTTGTCTCTGGCCTGTGAAGCTTGATGTTTGGCACAGTGAGTCTTGTCTCTGGCCTGTGGAGCTTGATGTTTGGCACAGTGAGTCTTGTCTCTGGCCTGTGGAGCTTGATGTTTGGCACAGTGAGTCTTGTCTCTGGCCTGTGGAGCTTGATGTTTGGCACAGTGAGTCTTGTCTCTGGCCTGTGGAGCTTGATGTTTGGCACAGTGAGTCTTGTCTCTGGCCTGTGGAGCTTGATGTTTGGCACAGTGAGTCTTGTCTCTGGTCTGTGGAGCTTAATGTTTGGCACAGTGAGTCTTGTCTCTGGCCTGTGGAGCTTGATGTTTGGCACAGTGAGTCTTGTCTCTGGCCTGTGGAGCTTAATGTTTGGCACAGTGAGTCTTGTCTCTGGCCTGTGGAGCTTAATGTTTGGCACAGTGAGTCTTGTCTCTGGCCTGTGGAGTTTGTTTAAAGTAGCTACTGATGTGTTGTTATTTATGCAGAGCACGACCACAGAGACCACAAGCGGAGGGCTGTAGTGTGACCCACATTCAGCAGACTTGAAAGCGCTGCTCATTGCCAAGTTTAACAGAGGGCAAAAATACACAGAGCTGTTTCATCTAGACTCCTAGTCCTATGCTCTGCATGTGTCTAAAAACACATAGCACCAAAATCATGCTTATTGCTATTTCTTTCAAGCTTTTCGATAATATCAGGCATTATATTTTCGTGACGTCTACCTATAGAGCCCGCCCGATATGGGATTTTTGTATTGATAACAATACTGATTTTAGAGGGGGTAAATTTGCCGATTACAGATATGGCAGCCCATATAGTGATTTCTTTTTAGCTGGAATGAAAATATATTTTCTGTGTATTTTCTGTGTATTGTGCACCAATTTTGCACCGATATGATGCAGGGGTAGCCTACTCTGAAGGGTCCATTCTCAAACAAATAACTTTATTTAAGAATATTTCATGTTTACTGGCTACACATTTGGATAAATAAAGGCCGGTCTCCATTAGAAGCTGGTTGCCATTTTCGGCTTTCATCCTTTCCAAGGTGGCTACCGATGTTTTGATATAGTTCATTCATTCATTTATTCAAACCAGTTGCTGGGCCCTGACTGCCTTTGTTTTGTTGACAAAGGCGTTTCATAGGCTGGCTGACATTATTGCTTGTTTGAAAACGAGCAGTTTGAAACGAGCACAGCTGTCATGTTTGCTTGAATTCCTACAAAGCACACTTGTCTTACCTTGATGTGAACATCTGTGTGAAAGTGCCAACAAAACAACCCACAACACTAAACGTATGTTTTGCCTGTAAAGGAAGTCAATGTGAACCGGTGTTCAACTCTGTTCTTCTCCCATTAGCTGATGTTTCCCGTAGTGGTTCCCTTGGCCGTTGGGTTTTGGTTTGGCCATGGTTAGTAGGCGTAGCGTAGCAGTGCCTGGAAGGGGGGGGGGGGGGGGGGGGGGGGGGGGGTATCTTTGCTTAAGTGGTAATCTCTGAGATCCGCATGCCTTTTTTTCTCCTTTGCTGCGCTTCTCTCCCCACAGCTGTCAATCAAGCAGTGTGTGCCGTACTGTGATGTCTTTCTCCTTGGACTTTCTGTTGATGCACTTTTAGTTTCTCTTTCCTCTGTCTGTTCAGCCATGGTGGCTATCACTGCTCAACTACCCACTTCACTGCTCAACTACCCACTTCACTGCTCAACTACCCACTTCACTGCTCAACTACCCACTTCACTGCTCAACTACCCACTTCACTGCTCAACTACCCACTTCACTGCTCAACTACCCAGTTCACTGCTCAACTACCCACTTCACTGCTCAACTACCCAGTTCACTGCTCAACTACCCACTTCACTGCTCAACTACCCACTTCACTGCTAGAAAACTACGCAGTTCTCTGCTTAACTACCCAGTTCTCTGCTCAACTACCCACTTCACTGCTCAACTACCCAGTTCTCTGCTCAACTACGCAGTTCTGCTTCGGTTTATTCCTAGTCTCGCTGGCCAGCCTCCCCTCCCTTCCGTGAGAGTCGTCTGGCTGCACGGAAACAGGCTACTGGGCTAAGCCCTCCCCTGCTCTACAGCTGCTCCCCATTGGAGCGACTGTTTCAGTTGCTGCCGGATGTCCACTCCCGGCTTATTACAAACTCTGTCATTGGCTCCGACCATGTCAATCAGAGCGGCTTCCGCTCCCTCCTCCCTGTGTGTCGCTGTAAATAGTGCCCTGCCGCCTCAGTGAAAACAACAACGCTAACTAGCTAGCAAGCTAACGGCAGAAACCTACACGCTAGCTCGTTGCTAGTTGCTACACGCTGAAAATGGCAAATTGGATTGTTGGAAACTATTTTCTAAATTAAAAAAAAAAAAAGAAAAGAAAAAGAACCTACTGTATTTAACACAACTTGATGTATTGCTGCCCCTACAAAAAATATTGGAGTACAAAATGTAAAATAAATAAATCAGTGCAAATAGTTTAAAGTGCAAAACGAAGAGTTGGAAATCAGTGTTTAATGCTCACTGCTGCGACAGAACGTTATTCTTGTCAGAACTGTGACAACACGGCTCCCCTTCCTGCATGGAAGAAAAAAGTCTGAGCCTTCATTAACCTATCAATATAGCCTTAAGGCTTAATGGCACAAAGTGAATACTAAATAAATATAAATACATAATTAATGAATTAACGTTATCAATGAATTAAACAATCTACAACTCGCGTCAGATGCATCGATTTCCTCCATTTCCAAGTGCTGCAAAGAGAACAGGTCTTTTTTTACGGGGCTTTACTGGGTTATTGCAGTATTGGCATCCAGCTTTAAATGGAGCCGCACTTTAGATTGTTTACCCTTTGTTTCCGCACGCTGCCTCTCAAATACAACAACACAACAAGCTGCCTGGCTAAAGTGGGCGTAACTTTTCCTGCATGCCTCTACATGAAAGCCAATGACCAGCCTTATTAGAGCGTGGTGCAAGCATGTCGCATGCTTATAGGCTCAATGACGCTGTTCTCTTTTTTTTTTTGCCTCTATGTGACAGCCAATCACCAGCATTATTAGAGCGTGGTCCAAGCATGGTGCATGCATAGGCTCAATGACGCTTTTTTTTTTTTTTGGTATAGAAAATTGGTATCGAATGACAAGGCATGTTTCGATACTCATTAGTATTGAAGCAATTGATTCTGTCCCAGAAAAGTATTGAAGTTCGATACCCAGCCCCCTAGTGGTAGCACTCTCGCCTCGCACTCTCGCCTCACAGCAAGAAGGTCCTAGATTCGATTCCCGTCTGGGACTGCACTGGGGGTATGTCTCCCCATGCCTTCGGTACCTCGTGCCCAAGTGGGCTACAGTATCTCGTGAAGAGGGCCTGGCTTTCTGTATGGAGACTGCATGTTCTCCCCTGCCATCTTCCCTTTTCACATGCAGCGTTTTCCCTGCATGTTCCGTGCTCCCCTCGCGTTCATCCATACAACATCGGTATGGATCCCCACTCCCTGGAGGAAGGACATGCCTCCATGGGAGAAAAGCAGAGACTAAATTGCATTGACCAACGTGTCACTATGGTGTGTGTGTGTGTGTGTGTGTGTGTGTGTGTGTGTGTGTGTGTGGTGGTCACCGCATGTGTGTGTGTGTGTGTGTGTGTGTGTGTGTGTTGTGTGAGAAATAAAGCGACAAGTGTGCTCGTCCCCATTTCATAAAGCAGGCCTGGTTTCACCTCCTGTATGACAGATGCTGGCTGGCAGTCAGAAGGGAATTAATAACACCCTCACAGCCTCAGAGTTGTGACTGCAAACACAACAGGTTCAACACAAACAAACACTGGTCAGCATTCATTCATTCTCACACATGAATAAAATAGCAGGCGTCATTATCTACGCCTCTCATCTCTGCTTTGTCTAAGCTGCTGCACTCTGCTCTGAATCTGCTCACAGCCTTTATTGTTCACTTCAATATCAGAGACAAAAATGCCTCCAATTTCTTCCCCTCAACGATCCCACTGCCACAAGATGCTCAACTATCATTTCACTAATGAATAAATACATCATTTATCATCCTAATGTGATGCATTTGCCTTCTGAATAGCACAGATTGAAATAAATCCGCTGCGATGAAACCAATATTATTGGCCATGCTTTTAATTAATTTACCCGTATTTAATAATTATCTTATATTGGTGTGATGTCTTTTTTATAAATTTTATTTATTTATTCTTCTTATCTCTCTTATAAGAATTAGTATCCCAGTTGTTTCATTGCAGTACTTTTCCATTTGATCACCCTATGATTTTTTTTCTATCATCTTACTATTTCTTATTGTTTTAATCATTTTTTCTGTAAAGCACTTTGAGCTACATTTTATGTTATGATAGGTGCTATATATACAAACGTTTATTATTATTATTATTATTATTATTATTATTATTATTATTATTATTATTAACACGTTCACTGCCATTGACGTATTAATACGTCAAAAATAATCCAACGGTTGACTGCCAATGACGTATTAATACGTCAAAAAAATCGTTTTTTTTTTTTTGACGGTGGGACGTTGATCTAACCCTTTTACGTCTCCTACACCAGAATTGGAGGTATTGAATGTGTATAATCTATTTTACGGACCCACTGAGTGGCGACATGTCTCTCCACAGTAGAAAGAGGCGACCCAAAACTGGAGGGAAAAGCGAGGAAGCCGTTCTCATACTGTAAAATTGATGGCGAAAACGCTTTCACTTTCGCGCTGATGCACAGCGGTGGCAACGGTGGGGGGTTCCAAGAATAGATTGGATGCACACTTTGAAACACGCAGCATAAATATGACCAGAATCGCAAAACCTTCATCAAAGCTCTCAACCAAAACTCCACGAAACGAGCGAGTCCACCCAGACTTCCTCAAACAGTGGCCGCGCAAACAGGCACAGCAGCAGCAGCAACTTCGTTGTGACACGCCCGCTGGAGAGCCAGGGAGGCAGGAGGAGAACACACACGGAGGGAGGAGTTGGAAGCAGAGGGGGTTTCCTGCTGTTATGGAGGAAATTACTGTTCAAAACTATTGTTTAGATGTCTGAAGTCTTACTGATGCCAAAAATGAATGGTTAAAGTGACTGTTCTATCGAATTTCACAAAAAGCCGTTTATCTCTGAATAATTTTTCTGACGCTGAAACCATGCTGTATTCAACTGCTAATGCTTACATAACTACTAACTCTACAAACTAACTCTTTTAGACAGAGAAAGCACACATTCTATTAGTTCTTTTGAGATATTGTGTGTTCACAAAATCTTAGCAGAAAAGAATCCTCGGGTCTTGAAATATGAGCCAGAATCCTCAAAAAAACCCTCTGGCAGAAGCTAACTACAGTAAAAAAAAAAACGTCTGGCAGTGAATGTGTTAATAATAATAATAATAACAAATATGTCAGGTTTTGTCTATGCAATGAACTTAAATGCTACTTAAGATGATAAAAAACTACTATGTGATCGCACACCACTGAGGAACAAAGGACAAAATGATTATACTCTTAAATTCATTTGGCTCTCATAGACTTTTTGATGAGGAGGAATTTGGATTCCTTAAACACATGAAGCTTCATTATGGAAAAGGTTAACTGAATATCATTAGATCATCCTTATTTCACTCAGCTTGCTTCCATGGGAAAAGGAAGGCAAGGCCTTCATATGCATATGAATGAACAATGTGGCAGCAAGGTAATGTACAGACCGTCCCATAGAGACACTGCATGAAATAGGCCACGCCCATCACGGGGGAAAATCTCCGTTCATTTCCACAAACCAGCGTCATTTCCCTTGAATTAAACATAGCTAAAAGCTGTTGTGTGGTGGGCTGCGCAGACAGCAATGTAAAAAATCGGCAGGTAAAGTTTTTTTGTACTCCTGAGCAAAACAAGGAAGCCATTGAGAATTGGCGAGAAGAAAAATGTGGATCTAGCTGTCAAGAAGTAAGTTGGAGTGTTCATCTTCCGTATATACAATCTTTTTGTGCAACACGCAACCATGCACGTGACAGAGGAGAACGCCAGGATTGGATTTTTTTTTTCCCCCCGTCTTGGGCGTGGCTTCTGAATGATGACGCATTTTGCAGTGTCTCTATAGTGCGTTACCTTGGTGTGAGAAAACAGAGCAGCATGTAGGAGCAGCCTATCCCCTCTGCTCTGCTCGCCCTGCCAGGAAAGTGTGGAAGGGGCAGAATGGGAGACGGCTCTTTTCTCCAGCAGAGCAAGGCCTGTGATCTTGAGCTGATCCCCAGACATGCTTCCTGCACACGCAGCAGTCCAGAGGAACTCAAGCCTGATCGGACAGGACAGACCGCTCCACTCTGCCAGTGGAGCGCTCAGGACTCGCTGCACCACGGCATGCTGGCAGGGACAGCGTTCTGCCAGACTCTGATTGGCTGGCAGGGACAGCGATCTGCCAGGCTGTGATTGGCTGGCAGGGACAGCGATCTGGCAGGCTCTGATTGGCTGGCAGGGACAGTGGTCTGCCGTGCTCTGATTGGCTGACAAGGACAGCAGTCTGCCGTGCTCTGATTGGCTGGCAGGGACAGCAATCTGGGAGGCTCTGATTGGTAGGGACACCAGTCTGCCGGGCTCTGATTGGCTGGCAGAGACAGTGGTCTGCTGGGCTCTGATTGGCTGGCAGGGACAGCGGTCTGCCAGGCTCTGATTGGTAGGGATAGCAGTCTGCCAGGCTCTGATTGGCTAGCAGGGACAGTGGTCTGCCAGGCTCTGATTGGCTGGCAGGGACAGCAGTCTGCCGTGCTCTGATTGGCCGGCAGGGACAGTGATCTGGGAGGCTCTGATTGGCAGGGACACCAGTCTGCTGGGCTCTGATTGGCTGGCAGGGACAGCAGTCTGCCGTGCTCTGATTGGCTGGCAGGGACAGCAATCTGGGAGGCTCTGATTGGCAGGGACACCAGTCTGCCGGGCTCTGATTGGCTGGCAGGGACAGTGGTCTGCTCGGCTCTGATTGGCTGGCGGGCACAGGGGTCTGCCGGGCTCTGATTGGCTGGCAGGGACAGCAGTCTGCCGGGCTCTGATTGGCTGGCACAGCAGTCTGCTGGGCTCTGATTGGCAGGGACAGTGGTCTGCTGGGCTCTGATTGACAGGGACAATGGTCTGCTGTGCTCTGATTGGCAGGGACAGCAGTCTGCCGGCCTCTGATTGGCAGTGGGAGCATCACAGCTCACTAGCGGCACACCTGACAATGGGACGCTGCAGCCAGATGTCTTGATGCAGGTTGCATGACAGCTGCTCATAATCAAACATTGTCCTGGACACGCTGCCTGAGCCCCGGGTATATGTCTACATGAGGCTGAGCCTCGGGTATATGTCTACATGTGGCCTGAGCCCCGGGTATACGTCTACATGAGGCCTGAGCCCCGGGTATATGTCTACATGAGGCTGAGCCCCAGGTATATGTCTACATGAGGCCTGAGCCCCGGGTATATGTCTACATGAGGCCTGAGCCCCGGGTATATGTCTACATGAGGCTGAGCCCTGGGTATATGTCTACATGAGGCTGAGCCCCGGGTATATGTCTACATGAGGCCTGAGCCCCGGGTATATGTCTACATGAGGCTGAGCCCCGGGTATATGTCTACATGAGGCCTGAGCCCCGGGTATATGTCTACATGAGGCTGAGCCCCGGGTATATGTCTACATAAGGCTGAGCCCCAGGTATATGTCTACATGAGGCCTGAGCCCCGGGTATATGTGTACATGAGGCCTGAGCCCCGGGTATATGTCTACATGCTGCCTGAGCCCCGGGTATATGTCTACATGAGGCTGAGCCCCGGGTATATGTCTACATGAGGCTGAGCCCCGGGTATATGTCTACATGAGGCTGAGCCCCGGGTATATGTCTACATGAGGCCTGAGCCCCGGGTATATGTCTACATGAGGCTGAGCCCCGGGTATATGTCTACATGAGGCCTGAGCCCCGGGTATATGTCTACATAAGGCTGAGCCCCAGGTATATGTCTACATGAGGCTGAGCCCCAGGTATATGTCTACATGAGGCCTGAGCCCCGGGTATATGTGTACATGAGGCCTGAGCCCCGGGTATATGTCTACATGCTGCCTGAGCCCCGGGTATATGTCTACATGAGGCTGAGCCCCGGGTATATGTCTACATGAGGCTGAGCCCCGGGTATATGTCTACATGAGGCCTGAGCCCAGGGTATATGTCTACATGAGGCTGAGAGACCTGGGTATATGTCTACATGAGGCTGAGAGACCCAGGTATATGTCTACATGAGGCTGAGACCCGGGTATATGTCTACATGAGGCTGAGCTCCGGGTATATGTCTACATGAGGCTGAGCCCCGGGTATATGTCTACATGAGGCTGAGCCCCGGGTATATGTCTACATGAGGCTGAGAGACCTGGGTATATGTCTACATGAGGCTGAGAGACCCAGGTATATGTCTACATGAGGCTGAGACCCGGGTATATGTCTACATGAGGCTGAGCTCCGGGTATATGTCTACATGAGGCTGAGCCCCGGGTATATGTCTACATGAGGCTGAGCCCCGGGTATATGTCTACATGAGGCTGAGCCCCGGGTATATGTCTACATGAGGCCTGAGCCCCGGGTATGAGGCTACATGAGGCTACATGAGGCTGAGAGAAATCTCTCTTCAGAACACGGCTCTCTCCAGCTCGGCGGAATGACATACGGCCGAGCGGACAGAAGGAACAAATAGCTGGCGCTCGTGTGCCGCGGACGATCGGTGTCAAAAGCAGGGCACGACACCCCGGTTTGAAAGCTAATGACATTAGGGCGGTGTGCAGAGAGCTGGTTAGAGGAGGGCCAAGAGCCAAGAGTGCATTATTAAGTGTAATGAATGACAAAGTATCAAGTTCATCCAACACATCAGGTGCCAATTATAGAGGCGGGCCCTGATTTAGTCCTACACTCAATGCACTGAGGAGGAGCTCCTTTGCCCTACCTGACATCTACCTCATTAACTCAGAGAGTTAGAAGGTGAGCAGCAACCATCCTCTCCTGCAGGCCTCCGTGGGCCCTCGCGGGGGCACAGGGACACACGTGCTCCCCGCCGCTCCTCCACCGAGCTCAGTCTTTACCTATTATTGATGAGTTGGAGGCTGAAGGAAATATTAATGTGAGACAGGCCGAGTGGCATTTGGAGGTGTTGAGATACTCTTGTGCACCACAGCCGGTGTGGTTTGGAGGTGTTGAGATACTCTTGTGCACCACAGCCGGTGTGGTTGGCAGGCTAGGTCATTCATTAGTCAACACCGAATAGTGCTTCAAATCTTCAGGCATAAAGAGGTAAATCAAGCCTTCATGGATATCATGGCCCCGGGCAGCCGGAGCAAACACTATTGATTCTTCTGAAGTTGTTCTAAAATAATGGTCACAGATGTGTCAAGACATTCATCAAAGCGTCTCTCTGAGCCAAATCCTCAATGCAGTAAAAAGCCAATATGCCGCTCTGTTCTCTCAGAGTAATCGGAGAGCTGTGCCAGTGTTAGCGGTGACAGTTAGCTATTTGGCACAATATACTCTCAACCACTCACAAAAAAGAAGATGAAAAAAAACCAACACCCACAAAAACACAAGTGCCAGCATTTTTCTGTAAAGAAAAACACGTGCAGCCTTCATAAACCGTAGATTTAATACAGGAAGTGTTCACAGGGAAAATAGGCTGGACATAGATTGCACATTCTTAATAATTAAAGATCAGGATTCAATATAGTCTTGTCAACAGAGCCAGGTTCTTCTTAAAGCTGAAGTATATTGCACCGCCCCGCATTTATAATTCCAAACAAGTCCCTCCACAAACCAACAGGCCTCAAGGAGCACGGTGTCTACTCTTTCAATAATATGTAATGTACTCACCACTATAAAGTGGATTCTCCCAAGGCGCCAGACAACTGTCTCACAATATATTCTTGGTTGACTTGGCGGCACTGAATATTAGGCCAATACATCACAGCAAGCAGCTGCAGCGGGTGTGACTATAGGGAGTCTTTCTACCTGTCCTTAGTGAGCTTTATTATAGGAGGGATAACAGGTCAGCTGGGAGGTGGCCAGATGACTTGACCTCTCCGGCCACGAGGGAGTAAGGACTGGAAAGAGACATAACTAATGGAATGGAGTGAGGGAGTAAGGACTGGAAAGAGACATAACTAACGGAATGGAGTGAGGGAGTAAGGACTGGAAAGAGACATAACTAACAGAATGAAGTGAGGGAGTAAGGACTGGAAAGAGACATAACTAACAGAATGGAGTGAGGGAGTAAGGACTGGAAAGAGACATAACTAACAGAATGGAGTGAGGGAGTAAGGACTGGAAAGAGACATAACTAACAGAATGGAGTGAGGGAGTAAGGACTGGAAAGAGACATAACTAACAGAATGGAGTGAGGGAGTAAGGACTGGAAAGAGACATAACTAATGGAATGGAGTGAGGGAGTAAGGACTGGAAAGAGACATAACTAACAGAATGGAGTGAGGGAGTAAGGACTGGAAAGAGACATAACTAACAGAATGGAGTGAGGGAGTAAGGACTGGAAAGAGACATAACTAACAGAATGGAGTGAGGGAGTAAGGACTGGAAAGAGACATAACTAACAGAATGGAGTGAGGGAGTAAGGACTGGAAAGAGACATAACTAACAGAATGGAGTGAGGGAGTAAGGACTGGAAAGAGACATAACTAACAGAATGGAGTGAGGGAGTAAGGACTGGAAAGAGACATAACTAATGGAATGGAGTGAGGGAGTAAGGACTGGAAAGAGACATAACTAACAGAATGGAGTGAGGGAGTAAGGACTGGAAAGAGACATAACTAACAGAATGGAGTGAGGGAGTAAGGACTGGAAAGAGACATAACTAACAGAATGGAGTGAGGGAGTAAGGACTGGAAAGAGACATAACTAACAGAATGGAGTGAGGGAGTAAGGACTGGAAAGAGACATAACTAACAGAATGGAGTGAGGGAGTAAGGACTGGAAAGAGACATAACTAACAGAATGGAGTGAGGGAGTAAGGACTGGAAAGAGACATAACTAATGGAATGGAGTGAGGGAGTAAGGACTGGAAAGAGACATAACTAACAGAATGGAGTGAGGGAGTAAGGACTGGAAAGAGACATAACTAACAGAATGGAGTGAGGGAGTAAGGACTGGAAAGAGACATAACTAACAGAATGGAGTGAGGGAGTAAGGACTGGAAAGAGACATAACTAACAGAATGGAGTGAGGGAGTAAGGACTGGAAAGAGACATAACTAACAGAATGGAGTGAGGGAGTAAGGACTGGAAAGAGACATAACTAACAGAATGGAGTGAGGGAGTAAGGACTGGAAAGAGACATAACTAACAGAATGAAGTGAGGGAGTAAGGACTGGAAAGAGACATAACTAACAGAATGGAGTGAGGGAGTAAGGACTGGAAAGAGACATAACTAACAGAATGGAGTGATCTATGTCTCTCTTCCGCTGGTACAACGCGCCGCTGATCAAATAACCTGCTGTCAACAAAGAAATGGAGGGCGGGCGAAGGGGAGATGGTGGGGAGAGATTTGTATTGTGTGGAAGAACACACACAGCAACACACATGTTTGAATGAAAGAAAAAAGATGTGGTTTTCAAATAACGGGCAATTTCCAACAAATGTCACTTTTCAGTTGTTATTATTGCAAATTAGATGTTCAACAAGAATTTTGCAGAAAAGATTATTCTGTTGTTTTGGGTTGTGAGGGAAAATGCTATGATGCCATCTGCTCAAATTGACTGAGATGGTTGAGAGGTTTCTCATTCTTTTTGCTCACCGCCCCCCCACACACTTTCAATAGCAGCCCTTTCCTCAAAACACGTAGAAAAATAAATGAAAACCCCAAAGGTGAGATTGAGTGGAATTTCCCTTTAATGTTATGTCTATCTACAGTAGGAAGGCTACTCACCTGATTGAAAAAGGGTGACATCATGGTAGAGAGTACATGTGTAAGAGAGAGAGAGAGAGAGAGAGAGAGAGAGAGAGAGAGAGAGAGAGAGAGAGAGAGAGAGAGAGAACAGCATTAGCCACAGTTAAATCACCTCTGTTATGATGGCATCATGCACAACAACAGCCTTGAGACAGACGAGTGTTTCTCCATTTCAAACTGTGTCATATGATCTCAGTGCGGTGCTGAGCCTCTGGCACTGAAACGTTGCATCCTTGTCTCAGCGGTGGTGTACCTCAGATGAAATATAACAAGCACTCCTTTCAATGCCCTTGTTCCTCCGACTCGCCCCGGCCATACAACACTTGTACCAGCAGCAGTTAGCCACAGTGTGACAGACAGGGCCTCCGGAGGTCTGCGTCCACTGCCTCTCTGCAGCAGGGCCAATTAGACGGCTTCATCTGCCCAGGATGGACTCAGAAGTCCGTCATCTGTCAGGCCACTGGTCATATCACTGCAGAGATGGCCAGTGGCCACACGGCCTCAAAAGCCTCGGATGTCAATGCATGGCTTGGTATGCTGACATGGTGCTGATGCTGTTGCCAAGGACGACGCCTTCCCCCACCCAAATACTGTACATCTATTATGCAGGGATGTCAGGCCTCTGTTGAGATGCTCTGGTACCAGTGAACTGGGGCTTGGTGGGACAACTGATGGCTAAGATGGAGATGGAATAAGCCGTCTTTGATGGAAAATACTTCCGACGGGTTTATGGGACGCTCTTGTTGAAAAAGTTTGGAGAAGACCTAATATAATTTGCATTGCATTACACTACACTGCATGAACCGCACGCAGCCTGTGGTACCCAGAGTTTTAATTATTATTATTATTATTATTAGCCGATTTCTTGTCATCAGTGATGTCACTCTGTGTGAGCAATTATGATGTCATCAGTGATGTCAATCGCACGATTGTTATCTGATCAGTGATGATGGCACGAGGGCCGAGAGGTCCGGGAACACGGCGGTTGAAGAGGAGATCGAGGCGGCCGGAAGGAGGAACATTGAGGAGGGGGCGGACCCCCGAGTCTGGAATTTGTGTCATGTTCTGTGAGAGGCAGCAATATGCTGCAAGCCATCCAGTCTGCAGGAAAGCCATTAGAAAAATAAGAAGCACTGTGGAACTATTAGTAGTAATATTAAAGCAAAGCCTGGGAACCATATCTGCAAACAGTGGCCTAGTAAAAGTGAGGCACAGAAGTGAAAGTGGACAAACTGCACAAACGTCAGAGAGAAAACTAGCAGTAGTTCGCCCACCTTCTAAATCATAAGGAGTTTATTTTCCAGACGGCTTGTTTGGCTCGAGGCCACCCCGGGTTAGATGTGAGATTTCAGGTGGGTTTCTGGTCACGACCTAACGGGGGGGGCGTGCTCCCGAGGGTCTGTTGCACAATCCCGGCCAGTGACACATTGATGTATGAGCTCCAGTTTTGTGCTCCTGCTCGCCCTCAGCATCGAGAAGCAGGTGTGCTGATCAGTGCCACTTGATCTGTCAATCGGATGGATAAAAATAGCCTTGGAGATTGAGCCAGGAGCGCGACTCGACTAACTCTTCGGTGGAAACTCAATTGACTTTGAAAGGCTCCTGGAATGTTCTTGACCACGGCAAACGAGCCAAAGTCTTCCCAAGGTTGAACGTCTTAAATATGGCTTTTGAATTCTGAGTGCTGAGGGAGACAGAGGAGGCGTGTCCAACCATTGGGTATCTAGAACGGAAGAACTTACTTCCATGGACATAACAATACAATGAAAGTATGAAGTGCACAAACTATACTAATATGAATCCATCCTAAAACAAACAAATACAGTGAGTTGACAGAGGTACACAAAACAAGTTAACTGCTATTTCCAATATATACAATAATAATGTGTGTGATGTATATATATATAGATTTGGCCCAATTTATTTTCCTATACTCTCCCTGCAGTAGGCTCCTCAAACATGCATAACTTTGCAAGTTTCCTCTGAAGTTCCTGATCAAGAGAGATTGAGGGCAGAAACGATGAGATGGGAGGTAAAGTTGCTGTGTCAGCAGCTCGCATTGTGGCGAGGCTGAGGAGCGCTGATAGCAGTTTGAAACAGCAGGCGGCTGTTACACCACATGATGCCCAGAGTAACTAAATGTGCTCTGTTCCCCTTCAAGTTCCTTTCCCCTCTTCTCCCAGCACCTTAGATAGCTTTAAATAATGTTATCTAATGTTAATAATGTTAGCTTTAAATAATGTTAGCGTCAGTATTAGCTTTAAAAAAGTGTTAGCGTCAGTGTTAGCTTTAAAGAAGTGTTAGCGTCAGCGTTAGCTTTAAAGAAGTGTTAGCCTCAGTGTTAGCTTTAAATAAGTTTTAGCGTCAGTGGTAGCTTCAAGGAGCGTCACTGTTAGCTTTAAAGAATTGTTAGCGTCAGTGTTAGCTTTAAACAAGTGTTAGTGTCAGTGTTAGCTTTAAACAAGTGTTAGCGTCAGTGTTAGCTTTGAAGAAGTGTTAGCGTCAGAGTTAGCTTTAAAGAACTGTTACACCTGGTTCACACCATAGGCATCTCAGAAGCAGCGCTGAAGCAGTGCTTCATGGAGGCTTTGAGCAGGATAGCCTTGTCATTCACAGCAGAAACACTGTTTTGTCCACGCCTTGCTCTGTTTTCCCCAGTGCTGCCCTGCTCCAACTCACAACTTGCATTGCCTTCATGCCTGGCTGCTCAAGTGCAGCGCGCTGCACGCTTGAAAAACAGACCAGAAGCTGAAACTATCGCTGCAGCACGCATGCAGCATAGCTTCAGCGTGGCATGGTGTGTGGCCGGTGTGATCGTGTCTCGCCTGTTAACAAGGACGCTGAAATGAAACCGCATCCGCGCTGTGTTGCTTCAGCGTGGGATTGGCGTATGGTGTGTTCGGGCTGTTAGCGTCAGAGTTGGCTTTAAAGAAGTGTTAGCATCAGTGTTAGCTTTAAAGGAGTGTTAGTGTCAATGTTAGCTTTAAATAAGTGTTAGCGTCAGTGTTAGCTTTAAAGAAGTGTTAGCATCAGTGTTGTTTGCTGACAACCTTCCCTGGCACATAAAGGCAGCGATGTTTTCTTCACAGTTAAAACACAACTGAGAAAAGGTGCCTGAATGAACATGCATGTTAAGGGCTGCATAGTTAAGTCCTCCATTAGGTCCTCAAGTGAATGAGTTATGTTGTGGATATGTTCCCTTTGACTGGGCTCAATTTTAATGAGCAAATCTCCACTTCATTTCCACTTGACAGTTGACACAGCTCCTATCTAACGTTGTCAAAGGTACAAACTGAAGCTTGTCTCATTAGCTAGCCACTTATGCCAGTCCGGTCCCACCGCCAACCACTCTTTCAAATATTGAAGCTATTAATTATTATGATCACTCTCACCATTCAAATAAAAGCAATGCAATGGACCAATTAATGTGAATAGGAGGTAAACACCAGAGAGCACATTAAAAAGGAGAGCCAGGCTCGGCAGGTGCTAGCTTATTATGTTTTGACTGACAAACGGGAGCGGCGGTCATCACAGTCAATTCACGACTGAGGCTGTTCACTAAATCAGGCATTACGTGTGTAAAACTCAAAGCACTGACTCACTAAGTCCCCTGAGTATTTCATTCATAATAACCTGAAAGGCAGAGTTGATCCCAGATCAGCTCTCTGGCTCTGAGGAAAGACAAATATGCTCATATTCCATCTAAGATGCAGATTAACGGCATTAGCAGGAGCCCCTAAAATAGTCCAGAGGAGACAGTTGTTTCCCGTCGGAGGAGAAGAATACAGAGGAGAGAGGGCTAAGACGCTGTCAGTGTCAGGAGTGAAATGTCTGGGTTTGCATGGATAAAAAAAAAATTGTTACCCCGGGCGAGAGGTCCCAGCGTCGGGCAAAAAGGATTAAGTGCAAATGTAAGAGTCAAAGCATGTTTTTTAAGAAAGTCTAGCCAGGAGATGCTACATGAATTGGCTGCCATTATTTAGTGTAACATCTTCATCACCGTGTAATGTGCAGTCAGTCAGTCAGTCAGTCAGTCAGTCAACCAGCCAGCCAGTTAGCCAGCCAGCAGTCAAGTCAGTCAACTAGTCAGTTAGCCAGCCAGCATGTCAGTCAGCCAGCCAGTTAGCCAGCCAGCAGTCAAGTCAGTCAGTAATTGTCTATATGATATAATAAAGATATGAGTCGCTGCGTGTCAGAAAATAAGCTATTTACAGGACATAAATACAAGCATTTCACATGCCCCGTTTTGCTCATTTTCAGGTCGCAGTTCAAACAAAATTATCGTTTCAGTGCATGGGAATCAAACCAAACTGATCATCAGGGTGACTTAAAAATCATATTTAAAGCTTTTAAAGCTCCAGGTTGAAAAAACAACAACGAAATTCTCCTTTAATGCTTGGAGTTTACTCAATATTATTATTTTTGTCTAAAATAAAAAAAATTAAATTTCACAAACCACTGACAAAAATTGGCGGACCCCCTGCAGTACCTCTGTGGACCCCCTGGGGGCCCCCAGACCCCCAGTTAAAGACCACCTGGATAACGGGTTCCCTGTAATGTTATGCCATGGGAGCATCCATACAGAAAATGCTGGCACAGAGACACTCTTATAGAAGTAGGAATTAACTGTAAGTAAACAAGTCCACAGTGGAACAGCCACATAGTGAGCCAAGAGCTATAGAGGGCACGAGAGCCCTCCCTCCGTTCTACAATACATGACTAGTGTGAATTAGGGGTGGGACAAAATATCGATACTCACGGTATCGCGATATTTCCACTTGCGATACGTTATCGATACACTGGCACCAAGTATCGATATGTTTTTTTTTTTTTTTTTTTTTTTTTTTTTTTTAAATAAACAGGCTAAAATATTATGCTGTGTGTGGTAGTTGAAACATAGTTTCAAGTTGACTTTTATTTATGTTTGTAGTTGAAACAAAAACATAAATACTGTAGGCTACATGAATGGAAATGTTTGCTCATTAATATCTACTTTTAGAAATTATATAGGTAGGTAGGTTATATAGGTTTTCTTGTTTTAATAATAATAATAAAAAGACTTAATGTGTAACTTTTCCTCCGTGGTATCGAAAATGTTATGAGTGAGTGAGTGAACTCTGAGAGAGTTCATGTCAATTCTGCTAATAAATACATAATACCTGCTTCTTGCCTTTTAGGGGTATTTTTTTCTCTTCAGTTACACAGGTATCGTGATGTATCGTCTTCCAATATATCGATTATCGCAGAATCGCTGTATCGTGATAATATCGTTATCGAGGGCCAAGTATCGTGACCATATCGTATCGTGAGCTACTCAGCGATTCCCACCCCTAGTGTGAATGGAGATGGCACAGAAATGGAGAGCACTTCATACGTTTGGTGAATGAAGCCGGGGCTTTGACATCAGCTTCTCGGCAAGAAGTTACAATACGCAAAACGCACCCAATTGCTCCTAAAACCCTCGGGGCTGCGTTCCAATACCCATACTTGTACTTCTTTCTTGTAGTATGTACTGCCGCTGCCCTCACATAGTATGGATTGTAGTGTGCAGCATGCATGCAAAATGCATACTATTGGGACACACTACATCTGTCGTCACGTGAGCTTCCTGAACTCCGACCTCTTGCTCACTTCCGCCGACGTCCGCAGCGCCACATTTGAGTTTTTTTTTATTTTTATTTTTTTTATTCAATAAACAAAGTCTGGCAGTAACAAACAGTACATTATACAAAAGATTCAGACTAAACATTTACAAAATTGGAACAGACAATCAAATAAACAAAATAAAATAAATAAAGCAAAAACATTAAGTCAGAGTTCTAAACAGGAATCAAGATATGCATGTTTTGGTACACACTCCATGCTTGTTTGGTTTTAACATATTTCAAGGCTTTCTTAAAGTTAATTATCTCATTCATGAACACGCAGCTCAGTCAGTGCGACGTAACTCCAGTAGGTGGCGGTAATGCACAAAAAGTTGTTTGCCAACCGCCATAAAACATTAGAAGAAGAAGAAGAAGATGTAACTTCCTGCTGCGCAAAGGATTGTGGGGAAGATTGGCTGACAAAGCATGCATCGATGCATACTCCGAAATAGGAGCTGATGTAGTACAACATCCTGGTACTCTTGGCATACTGCATCTGACATACTATGTATTGGGACATACTAATTCTTTTTTTGCCTACTAAATAGTATGGAAGTATGGGTATTGGAACGGGGCCCCTCTGTCATGTAGGACAGGTGGACGTGCTCCTGCTGCTTGGCTGGTCCTGTTTCATAAGAGGGGGAGGGGGCCTTAGGGGATGGAAGAGGGGCATTTTACATGCATCATCTCAATGACTGTCAGGAAGTCGGCACAGAGGTCAGGAGACATCTGAAGGACGGCTGCAGTAATCTGCAGAAAATAAATACACCAAGCATGGCTGTTTAACTGCTGCTTCTGACTTGGCCTCTCCCCGGTCTGAGCTGCTGCAGAGCTGGATGGACATCAGAGAGAGAGAGAGAGAGAGAGAGAGAGAGAGAGAGAGAGAGAGAGAGAGAGAGAGAGAGAGAGAGAGGGAGAGAGAGAGAGGCGATGTGGCCAGGCAGACTGAGAGGCTCTGGATTGAACCTGGCCGGGTGGCTCCAGACTCCATGTGTGATTCAGAGCTGTGATTTGGTCTCTGTGTCAGCGAGGGCATCTCTGTCTGCTCAGAGCTGAGTGGATAGAGATCTGGAGAGAGTCCCCCCCCCTCCCTCCCTCCCTCCTTTGATGAAGGACTGATGCTGCGACGGGGACCGGCCCTCTGCAGAGAGGCCGTCGAATGAAACGATAACAGATGAGATATTGATTCAGCGCTGATTACAGCCACACAGATGAATGTCAAAATATTGTCACCGTCTCATCCTTCATTATATTATCACTGCAGGGACAAAAGGACGGCCAGCAGATGAATTCCATTGGGAAAGTTTAAAGTAACGGTTTTCATGTCAAGGTTCTCTAAAGTGACTTTACTGTACAACCTGACAGACTTGGTATCACATTCAATCAAGTGGAACATGTTGGCACAAAGTAGCTGAGTGGATAGAGCGTGGTTGTAACATCTCCAGGGTTAGAGGTTTGATTTCCACAGGGGCCACACTACTAAAAACGTATGTACTGATGTTGCTGTATGAGGCACTTTGGATGGATGAAAGCTTCCACTGAATGGCAGACATCATAGACAGCATGTGTGCCGCTGAGATTGGGTATTTGCAGAAGCTATGTGGTGTCTGCACACAATGCTTTTTTCTCTTGTGCTACTTTTTTGCACCACTGCTTTTGTAACTGCTGCTGTGCTACTTTGTGTTTACAAGCCAGAGATGGTGAACAAAAAGGCCGGATCCCTCAAGAGAGCTACAACTCAGAGGCCATGCTCGATACGACAACACAATACCCGCTCATTTAGAAAGAGACAATGGAGACACAATAGGAACGGTTGCTATCAATGATCAGGAAGAAGCATCAAGTGTCAGTAGCAGGGCCGTGCAGACTGCAGAGATCTTCAGAGGGACAGCGGCTCAATGTTAAAAAGGGACACATGCAGACCTGCAAAACTTGAATACAGTTCAACGAAAATACAGTAATTTAGTACCGCCCTCCCTACCAGACATTTTTTTTTTTTTTTTTTGCCAATTTAGTGTGAGACCCCAGGTCATATGTCACGTAGAAGTGGTACACTTCATCGGAAAGCTGGGAACCTGAAGGTTAATTTGTGGTTTTCTTGTCATGAATCTATAATAAACATTGTGTTTTGGTTAGGCATCTATTCAAATGTTGATTGTTTAGAGTATTAAGTCTTAGAACATTATGATGGAAATATGGCCATCCCCATGCCTAAATGCCCTAGGTCTCTAGTTTGTGGTTGTAAAGTTTCATGAGGCTGTGGTTATCCTAGAGTATCCATGTGTATCCATCATGAGTGTGACAATTTAAATAATACAAATAAACATTCTTATAAAGGCCCAATTTATTTATAAATAAAACAATATCCATATTGCAAAACACAAACTGGCAATGTATATTTTTAAGAACAAAGAAAATACTAATAACTGTTTGTTTCCTACAGCATTTGGAGAGATTGTGGTGGGTGGGCCTTGCCTTGAACCCTCTTGGGGGGTCCGGGGGGCCATGCCCCCTGTAAGAAAAATTTGTACATTTTAAACTAAAATGCATGAATCTGGTTCACTTTGAGAACAAATTTAAGAGGCTAGATGTATGAAGAAAACACATCAAATTACACAGCCTCTTTACTGTGCTGTGGTGTTTACAATGATGAAAAAAATAAACGTCTCCCTTTCTTGCTGAAGTACAGTGGTTCATTATACCAACATCACTCTCACTGGGCACTGAAGGACCAGCTGGGTGTGGACATTAAAATCAGGATACCATATCAGCCTGCTCCTGAAGAGAACCAAAATAGTTCAAATGGCCTACCAAGCCCTTAATTGTGTGGTTTGCAATTGCAAACAGTTGCTCCGTGGTGGCTCGACCACCAGATGTCCCTAAACAACAAGCTAACGTAGTTTAGCCAACAGGAGTGGCGATGCTGCCAAAAAGTGAGCCATTGGCGATTAGTTCCACTCAAAAAGTTGACCGCAACCTGCCAGATAGTAGTCACTAGTCACGGTAGCGTTAATCGCTGGAAAGGCAATAAGCAGAGAGAGATAAAATGCCAGCGTTCAAAGTCTTGTTCACTCGTATTCAGCAAGCTAGCTAGTTTATCATTTTAACTTAGCCCAACTCATACAAGCTGCGGTTTGAAGGGCCTATTGGAAATGGATGATGGAACCGATGCTGACATGGACGGGTGGGAGAGTGAAAGTTGATCCAAGCCGACAGGAGACCGCACATGAAGCAATTGGTAGGTCATTTTTGTCAAGTCAATGTAACGTAAGTTAGTACCAAAGAACTTGACAACATTATTAACCGTGTAATCGCTAATTAAGTTATTTCATGTTTCAAAAGCTGAATCAGAGCACGTTAAATACGTAGCTTGCTTAAGACAGTGAAGGTCGGATGACACAGGCGATTGAAGCGAAGAACAGACGTGATTTGAAAGACGTGCGGAAATATGCATGTGTTCTGCATACATACATGACGATTGGGGGTGTGTGTGTGTGTGTGTGTGTGTGTGTGTGACTGGCTCAGAGGACCGAGTCTCGCAGATTCGTGCAGTTAATACAGCCTGCCTCAACTGACTAAATATTAAATCTATAAAGCAACCGGTAGGCCAGAGGCCAGTAGGCAGAGAAATCACCGGCCGGGGCTTGGGGAACTCCCTGGGTCAGACCCCCTGCACCCCCCCCCCCCCCCCCCCCCCGATTTTTTATCAAATTTCTATATATATGGATATATAATACTTTGGGTGAAATCTGTTTCTTAAAAAAAATCTCTGGGAAGCCAAAGCACCTGAGAGAAGGAAGATTTTAAAACCCATTTGGACTATCCCAGAGCAGCTCTTTCCTCCCAACAGCTTTCAGAAGTCTGCCCATGAGCAGCCTGCAAGTTGGCCGGGAATGAAACTTTAATTATGTTGACGCTTCCCTCACAGCCTTCAGTTTGACCAGCAGGCAGCTCCCCCTTCCACTGGGAACACTGGGAAGGTAGGTTAATAGGGGTGCATGTTTGACTGCCAAGTAAAGAAAATCTAAATCCTTGTTGGAAAATAGTGTTCAGGAAAAAGGAATGAGGCCAAAATGACTTTACACAAACCCTATTTGGCACAATTCCTAGGTTAACCCCTGATTTGCAGTATAGGGCTGCACAATTAATCGTATTTTCATCGTCATCGCAATATGAACATGCGCAATAGACACATCGCAAAGACTGCCTGAAACGCAATGAATAACAAAAGTGGTTTTATTTACATGCATCATGCATTCCCACTCAGCATCTGATCATTTTGTTTTGTGTTGTAAATCCAGCGTACACCTTTCCCTTGCAACAGTGCGCTCCGCCCCTCTGCCAAAGCCCAAACACGCTGTGTGTAGTTTCAGCTAGAGTCAGTGTGTATTTCATTTCTTTATTCAGTGGGCATAGGCTATGTTTGGGGTCTATGTAAGCATTATTAAAGCAGAAAGACATAGGAACTGCATAGCTAATATGCATACTTTAATATTTGTTTATTTATCGCAAGTCGTATCGTCATCGCTATATTGAACAATGTTATCGCACATCGCAGATTTTCCTCATATCGTGCAGGCCTAATTTGCAGCCGACTGTACAGTACTCTGCATTTAAAGGCAAAAATAAATTAAATGCGTAATGACAACAGATGACTTGATGTGAGGCCATATTAGGGTCTGCCGATAAAGAGCCTGATGAGCACTTCTAGCCAGCAGAGGTCCATACAAATAGCATTGGATCTTAAAAACAACTAAGACTTTTGCCTCCTTAAAGAACTGCCATTCAAGGCATCAATCTAACAATGTTAAAAGTGGTGTAAACAATGAAACCCTGTTTAAATTAACTGCTTTGGGCTATCAAAGACCCCCTGGAGAGCTTGTTATTAAAGAACCACAGTTATATACAGTGTCTATATGCTTTTGTATTTCCAATCCAACATCCGACACAGCGAGTATGGATTTTATTCATGACTTTCATTACATGCAGCTCTGGAAACCACTTCTACTCCATGTGCAGCCCTTCCTGTTAGTAGTAGTAGTAGTAGAAAACTTTAATGTCCTCCAAGGAGGCAATTTGTTGTACAGCACAGTACATGAGGACACAGACACATTAAAATAAAAACATACACAACTCATAAAAATCATAAAATCATCTGTAGTGGTCAAAAATACTACAAAAATACGCAATAACACTGTGTATTAAAGTGCACGTGTTAGCAGCCCTGCATATTTAACACATTCACTGCCAGACGTTTTTTTTTTACTGTAGTTAGCTTCTGCCAGAGGGGTTTTTTGAGGATTCTGGCTCATCTTTCAAGACCCGAGGATTCTTTTCTGCTAAGATTTTGTGAACACACAATATCTCAAAAGAACTAATAGAATGTGTGCTTTCTCTGTCTAAAAGAGTTAGTTTGTAGAGTTAGTAGTTATGTAAGCATTAGCAGTTGAATACAGCATGGTTTCAGCGTCAGAAAAATTATTCCGAGATAAACGGCTTTTTGTGAAATTCGATAGAACAGTCACTTTAACCATTCATTTTTGGCATCAGTAAGACGTCAGACATCTAAACAATAGTTTTGAACAGTAATTTCCTCCATAACAGCAGGAAACCCCCCTCTGCTTCCAACTCCTCCCTCCGTGGGCGTTCTTCTTGGCTGCAGCGGCCGTCACAAGCTTGTCACCAGTCTCACTGCTTTGCTGCTGCTGCTGCCTGTCTGCGCGGCCGCTGTTTGAGGAAGTCTGGATGGACTCGCTCGCTTCTTGGAGTTTTGGTTGAGAGAAGCTTTTGCGATTCTGGTCATATTTATGCTGCGTGTTTCAAAGTGTGTTCCACCTGTAATCTATTATGCAAATTTGCAATCCCGCATCGCCAGCAATCAGCGCGAAAACGAAAGCGTTTTCCCCCATCCATTTTCATGAGAATGGCTGCTTTTTGCTTGCCTTCCTCTAGTCAGGAGAGCACTGTCGCCACTTAGTGGCTCGGTGGAATGGGTTGTAAACGTTCGGTGGCTCCAATAATTATATAAGAGATGTAAAAGGGTTAGATGCACATCCCACGGTCAAATTTTTTTTTTTCATTTTTTTGACGTATTAATACGTCATTGGCAGTCAACCGTTGGATTATTTTTGACGTATTAATACGTCATTGGCAGTGAACGTGTTAAAGTGCATATCTGATAACAATAAAACAACAAATAAAAACTTCAGATTCCCTGAATCTCACATCTTATTTAGCTGGATGATTGACATGGGGATTAATGAATGAATGGCCACATAGTGCCTTCCCTCACCATCGCCTTCAGCTGGAGTTCGCAGATACCCTCCTCTCTATTCCCCCTGGTGGCTGCACAAAGCATATACATCAGATACCCTCCTCTCTGTTGCCCCTGGTGGCTGCACAAAGCATATACATCAGATACCCTCCTCTCTGTTCCCCCTGGTGGCTGCACAAAGCATATACATCAGATACCATCCTCTCTATTCCCCCTGGTGGCTGCACAAAGCATATACATCAGATACCCTCCTCTCTATTCCCCCTGGTGGCTGCACAAAGCATATACATCAGATACCCTCCTCTCTATTCCCCCTGCTTTATCATGTGGCTGCACAAAGCATATCCAGATACCCTCCTCTCTATTCCACCTGCTTTATCATGTGGCTGCACAAAGCATATCCAGATACCCTCCTCTCTATTCCACCTGCTTTATTATGTGACTGCACAAAACATATCCAGATACCCTCCTCTCTATTCCTCCTGCTTTATCATGTGGCTGCACAAAACATATCCAGATACCCTCCTCTCTATTCCTCCTGCTTTATCATGTGGCTGCACAAAACATATCCAGATACCCTCCTCTCTATTCCTCCTGCTTTATCATGTGGCTGCACAAAACATATCCAGATACCCTCCTCTCTATTCCTCCTGCTTTATCATGTGGCTGCACAAAACATATCCAGATACCCTCCTCTCTATTCCCCCTGCTTTATCATGTGGCTGCACAAAACATACATCAGATACCCTCCTCTCTATTCCCCCTGCTTTATCATGTGGCTGCACAAAACATATCCAGATACCCTCCTCTCTATTCCACCTGCTTTATCATGTGGCTGCACAAAACATATCCAGATACCCTCCTCTCTATTCCACCTGCTTTATCATGTGGCTGCACAAAGCATATCCAGATACCCTCCTCTCTATTCCACCTGCTTTATCATGTGGCTGCACAAAGCATATCCAGATACCCTCCTCTCTATTCCACCTGCTTTATCATGTGGCTGCACAAAACATATCCAGATACCCTCCTCTCTATTCCTCCTGCTTTATCATGTGGCTGCACAAAACATATCCAGATACCCTCCTCTCTATTCCCCCTGCTTTACCCTCCTCTCTATTCCCCCTGCTTTATCATGTGGCTGCACAAAACATATCCAGATACCCTCCTCTCTATTCCTCCTGCTTTATCATGTGGCTGCACAAAACATATCCAGATACCCTCCTCTCTATTCCCCCTGCTTTATCATGTGGCTGCACAAAACATATCCAGATACCCTCCTCTCTATTCCCTCTGCTTTATCATGTGGCTGCACAAAGCATATCCAGATACCCTCCTCTCTATTCCACCTGCTTTATCATGTGGCTGCACAAAACATATCCAGATACCCTCCTCTCTATTCCTCCTGCTTTATCATGTGGCTGCACAAAACATATCCAGATACCCTCCTCTCTATTCCACCTGCTTTATCATGTGGCTGCACAAAGCATATCCAGATACCCTCCTCTCTATTCCTCCTGCTTTATCATGTGGCTGCACAAAGCATATCCAGATACCCTCCTCTCTATTCCCTCTGCTTTATCATGTGGCTGCACAAAGCATATCCAGATACCCTCCTCTCTATTCCCTCTGCTTTATCATGTGGCTGCACAAAGCATATACTGTACATCAGATACCCTCCTCTCTATTCCCCCTGCTTTATCATGTGGCTGCACAAAGCATATCCAATGGCAATTAAGGTCAGACAATTAGATTCAGCCAGCCGAGGTCCTGGCCACTTAATAAGCATAGACAATTATCTAAAATTAATAGGATAGATGCCTTTGTCTTTTGCTGTCCGCTCAGTCAGATCTTGGCAAGGCTTCAGGACATTATTACTGAGTATGCATCCACTGTATTAGTTTAAGTCATGACACTCTGTATGTGGCTGTTGCCGTTTCATCATGGAGAATGTGATGATTAGTTAGGGTGCTACTGTATGTTCCCAGCTAAACACACTCAGCAAGCAGGGCCGAGGTTGATGACATCACTGCACCAGCAGGGCCAAGGCTGATGACATCACTGCACCAGCAGGGCCAAGGTTGATGACATCACTGCACCAGCAGGGCCAAGGCTGATGACATCACTGCACCAGCAGGGCCGAGGCTGATGACATCACTGCACCAGCAGGGCCGAGGCTGATGACATCACTGCAAGCCTCACAAACAGCAGGTGCTACAGTATATGTGCTCGGTAAAGAAAATGCTTCAATAAGCTGCGACCAGGTTCCACACTTTATGTGTAGCACATTTCCTCTGTGACTTAGAAGGAACAGCTGAAAGGATATGGCAGAGCAGAAATATGACAACAACACATTTACCTCTAGTGTAGTTTTACATAAAGCGTTTGTATTTCTTTGGAGATAGATGTTTTTTAGGAACATTGTGGGGCTTCTTCAAGTAGCTTAAAATCTCAAAGGAAATCACAAGTACATGGTACATTCAGGTTCAGGGGTTTTTAGAGCGATTTGACTTACAGAGTTCACTGTTTCCTAGCAGATGTACCTTCTGACACTTGTTATCACACCATCTGGTAGCCAGTAACATCTGAAAAAGCTATTCCTTGAGGGCAACAACAAAAAAGGTATTGAGGGACATATTGCTGCAGCTGGCTTGGTCTTATAATGAGTGCTGTCAGGTATTGGCAGTGCCGAACTTTGCCCCCTTGTGGCGAGTCACCATCGAGTTCATATCAATAATTCATCCTGTAGCTCGACTCCCTTCCCTGTTATGAAACAAATCTCAGGAAGTGGTGCCAGCACTGTCTCCATCTCAGCCCACTTTATTTGTAACTCTGCCTGCTCAGAGCCGAGCCGGGGCTTTGGAACCATTACCCCAGATCATCTACATGACGCATTTGTTCGGCGGCCAAGGACGAGGAGGGAAGCTTCAATCTCACGAGTGATCTGAAGAATGGAGTCTCCACCAGAAAGCCTCACTCCTTCTAGGGAGTGGAATAGATGAGTTCACGAGAAGCAGAGAGAGTGTGGCTCCCTGCTCTTTGTCCTGGCAGTATGGCTCCTATACAGGCTCCCTCTGGTTCATTGTGAAACAACCTGGAGCTGTCAGAGGCTCCGCGGGGCCCAGGGACAGAGGCAGGGAAGTGGAACGCCATAGCGGATGGATGGTTCTGATAAGATCCACAGAGACTCCTCCCTGGCTGACAGTAACCTTTTCCCGTCAATGACAGTCACTAAAAGCAGCAGGGGGATTTGGAGGCATTATGTTTGACTTCTTTCAAATTAGTTTATTGTTGTTGTCTTCCCCTGGCTCTGCCTATGTGTTTTTTCTTGTTGTCTTCTCCTGGCTCTGCCTATGTGTTTTTTCTTGTTGTCTTATTCTGGCTCTGCCTATGTGTTTTTTTTTGTTATCTTCCCCTGGCTCTGCCTATGTGTTTTTTCTTGTTGTCTTCTGGCTCTGCCTATGTGTTTTTTCTTGTTGTCTTCTGGCTCTGCCTATGTGTTTTTTCTTGTTATCTTCTTCTGGCTCTGCCTATGTGTTTTTTCTTGTTGTCTTCTTCTGGCTCTGCCTATGTGTTTTTTCTTGTTATCTTCTGGCTCTGCCTATGTGTTTTTTCTTGTTGTCTTCCCCTAGCTCTGCCTATGTGTTTTTTCTTGTTGTCTTCTGGCTCTGCCTATGTGTTTTTTCTTGTTGTCTTCTCCTGGCTCTGCCTATGTGTTTTTTCTTGTTGTCTTCTGGCTCTGCCTATGTGTTTTTTCTTGTTGTCTTCTTCTGGCTCTGCCTATGTGTTTTTTCTTGTTGTCTTCTTCTGGCTCTGCCTATGTGTTTTTTCTTGTTATCTTCTTCTGGCTGTGCCTATGTGTTTTTTCTTGTTGTCTTCTTCTGGCTCTGCCTATGTGTTTTTTCTTGTTGTCTTCTCCTGGCTCTGCCTATGTGTTTTTTCTTGTTATCTTCTTCTGGCTCTGCCTATGTGTTTTTTCTTGTTGTCTTCTTCTGGCTCTGCCTATGTGTTTTTTCTTGTTATCTTCTTCTGGCTCTGCCTATGTGTTTTTTCTTGTTATCTTCTTCTGGCTCTGCCTATGTGTTTTTTCTTGTTGTCTTCTTCTGGCTCTGCCTGTGTTTTTTCTTGTTATCTTCTTCTGGCTCTGCCTATGTGTTTTTTATTGTTGTCTTCTTCTGGCTCTGCCTGTGTTTTTTCTTGTTATCTTCTTCTGGCTCTGCCTATGTGTTTTTTCTTGTTGTCTTCTTCTGGCTCTGCCTATGTGTTTTTTCTTGTTGTCTTCTTCTGGCTCTGCCTATGTGTTTTTTCTTGTTGTCTTCTTCTGGCTCTGCCTATGTGTTTTTTCTTGTTGTCTTGTTCTGGCTCTGCCTATGTGTTTTTTCTTGTTATCTTCTTCTGGCTCTGCCTATGTGTTTTTTCTTGTTGTCTTCTTCTGGCTCTGCCTATGTGTTTTTTCTTGTTATCTTCTTCTGGCTCTGCCTATGTGTTTTTTCTTGTTATCTTCTTCTGGCTCTGCCTGTGTTTTTTCTTGTTATCTTCTTCTGGCTCTGCCTATGTGTTTTTTCTTGTTGTCTTCTTCTGGCTCTGCCTATGTGTTTTTTCTTGTTGTCTTCTTCTGGCTCTGCCTATGTGTTTTTTCTTGTTGTCTTCTTCTGGCTCTGCCTATGTGTTTTTTCTTGTTGTCTTCTTCTGGCTCTGCCTATGTGTTTTTTCTTGTTGTCTTCTCCTGGCTCTGCCTATGTGTTTTTTCTTGTTATCTTCTTCTGGCTCTGCCTATGTGTTTTTTCTTGTTGTCTTCTTCTGGCTCTGCCTATGTGTTTTTTTTTTTTATCTTCTTCTGGCTCTGCCTATGTGTTTTTTCTTGTTGTCTTCTTCTGGCTCTGCCTATGTGTTTTTTCTTGTTATCTTCTTCTGGCTCTGCCTATGTGTTTTTTCTTGTTGTCTTCTTCTGGCTCTGCCTATGTGTTTATCAAGGTTGCTGTCATCAATCAGTTTGCGGTGTTGCATAATTACACCCCCGGGGATACTGGGCAGATGACAAGTGTTTCCTGTAAACACTATAATGCTTAATTTTTTCACAGAACTTCAAAGAAATATTGAGACATTAACATTTCTCCATTTTGTCAAAATAACAATAAAATATGCTCTTTGCCAGACCACCTTACTATTCAAAACCTCAAAGGTGTGATTAAGGGCCTTGATCACACTACTCCGTTTTAAGTGAAATCCATCCACCAGGGTAAAGCAGGTCTAACAGTTCCCTCTATATTAGTGTGCTAACGAGGTCCCAGTGTGATACTTTTGAATGAAACTATCCAGGAGGCCAATTGTCCATAACTAATTATCATATGCTAATCGGCACACGGAAGTACAGGAAGAGGACTGATCTTGTTTGTCTGCTGCACCTCTCATTTCTTTATTTGTTTTAAAAGTGCTTCATGAGTGTAGAACCTGGTATAACTCAAATGTTTCTTTAATATTACCACTGCACTGACCGTGCACAATAAGGATCAAACTGGTTTGTAATTTGTACAAAATGTTAACAGCCAAATAATAATAGCCTTGTGGGAGGACTTGAGGGAGCACGATAGGTTTGACTGTTCTGCCTCCTCGCAATCCATTCAAACTGATGTGTGATTATATTTCGATCGTAGCTTCTCGCTCTGGCGGCGCTGCTCTTGACAAGCCAGGTGTAACAAATGCCTCTTGCAATACTGCACATTATCCTCATTTGCCACCCTCAGAGCTCCCCAAGTATGAAATAAGGCAAAGAAGAAATCTCCAATAGATCCACTGATCAAAGACAGAATGAAGCCCATTGAATAGCACAATATCCAATTACGCTCAAGTCAAAGAAAACATGAGGTGTCAGCTGGCGATGGCCCATATTGGTTCAGTTCTGGTTCAGTGTGCCAGAAAATGGGACAGGGACCCCCAAACAAATACAAATAGTTGCTATTGCTTTAGGGATTGGGGCTGACCAGCTAGGCAAACTGAATGCAGCAGCAACAGGTTCTATTGCTTTAGGGATTGGGGCTGACCAGCTAGGCAAACTGAATGCAGCAACAACAGGTTCTATTGCTTTAGGGATTGGGGCTGACCAGCTAGGCAAACTGAATGCAGCAGCAACAGGTTCGGGTTCAGTGCGTAACACAAAGGTGACGGTTGTGCTGGAACATGCGGTGAAGCTGCCAGCCAGCGAGAAATGCACTGAGATCGGGCCTTGTCATTGCATCGGTGTAGAATTGACCAAATTGGGATTCACACTGTGTCGGCGACACGCTTGACAGCACAGAGCATCAATTTGCCTCGTATGGTCCATGTCTACTCCTGTCAAAAAGCATCCACATTACAGCATCTGAGCATATACAAGAGTCCGCATTGGATTTTCCTCATTTAGGCGCTCATTCAGCTGCTGATAATTAGCTGTGGACGATGAAGCCAGGAGGTGGGACAGAGGTGTCCTGCTGATAATTAGCTGTGGACGATGAAGCCAGGAGGTGGGACAGAGGTGTCCTGCTGATAATTAGCTGTGGACGATGAAGCCAGGAGGTGGGACAGAGGTGTCCTGCTGGATCCCCATTAGCTCATTTGCATAGGGTCATTAGACAGAGTGCGACGGGAGCGGCGTGGTTGTTTGCTGCACGCCAACGCACGACACGGGAGGAGCGGGTCAGCGGAGACGCACTCCACACTCAGTGATGGGGAGAGCTCAATGCTAATGATCATGGCGTGCAGCAATCCTTGTGAGAAGTCTTTACAACAGCTGGGCGATTCTTGGAGAAATCTTATTATCCAATGAGCAATTTACTGCAGATTTTTGAAAGGTTTCTTGTTCAGCATGTGACGTCATAGAGGCTGGGGTAGTTAGCATTTAGCTGCTAGCCCAGCCCGGGCAGACAGGATCGGGGATTCAACCACCGCAGTAAACGCACATCTGAACAGACGTCTGTCTACCTGCTCTAAAACCCCCAATCCTGTAGTGTAGAGCCGCAGCACTGTCCTTTGGTGATTCAGCCCATTGAGATATATGGGGGTTTTCCCCCCCACCGTCTAGTCTCGCGCGCCAGCCGTAGTAACATTTTGTGGGCGTTACCACACAGACGGACTGTATCTATAGGATGATGTCAGAGATAGCTCAATGCTAATGATCATGGCGTGCAGCAATTCTTGCAAGAAGTCTTTACAACAGTTGGGTGATTCTTGCAGAAATCATATTAATCTCCAATGAGCAATTTACTGCGGATACTCCTGACGATGATTTTTGAAAGTGCATGATTGTCACCGCTCATTAAATCAGAGTGGTCGACGCGCGGTACATCACCACTCAATTACATTACCTGAGACGTATGTGAGTTATGGTGAGCTGTGGTGAAATGTACGAGGCAAAAAATAGACGTATGTGAGTTATGGTGAGCTGTGGTGAAATGTACGAGGCTAAAAATAGACGTATGTGAGTTATGCGGAGCTGTGGTGAAATGTACGAGGCAAAAAATAGACGTATGTGAGTTATGGTGAGCTGTGGTGAAATGTACGAGGCTAAAAATAGACGTATGTGAGTTATGGTGAGCTGTGGTGAAATGTACGAGGCAAAAAATAGACGTATGTGAGTTATGGTGAGCTGTGGTGAAATGTACGAGGCAAAAAATAGACGTATGTGAGTTATGGTGAGCTGTGGTGAAATGTACGAGGCAAAAAATAGACGTATGTGAGTTATGGTGAGCTGTGGTGAAATGTACGAGGCAAAAAATAGACGTATGTGAGTTATGGTGAGCTGTGGTGAAATGTACGAGGTTAAAATAGACGTATGTGAGTTATGGTGAGCTGTGGTGAGATGTATGAGGCTAAAAATAGATGTATGTGAGTTATGGTGAGCTGTGGTGAAATGTATGAGGCTAAAAATAGATGTATGTGAGTTATGGTGAGCTGTGGTGAAATGTATGAGGCTAAAAATAGCGTGAGACTTGGTAACTGTGGGGGGATATTTGCTAAAAGTAATGAAGCGTGTTGCCTCCAAAGAGCATGCTCATTTAAACCCTGAGAAATATATCATCAATGTGTTTGTTCCCCACAGCAATGCAGGCTCATATGGGCTTGATGGATGACAACTTTTCATTAGCAATCTATCATGTCATGTCAATAAACTGTGGAGAAAAAAACTATCTTGTTTATATTTTAAGTGCTACCTATAATGGAGTAGCTAAACATTGGGACAGCCAAACAATATGGTACGTAATAAGTAGGCGGTAATGACAGTCGTGCTCCGGTGTCTCCAGGCTGGTTTCCAGAGGAGCCCTCGGTTCCCTTATCCCACTGCTGCAGCACCCGCGCCTCCACCTAGACCCACTGATGTGGAGCTTGCTTTGGCTTCTGGGAGCGTATTGACTGGCCAATCTGAGAAAAGGGAGAATTTCAAACAGGTTCCTGAAAAGCTGGAGGCTAAAATCATCCATCACTCCGGGCTGCTTCAAATGCAGACATCAGAAAAGCTACCTTATGGATTGATCTTGGTGATCATATAATGGATTTCACCACTGCTGGACTGACGGCTGTAATGGGTTTCTACGCCGCTCGCCTATCGGAAGTCTGTCAGTTCCTCCGGCTCTCCGCAGAGCCCTCCATACATTTGCCGGAGGCTCCTTCCTGCTCTTGGGGGACGATATACTAAACTGACTTCACATATAACATATAGTAAACTGACTTCACATATAACAACATATAGTAAACTGACTTCAGAAGCACTCAAGGAAACAAGGAGAGAGAAACATGAGCAACTCTTAAATAAAACATCTTGACATCTTTTTATAATTTATGTCTACTTTGCACAGATGCAGTCGTGTACTTTTTTTACTCATTCACCAATACTCGACCCTATTTGCATTAGCTAAATTCTCTTCTCTGAATTGGATATGGTAACCAGTGAAAATGACCACATTCAATACTTGACTTCCAATTAAATACAGAATGTTGAGCGAGTCAACAGCAGATGACTGTGGGCTGTTTTGCATCATAATGAATTAGTTGCATATGTGGATCAAATTAAGCAAATGGAGCATGACAGAATTATATGGACAGTGTTCTTGAGATGGAACAATTTCCCTCACAACTGTGATGAGTGATTTTCCAGTGAAGTGAACGGCTGCATGGTGCATTTGTCCTGTTCATTGACAGGAAGCAGTCATTTGCAGCACTTAATCTAGCCGAGGAGAGAGCGCAGCTTTCAATTAACTCGTCAAATAAGCCGAGTGACACATCCGTCATGCGCTCGGCTCTTTCAAACGCCAAATGATGTTTCATGCGAGCACACCGGAGCACACCACACATTACATTTCACTAAGGAAAGAATATTAATTGATATGCTGGCCTTGGCTGATCTATTTTTTGTAACTAACTTCAAACTAATCAATAGGCGCTGGTGAAACTTGAGAGCTCTTACTCCTCTTATTAATTGAAAAACCACTTCAGTGCAATACTGACATTTCCACTATATTTGCAGCCATGACACATGGGGTTAAGTTGACACATGGGGTTAAGTTGCAGCCGTGACACATGGGGTTAAGTTGACACATGGGGTTAAGTTGCAGCCGTGACACATGGGGTTAAGTTGACACATGGGGTTAAGTTGACACATGGGGTTAAGTTGACACATGGGGTTAAGTTGACACATTGGGTTAAGTTGCAGCCGTGACACATGGGGTTAAGTTGACATATGGGGTTAAGTTGCAGCCGTGACACATGGGGTTAAGTTGACACATGGGGTTAAGTTGACACATGGCGTTAAGTTGCAGCCGTGACACATGGGGTTAAGTTGACACATGGCGTTAAGTTGCAGCCGTGACACATGGGGTTAAGTTGACATATGGGGTTAAGTTGCAGCCGTGACACATGGGGTTAAGTTGACACATGGGGTTAAGTTGACACATGGGGTTAAGTTGACACATGGGTAGGCATGGGTCGATTTCCGGTTTTACCGGTTCGGTTCGGTATACGAGCCCAAACCGGTTTGATCACGTGCAAACCGAAAAAACCTATAAAAAAAAAGAAAAAAAAAGAAAAAAAAAGAAAAATTAAGTTTTTTTTTTTTTTTTTTTTTGCCAGTCCATTCTGATTGCACTATTGTTCGTATTAGCCTCTTCTCAAGTTGCACTAGTAGGCAAAAGTCTTATTTTGTTTATTATGTTGATGTTTGAAGAAAAGTTAAGCTGAATAGTTATGATAAATAAAAACAGTGTGTTGTTACAGTTAAAAGGTTCTGCTTATTTGTATTCAGTGTTCGTGCTGGTTGGCAGCATACCAGCTTAGAGGTGCATTATCGCCACCAACTGCAGCCGCTTTGATACGTTTTTTTGGGGAATATCGAACCGGTTTCAAAATGTTCAAACCGACCCATGCCTAGGCCCTATATTGTGTGAATTTGTGAGTTTTGAAGTTTATAAGGCAGCTCAGCTGTAAGCCAATCCATTCTGATTGCACTGCTTGTGTTTTTATTAGCCTTTTTCTCAAGTTGCACTATAGGCAGAAGTCTTATTTCATTTATTATTTTGATGTTTAGAAGAAAAGTTGAGCTGAATAGTTATGAGAAATAAATACAGGGTGTTTGTTACACAGGTGTCCTGCTTCTTTTTATTCAGTATCATTGCTGGTTGACAATACCAGCTTAGAGGTGTATTATCGCTATCAGGTGGACTGAAGTTGCACTACAGACAGTTATGGGCCACACTCGGGAGCCCTGCTTGAAAAAAAATAATAATATATATATATATATATATATATATTACAAAAAAAATCGGTATACCGGTTCGATCCGGTTTAGACGGCAATATCGAACCGGTTTTAAAATTTTCAAACCGACCCAGCCCTACACATGGGGTTAAGTTGCAGCCGTGACACATGGGGTTAAGTTGCAGCCGTGACACACAGGGTTAAGTTGCACTGTCTTTGAGGAGTCATTTGCATCAGCCCACTCACAGCCAATTTACAGAAACAGAATCACAGTGCATGGGGAGGATTTCCATACCTGCCAATGTTCTCCCTATTTTTAACCCTTTCTCCTGCTGTGCTCCCCATTGGTAAGTTCTTGTTAATCTCATAGTGATACAAATCAAATGGGTGTTTCTCAGAAGGTAGCAGACATGTACAGTACTGTCTTTGAGAGGCGGGCTTAGTTTTAAAGCCAGAGAGAAGTGTGGTATCATTATGAAACTAGATTGATTGATTGATTGATTAGTTTATTTGGTCATATTGTTCCAGAAATCAATAATCAATACAAGAATTTTCATGTGGATCAAACAGGACCAAAAGGTGTAGACTGAAGCCGGGGCTTATTTTGTCTACCCTTTTAACACAGTTTCAAAAGCCTTTGTAGTACAAAAGAAAATATATTAGAGAATGAAAGAAACGAAATAAAGAAAAATAAAAAATTAAATAAAAAATGTTACTCAAACTGGCGTTGTCTTGGCTAAGAAGCATCGAAATTCCATAATATATAATGTAATATATATATAAACATTTATATATATATATAATAATATGGCTATACCACTGTTTTATATTTATCTATAATCTTGCATTTAAACATATTTTTGAAAGTCTTAAGTGAGTTGCACAGTTTCATTTCATCATCAAAATTGTTCCACAGGTTCACCCCTTTTACTGAGATGCATCTCTGTTTCACATTCGTTCTTGTTTTTGTTTTCATAAACATAGATGTTCCTCTTAGTTCGTAAGGACTGGTTCTGCGTTGGAAGAGCCTCTGAACACAGTCAGGGTGCATATTATTATTTGTTTTGAACATAAACTGAGCGGTTTTAAAATCCACCATGTCCTTGAATTTTAGAGTATGTGAGTTTATGAATAAAATGTTGGTTGATGCGTAGTAATCTGCATTGTTTATGAGCCTGATTGCCCTTTTCTGTAAAATAAAAACCGGATTAGTTATTGATTTATATGTTTGTCCCCAGACCTCCACACAGTAATTAATGTATGGGACTAGGAAACAATTGTACAGCAAGAGTAGGGAACTGTGATTAAAGATGTCCTTTGTTTTGTGTAATATTCCTATTGCTTTCGATAGTTTTGACTTGACATGGTTTACATGCGGCTTCCAGCTCAGTTTATGGTCAATAATAACACCCAAAAATTTGTTCTCATATACTCTTTCTAATTTGATATTATTGATCATGATTTGTGCCAGGTTATTGGTTTGACGGTATCCAAATAATATGAATTTTGTTTTATTTATGTTTAAATGACCTAAGGCATCCATTGGTAACAACCTTGCCATGCTCGCTTGCTTGTTGTAGCCCCCTTCATGACAAGCTAGCATGACGCTCCAAAGTTAGGCTAAATTTGGGCAAAATAATATATATATAAAATAATAAAAATATCTCCCTCTTTTTCACAGCCTAATGTTGGCATTCCTCCAGTTTCACAACATACTATTGATAATTATACTAGGGTTGTTTTTGTGCTGTGCCTAATTGCATCTATCATGGACCTGGAGGTGATGGCACCTTGGATTCCCAACGCGGGTGATTAGTGCAGACAGAGACCCAGCAGACAGAGACCCAGCAGACAGCACCGCTCACTCCAGCTGGCAGCGTGAGACAAGGAGCTGGACTCCTCCTCCATCATCCAATCAGCTTGACCTTGACTGGGCAGCACAGATGTACATCTCTCAAGCCTGGAGATGACTAGACAACACAAGGCTACATCTCTCTCAGCCTGGAGATGACTGGGCAGCACAGGGGTACATGTACGTCTCTCAGCCTGGAGACAGATAACATCCTCGAATCTGCAGACGGCCGTGTCCTCAACACCTGGACCAGACCTGCCTTACAGTATCAACAGAGCGGCCGTCAAAGTGTCAAGGCCACGGTGTCACAGGGGTCGACACAAACAGCCAAGCAGCAAGTCACATTTCTCACTGAGAGTAGAGAAGGTTTTGGTTTGGGGGGTAAAAAGGTGAGCAATAAGGTCTTGGCCTGCGGAGTATAATAAGAGATGAACTCAATAAATAAATAAGGTGGCTGGGATATTAATATCGCCAGGAGTCACGAGTATAGACCAGCTTAGTGACACACCTGTACAGCACAACGGAGCGGCAATTAGATCTACTCATCTGCTCTGAAACAAAGTTTCCACTTGATGCCTTCAGGAGACTTTATTTGAGAAAGTGCTTACAGTAAGTCAAGTATCTGCTGGAGGATGAGTCAAAGTTGTCTTACATTAATATGAGACGCCCACGGCTACAAGCCACTTTTCCACCAAACTCCACACTGCAGTTTATACGCAAGATGGCAAATACACCTCCAACCCCCATCTAGGTTTTATGCACTCTTGTATTAATCAGTGAGTTCAAATCAGCGTAAAAAAAAGTTTTGTTTCATATCAACACATCTATGGATGAATGGCTAAATGGCAGAGATACACTCTAGCCAGTTACCATTGGAACATTGGACAGCCTGGAATGATTTGGCGATACATATTTCTGAAGCTAGAAAGTGAAACCTCTTTGTACACAGTTATTGGTTCAGTACCACTGGTACCTGGATCTGTTTGAATCCAGGCTTACCACATGCTATGCTGTCACATCTCTCTGCCAAATACACAGATAGGAGAAGCAACACATCCTAACAACAAGCACATATTACTGATACCATGACTGATGATACCTTTTGAATGAAGCTGCCAGTAGCAGTCTTGAAGGAATACTTATTTAAAACTCAGTCAGTATGTTCAAAACTCGGCCGCAAGAGTCCTCTGCCACAAGCGATCCTGGGAAGCTACCCGTCAGCAACGACACTGGCTCCCGGTTAAATACCGCATCCATTTCAAAGTACTCCTCCTAGTCTATAATCTCTCCATGACTTGGCACCTCCATTAGTTATCAAAACTTCCATACACACCTTCTCGCTCATTACGTTCCTCTGAAAACCATCTACTCTTGCAGGCACCGCACCATGGGTGACATGGCCTTAAAAAATGCAGATTAAAATTTATTTTTTAGATGTTTTGGTCAGAGTTAAACGTTCTATGGTCTCTGGTGATTCCAAATATATGAATTGGTTTGACCAAGTAAAACAATTTTTATAAGCATTTTACGAAATGCAGACAGAAAACAGAATTGTGGATGAATGGCTCGTCCGGTGCGTATGGCCAAACAGGAAGTGGGTGTGACTTTGGCTCTCTATCAATTCCTGAAGGAGCGAGGACTGCCTGCTCTTACAAAGAAGCGATGAGGTCCGTGAGACTCGCTCGCTCCTCCAGTCTCTCTGGTAGTGAAGCAGTGCCATTAGTGTAATCATCTCCCAATGCAGGACCTTCTGGAGCCTTCTGCCACCTCCTCTTCCTCATTATCCCCTCTCACTGATTTCCTCTGGTGGTGGTCCCTGGGGTCTGCTCTGCATCCTTCTCACTAAATTGGTAGACTTGCGATTATTTCAGAGCCAATTCCGCTTTGATGTTTTCTCCAGCGGGAGAATGTTATGCTAATCTGGAAAATGTTAATTAAGCCCAAAGGGTTAATTTCTCCTACTTTATCAACTCTATACGTTAATCTTTCTGGTTTAAAATGGTGGATTTAGAACTGTTTAGAAATAATCCGTTTTGCACATGTAAACACTATACTTTCCCTTCCTTTTAACTCAAACTTGGCTTAATCCTCCCACTTTGAAATGTAATTGGTACAATCCCACAGCCACAGAGATCTCTCACCAAGGCAGAGACTGTAGTACAGAAAGGCAGAATAACAGCATGACATCACCCTTGTTGTTTATTTATTTTTTACTAAAAGGAGGACAATGAATTAGACGACATAACACAGTGTTCCTTTCCTTTCATTTTCTCTCCTGTACAAACAATACATCTTTATTTTTTTACAAAAGAAAACCAAAATAGATTGAACTGTGCGCAACTTAATTCATCCTTTCATTCATTCCATTGTCTGCCGAGATGTGGCAAACAATGCATGAATGGATAATAATTGCTGAGAGTGCTATTCCCCTGTCGCAAATTTCCCCCCGTAGCGAGAAGCGATAATGAAAGAAACTCATTGAAAATCTCAACCCAAGGTCAATGGCAAACGAGTACATGTGTGTGCTTATAGAACAACGGGGCGGCGTTGCGTGCGAATCGGTGGATGTGGAATACACGGCGCGCGCTTCCATCCCGAGAACTCGTTTGAAGAAAACCAACGAGGGCTCGTGGGGGGAAAAAACGTACGGTCACATCCGCTATTTCATTAGCGGTAATTCCCCCGCCCGCAGGACGGAAAGCGCCACAACGGGGACGGGGGCCCTTTTTGAAAGGCCGTAAGAATGATCGTCTCTCAGCGCTCGCTCTGAGTGATGAACAGTGTCTTGACATGGCAGGTAACGGTTATGTATTGCCATTCTTCCCATATGTGACACATTGAAATGATAGGCATTATGGTGGGGGTGGGGGGGGGGGGGGGGTGGGGGAGTAGTGATGGATTCTGCAGTGCGGCAGGTGGTAGCTTACGTGCAGCGTTGCACACAAAGGTTTGAACTGTGGAGTGAGACAGAAGGAAATCATCTCAAGGTTGCTCTAAAGGTCAATTAAAGAGGGCTGAGGGAAAGGGAGGGGGTTGACTAGTTCAAGGCTGTGCTCACGTTAATTCCCAAAGGTCTTGTTTTTAAGCTGTGTTCAACAACTACAAGCAGAAGATCTAAAAAATAATTCAAAGGCAAAATTAATTTTTCACCACATTTGAATTCCAGACCTGCTTTTACAATGCAATGCACTGTACAGTATAATCACTGCTAATCACAGAACTAAACTGTATTCCTATCCCTAGCATTGGAGAATATACTGAACACCTGCATGCTACAAGACCCATAGAATACCACAACTTTCCAGTCTTATCTATTACAAACATAAACACACATGTGCACAGTACAGGGGGTACGGTGGCGCAGTGGTAGTGCTGTCGCCTCACAGCTAGAAGGTCCTAAGTTCGATTCCCGCCTGGAAAGCTGTGGGCGCTGGGGGTGTGTCCCCCCATGTCCTCAGTGCCCGCTAGGGGTGGGAATCGCTGAGTAGCTCACGATACGATATCGTCACGATACTTGGCCCTCGATAACGATATATCACGATACTGCGATACTGCGATACTGCGATATATTGGAAGACGATACATCACGATACCTGTGTAACAAGTGAAAAAAATACCTCTGAAGGCAAAAAATCATGTATTATGCATTTATTAGCAGAATTGACATGAACTCTCTGAGTTCACTCACTCACTCATACCATTTTCGATACCACGGAGGAAAAGTTACACATTAAGTCTTTTTATTATTACTATTAAAACAAGAAAACCTATATAACCTACCTACCTACCTATATAATTTCTAAAAGTAGATATTAATGATCAAACATTTCCATTCATGTAGCCTACAGTAGTTATGTTTTTGTTTCAACTACAAACATAAATAAAGTCAACTTGAAACTATGTTTCAACTACCACACACAGCATAATATTTTAGCCTGTTTATTAAAAAAAAAAAAAAAAAAAAAAAAAAATTAATAAACATATCGATACTTGGCGCCAGTGTATCGATAACGTATCGCGGGTGGAAATATCGCGATAACGTGGGTATCGATATTTTGTCCCACCCCTAGTGCCCGCGATCTCGTGAAAGGGCCCTTCTGTGTGGAGTTTGCATGTTCTCCCCGTGCTCCCCTGGGGTTTCCTCTACAACATTGCTATGGACCCGTCCCCCGCTAAAAACATGCAGAAGATCGTCACCTGACCAGCGACGACTACGACAGAAGTTGGTCGGCGGGTGCTGTAGCGAAAATCTGCCCACTGCTCCTGGTTGCCCCCATGGAGGAAGGGCATGCCATGTCTGGGTCAAAACGAGCAGAGACTCTATTTCACTGGCCACCGTCGGCGTGTGTGTGTGTGTGTGTGTGTGCGTGTGTGCGTGCGGCCCTGCATGCATGTGTTGTAACGTGTGTCGTGCAACAATAAAGACGGGTTTGTCTGTCTGGTTCTTCTTCTAATATAGGGCTGTACCTGACTCAGAATCAGATTTGGCTGTTCAATACAAATATTTGACTATTCTTTCTTTTCCCTTTCTTTTTTAATAAGACAATCAGGAAATCCATTGGCATGACCTTGTTTGATTGGTTTGTTTCACTGGGACTTGGTTTTACAGTATTAATAGGTTGATACTTATACCAAAATAGGCTATATATCACGATCTATTGGGAGAAATCAAACAATTATATGTCAAATCAGACATTCAGCACCCCCATATAGCCGGAATGGAATAACCACATTTTGCGACTATTCAACTGTGAGATTGGCAGTCATCAGGCTCCTTCAAACTAATGGTCAAATTGTCGACTATCTGGGGTCACCCCTCACAGTAATAATGCTGATTTTGCTAATATCATTTCCTACTCCAATAAGGACTCAGGAGGATAATAGAGAATAACAGGGGGATTCAATGGACAGATTTGCGCAGCATTAAAAGGAGAAGGTCAATGGCGTCATACAGTAATACCAATTTATTTCACAAAATTCCTCATTTTGTTGGATCAAAATAATTCACACAGCGGCACCGCGGCACATGAGGAGACAGAAGGTAGGAGAGAGAGAGAGAGAGAGAGATTTGTTCATGTTAGAGCAGAATGGGTATATGTAAAGTCTATATAAGTGGCAGTCGCATATGAAAAAAAATAGCATATACATACAGTACACTAGAGCATGGGAGGGACTGAGACTGCACTTCCCTGCCAAACCAATCAACACTAAACTGGAGGTCAGGGGGTACGGTGGCGCAGTGGTAAGCGCTGTCGCCTCACAGCTCGAAGGTCCTGGGTTCGATTCCCACCTGGGACGCTGTGAACGCTGAAGGAATGCGTGCCCGTCCGCATGTCCTCGAGTGCCCACCGCCCGGGTTGGGTCGTCAAAAGGGCCTTTCTGTGTGGAGTTTGCATGTTCTCCCCGTGCCTCCCGGGGGTTTCCTTCATATAGGAACCCCCTTCACCAAAACATGCAATATCCTGGTCGCTGATGTGGTGCCTCCTCGGGTCCTTAAGGGTGCCTGTTCGGAGGGAGGGGGACTCGTTGGAATAGCGTGATCCTCCCACGTGCTATGTCCTACCGGTGAAGCTTCCCCTGTCAGGTGAAAAGAAGCGGCTGGCTAACTGCCCATGTCTCGGAGGAAGCATGGAGCCAGTTTTCGGCTCTCCCCAGATCGGCAGAGGGTGGAGCAGCAACCAGGATAAATAAATTAAAATTAGCACTAATGGGGGATAAAAATTAGATAAAAAATCGGAAAAACCCCCCCCACTAAACTGGAGGTCTTCACGGGTCCAAAATGACGCACTCGGACCCTAAAGGAAATTGGAAATTTGTGCCCGAACCTGTCTATTCTCAGAAAGCTCAGACCCGGTCCCGTCCAGACCCAATTAATTTCGGACCCAGCCAGGACCTGGAGTCACTTCTTTTGAATGGACCCGAGGCCGAGAGCCATCCGGGGCGGGTCCTCAGGTATTTGTCCTCGGGTTATTAGTTCTATTGGACCCGGCATTTCTGTGTCATGACCCGAGACCCGCGGCAAATGGGCCGGGACCCAGAGTCACTTCTTTTGAATGGACCCGAGACCCGTCCGGGTCCGGTCCTCGGGTATTCAGGCGTTCGGTCATACCCGGACACCTACTGTATACACTAAACCTAACAGACCAATGAGAACGTACAGCCGAACAAAAACACACCTCTCCCATTTCTAAATATGGAGATAGAGTGTGCTTTCATCCATTTAAAATGATGAATGAGAGAACCTAACACCCTCTTTTCCCACCACCACTGCCTCCCACTATAATATGCTTAAGTGGACATCATTTGCACCTGTCTCCTCCTGTCAGCGTCTACAGTGGGAGGCAGTCACAGTCTGGGAGAGGAGGCAGCATCACGCTGCTGGAAGTTCTAACTGTTCTCTCTGCGGTGCTCAGGAGTACTTTACGCTGTAAAGTCTGGCAGAGAATATAGAAGTTCAAGTCATTATTGACACGTGATTGGAACAATGAAAGGTCTTATTAATGTGCTACAATAATATCAATTCACTGGCGACTGAATTGTCAAACTTTGACCTGACCAGTTTCTGCAGACCCACGCCTGCCCTCAGATTGCTGCATTCCAATAGAGAGGCAAAGTGAACGTCACTTCCTGCTTCAGCACTGTACCAGAGACTTTCTTCCGCTATTTATTTTCCCATAGACATTTCGTAAAATGCTTATAAAAATAGTTGTACTTGGTCAAACCAAACGGTTCAGCTATATTTAGAATCGGGAGAGACCATAGAACATTCCACTCGGACCAAAACTCAAAAAAACAACATAAAAAAAATATTTTCTTTAATTAAACCCGCATTTTTTTAATGGTTTGGTTCGCTTGTTTTTGGACCTGGAAGTGCTGTACTATTTCACAGGCTGCATAACAGCACACTCTACCGTGTAACGGAAAATACGGATTCCCGGAAAATCTCGTTAATGCCGAGGAAAGAGTTAATGGGGACAGTCAAAGAACCACATTCCAGAGTGCAAGTTAGCTACAGTAACTGAATAACAAAGAAGGAACACTGGTCAAAATATAAGTAGAAATTACAATGATTTTTTTTTCATGGCCATGGTATTCATCATTTTGGAAGATCAGGCTATAACTACTTTACCTAGATAGCTATAGGCTAGTAGGCCATGGGTAATTTGAACTTGGAAGGTCAACTAGCAAACTAGCCATGCGCGGCGCCAGGGGGGGGCTAGGGGGGGCTTCAGCCCCCCCTGAAATTAGCCAAGCCCCCCCTAAGCCCCCCCTGGAAATTTCTTTGGAGAAAAACAATTTATAACACTAAACTAGGCTAATACATCATAGAAGTGAAAATTCCCAGCATCCTTGAACACAGCATCAGTGGCTGTCTGCACCGGGCCGGCCCATTTTCTATAGAGGGGTTCTCCCCATACTGGCGCGTATTATTGCATGGTGTGATAGAAGGACCTCCCCTCTGCTCTGCTCAAAGTGGCCTGTTCCATCTCCAAGGCAAAGCGTCTCTCAAGTAACCGCGGAAGTTAAACTTCCATAAGACATGTCAATATCTACGGAAAATGGACATAAAACAAGCGTCTAGCGTTAGTATCGCGCGCCTTTATATTGATCAAGCGTTTATGTTGATGGCTATCACAAAGGAGATACTTTATTTTGCTTTGTACACGGACTGGACTGGAGTGGACAGCACAGGTTCTAGGATCGAGCGCATTAACAGGTAGGCTGCCTGCCAGCCCAGGGCATTGAATTTATATTTGATATATACATAATGGCTTTGTTAAGACTGCGTTGCCTACTGTGCTGTTGTGTTTTTTGGCCGCCGTGCTCATGCGTGTGGTGTGAATGTGAACATAACGCCGGGATTGCACTGGTTGCATTTGCGTTGCGTTGCAGCTGTTCTCCGGTTTCACTCCGTGCTCTGTGCTCCGCCAACACTAACCGGCTGCGTGCAGAGCACGTCGCGGCTCCGCTCCACCAGACAGCTGGAGTGATGAGACCGACAGGTTCTCACGGTGAAATCGAGCGAGACAATTTGTATGTTGGATAAATACAACAACAAACAGGCAGAAGATCATTGTTCCCAACTGGAGGAGCAGAGGAGGGGTGGGCTTGCTTGGTGTTGTCCTTGTAAAAAGGATGTGTTGTGTCATATATTATTTTGTGGTTTTCCACTTCAATTATGAACTTTTCCTCATACTTGTTTGTCCTCTGGCTTGATATTGAATGCTGTAAACACCTCTGCCCTGTTGATTTCATGCCTGGCTCCGCCCAACTTGCTGGGCTTTGCTTGATTTACCATCTAAATGCGTGTGCTGCATATAGCCTTGTGTAACTGGACTCATCAGTCTCAACATACAGTGTGACATAGGGCTAAATACACAGTCAGTCTTCAGCTCATTGAAGCACTTACATGCATAATGTTGGGTTGGGGATTTGGCTCTCAAAGGAAAAGCAGTGGGCCCTCCTTGTCTAATATTAGAGCCTAATTCACACCCTATCAATCATATTATTATTATTTCTTATGTTAGTGGTTCTCAACTTTTTTACACAAGTACCTGAGAAATTACCACCATATGAATGTATGAGAGGGAGGGGCCCCCGCGTACCACCAGTGGTACCTGTACCACAGGTTGAGAAGAGAACCACTGTCTATTTATGTAGAAAAAGTTAGCCCCTGCTGTAAATATTTAAGCCCCCCCTTAGCCCCCCCAGCCACAATTGGCTGGAGCCGCTACTGAAACTAGCTAACCCAGATAAGTTAGCATGAGCAGACTGCATTTCTTTTCTTTTAGCAACGGGAGCACTGGCTCCATATTAACTAACTAATATTATTTAGTATCATTATTTTATTTATGTTTTTACACTCTATGCTCCTCTCTTACATTTTTCAACAGGCTTCAGTCTAGCATGAATCAGCTAGAGAAACAGTTGCTCTTTGGCCATTGAGGTTTAACTCTACCAATGAGACTATTTCTGACTCCACAGCAGCGCTGCATCTCAGAAATATAAAACAAACGACAATAATTGGGATTTAATTCAGCTTCATTTGTCTTCACCGTCAGCAAAGCGTCTGTGAAGAGCAGTGGGAGCTGTGAGCAACCACAGCCCACTTTCCTCACCACACATACCATTAGAAAAACATTGCTCTCATCATTTAGGGCCCAGCAGATGGTCTGCGTGAAGGCAGCATCCTACCAGAGTGACTCGCTCACCACCAGGGTGATTACAGGCCACCATGGTGCCCAGCAACCTACCGCTTCCTTGATGTTCGACAAGTCACATTATAACGGTACTCAAGTAGAACGAGATTAGAAACTCCTGAAATAGCCGTCTTATGGAAAATAAAATAAAACGTATTTCTTCCAATCCCCCCTGCCAAACAAATGGCAGAGATACACAGAGCACTGGTAATACATTCATGTCACTTATCTCAGCAGTTGGGGAATATTTCTCATTTAAAGCTGAGGTCAAGAGGTTTTCCTACACCCCCGCCATCTCCACCTCTCCCTGTCTCTCTTAGGGAAATGGGAGTATAATAAAGCGGCCAATGCACAGGAGGAATATTAGACTAATGAAAAGCTCCTTCCTGCCTTGGCTGCTGGCCCATCTTCTGCACTGCCTTCCTTGCCTCTAGCAGCTCACAGCATGGAGCTGTGAGATGGAACTCCTTTGGCAAAGCAATAAAGCACGTCATCACGTCATGCTCTCTAGCTCGACAAAAAAGCAACAATGACTCAAACATGTTTCTTTGTTCTTTGACGGCGAGGCAAGAGCAACACATCATATTGTGTGTGCATATGAGGCAAGAGCAACACATCATATTGTCTGTGCATATGAGACAAGAGCAACACATCATATTGTCTGTGCATATGAGACAAGATCAACACATCATATTGTCTGTGCATATGAGACAAGATCAACACATCATATTGTCTGTGCATATGAGACAAGATCAACACATCATATTGTCTGTGCATATGAGACAAGATCAACACATCATATTGTCTGTGCATATGAGACAAGAGCAACACATCATATTGTCTGTGCATATGAGACAAGATCAACACATCATGTTGTCTGTGCATATGAGACAAGAGCAACACATCATATTGTCTGTGCATATGAGACAAGATCAACACATCATATTGTCTGTGCATATGAGACAAGAGCAACACATCATGTTGTCTGTGCATATGAGACAAGAACAACACATCATATTGTCTGTGCATATGAGACAAGATCAACACATCATATTGTCTGTGCATATGAGACAAGATCAACACATCATATTGTCTGTGCATATGAGACAAGATCAACACATCATATTGTCTGTGCATATGAGACAAGAGCAACACATCATGTTGTCTGTGCATATGAGACAAGAACAACACATCATATTGTCTGTGCATATGAGACAAGAGCAACACATCATAGTCTGTGCATATGAGACAAGAGCAACACATCATATTGTCTATGCATATGAGACAAGAGCAACACATCATATTGTGTGTGCATATGAGACAAGAGCAACACATCATATTGTGTGTGCATATGAGACAAGAGCAACACATCATGTTGTCTGTGCATATGAGACAAGAGCAACACATCATATTGTGTGTGCATATGAGACAAGAGCAACACATCATATTGTCTGTGCATATGAGACAAGAGCAACACATCATGTTGTCTGTGCATATGAGACAAGAGCAACACATCATGTTGTCTGTGCATATGAGACAAGAGCAACACATCATATTGTCTGTGCATATGAGACAAGAGCAACACATCATATTGTCTGTGCATATGAGACAAGAGCAACACATCATATTGTGTGTGCATATGAGACAAGAGCAACACATCATATTGTCTGTGCATATGAGACAAGAGCAACACATCATGTTGTCTGTGCATATGAGACAAGAGCAACACATCATGTTGTCTGTGCATATGAGACAAGAACAACACATCATATTGTCTGTGCATATGAGACAAGATCAACACATCATATTGTCTGTGCATATGAGACAAGATCAACACATCATATTGTCTGTGCATATGAGACAAGATCAACACATCATGTTGTCTGTGCATATGAGACAAGAGCAACACATCATATTGTCTGTGCATATGAGACAAGATCAACACATCATATTGTCTGTGCATATGAGACAAGAGCAACACATCATGTTGTCTGTGCATATGAGACAAGAGCAACACATCATATTGTCTGTGCATATGAGACAAGATCAACACATCATATTGTCTGTGCATATGAGACAAGATCAACACATCATATTGTCTGTGCATATGAGACAAGATCAACACATCATATTGTCTGTGCATATGAGACAAGATCAACACATCATATTGTCTGTGCATATGAGACAAGAGCAACACATCATGTTGTCTGTGCATATGAGACAAGAACAACACATCATATTGTCTGTGCATATGAGACAAGAGCAACACATCATGTTGTCTGTGCATATGAGACAAGAGCAACACATCATAGTCTGTGCATATGAGACAAGAGCAACACATCATATTGTCTGTGCATATGAGACAAGAGCAACACATATTGGCTGTGCATATGAGACAAGAGCAACACATCATATTGTCTGTGCATATGAGACAAGATCAACACATATTGTCTGTGCATATGAGACAAGATCAACACATATTGTCTGTGCATATGAGACAAGAGCAACACATCATATTGTCTGTGCATATGAGACAAGAGCAACACATCATATTGTCTGTGCATATGAGACAAGATCAACACATTATATTGTCTGTGCATATGAGACAAGATCAACACATCATGTTGTCTGTGCATATGAGACAAGAGCAACACATCATGTTGTCTGTGCATATGAGACAAGATCAACACTTCATGTTGTCTGTGCATATGAGACAAGAGCAACACATCATATTGTCTGTGCATATGAGACAAGAGCAACACATCATGTTGTCTGTGCATATGAGACAAGATCAACACATTATATTGTCTGTGCATATGAGACAAGATCAACACATCATGTTGTCTGTGCATATGAGACAAGATCAACACTTCATGTTGTCTGTGCATATGAGACAAGAGCAACACATCATATTGTCTGTGCATATGAGACAAGAGCACACATCATATTGTCTGTGCATATGAGACAAGATCAACACATCATATTGTCTGTGCATATGAGACAAGAGCAACACATCATATTGTCTGTGCATATGAGACAAGAGCAACACATCATATTGTCTGTGCATATGAGACAAGAGCAACACATCATGTTGTCTGTGCATATGAGACAAGAGCAACACATCATATTGTCTGTGCATATGAGACAAGAGCAACACATCATATTGTCTGTGCATATGAGACAAGAGCAACACATCATATTGTGTGTGCATATGAGACAAGAGCAACACATCATATTGTCTGTGCATATGAGACAAGAGCAACACATCATGTTGTCTGTGCATATGAGACAAGAGCAACACATCATGTTGTCTGTGCATATGAGACAAGAGCAACACATCATATTGTCTGTGCATATGAGACAAGAGCAACACATCATATTGTCTGTGCATATGAGACAAGAGCAACACATCATATTGTGTGTGCATATGAGACAAGAGCAACACATCATATTGTCTGTGCATATGAGACAAGAGCAACACATCATGTTGTCTGTGCATATGAGACAAGAGCAACACATCATGTTGTCTGTGCATATGAGACAAGAACAACACATCATATTGTCTGTGCATATGAGACAAGATCAACACATCATATTGTCTGTGCATATGAGACAAGATCAACACATCATATTGTCTGTGCATATGAGACAAGATCAACACATCATGTTGTCTGTGCATATGAGACAAGAGCAACACATCATATTGTCTGTGCATATGAGACAAGATCAACACATCATATTGTCTGTGCATATGAGACAAGAGCAACACATCATGTTGTCTGTGCATATGAGACAAGAGCAACACATCATATTGTCTGTGCATATGAGACAAGATCAACACATCATATTGTCTGTGCATATGAGACAAGATCAACACATCATATTGTCTGTGCATATGAGACAAGATCAACACATCATATTGTCTGTGCATATGAGACAAGATCAACACATCATATTGTCTGTGCATATGAGACAAGAGCAACACATCATGTTGTCTGTGCATATGAGACAAGAACAACACATCATATTGTCTGTGCATATGAGACAAGAGCAACACATCATGTTGTCTGTGCATATGAGACAAGAGCAACACATCATAGTCTGTGCATATGAGACAAGAGCAACACATCATATTGTCTGTGCATATGAGACAAGAGCAACACATATTGGCTGTGCATATGAGACAAGAGCAACACATCATATTGTCTGTGCATATGAGACAAGATCAACACATATTGTCTGTGCATATGAGACAAGATCAACACATATTGTCTGTGCATATGAGACAAGAGCAACACATCATATTGTCTGTGCATATGAGACAAGAGCAACACATCATATTGTCTGTGCATATGAGACAAGATCAACACATTATATTGTCTGTGCATATGAGACAAGATCAACACATCATGTTGTCTGTGCATATGAGACAAGAGCAACACATCATGTTGTCTGTGCATATGAGACAAGATCAACACTTCATGTTGTCTGTGCATATGAGACAAGAGCAACACATCATATTGTCTGTGCATATGAGACAAGAGCAACACATCATGTTGTCTGTGCATATGAGACAAGATCAACACATTATATTGTCTGTGCATATGAGACAAGATCAACACATCATGTTGTCTGTGCATATGAGACAAGATCAACACTTCATGTTGTCTGTGCATATGAGACAAGAGCAACACATCATATTGTCTGTGCATATGAGACAAGAGCACACATCATATTGTCTGTGCATATGAGACAAGATCAACACATCATATTGTCTGTGCATATGAGACAAGAGCAACACATCATATTGTCTGTGCATATGAGACAAGAGCAACACATCATATTGTCTGTGCATATGAGACAAGAGCAACACATCATGTTGTCTGTGCATATGAGACAAGAGCAACACATCATATTGTCTGTGCATATGAGACAAGAGCAACACATTATATTGTCTGTGCATATGAGACAAGAGCAACACATCATATTGTCTGTGCATATGAGACAAGAGCAACACATTATATTGTCTGTGCATATGAGACAAGAGCAACACATCATATTGTCTGTGCATATGAGACAAGAGCAACACATCATATTGTCTGTGCATATGAGACAAGAGCAACACATCATGTTGTCTGTGCATATGAGACAAGAGCAACACATCATATTGTCTGTGCATATGAGACAAGATCAACACATCATGTTGTCTGTGCATATGAGACAAGAGCAACACATTATATTGTCTGTGCATATGAGACAAGAACAACACATCATATTGTCTGTGCATATGAGACAAGAGCAACACATTATATTGTCTGTGCATATGAGACAAGAGCAACACATCATATTGTCTGTGCATATGAGACAAGAGCAACACATCATATTGTCTGTGCATATGAGACAAGAGCAACACATCATATTGTCTGTGCATATGAGACAAGAGCAACACATTATATTGTCTGTGCATATGAGACAAGAGCAACACATCATATTGTCTGTGCATATGAGACAAGAGCAACACATCATATTGTCTGTGCATATGAGACAAGAGCAACACATCATGTTGTCTGTGCATATGAGACAAGAGCAACACATCATATTGTCTGTGCATATGAGACAAGATCAACACATCATGTTGTCTGTGCATATGAGACAAGAGCAACACATTATATTGTCTGTGCATATGAGACAAGAACAACACATCATATTGTCTGTGCATATGAGACAAGAGCAACACATCATATTGTCTGTGCATATGAGACAAGATCAACACATCATATTGTGTGTGCATATGAGACAAGAGCAACACATCATGTTGTCTGTGCATATGAGACAAGAGCAACACATTATATTGTCTGTGCATATGAGACAAGAGCAACACATCATATTGTCTGTGCATATGAGACAAGAGCAACACATTATATTGTCTGTGCATATGAGACAAGAGCAACACATCATATTGTCTGTGCATATGAGACAAGAGCAACACATCATATTGTCTGTGCATATGAGACAAGAGCAACACATTATATTGTGTGTGCATATGAGACAAGAGCAACACATTATATTGTCTGTGCATATGAGACAAGAGCAACACATCATATTGTCTGTGCATATGAGACAAGAGCAACACGTCATATTGTCTGTGCATATGAGACAAGAGCAACACATCATATTGTCTGTGCATATGAGACAAGAGCAACACATCATATTGTCTGTGGATATGAGACAAGAGCAACACATTATATTGTCTGTGCATATGAGACAAGAACAACACATCATGTTGTCTGTGCATATGAGACAAGAGCAACACATCATATTGTCTGTGCATATGAGACAAGAGCAACACATCATATTGTCTGTGCATATGAGACAAGAGCAACACATCATATTGTCTGTGCATATGAGACAAGAGCAACACATCATGTTGTCTGTGCATATGAGACAAGAGCAACACATCATATTGTCTGTGCATATGAGACAAGATCAACACATCATATTGTCTGTGCATATGAGACAAGATCAACACATCATATTGTCTGTGCATATGAGACAAGATCAACACATCATATTGTCTGTGCATCTGAAATCACTCAGTCATAAGTAGCTCATTTCAGAGTGGCACAGTGCAATATTCTGCTGGCCTGACAAAGGAGCGGAGGCTTCATGTACTGGCAGGTGGTCCCGACAGCATCTTGGCTTTTTACACTGACATAAAGGCCAATGGGCCAGGGCAGAAGGTCTGGAGCAGATGTGAACAACAGGACATTGTGATGGGAGAGGTGGGAACTGGGAGGCTTGACTGTTACCAATGCTAAGAACAGGACATTGACCTTGATGAGAGAGGTGGGAACTGGGAGGTTCGCCTGTTAACAATGCTAACAACAGGACATTGACCTTGATGAGAGAGGTGGGAACTGGGAGGTTCGCCTGTTAACAATGCTAACAACAGGACATTGACCTTGATGAGAGAGGTGGGAACTGGGAGGTTCGCCTGTTAACAATGCTAACAACAGGACATTGTCTGTGATGGGAGAGGTGGGAACTGGGAGGTTCGCCTGTTAACAATGCTAACAACAGGACATTGTCTGTGATGGGAGAGGTGGGAACTGGGAGGTTCGCCTGTTAACAATGCTAACAATGAACAACAGGACTTTGTCTGTGATGGGAGAGGTGGGAACTGGTAGAGCCGCCTGTTAACAATGCTAACAATGAACAACAGGACTTTGTCTGTGATGGGAGAGGTGGGAACTGGTAGGCTCGCCAGTTGCTAACAATGAACAACAGGACTTTGTCTGTGATGGGAGAGGTGGGAACTGGGAGGCTCGCCTGTTAACAATGCTAACAACAGGACATCGTGATGTGAGAGGTGGGACCATGGGAGGCTTGACTGTTAACAATGCTAACAATAGGACATTGTCTGTGATGGGAGAGGTGGGACCATGGGAGGCTCGCCTGTTAACAATGCCACTGAGCATGAGCCAATGCAAATGCAGCTCTCTGTGACCTACTGTTTGGAATGCTAAATAAACAACAACAACAACAACAATAATAATAATAGATTTTAATTGTAATTGTAGAAACTTTGCAGTTGCATCACAAACTCCTAGCCACCATGGCTGGCGCCATCATGGAGGCTGACTGGAGAAATGACATGAAATGTCTCAATATAAGAAGCAGGCTAGAAAAAAAAGATAGATGCGTGAAAAAGGGTGTTGTGGTGGCTGTATGTTCAGCTAATAGTCTGATTAAAATTAGCCAATTGTAATTTAATCAGTGTGAAATAAAGATAAAGAAGAATCCAATAATTGTAACAGAAAGCAAGTTTCTAAACAAGGGTTTTAAGTATAAATGCAGCTGAAGTGATAGCTGGCTTTAGCTCCTCTGGCAGGTTGCTCCACAGTACAGAACTCTGAGTACAGTCTCACTCATACTGACAGGTCATGACTGTAACTATAGGGGCTAAACAATGCCATGCCTCTAAGTATCACTACCTTAGAAAGGTGATCTCAAGAAAGGTGCATAAGGCAAAACTACGTATATGGCACACACACACACACACACACACACACACACACACACACACACACACACACACACACACACACACACACACACACACACACACACACACACACACACACAGACAAAAGCACTGACATGTCCTCAAGTATCAAGTATCTCAATAACTGAAATGACTGTGAGATAAGTGACTCAAGCGACAACCTGACCATGTATGAGAAGTCACATATCACACTGATGTACAATGGAGCTGTCCCATTTTCCAGCTGAGATGTGCAACTTCAGTACTAAAAGCACCGGGCTTGCAAGTCTTAATGTTACTAAGAGTTTCTTGTCAGGGGAAGCCGTGGCATGGCAGTACATCATGTCTTAGGCACCGTGGCATGGCAGTGCATCATGTCTTAGGCACCGTGGCATGGTAGTGCATCATGTCTTAGGCACCGTGGCATGGTAGTGCATCATGTCTTAGGCACCGTGGCATGGTAGTGCATCATGTCTTAGGCACCGTGGCATGGTAGTACATCATGTCTTAGGCACCGTGGCATGGTAGTGCATCATGTCTTAGGCACCGTGGCATGGTAGTGCATCATGTCTTAGGCAGCGTGGCATGGTAGTACATCATGTCTTAGGCACCGTGGCATGGTAGTGCATCATGTCTTAGGCACCGTGGCATGGTAGTGCATCATGTCTTAGGCACCGTGGCATGGTAGTGCATCATGTCTTAGGCACCGTGACATGGCAGTGCATCATGTGTCATTCCACATCTCAGTGGTGCAGCCTCTTGGGCACTTCTGCTGTTTTATTAGAAATCATCAGCAGTCGATTAATACATGTCGTGGTGACGGGGTCCCGCAGGACGAGGGGCAGGAAGCACAGCCTGATAATGGAGGAGTATCCATCATATCTGCCAGTCAGGACACGGCACCTGCTGCTGCCCCCCCGTACGCATGGAGCCCAATGGGACGCGCAAGAAAAGCAACCGAGGCTAATAAGGTTGCTGTGAACACCTGGAACATAATCTGATGATCAATCTTAAAGGAACACTCCGCCCATTTTCAACCAGCTTTGTATCATTAGAACATCAGTAGTATATCAGTCTGTCATTTAATTTGACAGTTATTGAGTGTTAAAGTGTGGACCAGTGACATCACTGGTCCACACTAACTCAAATTAATAACTCATTAACTAAAATCAACTCTCAATAACTGTCAAACTAGATGAATGATGAATAGTTTGACAGTTATTGAGAGTTGATTTGAGTTAATGAGTTATTAATTTGAGTTAGTGTGGACCAGTGATGTCACTGGTCCACACTTTAACACTCAATAACTGTCAAATTAAATGACAGACTTCAAAACCGTTTACAGTTTTCTGATATACTACTGATGTTCTAATGATACAAAGCTGGTTGAAAATGGGCGGAGTGTTCCTTTAAAGTAGTCTTTACATCTTTACAGGCATTGCTATGCCAAACCTGTACTGCGGTTAAATTCCCTTAAAGATGCAATATGTAAACATCTGTAAGATTATTACATTAAATTATCTAAAAATGAGTAGACCTATGTCATACACTTTTTGTTGTTGTCTACTTACATTATCTTAAATGTTTTCAACAATGTGCCAACCCAGAGGAATCCTCAATTCTATTCAAAAAGCACAGAGCGTTTCACATGATCGCATGTAGATGACATCATCGCCTCTTTCCAGAAAACACTGATAAAGGGAACCAAGGAGAAACATTCCTACTGAAGGAGGAGCGGGGGGACCCAAAACACCAGCGCACAACTCGTGCTCAGGACCTTGCTTTTCTGCCCCCACGTAGGCTAAATTAAGCTTCTCATGAGGTCACTGGTGGCCAAAACAAAAAAGTACAGTCACACCTTTCAATAAAATAAGTGATGAAAAATCCGTTGCTTGGTTGCTAAAGAAAGGAAGATGCTTTTTCCGCGATAGCAAGCTAACGCAGCTAATGCTGCCATCCCACAATTCCTTGAGGCTGTGGAGTCATCAACACACAACCTTTGTCGTGTTTTTAGAGAGGTTTCAGGAGAGTGACCCCTAGCGGCCGAAAATTACATACTGCATGTTTAAATCCTAATTTTAATGGTGTGCAAAGTAGGGGTGGGTCACGATACATTGATATACATCGATGGATCGATACCTCATTGATATTGTATCATGTAGGCTATCGATCAAAACTGAAACCCTACATCGCCATATTGTCGTATGCCTTGTAAATCCAAGGTGATGAAGCATAGATGTGCATGGCTTATGTTCATAATTGAAAAGTCATCAAGGGCTCTTTAATTAACTGATCAAAAGATCATTTGCACTTAAACACGAGAGATTTGGGACTTTATAGTGAACAACAGTTTGTTTTTCATTTAAATGTCTGGAAAAGCTCAGAAATAAAATTGTCAAATCATATTTTAGTTGAGTTTAGTTGAAAACTTGTTTAAATGGGCATATGATAACATCTCATATCGATCGCAGGCCCCTGAATCAAAATCGTATTGTGGCAGACATTGTGATATTAGCAAATATCGTATCGTTGTCCAAAGAATCGACATTCATAAACTTGTGATTCCCACCCCCTAACTATTTCAGGGATAGAATAGCAAGCTAAAAGATGACAAGTACCCATCCCACCATAATAATTATAATAATTAATTTAATTTGTAATTTGACATAATGGTTGAAATATCCATCCTCCGCGGGCATACATGATATTAGGCCAGAATTTGAATTCATGAGGAAGAAAACTCTTTCCCGCACAAATGAATTCAGTGGAAATAATGTGAGAACTCTCAGAGGACCATGGTAAAGCAGACTGTTTTTCTGACATGCAATGAATAGAACAAAAAGCCAGTTGCGGCCTGTGGCCCAAAAACAGCTGAGCGCCGGCTCGTTTTCCCCCAGTGCTCCAGTAATAGACTGGTGGAAATAAATGTAATCACTGCACTTTGTTCTCTCCAGTGATACCATTTCTTCTTATTAACTTTCACCCCACCGCCTCTCAGGCCACCACCACAATCTCATTGGATCATATTTACATCGGCTCCAGCTTCAAAAGCCCGCTGATGCTAAAAAGTAATTAGTTGCCAAAGAGACCCACACAAGATGCCCTTGTCGAGCGGAGGAGGATTCCTACCCCGATCTGCAGCTGACATTTAAGCCCCTGTCTTCCCCTGTAAGCATGGTTCAGTACATTTAGAAGCAACTGAACTGACTATGACAAACATGGCCTTTAAAAGAGGCCTTTGACCGGGGACAATCTCAACAAAGTCACATTTATCAAAGTTTAATACCAGAGCTGCTCAAAGCCAAAGCACAGAAGGATATGCCATTTATCAAATTAGAACATAATTTGAAAGCTCCGTGACCGTCTGGAGGGGAACCTTCATCAACCTCCTGAAATAACCTCCTGATTTTATTATAGTGAGATGTTAACTCATTGAGTGCCAGCCACTTTTGGAGAACGGACGCTCCCAGTGCCAGAGTTTCAGAGCGTTTTCAGTGATTTCTCGAGGCCCACAGAATATTGTGTGATATTACTATGTAAACACCAAACACGCACAAAGAACGAGGAGACTCTATTGTATCATCAGCAAAAAAAAGTTTATCGATACCATTTTCCGTTCTTTAGTTATGAGGCGGAGAAGATAGGTTGTTTTGAGCAAAAACAGGCATTTCAAATTAGAAGCTGAGATATTCCGCCTTTTGTGAAATGAAGCATTTCAAGCACATTCACTGAGTCTGAAGCTAATATTTTCTGATGTAGTGACGTGGTGTAGTTGTGTAGTGCCCTGCGTGCTCCATCCCCCTCTCCCCCCCTCAGCTGCAAACTCCTCCCCACACTAACACACAGCCTCACGCACCCAGCGTCTATTTTCGGAGTGCTCCGTTTTTGTGCGCCGGCTCCCAGCGCGACACGGAAAAGCCAAACCGGACTGCTGAGAATGGTTTGGCCCTTCGGCGTCGGGTGCTGCTTTTCTGGCGGCTAATCGTGTGGAGAAACTATACAGCAGAGACAGAGAGGCTCAGTTGTGGGCGCAACGTCAGCTCCAGCCAGAGCAATCTATATGGCTCTGGCTGCAGCATGAGCGGTTTCTCTTTCATCACGGGGCTTTTTCCTGCTGTTTTCCTGACCTTTCTCTAATCTGGAGCGCACTGTCGCCACCTAATGGGTCTGTAAAATAGGTTATACACCTTCAATAGCTACAATATTTGTACAGGAGATGCAGGAGGCTTTGATCCACGTCCCACCGTCAAAAAACGCATTTGACGTCGATCGACGTCATTGGCACTCAATGAGTTAACTCATTCACCGCCAAAGACGTCTTTGACGTCTTATCAGAAATAGCCATCCACGCCAAAGACGTGTTTGACGTGTTTTTGTTTTTATGAGTGCAGCGCGTAGTTGAAACACTTACCCAGCCTCTGACATGTCATCTGGTCCCTATCCTCAAAGGGTAGCCGACAGCACGTTATCAAACACATACCGCAGCTGTTGTTTGAAACGAGGAAGAAGGAGGAAAAGAGGAAAAACAGAGAAACGCGCTTCCTTGTACAGAGGAAAAAACGCCATTGAAACGCCTCTCGGCGCGCTGCACTGCTGCCTTGCTGCAGGGCGAACCTGGATTGCCTAGTCAAACCCGTGACGAACATGATCGATCCGGTTCCAGCAGCGCCTGGTCCCAAAGCCAAGCCGCGGACCCGTTCCTGTGTCGTGTGACTCGTGTCGCAGCATTCGTCCCACTCCCAGCCCGAACGAGAGGAGGAAAACGCTGATGGGGAAGGAGGGGGAAGGAGGTGCGATCTAGCTGCAGGCAGCTGTGCACAGAACTCTCTCTCTCTGTGTGTGTGTGTGTGTGTGTGTGTGTGTGTGTGTGTGTGTGTGTGTGTGTGTGTGTGTGTGTGTGTGTGTGTGTGTGTGTGTCTGTGTCTGTGTGTCTGTCTGTCTGTCTGTCTGTGTGTCTGTCTGTACACTCACTCACACTGAGCAAACTGTATTGTTGAATGTAAAAAAAGCACTTCATATATATATATATATATATATATATATATTATTTTTTTTGTCATTTGTGTCATAATGAATAATATTTACATGTCTGATGTCAATACAGTTCAAAATAAAAGAATTGAGAGCGAGTTCTGCATGATATTGTGTGCTGTACATAAATGCCATTTTCTGCAATTTCTTTTCTCAGAGAGACATTTTGGGTGAAAACAGGGTGTATATAAATGGCTATAAGTAGAGTACAGAACATGCTAAAAGCTCACTTTTTTTTCCTGGTGAACCCAGAGACGTACATCTTCATTTTGAGGTATTGCAAATCACTCTGGTGCTAATAGATAATTTACTGTGGGTCTTGAAAGATGACCAACAATTATGAAAATCTTTGGCCTGTGCTAAATATTGGCAGTCCTAAACTGGCGGTGAATGAGTTAATATCAGTAACAAGAAAGAACGGTAAATTCTTGTGAAAGTATAGACCTGTGCTAACATAGATGATGACGAAAATGTAGCGCAGTGAGTGGCATTCTGAACGATCACATGATCATGCGTTAAAGTTACATTTAACGCATTCCCCGCCATTGGGGGGGGCAGCCTGTCACTCAAACGTGAAGGATTTTGTTTTCACCACGCACCCTGCACACAACTCTTGACACCGTGTAAATTTCAGCCGGTAGATTGCTCCTGACATACAGTAGGCTACACAGACAACCAGTCGTCCCCCACGCAAGACGAACGCGCAACCCGGGCTTCCCTCTCAATAGGGGGGTGAATCTCACACCGGTGTTACGGTAAAAGCTGTGCCCACGGGCGAGTTTGACCGGAAGGGGAAACAAAATAATTATGGGGTTCATAGTTGAGTGTAACACCGACAGCCCATCAAAGGCATTTATTCGGGTCAGGAGCCGTGAAGATGACTTCATTTACAAAAATCCCATTTCCTCCGCTTTCTGGTCAGAGACTGCTGTTTTTGGTGAAAACGACCTACATTCAGGTGTCGATAACTAAAGAACGAATGAAGGTAGAATCAGACTTTTTTTTTTATATGAAAGTCGAGGCTCTCTTCTCTCTTTTGGGATATTCAGTCTTTACGTAGTCATAGAAGAAAATATTGTGTGGGTCTTGGAAAATTTATGAAAATGATCCCAAAACCCTGGCGGTGGCTAGTGACTTTTTCTGAAAAACTCTGGCGGAGAATGAGTTAAAATAGCATGTGTATGGTGCTATGAAGGACAGCCACCAAAAAAGTAAAAAACGCAGATATTGCCCTTGATGCGATGCGTGCTCGTCCACATCATTAAAGGCAAACTCTTAAGCAACCCTGTTCCCGATTGATTTTGTTGGTTTGCAAATGGAGATTCAATGACGCTGTTCTTCCAGGTGAGCGCAGAGCAAACAACACAGGACCATCAATAGTGGGCTGCTTGGGGGGCAGATGCAGTGGTGGATGATCCTCCACTGTGCTGCACTCTGTGTTAAATTAGCCCAGGTTAGTGCAGCATGCTAAAGGCCTCCTTCACTGTTCTGCACTCTGTGTTCAATTAGCCCAGGTTAGTGCAGCATGCTAAAGGCCTCCTTCACTGTGCTGCTCTGTGTTAAATTAGCCCAGGTTAGTGCAGCATGCTAAAGGCCTCCTTCACTGTGCACTCTGTGTTCAATTAGCCCAGGTTAGTGCAGCATGCTAAAGGCCTCCTTCACTGTGCTGCACTCTGTGTTCAATTAGCCCAGGTTAGTGCAGCATGCTAAAGGCCTCCTTCACTGTGCACTCTGTGTTAAATTAGCCCAGGTTAGTGCAGCATGCTAAAGGCCTCCTTCACTGTGCACTCTGTGTTCAATTAGCCCAGGTTAGTGCAGCATGCTAAAGGCCTCCTTCACTGTGCACTCTGTGTTAAATTAGCCCAGGTTAGTGCAGCATGCTAAAGGCCTCCTTCACTGTGCACTCTGTGTTCAATTAGCCCAGGTTAGTGCAGCATGCTAAAGGCCTCCTTCACTGTGCTGCACTCTGTGTTCAATTAGCCCAGGTTAGTGCAGCATGCTAAAGGCCTCCTTCACTGTGCACTCTGTGTTCAATTAGCCCAGGTTAGTGCAGCATGCTAAAGGCCTCCTTCACTGTGCACTCTGTGTTCAATTAGCCCAGGTTAGTGCAGCATGCTAAAGGCCTCCTTCACTGTGCACTCTGTGTTAAATTAGCCCAGGTTAGTGCAGCATGCTAAAGGCCTCCTTCACTGTGCACTCTGTGTTAAATTAGCCCAGGTTAGTGCAGCATGCTAAAGGCCTCCTTCACTGTGCACTCTGTGTTAAATTAGCCCAGGTTAGTGCAGCATGCTAAAGGCCTCCTTCACTGTGCTGCACTCTGTGTTCAATTAGCCCAGGTTAGTGCAGCATGCTAAAGGCCTCCTTCACTGTGCACTCTGTGTTCAATTAGCCCAGATTAGTGCAGCATGCTAAAGGCCTTCACTGTGCACTCTGTGTTCAATTAGCCCAGGTTAGTGCAGCATGCTAAAGGTCTTCACTATGCACTCTGTGTTAAATTAGCCCAGGTTAGTGCAGCATGCTAAAGGCCTCCTTCACTGTGCACTCTGTGTTCAATTAGCCCAGGTTAGTGCAGCATGCTAAAGGCCTCCTTCACTGTGCTGCACTCTGTGTTAAATTAGCCCAGGTTAGTGCAGCATGCTAAAGGCCGACTGAAGCCATTTGTCTTCGACCAGTTGCTCAATTGTCATGGTCCATAAGCACAGTCAGCGCTGTGTATTTACAGTAGCCCTGCGCTGTTGCTTTTAATCCAGATGGCAACAAACACGGATTACACACAGTAGATAGTGAGCAGCCATGGCTAAGATAGAGGTTTTTAGCATCCGGCATTAACGGATCGAGAGAAAGCAACGTTCTCGTTCCTCTCATTTATCCTAGGCAGGGTTGGCAGACGACACCGATATCTAAACTCGTCTAAAGGAGAGCTCAAACAAACGCCTCTCAGACACAAGCTTGGATAAATACTAAATCATTACACGACTACCAACCTAAAGAAGCTCTCAAAATCACAACATATCCTCCAACTCATACGACCGATGACGTCGTATCACTGCAATACGACCATATACCACGTCTGCTAGACTAGCGCCCCTAAGTGGCAGAGAAAAAGTACTACGCGACTTCCGCCCAAAAGCAAGTTGAAAAAGTGACTTTTCTTCCAAAAAACGTTAGGATTAGGGTGTGGGTGTGGGTTAGGGGTACGGACAGCAACGAACTGGTAGCAGAGTGGTTATGACTGTCAAGATGCTTCCTCATCATGGGATAAAGAGAAATGACCGGCATGGTCTTCTAAATGAGTTAACAGCTCAGGGGGGTACGGTGGTGCAGTGGTAAGCGCTGTCGCCTCACAGCTCGAAGGTCCTGGGTTCGATTCCCACCTGGGACGCTGTGAACGCTGAAGGAATGCGTGCCCGTCCGCATGTCCTCGAGTGCCCACCGCCCGGGTGGGGTCGTCAAAAGGGCCTTTCTGTGTGGAGTTTGCATGTTCTCTCCGTGCCTCCCGGGGGTTTCCTTCATATAGGAACCCCCTTCACCAAAACATGCAATATCCTGGTTGCTAATGTGGTTCCTCCTCTGGTTGTTAAGGGTGCCTGTTTGGAGGGAGGGGAACTGGTTGGAATAGCGTGAACCTCCCGCGTGCTATGTCCTACTGGTGAAGTTTCCCCTGTCAGGTGAAAAGAAGCGGCTGGCTAACTGCCCATGTCTCGGAGGAAGCATGGAGCCAGTTTCGGCTCTCCCCAGATCGGCAGATCGGCAAAAAAAAAAGTTAACAGCTTCATGCCTGTTCAGCTGTGGAAACCAAATCAGAAATGCGTACAGTGGGCCTACATGTTGGTGAAATGTGTACAGTGGGCCTACATGTTGGTGAAATGCGTACAGTGGGCCTACATGTTGGTGAAATGTGTACAGTGGGCCTACATGTTGGTGAAAGTTGTAAAGCCGTAGCACATATGCTTGATTTGTTATGAATTTTCAAAGTTTGAAACTTTAGACAGTTGCTGTAGCGCCACCATCAGGACTATTGGACTACTATCCTCGGAGGAGGAGGAGGAGGAGGAAGAATAAGAAGAATATAGGCAAATACAAGTAGTGTCCGGCAGCAGAGCTGGCCCAGCCACTAACAAGTATTTGTCTTCTACTGTATATGATTTATTTGCTTTTCACTTTTTGAAGGAGCAAGACATAATTTGTGTCTATTCCTGGCCTCCCCTGTGGCAGAACAACAGTCAGAGCTAAATGCAGAATTATTTTGGATGCCACTGAAGTGCAGAATATGTCTTGACTGGTCACCGTTCTTTCTCAAACCTTTTTGTCTGCAATTACCATTCTGCTTTCCATACAGCCCAGAGGGCCTCTCATTACTCCAGGACTTAAGGTAGTGATGAACTACTTCAATGTTTCTGCACAGTTTGCATACAGTACAGCATGTATCCATCAAATTACTTCAATATGTTGATAAAGGCATATGTAACCAAATGACTGTGAGAGACATGTGACACTGAGAGGAAACGATGCGGTAAATCTATGATTTATGAGCCTTTCCAAATGTTTTGGAAATTAAGAATAAAGGAATGCATTCAAATTCACTGTTTACATGTGAAGAGTTCATTTGCAAAAACAGGTAAATGCCATTCTTAAAATTAATAAACAACACCTGTTTGATACTCCCTGTACTGCACATACAAAATATCTTTGAGGTAATTTATGTGAAAATTACCAGATTAACACATTCACTGCCAACAACGTATGAACACGTTTTCAGAATCCAGCTGTTCCCTGCCAACAACGTGTTTACACGTTTTTGGCATCGATTTTTTTTTTTTGACGGTGGGTTGTGCATCTAAGCCTTTTACATCTCTTATATAATTATTGGAGCCACCGAACGTTTACAACCCATTCCACCGACCCACTAAGTGGCAACAGTGCTCTCCTGGCTAGAGAAAGGAAAGCATTTTTTTAACTTGTCAAGCCATTCTCAGCCCAGCCATTCTCCTTTTCGCGCTGATTGCTGGCGATGCGGGATTGCAAATTTACATAATAGATTCAGCCGATCTACTATGATCGGGTGATAGATTACAGGTGGAGGAACACACTTTGAAACACGCAGCATAAATATGACCAGAATCGCAAAAGCTTCTCTCAACCAAAACTCCAAACGAGCGAGTCCATCCCGACTTCCTCAAACAGCGGCCCAGACATGCAGGCACAGGAGAGCAGCAAAGCACTGACTGGTGACAAGCTTGTCCGCCCACGGAGGGCGGAGTTGAAGCAACTCGAGAGGGAGGAGAGAGAGAGAGAGAGAGAGAGAGAGAGAGAGAGAGAGAGAGAGGGAGGGAGAGCGAGAGGGAGGGAGAGAGAGAGAGAGAGCGAGAGGGGGAGGGAGAGAGAGAGAGAGAGAGCCAAAAATGAATGGTTAAAGTGACAGTTCCATCCAATTTCACAAAAAGCCGTTTATCTCTGAATATTCTTTTTCACGCTAAAACCATGCTGTATTCAACTGCTAATGCTTACATAACTACTAACTCTACAAACTAACTCTTTTAGACAGAGAAAGTACACATTCTATTAGTACTTTTGAGATATTGTATGTTCACAAACTCCAAGCTGAAACGAATCCTCGGCTCTTATAAAATGAGCCATAATCCTCAAAAAACGGCTTGGCAGAAGCTACCTACAGCAAAAAAAAACGTCTGGCAGTCAATGTGTTAATATGTTTTAATTGTGATTCGATTATCATTGAAATGTGTTTTTATACAGATCATATCGACATCGGTAATATATCGGTTATCGGCCATAACAGCAATGTTAATATCGGCTATCGATATCGGCCAAAATTATCATATCAGTGCATAGTGACATTGGTATTTACTGTTAGTTATCCTTCCTCGATTCTGGTTATTTTTAAATATTGAAACCTAGGGCCCTATCTTGGCAAAAGCGGTAATTCAGGGTCTGTGCGTCTTTAACGCCAGGCACAGGCGGAAATTGGAGGCGTGCCAAGTCATCTGCTAATCTCCGTGCCCTGCAAAATGCTACCTGCGCGCTGCCCAAACAGGATTTGGGCGGTCTTAACCACCTGCATTATTCACAGGTGTGTCACATCAATCAAACCAATCAGATTCCCATCTCGCATTCCCTTTAATACAGTTTGCGCGATGCATGCTGTAATTCTCTCTATGCGTGATTTGGACATCTCGCAACAACCATCGCATCAGATACCTGTTAAAAACATCTGTGATTTGCAGCTTTTAATTGATGCAATTGGGGTTCTTTGGTTGACTGGAAAATAGAAACGTGTTTGCAACGGGGAAACAGGGACATTTGGTTGACAATAATATTGCAAGTAGGCTACAATGTCCAAGTTTTCCCCAGTCATTTCCCATTAACCGCTCGTTGTAGCCTATTTGAATTGTTCCTGTTTATTTTTTGCACAGAAAACGCGGGTCTGGTTGGGAATAATTAGTTTCAATAGAATTTATTTATTTTCTCTATCACTGAGAGCGAGGGCGAGTGAGTGACATAGCCGAGATTTTTTTTGAGAGACAGGGAGATGAGAGCTGACAGATGAATGTAGGCTACTCAAAGGGGGGAAATAATTGTAGACTTATTCAGTGATTGCCTCACTGAATAATCTGTTGTTCCGCAATATTTAGCAGCAGAATTTGATGTCCTGGAGTTTGTAATTTAATGGGACCGTGCGTAATGACGCATCCAAGGATTTCCCCTGCACCTGCTTTTCAGAGGGCTTAGCGCAAAGAGTTGCGCGCCTAGGGACGATAGCAAACGTGAGGACGTTTAGCATACGGCACACCCACAGCTACGCTGAGGCGGGAAAACCGGCGCAAAAGTGCCTACTATCGTGGCCGGAGCACAAAATGGCAGTCTGCGCTCGTCCACGATAGCATAGACACGGCGTTACGGCGTGCAAACCGGGGCGCAAGCGCAAAAAGCAGATGGCGCTTGACGGCGATAGGGCCCCTAATATCACAAATTCAAAGAGAATGCAACTCTCAATAAATAATGTGTTTATTCAAACTGAATAATTCAAACAGCTCTATTCATGTGATGAATTTGACAGCTACAATCAATGATCCTGCATTAATTAGACGTTATTCAAAATTCACACGGCTGCGATACATTATTGATACGGCTAATAAACAAGCGCCACCGCCAATTAATCACACTGACGGGTCCATTACATTACAATAGCTTCCTCTCCCTGTCTCCCTCCTCTCCCAAACTTCTACCACTCCTCCATCTGCATACTCAGACACAGACATAGTGTCAGACACGGTGCCCAGAAATGAGGTCACGCAGACTCAAACGGGTGTTACACATTACACATTTTTTTTTGCAATTCCAGCTGGCCGTAATTTGCCCATGTATAATAGTATCCTTCTTTGCCTTGTATTGCCTTCTTAATTTTGTCTGCTTTTTGCAAAGTATATTTAAAAAAAAATCTTTAATTGGCCAAATCTTTGCCTATACTGTATATTCAAGAAAAATATTGCATAATAAACGGCATAATATCGGTATCTGAATCGGATCGGAAGTGAAAAAATGTGGATCGGTGCATCCCTACTGTTAACATTCAGACATGACATTCAAACATTCATTCCTATCATCATTCTACTTAACATGTATGATCTTTGGCTTGCACAGAGGATGTGGGTTTCATACTGTATGATCTTTGGCTTGTACAGAGGATGTATGTTTCATACTGTATGATCTTTGGCTTGCACAGAGGATGTGGGTTTCATACTGTATGATCTTTGGCTTGCACAGAGGATGTGGGTTTCATACTGTATGATCTTTGGCTTGCACAGAGGATGTGGGTTTCATGCTGTATGATCTTTGGCTTGCACAGAGGATGTGGGTTTCATGCTGTATGATCTTTGGCTTGCACAGAGGATGTAGGTTTCATACTGTATGATCTTTGGCTTGAACAGAGGATGTAGGTTTCATACTGTATGATCTTTGGCTTGCACAGAGGATGTAGGTTTCATGCTGTATGATCTTTGGCTTGCACAGAGGATGTGGGTTTCATGCTGTATGATCTTTGGCTTGAACAGAGGATGTAGGTTTCATACTGTATGATCTTTGACTTGCACAGAGGATGTAGGTTTCATACTGTATGATCTTTGGCTTGCACAGAGGATGTGGGTTTCATACTGTATGATCTTTGGCTTGCACAGAGGATGTAGGTTTCATACTGTATGATCTTTGACTTGCACAGAGGATGTGGGTTTCATACTGTATGATCTTTGACTTGCACAGAGGATGTAGGTTTCATACTGTATGATCTTTGGCTTGCACAGAGGATGTGGGTTTCATACTGTATGATCTTTGGCTTGCACAGAGGATGTGGGTTTCATGCTGTATGATCTTTGGCTTGCACAGAGGATGTGGGTTTCATACTGTATGATCTTTGACTTGCACAGAGGATGTAGGTTTCATACTGTATGATCTTTGACTTGCACAGGGGATGTGGGTTTCATACTGTATGCCCTGGGAAGTAAGAGGGCGTAGAGGCAGGTTCCGTGTGGATGCTTCTCAAAGACCAGAAAAAGCCCCACTGCCTGGATATGTACCACAGGGAGACACTTCACTCCTCCACACCTGCATGCTATGTAACTATTGCTCTCACAAAGTCATTGTGCACAACTCAACTGTTATCTTTAGCATCATAAAGTGATCCATGCAGTATTATGATGATGAATTTAACTGAATTTAACAAAACATTCACATTTTAGCTGCAACTTCAATCTCCGCGAATCCTCTTTGTATGCAAATGAGTCTCGGTGATGTCGCACAATTAAAAACATATTTTTAGATTCTTCGTCTATTAGTTTACATGGACTGCTGGCTGCCATAGTGAGTGAGGGATGGTGACATATTCAGCTAAATCCGTATAAGACAACACACATAAGGCACTGGGATCACTAAACTAAACTGAACTGATCATTAATTAGGTCTATCTTTCATTGCCACAAATGGACCGTGGGATTGCACAGAATCTGCGTTTTGAAACAGCATGTTCTCTTCCAAGCTAACATACATGCCAAAGGCAATGGCCAGAAGGAGTGTTTCTATTTACTCACAGAAAGTCAGAGAAAAGACGGCATTTTAACATCAGGAGCTATGGCATGTGACAACTCCAGGAAACCAGCCGCTGACATGAGATGATGTCAAACAAGCAACAGCTTCATGTCAGTTCAGACTACCGTTAATATGACTTCAAATAATCATAATAATTTCTAGCATGCTGTGTGGGCACAAGGCAGAGCAAATCGGCAAAGACGCATGGGAGGGTTGAGTAATTCGCAGCAGCACTGACCCTGAAGAACTCAAGAGATTGTATCAAAAGCTAAAATGATTTCCAAAGGCAAACATTTGGAGCACGAAAGGGAGGCAGTAGGAGGTTGCCTTAGGCACACAAAGAACTGAACAGTTACTCAGCCTCCATCAAGACAAAGCATACAGCAGCACAAAGCAATAGTCATACTCTAAATGCTGCAGCAGGTCACCAGCTGGTCTGTCGGGACCACTCGAATCAGCCCGGAACCAGTGAGATGGTCCACTGTCCACTGTCTCCTCCATCTAGCTCATTAAAAACCCATAGAGAAAAGAACCAGGGAACAGCCAGGGAAACTGATATATAATCTATAAACAAACAGCCAGGGAAACTGATATATAATATATAAACAAACAGCCAGGGAAACTGATATATAATATAGAAACAAACAGCCAGGGAAACTGATATATAATATAGAAACAAACAGCCAGGGAAACTGATATATAATATAGAAACAAACAGCCAGGGAAACTGATATATAATCTATAAACAAACAGCCAGGGAAACTGATATATAATATAGAAACAAACAGCCAGGGAAACTGATATATAATCTATAAACAAACAGCCAGGGAAACTGATATATAATATAGAAACAAACAGCCAGGGAAACTGATATATAATCTATAAACAAACAGCCAGGGAAACTGATATATAATATAGAAACAAACAGCCAGGGAAACTGATATATAATCTATAAACAAACAGCCAGGGAAACTGATATATAATATAGAAACAAACAGCCAGGGAAACTGATATATAATCTATAAACAAACAGCCAGGGAAACTGATATATAATATAGAAACAAACAGCCAGGGAAACTGATATATAATCTATAAACAAACAGCCAGGGAAACTGATATATAATCTAGAAACAAACAGCCAGGGAAACTGATATATAATATAGAAACAAACAGCCAGGGAAACTGATATATAATATAGAAACAAACAGCCAGGGAAACTGATATATAGTATAGAAACAAACAGCCAGGGAAACTGATATATAATATAGAAACAAACAGCCAGGGAAACTGATATATAATATAGAAACAAACAGCCAGGGAAACTGATATATAATATAGAAACAAACAGCCATGGAAACTGATATATAATATAGAAACAAACAGCCAGGGAAACTGATATATAGTATAGAAACAAACAGCCAGGGAAACTGATATATAATATATAAACAAACAGCCAGGGAAACTGATATATAATATAGAAACAAACAGCCAAGGAAACTGATATATAATATAGAAACAAACAGCCAGGGAAACTGATATATAATATATAAACAAACAGCCAGGGAAACTGATATATAATATAGAAACAAATAGCCAGGGAAACTGATATATAATATATAAACAAACAGCCAGGGAAACTGATATATAATATAGAAACAAACAGCCAGGGAAACTGATATATAATATATAAACAAACAGCCAGGGAAACTGATATATAATATAGAAACAAACAGCCAGGGAAACTGATATATAATATAGAAACAAACAGCCAGGGAAACTGATATATAATATAGAAACAAACAGCCAGGGAAACTGATATATAATCTATAAACAAACAGCCAGGGAAACTGATATATAATATAGAAACAAACAGCCAGGGAAACTGATATATAATCTATAAACAAACAGCCAGGGAAACTGATATATAATATAGAAACAAACAGCCAGGGAAACTGATATATAATCTATAAACAAACAGCCAGGGAAACTGATATATAATATAGAAACAAACAGCCAGGGAAACTGATATATAATCTATAAACAAACAGCCAGGGAAACTGATATATAATATAGAAACAAACAGCCAAGGAAACTGATATATAATATATAAACAAACAGCCAGGGAAACTGATATATAATCTATAAACAAACAGCCAGGGAAACTGATATATAATATAGAAACAAACAGCCAGGGAAACTGATATATAGTATAGAAACAAACAGCCAGGGAAACTGATATATAATATAGAAACAAACAGCCAGGGAAACTGATATATAATATAGAAACAAACAGCCAAGGAAACTGATATATAATATAGAAACAAACAGCCAGGGAAACTGATATATAATATAGAAACAAACAGCCAGGGAAACTGATATATAATATAGAAACAAACAGCCAGGGAAACTAATATATAATATAGAAACAAACAGCCAGGGAATATAATATAGAAACAAACAGCCAGGGAAACTGATATATAATATAGAAACAAACAGCCAGGGAAACTGGTATATAATATAGAAACAAACAGCCAGGGAAACTGATATATAATATAGAAACAAACAGCCAGGGAAACTGGTATATAATATAGAAACAAACAGCCAGGGAAACTGATATATAATATAGAAACAAACAGCCAGGGAAACTGGTATATAATATAGAAACAAACAGCCAGGGAAACTGATATATAATAAACGGGTGATAAGAGAGGTAACGCAGGTGTAGCATCATCTCCCAGACTAGCTAGCAAACTGGGAGGAGATATCAGCAGCTGTCATCAAGACACTTTTCTGCCTCCCTCCTTTTCTTGTCCTTCAAATATGATGAAAGCCATCACCGCTCACTGTAAACTGATGCCTGATGCCTCGGCCCCATTGACAGGCTTTAAATGTATTTTCATATTACCCTCTGTTCCACTGTAGCCGAGACCGCTGAGGCGCGGTTCTGACCATTTGTCAATCCAGGTTGATGTTTCCGGTGAGTGATTACAGAGAAAGGTGGCAGGGAGTCGGCTGCCAAAAACAGACTGACCATAAAATAGGGAAACGGTCAAGAAGGTGGTTTTCAGGGGGGAAACAAACTAAGAAGATCATATTAAAGGTGCTCTATGGTGCATGGTTCAACATCAGCATATCATTGTCAGATTAATTGTAATGAACCAATGAGAGAGACCATGGTTGGTAGCCTCTATCTCATAATGCCACTGGTGTTGTGGTCTTGATTTAGAGAAACAAAATAGTAGACTGTATTTCTCTCAATTAAGATGTTACTGTGCAGGTTAATGTGCAGGTTAAGATGTTATCCACCTTATTTTTTGAACGCCCCGCTGTAAAATAATTGTGGGTGCAAGGTCCGGTTCAGAACGTGACCGATTGTTGCAGCGTGCGCATTTCCTCGTTAAAACTCCCACTTGTCACAATAAATACACTCGTTTGACGACTTATTTGAGGGAATGTAATCATTTTATCTATCACATCCGCTATTTCTGTTGCTCTTTGAACAATTCTGGATATTTATTTCTTCACGGACATCTACAGGCTACAGTATGTTGTGTCCGTGTCAGCAACGTAAAGGGGGGGGGGGGGGTTCAGGGACGATTACACCGGAAGAAGCACCCATAAGGCATCATGGCATCTCAAATCTCAATTCCCTCCAAGTTCAACCTGATGCGACCTGTGTGGAACAGGTCAAAGGAAAAAAAGCAAAAGATTAAGCTGATGATGAACGCGGCTAGAAGGTTCCTGAATATTGTTAACATCCGGAGAGGAGATTGAGAAAATGCTGAGTGGAGGAATTCCCACAGACAAGTGTGTCTGGGTCATAGAATGGACACACTATCGAATATAGAATGGGAGCATATGGGTGGATGCATGCATGATGATCACTGTAAATAGATTGCACAAGAAGATGTCAAAGTCCAGTAGGTGGCAGTAATGCACCATTTAAGGATGCAACCACCATAAAACACAAGAAGAAGAAGAAGAAGAACAATGTAAAATGCAGTGTAGAGGCCCTTAGAGGCTGCCAATCTTCTTAATGGTTGATTTAATAATTATACTTACAGTAGGCCGCAACATAAAAGTGACACAGACACAGTGATGTATAGGTCACACAGGGTAAATGAACAACAGTGAAGCTGGGACATCGGCTTAACAATTGTGGGCCTGAGCAGGGGCGGTTCTAGGCCAAAAATAGTCTCAGCCCACCCCAAAAAATAGAGGCAAAAAAAAGTGTTTTTTTTTGTTTTGTTTTTCTCCAAATCCATGGTGGTCATTAGTAGCAGTTTCTAACTACAGTCAATGTGCTGTGGGCGTGTCCCCCCCCCCCCTCTATGTTCTTAGGGTGGGTTGAGACAAAAATGTAGGGGGGTTCAGCCCACCCGAAAAGTTTCTAGAACCGTGGCTGCGCAGGCGCTCCCTCCTCCATCTATCTGCCTAATCCCACATCACTTCACACAGGTCACACACACAGTACAGCAGCGAAGTGGTCCTCCACAGTCCACACAATCGTTCTCCCCACTCATGACCAATGAAACTGTGAGGTGAGCATTGAGCAGTCAGAGTCGTTAGTAGTTACTTAATTAGTGCATATTGATATGCAAATTAGCGGGTAACGTTGATTCGTAGGCTAAACAAAAGAACTTGTTGCTGTGCCTGCCAGACAAACAGGTGGACTGGAGGAAGGTAGGTAGGCTACCATACATGGCACCAGCCAGCCATGTCATGCTAGCTCGCAGTAAAGCGGGTGTAAATGGATGCGATGTTTTTTGAGAAACATATGGGCATAAGTGACAAACATATTTTCAAATGGGTCCCTTGTTATCTGAATGAAATTAAGCCCTTCAGAATCGCAAGTGGCTGCTTTACACAGCCTGTCTGATGTGATGATGACGATAGCTTAACATGCGTGCATGGCATGCTATTTGCTTTTCTTTATTTCTTTCCCTTCCACATAGATTTTGACCCCCACAAATACGGCCACATATTAATTTCAACTAGTTGACTGCAAACTCCTGCTTTAGTGCTTACAGTATATTATTATCTTGTCGGAATATTATTCCAGCCAATAAGTTAGGAAGTTCCCTTTTGATTTAATTTTACTTTTGTTTTGCCTACAAAGCAAAATGTTACTTTACTTGAAACTCCCCTGAAGTGATTTTGGTATTATTTATGCAAGCATAATTCTACCATATAGTAACCTGTATGCAGAATATATATAGTATATATAGGGAAACAATTATTTTTTCATCGCTGTAAAACCACAGGACGGTAAAGAAGATATTGATGTGTGTAGTTCTTCATAGATCTACGGTAGTCTCTTCATTTTGATCTCAAAGTGCGCCAGTTTGATCCATTTTTACTTGAAACTGTACAAAATTTTGGGCATGCCCCCGGACCCCCCTAGGGGTTCAGTGATCCATGACCTTTGGGTGGGCTGAGCCCACCCAAAGCTCTGATGCTAAAACCGCCCCTGGGCCTGAGGCATTAGCTTCAGGCTGGACTTACAATACAGGCCATAAAGGTGACTAACGTATAAACAAGAGAAAACATATAAACAAAGAAATTGGCATAAAGCCCAACAGGTTTAGCACTATTGCGAGCTTGTTGTTTACCGATCTATATAAGCAAAGCTTTGAGACAGTTATTGCAGTTAACACGTTTCACCTAGGGTTGTGTGTGTGTGTGGGTGTGTGCGTGTGTGTGTGTGGGTGGGTGTGTGTGTGTGTGGGTGTGTGTGTGTGTGTGTGTGTGTTGGGGGGGTTGTGTGCATGAGGTAGGTGCAACAGGTCAAGTGATTGAAGGTAAAGTGATTCCAGTCTACAGCGAAGTATTCAAGTGAAGTGATCAAGCGAAATAAGATAAGATAAGAAAGATAAGACATTTAAATGAGATAGATTTCAGCAACAACAGATGGTGTGGGCTACAGTAGCCCACACCATCCGAAATCTCAGAATGCCCCTAAAAACCATGATCCAGGGGTAAAAATTGCCCCCAAGATGTCTATAATTTCCTTTTCATTAAATTCATTAAATTTCCATCTTTAACACACACTCAACACCTGCAAGCTGGTTGCCAGAAGAAGAAAAACAAGACACACACAAACAGTGCTGTTGTCCACACTACGCTTTAGCAACTTTAGGCAGTAATCACTTTTTTTTAAGTGCCGCCCAACATTTTCTAAATGCCCCCATTTTTGGGGACCGTGGGGGCAAAATTTGCCCCCAAAATATGTTTAAATTTCCTAAACTGCTGCTGGGTTTGAATACAACACACAACACTGCTGGGTATGTTATCTTCTCTCAGAGATGCCTGTCTCAAATCCAAGTCTCCATCCCTGTCTTGTCTCTCTCGCCCAACAAAAGCAGAACTTCCAAAGAAATCCGATATGTAGATGAGTTCTTAAGGATTTGTCGTGCGCTGCGCTACCAATTAGGGTTCAACTTACACGGGCTTTCAAAGCCAAATGATATTGCTGATTCATTGATTGCTGACGCTGATATTTTTAGACTGAAGGACCCAGATAACAGATATTATGTTCGGACATTCTATATCCTTGAATTTAACAACAACTGAACAATTATCAATGTTTCCAACATAATGTTATTGCCTCTGAAACAGCTTTTAGACCATCATGGTAGGGAGTGTGTGTGTGTGTGTGCCACCGATCGCCGATCGTCTATGAGCATTGTCTGCTAAAACAGTTTCCATTTTACATGCATTTCATCCACCAAAGTCCTGGTTAATGTAACCACGTTTCATTTTTCCCTACCTCAATATTTACGTGATCATATAAAAAAACAAACATGTGCCCGCATTGCATGACAGGAGCACACGTCTCTATCTGCTGCCGGTGTTGTTAAATAGAGACACCCTCCGAATATTTAAGTTACAGTAAACCCATTTCAGTCTTGCTAGTTCACTTGCTAGCTCACGTTAACATCAAGACCTGTTGTTTACATCGTTTGCTGTCGTACTCTGATGTCACAACCAGGCCCATTATCGGCCTACTACCAACATCTGTTCAAATCATAGCCTACTATTAAAGCCCTTCCCTTGCCTTTCCTCTGGCGGCCTGTGCCTCTCCACGGTCATACCAGCAGTCATGGTCCGATAACACTCGCCCACCAGCGAGAGCGTATCGTCCTCCAGGCAGGACAGGACACAGCGAGCAGAGACTGGCACTCGGCAGTCCATTCATCACAACTTGTCCTACAGCGCTGTTCTGTCCCTATAGGCCTGCTGCTGCACCATGGATCAACAGAGGACATGTTGGAACAGCTGACCCAAGGCCATGAGAGTGAGTAAAGAAACAGCAGAGAAGCATCAGACTTGGCCTATCAAAGAGCAGACGTCACGTCAGGCTGCAAGACAAATATCTGTGATACAAGCCAGCCCACATCACTGGATCTTCTCCATGGTTACCGTGCTGTGCTTTGTCTCCATCCTCTCTGATTTACTACACTCCACATCGGCCTGACTTAACATTTCAACACTTAACAACAGGCAGACATCAACCCATCTGCCCCTCATCTACTATGTAGCATTAGCATAGCAGGAATATAGAAATTGTACAAAGCAAAACAAAAGATGGATTCTTCTTGCAGGTTTTCCAGCACAATATATGAAATAATGTCACTCCTGTGCTGGAGTTTCATTGGGTGGGCTAGAGGAGATTTACTTGAGAAGCTCCAGTCAATCAAAAGGCCATTTGCTTGAGATCGTCCGACAGGGATTCCAGCCATGACCAAACAGCCAGACATGTTTTGACTTGATGAGAGACGAGGCCACGCCTTTCATCTGACATTGCTGCGCCTGTAGAGGCTATAGACTCTATAGCCTCTACAGGCGCAGCAGGCTATAGAGGCTTACACCCAGAGATACCATCAAATATGACCAGCAATGTTGACTGCATCGGTTTTCTAATTACAGTACACGTGTGCGTGTGTGTGTGTGTGTGTGTGTGTGTGTGTGTGTGTGTGTGTGTGTGTGTGTGTGTGTGTCCTCCCAGTAGGTCTTATGGCTGCTTGGAGGTTTGCTAAATAGGATCCTATCATAAAGCAGGCTTGTAAAAAGCTCATCTGCTGCACACCATCTGTAAACACCCATATGAGAAAGTCAGAATGTGCTCTGCAGCAGATCAGCTCAAATGAATGTGAAAAAGCAGCATTAACAGCGCTTTTTAATAAAGATCATGTTTTACTTATGCTGATGCTCCAGAGTCATTGCTCTTCAGTAAAGTGTGATTAATTGCACTTTAGAGCAGTAAGTATACATGTGCATTTATTAAGAGCACATATGCAGGGATCCACGAAGACGGGGTTTGGGCTGATCAATTTGTAGCTATGAATATTCAAACACACCTTCGGTATCATATAAGTAGTTGTTTATCTCACTTTATTGTTGTTGTGAATGCGTGTTTAAAGGGCCAGACGGATGCGTACATGAGCAAACAACTTCTCGCCTGTGCATAAACTGGGAAGGGGGTGATTCTACTAGCCTGTAATTGCTACAGTACATAGTGCTCTACATTATTGATGATGCATGAGTATTCTAAGGATGTTTACAATACAAGGGGCCCTATCTTCCCAAAAGCGGTAATTTTGCGTTTGCGCTCGTTTAACGCCGTGCGCAATGCAAATTGGGGGCGGGCACAAGCGCATGCCTGTTATAATTGTACTGGGCATTTGCTGCCACAAGCCAAAGCAGGCGTTTCAGTGGTAAAATGTGGGGATAGATGGCGTTACCCTATCGTCAGCAGCGTGCAATTACATTGCGCTAAGAGCTTTGAAAAGGACCTCTTATCCGCTAAAACACTCGCTGCACTTGGAGCGCACCATAATCTCTGCACAGCGCAGCGCAGAAACGTCATTACGCACGGACGTGCCACGCCAGGACATCAAATTCTGCTGCTAAAATTGGGTAACCAGCAGATTATTCAGTGAGGCAATCAACTATAATTCACTGAGAAACTTTTATCACATTGCAAGGAGGGGTTATGGTAAATTAATTGAGAAAATGTGTACATTGTAGCCTACTTGCAATAGGCTATTCACCTTCACCTGCTATAACCCGGAGGGTCGTTGGCATCACAGCCGATCTGCCACAAGCCTCGGCACGAGTCGAGTTTTAATTGAGTCCACTGTAAATCCTCCAATCTTTTCTTTTGTCTCCGCCATTTACCCGCTGCAAACACATTTCTATTGTCCCACCCCAGTCAACAAAATAACCCGAATTGCATCAAAACTCGATCACTATGATCTGATGGTGTCGTTATGAGATAGGGATAATATATACAGTCAATAGGACTACACCTATCCAAATTACGCTTGGGGAGAAGTACAGCATGCCTCACGCAAATTGTATTACAGGGACTGCGAGACGGGAATCTGATTGATGTAACGCCCAGGCACTGCCAGGCCACACCTGTGAATAATTCTGGTGGTTAACACCGCCCAAATCCCGTTTGCGCCGTGCATAAATGATTTGGCACGCCTCTAATCTGCGCTTGTGCCCGTTGTTGTGATAATTTATGCTCCCCCGCGAGTATTGGATCCTCACGAGATTTTGGGGCTGTTTTAACTTAAAAACAGGGAGGTCACGTCTACCCAAACAATTATATCATTTTTAAACAGTTATGTTTCTGTATAAATCATTACAATTGTGCTCCCGTGAGGTGGGGATGTTTCTTTTTGCTGCCGGGCGGGCAGGAAAAGATATCACGTTAACGAGCATAAGACGAGCGGTCGTGATGTCACAGTGACCTTGAACTTTGACCACCAAAATCTAATCAGTTCGTCCTTGAGTCCAAGTGGACATTTGAGCCAAATTAGAAGAAATTCTGTCAAGGTGTTCCTGAGATATCACGTTAACGAGCTTGAGAATTGCGTTGTAGATATCGCGTTAACAAACTTGAGAATGGCGTTCGTGAGGTCACAGTGACCTTGAACTTTGACCACCAAAATCTAATCAGTTCATCCTTGAGTCCAAGTCGACGTTTGAGGCAAATTTGATGACATTCTGTCAAGGCGTTCCTCAGATATCGCGTTAACGAACATCGGACGGACGTCCAGACGGACAACCCAAATCCATAATGCCTCTGGCCTGGCTATCGCCGGCGGAGGCATAAAAAGGCGGTGTCTCTTGTGGAGAACTCTTTCCAAATCCAAAGCAAATATTTATAGAAAAAGCACGAGCCTCAATATATGCCTGACAGCATGTATCGAGGCTCATACCACACTTGCGATATTCAAAACAAGGCCCTACTGGGCTGCTGTCTAGACAGGGCGGTGGAATGAAGATGTGTGGCTCCGAGACCACAACTGATTGAATCTCCTGACTGAGATGGATGAACGGTATCTGCAGCTTTGTACATGATGCAGCACTGTGACGGAGTGGAGCAGAAGCACCCTGACCTGATTGCCGTCCCCTCAGATTAAGTGGATGGGACCTCCGGCATTCATCCAGGACAGATTAGCTAGAGATGCTGCGATCGAGATTTTTCAATTCCGATCCGATTTCGATATTTTAGCTCAAAACCGATCCGATTCCGATCAAATTTCGATACCCGATTCGATACCGATTTCGATCCGATACCGATACCGATACATGATAGCTAGCAGGCAACAAACATTTTTAGGGTTAGGTATGTATGTGTGTGCTTTGGTAATATAGTATGTAAACGATTTAGTTCATCTAATTCATTTGATGTAAAACTAAAACATAACAATCAAATTAGGGCTGGGCGAGATGGATGATTTAATATTCCATAGCTCTGACCTAAGCAAATCTGACATCACTATTGTGATATAATATTTTTTTTAGTAAAGTGTATCACTCAATAGTCAATACAAAAAATAATGGCTTTTATAGAACCGAAAGCCTAGCTGCTTAGTCTGCAGATAAAACATTAAAAATTACATTTAGACTCTTATTGGCATGACGGCAACATATAAGCGGTCTGAATTTTGCATGGGGCCAGTTCTATAGTGAGGCATGGAAAGCCTCACTATACGCCATCATATCTGTGTCGTTTCACTTTTGACTGAAAAATGATGCTTGTAGTCTAGATTAAAGAAAATACATGTATGTGATGTTGACAATTATGTAGGCTATGTGCGCATTCGTTTTCCTTATAGATCATGGTCCCTATCGTTGCATCGGCGCTGTTTCTAGGCCGAATGCCTGGCGCAGCTCAAATCAGTGGGCGTGGACAAGCGCACTTGATATCGTCGTGCTGGCGCTAGACGCAGCCTCAACCATTACAACCACGCCTTTTAAGCGTAAAATCATGCACCGTCATGCTCATTGGATAACTGCAATAAACGAATTGCACGCTTGCCTTTTTAGCTCCAATTCCAGTGATCCCGCAAAACCAGACGAAAGCCAAACGCTCTGCCCCCCCCCCCCCCCCTCCCTTCATCCAGTCTGTCTGTCTGCATTATAGGCTATTATTCCATATTATTATGCTTCTCAAACCAATCTAACTGCAGTTTCAATACTGCAAGCATGTAAATACGCTACACTATAGCAAGATCAAAGTGAAAATAATGTACTAAACGCATCAGCTAGAAAAATATAGCCTATTAGATTGGTGAAAGTTTGTCCAGAAAGATATCGTTTTCTCTCCCCTGCTGCAGGTAGAATGATGCACATAAATATACCCTACATTATGTAAAGTCATTGCATAAATGTGTTTTTATTGTAAAACTAAATGTCAAGTAGGGCCAGTTATTGGAGCGGACATCACAGTATAGCACATCACAGAAGCGCATTCCGCTGTCACTTATCTAAATCACGTTAAACCCACAAGGGGTATATATAGGCTCAAGAGGACATATATGTTTCACATAGGGTGGTGTTTCATTTCGATGTTTTATTTGGTCCAATATTGAAATGTTCTACAATTGCAGGTTGTCTTACCATTACACATTATTTTAGATCTACCTTTTATATCTATTTCGGCTCATTTGGTTGCTATTTAGTAGCGAAATGGAGGACCCAATTGCATGCTGGGAGTGGACATTCACAGGCAGTAAACTTACAACTGCTATTTCCTATGGGAAGCTGGGTGCTGCTATGTGTTGTGTCTGTTTGAGCGAGGGAGTCAGAGAGAGAGAGAGAAGGGTGACTCAGAGGCAGAAGAGCACTGGCGCACTGAATAGGCCTGGTTTCAGAGAGAGACAGAGAAGGGTGACAGGGGAGAGGCACAAGTGCACTGGCGCACTGAATAGGGCTGGTTTTCAAAGGCGCAAAGCGCTAAATTTACGGCAGGTGCGAAGATAGCAGTACGCCGGTATTTAAGGCCGACACGCCCACTTTGGCCCATTCTGGGACTGCGCCACGCCCATTCGGCCTAAAGCGCATTTGGCAGCGTAAAGCCATATTGATATCGTCCCAAAACAGGCGCAAGGCACGTTTTCTTGCGTTTAAGGCCCGTTTTAGCGCCGAAGGCCTGTGGGAGAATAGGGCCCCATGAGTGCTCCGCAGCTAGCTACGTTAGCTTGCATGTAACGTTTAGCGTTAGTTGATTTTGGAGACACAAACCCTGGACGTTTCATTTTGAGTAGGCTAATGCATGAGGTTCTCTATGGTTTACGCCAGCTCTGGGAGTATGAAATGCTTTAAATGCGGGGGTTTTGGTCACAACAAGCTTGTGGATCGCTGCCCTGCAACTAGATAGCCTAACCAGCTAGCTAACGTTAGCCATCATCACAACAGCTAACGTTAAGAGATACATCTACGTTAACGCCAAAACAAATCCGCTGCCTCATCCCCACGTTTGGTTTAGCGTAACGCCAGCTCAGACTTTCCCCTAATCTCAGAAACCTTGCGGGACATGTATTGCAAATTGCAATAGTGGTTGTTTTGTTATAATTTGAAACTGTCAAACTGGTGCGGACGCGTGATTTCGAATCGCACATAGGTTAAGGACGGGTGTGTCTGACGTTTTGGCCCTGGCCATCCTAGGCTCAACGCGGCCTCTGTGCTGCTGCTGCTGCATGCTGGATAGAAATCCTGGAGCGGAGTCATGGAATGGAGTGCTTATATCGGAGCCTTGGATCGGTCATTTTCGCTGGAATCCGATCCGATCCGATCCATGTTTTTTGGCTGATATCGCGCCGATATCCGATCACATGATCGGATCGCAGCATCTCTAAGATTAGCCCATCATGGCTTTTTTCGGAGGGGGATTAAAAATAGAGCCCGACCGATATGGGATTTTTGAAACCGATACCGATACCGATTTTAGGGAATAAAAAATTACCGATACCGATAATATCGGCCGATATTTTTATTTTATTTTATTTTTGTTTTTATCATCAAATGTTTATCCCCCATTAGTGCTAATCCCCCATTAGTGCTAATTTTTTATTTATTTATCCTGGTTGCTGCTCCACCCTCTGCCGATCTGGGGAGAGCCGAAAACTGGCTCCATGCTTCCACATGGGCAGTTAGCCAGCCGCTTCTTTTCACCTGACAGGGGAAGCTTCACCGGTAGGACATAGCACGTGGGAGGATCACGATATTCCAACGAGTTCCCCTCCCTCCGAACAGGCGCCCTTAACGACCAGAGGAGGCACCACATCAGCAACCCTCAAATATCAAACACTTGACAAAGATATGATTGAGTTGACATGAATTGAAATATGTGATGTAGGCAGGATATTTTACAGCTTATTAATAAACTCAATGCAATGAAACAGTAAACTTAACTGGGAATTTAATAATTATAAATAACTAGAAATACAAAAACACAATAGAACAAATAGTTAAGAAAAAATATCAAATATACACAACATGCTGTCCATGCTGTCTATAACTTTATATATATAATTATATAAAAAAAAAAAAAAAAAAAAAAAAATCGGCCGATATATATATATTTTTTTACCGATACCGATATATCGATAATCGCCAATATCGGCCGATAATATCGGCGGGCCGATAATATCGGTCGGGCTCTAATTAAAGATATCAAACCCTGGAGTCGCTCCTTCTTTACACATCGAGTCTCAGAAAATGGCAAAGTTGAGAAGAAAGCCAAGAAAGGGACTTCTATAATATCAGTATTTGCTACTGTGCAATGTCCATTCGAAAATATCTTGCCCTCCTTTCCTGGACCAAGTTTCTGTAAAAACCAGTGTTGTAAGAGTTTCAAATTCCTGTGATAATGCTATTCATAATTAGATTTATCCTCTTCGATTCATGGTTGTTTGTAGAGACCCACAAGGTCCATCGGTCTTTCGGGTGTTAAACCTAAAGTTGGTAATAAGCTGAATGGCAATGCGAGTAACACAGCCACACAATAGGCAGGGGAAACCAATGAGTCGCAGGTGACACTAAGCACCACACAGCCACACAATAGGCAGGGGAAACCAATGAGTCGCAGGTGACACCAAGCACCCGGGGGAGTGCGTTGATGAATTGGCTCATTGAAATGTGTAGGTAATAGTCTTGACATAGCCAAAGACATAACTCCTAAAATACACCTGCAAAGTCCCCAAATGACGGCAATCCCAAACAGGAGCCGGATCCAATATGAAAGAGGACTTTGCTTTTATTACCATCATCATTACTGTATCACTTTTGAATGTACAGCCATTTGGTTTCATTTAAATGTAAATCTGGGCACTGAACTGCGCACGCTGTCACCCACGGCAGCCTGACTATGATGATTCATTCTGGACGGCAGGGAGAATATAAGAGCCACTTACTTTCTCTGAGGAAATTAACAAGTTGCTTTCTCTGAGGAAAATAACAGATTACTTTCTCTGAGGAAAAATAACAGATTACTTTCTCTGAGGGAAAATAACAGATTACTTTCTCTGAGGGAAAATAACAGATTACTTTCTCTGAGGGAAAATAACAGATTACTTTCTCTGAGGGAAAATAACAGATTACTTTCTCTGAGGGAAAATAACAGATTACTTTCTCTGAGGGAAAATAACAGATTACTTTCTCTGAGGAAATTAACAGGTTGCTTTCTCTGAGGGAAAATAACAGATTACTTCTTCTGAGGGAAAATAATAGATTACTTTCTCTGGACGAAAATAACATTACTTTCTCTGAGGAAAATAACAGATTACTTTTTCTGAGGGAAAATAACAGATTACTTTCTCTGAGGAAATTAACAGATTCCTTTCTATGAGGAAAATAACAGATTACTTTTTCTGAGGGAAAATAACAGATTACTTTCTCTGAGGAAATTAACAGGTTGCTTTCTCTGAGGGAAAATAACAGATTACTTTCTCTGAGGAAATTAACAGGTTGCTTTCTCTGAGGGAAAATAACAGATTACTTCTTCTGAGGGAAAATAATAGATTACTTTCTCTGGATGAAAATAACATTACTTTCTCTGAGGAAAATAACAGATTACTTTTTCTGAGGGAAAATAACAGATTACTTTCTCTGAGGAAATTAACAGATTCCTTTCTATGAGGAAAATAACAGATTACTTTTTCTGAGGGAAAATAACAGATTACTTTCTCTGAGGAAAATAACAGATTACTTTCTCTGAGGAAAATAACAGATTACTTTATCTGAGGAAAATAACAGATTACTTCCTCTGAGGGAAAATAATAGATTACTTTATCTGGAGGAAAATAACATTACTTTCTCTGAGGAAAATAACTGATTACTTTCTCTGAGGAAAATAACTGATTACTTTCTCTGAGGAAAATAACTGATTACTTTATCTGGAGGAAAATAACATTACTTTCTCTGAGGGAAAATAACAGATTACTTTCTCTGAGGAAAATAACAGATTACTTCCTCTGAGGGAAAATAATAGATTACTTTATCTGGAGGAAAATAACATTACTTTCTCTGAGGAAAATAACTGATTACTTTCTCTGAGGAAAATACAAGATTACTTTCTCTGAGGGAAAATAACAGATTACTTTCTCTGAGGAAAATAACTGATTACTTTCTCTGAGGGAAAGTAACAGATTACTTTCTCTGAGGGGAAGTAACTTTTAAATGACATTTGACCTTTGTGTCTTTTAAAGCCACAAAATATACAGCAACATAAAAACCTTGAGAATGTTTCTCTTTTCCCTTTTCCTTTTTTGGTCAACATAACAAAAATAGTCAGTTTTGTGCATCTTTTGCTGTACTTTTGTTTTGTTGTTTTTGTTAAGCCGTAAGCCCTGAGAATAGAGAGGCAGCGGGCTGGAGGCTGAGGTAAACAGAGATGCTGCATCACATGCCATGTGGCCGCAGGCTGCCCCAGCTCCTGACCACACAATGGTGCATCTGTGAAGTTTGGAAGGAGCTGTTCCCCACTTATGTTTATCACAATTACATGACCACAAGCAGCACAAGCAGCACAAGCGCGCGCGCGCGTGTGTGTGTGTGTGTCTGTGTGTGTGTGTCTGTGTGTGTGTGTGTACGGAAATAGGGAATAATTTTTTCCAGTAGAGACATTAGCAGCTCTATAACCTAATATAATATAGCCTGAAAATACATCGATTTGCATAACATGCGTAGACGTGTCACAATGTAGTGCAAATAGCTCCGTTCCGCCGTGAACAATAACTAAGACTTTAAAGTAGCGCTTTTTCAGTGGCTTCTGTGTGTTTTAGAATAGGGATGCATGTGGCGACTAATTTCCCAACGACTGGTCTATTTTTTGATTTAGTCGATGACCTCCTGCCTCAAAGCCTATCATAACACATCGCTAGAAAGATTTGCCGCTCAGAAATAACATAATTCTGCACAGTCATACACACGGAACTTCTATTCAGTGCATGTTGTATTGAATCCTGAATTCCATATGGCATATTGAATCATATCGTGAGATAAGCAGATTGTCCAATCCCTATGTTCTAGTACTCATAGATAGCATAAGTCTCTCTCTCTCTCTGGCTCTCTCTCTTTGTCTCAGGCACCACACACCACACAAATTAATCATCAAGTCACATAAATCATCATGTCTTCACGTCACGACGAAATCAACAAGAGCCAAACCCCAGGTTATCAGAGCTATTAAATATCAATGCACGCGCTCTTACAGTGCATCTGCTCCTCATACCCCTTTTCCACCTTTTCCATCAGTAGCTCTCCACCCAGAACAAAAATAGCAGTACTGTAGTTGCTACATGATACATGAGAAAACCACCTCCAACTGCGCTGGTTGGGACATCCTCTTCTTGACCTGCCTTCACTTCACGCACGGCGATGTTTCAGGTCAAAGTGGATACTGTCGGGAAAAAAAGCCTTTTAGCGTTTCCCCTCAGGGCCAACGCCACGCTGACTCGAGGCTGTGTTAGCTCAGTTCGTGTCCCCTCGCCTGATTCTCATTGCCGGTGAACCGGGGGGGGTCTGTGAACATCCCCATTGATCCTTAAGAGCATCTTGTTGAGTGCTGGTCAGCAGTGTGGATCCTGCCTGTAGAGCGACCATCTTTTATTTTCACGCTTTAGAGTCATAGAGTCAACCTGGAGGGGAAACGTCCGTGCAACACCTGTCAGTACATTATGGCCTCAGAGACTGACTTGTTACACACAAATGGCAGCAAGCAAGGAGAATGTTCTCCAGTATGTGAGAGACAGTGAGGAGATGGTTCTCCAGTATGTGAGAGACTGGGAGACAGTTGCAAATGTCTCTTTGAGGCCTTTTAGACGTCTGAAGCCATTAAAGCTGTGTTAGGTGAGATTTTGGATGTAAGAATACACCTACCTAATCAGCTTGTATCCCATCCCCAGACCCTGTAGATTTGCCCTCTTTGCCCAAAATCAATTCTGGTGTTGGGTAGATCTTTACCACCCGCGACAGTGTGTGGCTGGCATTGTCTTCACCTGTGTGCGTGTGTCGTTGTCATTTAAATGTCTGTGTATGGACAGATTTTGTGCAGGATGCAGTCCCAAAACTTTTCAGATGTGTAGTTCAGATCACAATGAAGGCCAAGTTCGAAGATGGGCGTGGTCCGAGCAAGGGAGCCACAAGTAGGAGGTAGTAAGCAGGGAAGCCCCCCCCCCCCCCCCCCTCACACACACCAGTTTCCTCTCTCATCTCTTTAGTATCTTTGGTATAAAGCATCACAGACCCACCAGGTGGGTTGGTAAACATGAGCTGCTGTATGATGTTTACTGACGTCACTGCGCAGGACTTCTGGGTAATGAAGTTTACCTCTCACTGTTATTTGAAGCCACCAACATGCAAAATCATCTATTGCAGCTTTAACATCCAGTATCAATGATGCTGTATCATCACGTGTAAGATAATAGCACACAAAGCAAAGCTTTTCATCTGCTTGAGTAATAATATATGGTGTTCACCCATAATACCTTCACAGGCAGCATCAAACGACATTATTAAAGATGAAATCCGAGCGCATTGGAATAACAAGCTCACGTTCCATTTTCAAGAGATTCACCAATAAAGTGGAAAGTCATTGAAGGTTTCCCTGCGAAGAACAAAGGCAGGTTTGCACGGCCAATTTGAGGGACTGCAGTGGGCAAAGGAGCCAAGATGCTGTGACCTCAATCTGTTACTGCTACCTCTGCTACTTTAACCGCCATACAATGAGTTTAGAGGGGTGAGTCCTATTACTCCTACCTCTGCTACCTTAACCGCCATACAGTGAGTTTAGAGAGGTGAATCCTATTACTCCTACCTCTGCACCTTAACCGCCATACAATGAGTTTAAAGGGGTGAGTCCTATTACTGCTACCTCTGCACCTTAACCGCCATACAGTGAGTTTAGAAGGCTGAGTCCTATTACTCCTACCTCTGCTACCTTAACCGCCATACAGTGAGTTTAGAGAGGTGAATCCTATTACTCCTACCTCTGCACCTTAACCGCCATACAATGAGTTTAAAGGGGTGAGTCCTATTACTGCTACCTCTGCTACCTTAACCGCCATACAGTGAGTTTAGAAGGCTGAGTCCTATTACTGCTACCTCTGCTACCTTAACCGCCATACAGTGAGTTTAAAGGGGTTAGTCCTATTACTCATACCTCTGCTACCTACCTACTAACATTCACAGTGATCTGGTCTATGCCACAGCCTTTGAAGCATATGGAGTGTGAATTGAGAGAGAGAATAGCGATGTTTTTTTTTTCCAGTGACAAGATTCCTGTACTTAAACACGACTTCAGCTTGGACACATTCAACATGTGCTTAAAACATGCAATGTGGTTTAAGATCTCAGCTCACACGGAGACTCAGCCCATGTGGACATAATATAGTGCTGAGGCTTCAATGACCTAAACCAGCTATCTGGCAGCATCCCTGCATCATAATCTGTCACCAAAACTTATCAGATTAGACATTATAGTGCTTAAATAAATATACACACTTTCAGTGGACAACAAAGTGCAATGACTTAGAAAGAAACAGCCAGGGAAACTGATATATAATATAGAAACAAACAGCCAGGGAAACTGATATAGACATATATCATATCATTATTGACTGACAAGACGGTCACTGTAATCAATTAGGCTAAATCATAATGAAATAGTAATTAAATAATTGTTAGTGGTAGGTCACCAAACTAGCAGCTGGATCATTGGTCCTGAATCCCAATCATTACATTTTACTTCCAAGTAGATTACATTTTTGCTTGATCTTTCCTCTCCGTTCCGTTGTACAGTAATGCCAAAAAACGACAAGACTCACTCAGGCTATGAAGGCGAGCTCCGCACTTTGCAAACCTGACCTGACGTCTGACGAAGAGCCTGAGGGCTCGAAACGTTGCCATTTTTAATGTTAAATAAATCAGAAAAATATTGGGAGCTACCAACAGTGTCGCGAGTCTTCCTGAATTTCATGAAGCAACTATTTTGACTCAGCACCTGGACAAGAGATGCATGTGTGTGTACTTTGATTTCTCGAGCTCCGCACTTTGCCATTAGGCTACCCATCTGACGCCCATGAGATAGGGCGCCCCACCCCGCACCCCCACATTCACGTGTGTGTCCCCCCCCATAACTGTGTTATTTGCCATACTTTCCCCTAAAACAAACACAAGCAGTAAACATAATATCAAAATTGACCCTGGGGGGTTGGGCGGGGGGGGCACCCCAATGCAAATCGGGTGCCTACAGTTAGTAGACTATAATACTCCCCAAAACCGTTTTAGGTGCGTCAGTGATGGAGTGCCTTCTCTATTTTGTCCCTGAATCCCCAACAATAATATACAGTAGCCTACAGTAATAACGCGTGCGCCTGTGCCTTGCTTGCCGTGTCTCAACGCACGCATGCCACCCCCCTACCCCTTCACACCAAAACTGTGCCCACTTCATGGTAGCCGTTTTAAATGAAGCCATACATCCACAGTCTACCGTCTACCACAACTCCCAGTGGAAGGAGGAGAAGGAGAAAACGCGTTGCCATTGTATGCCTGTTGCACAAGCGTGCCTTTTCCTCCTGCCGGAATGAGACAGCAGCGCAGTCATGATGACAGATTCATTAAACACTGCAAGAGTGGGGTGAAGATGGGGAAATGAACATTGATTTGTGGGAAACAACCCAGGAATGCGCGTATGTGTGTGTGTGTGTGTGTGTGTGTGTGTATGTATGCGTGCGTGTGTGTGTGTGTGTGTGTGTGTGTGTGTGTGTGTGTGTGTGTGTGTGTGTGTGTGTGTGTGTGTGTGTGTGTGTGTGCGTGCGTGCGTGCGTGCGTGCGTGTGTGTGTGTGTGTGCGTGTGCGTGCGTGTACAAATTAGCTTTGGCTTAATTCCAGCAGGTTCAAATTTCAGCCACAAACAAGTCCAGGATAAACCAAAAGCCTAATTAAAAATCAAAATAGTTTTTTTTTAATTATTATTATTATCTTTACAGCCCCTTAGAAATATAGCAATTCAAATTACAGAAACGGCCAAGGGGGGTGGTAATAACGTGACAGCCGGTGCGTAACCAGGAAAGACGGCACAAGAAGGAGCTATTGGAGCCTCACAGCAGACTCCAGGCAGCTCAGACATGCACGGAGCGGAGCGCACGCGGATCTTTTACCTTTGCAGATCGCGGTGGCCGTGCAGTAAACAAGCAGCAGGAGGCTCGTGGCCGTCACGGAGAAGTAACGTCCTTTTGTCAGCACAGCCATCCCGCCGCCTCGCGCTGCGCGGTGGATGCGCTGTAGGGGAGCCGGTGCTCCGGGTGTGTGCTGCCTCCTCGCGCCCCAAACAGGTGTAAACGGCGCGCTGCGCGAGAGGGAAGGAGCATCTTCACTTCACTTTCACGGTGCGCGTGTGCGCAGCGGGAGAGAGCGCGCTCCCTCCGAGTTGACCCCCCCTGCCCGGGCAGCGTCATCCCGGTGCTGCCTCCCGTTAACCAATAGCATGCTGAGAGAGGCAGAGGGGAGGGGACTGAGCGGTAGACTACATACAGGCAGGGATGCAGACCTGGCTTGACTGTACAGTACACTCTACAGTAGGGGAGACCGGGGTTGACTGGCTCACTTTTTGCTCTCTCTACCATATCTCGCGAAATTTATGTTAGAATATTCTAACCAGTTACCAGTAGCAAAGGAAAGGTTAAAACCCCCTCCAGCCAGTTTTCCGCCCTTTGTAAATCCTATGTGTATGCGCGTGCGTGTAGGCCTATGCATTTATAACAATCTGCCCACCATCCAACCGAGCAAATTATTTCCTGCTATACGTAGGGACACTCACAGGAGCAAGGGGGGGCAGCATGAGACCCGGAACTGGGGGCTAACTCGCCATTCAAAACAATGAGCGCAGATATTAATTTAGTAAATAAACAAGACACGTAGGCTACGTGGTCTGAGCTTCGGTTTTTAGCCCGAATATTAGAAAAGACCCCACTGATTCATAACAGCTCTAAAGTCATGTTATAGCAGTCGGGCGCACTTAGTGACAAACAAGACAACAGTAAAACGGACGGGTTTTTGGATTGAGTTTGGCGTCAGCGGGGCGTAACCCATAAGAGAGCGAGCCCCCGAGCCCCAGTAAAAACAGCGGAAGTAACTCGATCCGCGATCACGGTGCATCCGCAATTTCACACAGCAGCGAGTAGGCTATTGCATTGGAGACCTACTTACTGACTTAATACTGTAGTTTTAAACATTTTTTTCCATTGTTCTCAAGTGGGACAAGGCCCAAAATGATCACTGTAAGCGGAGTAATGATCACTATAAACAAGTTATTTAAACAGCATGTGTAGGCTATAGGAATGATTCAGGAGCATGCTTTTTGATCAATATAAGCAGTTGATCACTATTAACTGTGACCACTATAAGCGGATTCCACTCTAATAAGAAAGATACCTCTGGTACTGTAAGCCACTTAAGAGTGACAGCGTCCTAAAGTAAACGCTGTGTGTTGATGTTTATTCACACTGCTGCTACAGCAATTATTAACAAAGAGACACAAAATGACAGCTGCCTATCAACTCACGACTAAACCTCATGCAGAAAATGATGAACAAGTCTGTCTAAAGAGACAAAGCTCAATTTAGAGGATGAAAAATGACTGTTAAATATGACAACGCTGATGTACTTGTAATCCAGGTGCCACTCCAGAGTCTCCTGTAAAGGGGAAACTAACTAACTAAATAAATAAATAAATAAATAAATACAATTAAATGAAATTAATGAAAAAGTGGGTAATAGCTACAGTATGAACTCCAGATGTACTATCATAAAAGTACCTATAGGTGGGCAGTGTCTGTCTGTTAGTCACGATTTGCATCACATTTTGTGTCATGATTGTGATGTCGGCCCATACTACACAGCACAACACACACACACACACACACACACACACACACACACACACACACACACACACACACACACACACACACACACAGCCCTTCAAAATAAAAGCCCATAGACCTTCAAAATAAAAGCCCAAAACACAAACAGACCTTCAAAATAAAAGCCCAAACACACACAGACCTTCAGCCCAAAACACACACAGAGACCTTCAAAATAAAAGCCAATAGACCGTACACATAAAAGCCCAAAGCACACACAGCCCTTCAAAATAAAAGCTGTTGTTGTTGTTGTTGGTGGTGGTCGTGGTGGTGGTGGTGTGTGTGTGTGTGTGTGTGTGTGTGTGTGTGTGTGTGTGTGTGTGTGTGTGTGTGTGTGTTGTAGAGGCCGGAGGCCAACCTAGATAGTCGTTTCTCAACGACACCATATTTTAATGTGACTTTCCTCAGCTGTATGCAGTTATTAGAATGTTTAGTATAAATTCTGCATCCAGTAATACAGATAGGCTGTTTTCACGTTTGAATTACACGTTCGTGCTTTGTGCCGTGACCTCTGTTATAGTGCTCCCCTACAGGACTACAGTCATGCTAATGTAAAATATACATGCTGTAAGTAAACCATGCATCGCAAAATTCACGGGGCAACTACAGAATAGAACGTGATTGATCTTTTGATTTCTTTCAACACAGTAAGTTCTAAAAAGAAGACAACTCTATGGCTGCGTATATGCGGGAGCTCTCCATTATTTCTGTAAGGTGCACTCTATTTGCAGAATAGTGCTTCTTCTTCTCTGCTTGAAGTGTGCTCCTCCGAGCACTGAATGAATGACACTACTTACTGTATTCCTATTACCACTTGCTGCTTTTTTGGCGCCGGGGGTACAGAGTGATGCCATTTATCATGCCAGACGTGAGGGCCGGCTTTTTATCAAACACATTTTCTCCTAGAGGGTGTTCACAGTGCACATCTTTGATGCACTCCTAAATTGATTGGACGTATTTATTTATTTATATATTTCCTCTCGGAGTGCAAGCTAGCGTGGGACAACTCCTGGGTATAGGAGTCACTGTCCTCGTCACTTTGTTGTCAAATCTATTGACGGCCTCGTAATGCGGCGACATCCTGCGGGGATAAAGCTTCATTTCTTCAAGGGGACACGCTGAAGATCCATAAACAAACCAGCAGCGAGTGTGTTTGATAGCTGGCCTGCCTGAAGGCCTCGTCTATTGGAAGATGACTGTAGGAGCCCCAGGAGGTTCTGTAACAGATGAGGTGGCCCTCGCCTGCATGCAGATGTGACACGTGCTATGCGTGCAGATTCTCAATGAGAGGTAGACTATGCAAATCCTGCGCTTAGGAGCGCTACGGTGCAGAACTGGAAAATATGTCACTTCACTGAGTCATTATAAGCATCAGGTAGTTCTCCCAAAGAGTGCAAAATGCTCTATCCATTTTTGAAAACATATTTGACAGTATCACGTTTTCTTTTTTTTTTAACGTCCATTTTCTCCCCAATTGTACTTGGCCAATTCCACCCTGCTGTCCCAGTCGTTGCACCACCCCCTCTGATCTGTGGAGAGACGTGACTAGCACATGCTTCCTCCGATACATGTGCAGTTGCCACCCGCTTCTTTTCACCTGACAGCGAGGCGTTTCACCAGCAGGACGTTGCGCGTGGGAGGATCACGCTATTCGCCCCAGTTCCAGTCCCCCCTGAACAGGCGCCCCGACCGACCAGAGGAGGCGCTAGTGCAGCATCCAAGACTCATACCCCGCCGGCTTCCCACCCGCAGACACGGCCAAATGTGTGTAGCAACGTCTGACTAAACAGACAAAAATAATCACGTGGAAAAAAATCTCCCAAATTAATTACATCCATTCTGTAAAAGCATTATTATATGAAGAGTTTACATTTTTCAAATAGTGATGATTTTACAACCAAATTTCTTTGGGTTTCAGTTTGGTTTCTATAAGAGATGCAATGCTCCTGCTCTGTCCACATGTTCCATCTATGAGAAATACAGCAAAGACAAACAAAATAAACGGCGCTCACTAGACGGACCAGGAGAAAAATGATGTTCTGCTCCACTGAGAGTTGTCGAACACACCCAAGGACTGAAGCTGAGGCCCCATAGATTCTTGTCTGGTTGGCCTAACGCGAGCTCTAAAACAACCCGGCCTTGTCATGCGTTCTCTGCGGCCTTTGAACTACAGCTGCTCATCCTCCAGGTCTGCTGGATGTGTCAGCACATTATTCTTCCTTAAAGCGACGACAAAGCGCTCTGGATAAAAAAAAAGAAGAGAGAGCGCCATTTATCATGATCACAACATCTATGCCTTCACCATGTGGAGGCATAGACGTTCTATGGAGGGCATTTTTCGGCACGGTGGCTCAGTGGATAGTAGCCTACTGTTTTTTTGTTTTTTTCCTTTTTCTTTTCTCTTTTTTTCCAATTTTTATCCCCCATCAGCGCTAATTTAATTTATTTATCCTGGTTGCTACTCCACCCTCTGCCGATCTGGGGAGAGCCGAAACTGGCTCCATGCTTCCTCCGAGACATGGGCAGTTAGCCAGCCGCTTCTTTTCACCTGACAGGGGAAGCTTCACCGGTAGGACATAGCATGTGGGAGGTTCACGCTATTCCAACCAGTTCCCCCCTCCCTCTGAACAGGCGCCCTTAACGACCAGAGGAGGAACCACATTAGCAACCAGGATATTGCATGTTTTGGTGAAGGGGGTTCCTTCCTATATGAAGGAAACCCCCGGGAGGCACATGGAGAACATGCAAACTCCACACAGAAAGGCCCTTTTGACGATGGGCACTCGAGGACATGCGGACGGGCATGCATTCCTTCAGCGTTCACAGCGTCCCAGGTGGGAATCGAACCCAGGACCTTCGAGCTGTGAGGCGACAGCGCTTACCACCGTACCCCCCCCCCCCCCCCCCCCAGTGGTTAATACTGTTGCCTCACAGCAAGAAGGTCCCGGGTTCGAACCCCGGTCCATCCCAGGTCCTTTCTGTGTGGAGTTTGCATGTTCCCCCCGTGTGCGTGTGGGTTTTCTCAGGGTGCTCTGGTTTCCTCCCACCATCAAATACATGTATGTTAGGGTTAAGACTCCTGTCAGTGCCCCTGACCAAGGCACTGGCAAAAGAACTGGAGTTGGCCCGCGGGCGCTGCACTGTGGCTGCCCACTGCTCCTAGTTCTAGGAAGGTTCCTAGTAGAGGATGGGTCAAATGCAGAGGATGAATTTCCCCATGGGGATAAATAACGGATGACTTAACGTTTCAGCAGGAGGTGGTGTGCAGTGTTCAGAGGTAGTATGCTGAAGGTGTTTTGACTACCACCATGTGGAGGCATAGATATATGGAGGGCATGTTTCAGCAGGAGGTGGTGTGCAGTGTTAGTGTTATGACCCGGGGTCATATGTTTGTGTGTCAATGTGTTAACACGTTCACTGCCAATGGCGAGTTGACTCGTCAAACACAATCCAACGGTCCACTGCCAATGACGAGTTGAGACGTCAAAAAAAATTGATTTTTTTTTTTTGACGGTGGGACGTTGATCTAACCCTTTTACGTCTCCTATACCAGAATTGGAGGTATTGAATGTGTATAATCTATTTTACCGACCCACTGAGTGGCGACATGTCTCTCCACAGTAGAAAGAGGCGAGCCAAAACTGGAGGGAAAAGCGCGAGGAAGCCGTTCTCATACAGTAAAATGGATGGCGAAAACGCTTTCGTTTTCGCGCTGATTGCAAATTTGCATAATAGATTACGGGTGGAACACACTTTGAAACACGCAGCATAAATATGACCAGAATCGCAAAAGCTTCATCAAAGCTCTCAACCAAAACTCCAAGTAACGAGCGAGTCCATCCAGACTTCCTCAAAGAGCGGCCGCGCAGACAGGCACAGCAGCAGCAAAGCAATGACCCTGGTGACGCGAGGTTAGAGCAGCAGCAGCAACGAGCTTGTGACACGGCCGCTGCAGCCAAGAAGACACACACGGAGGGAGGAGTTGGAAGCAGAGGGGGGTTTCCTGCTGTTATGGAGGAAATTACTGTTCAAAACTATACTATTGTTTAGATGTCTGACGTCTTACTGATGCCAAAAATGAATGGTTAAAGTGACTGTTCTATCGAATTTCACAAAAAGCCGTTTATCTCAGAATAATTTTTCTGACGCTGCAACCATGCTGTATTCAACTGCTAATGCTTACATAACTACTAACTCTACAAACTAACTCTTTTAGACAGAGAAAGCACACATTCTATTAGTTCTTTTGAGATATTGTGTGTTCACAAAATCTTAGCAGAAAAGAATCCTCGGGTCTTGAAAGATGAGCCAGAATCCTCAAAAAAAACCTCTGGCAGAACCTACCTACAGTAAAAAAAAAAACGGCTGGCAGTGAATGTGTTAATATCCATCCTTTCCTCCTCAGTGTGGGTTGTTCAGAGTGTGCTTCAGTGCGTTAATGAGAGATGAGGTGCAGGTGGTGTTCATCCTGATTGGTCTGGTCAGGTAATGAGGCTGCTGCTGGCTGATTGGCTGGTGGACATGATTCAATACAGCCGATGCCATCCTTCCGCCCCTTGCTCTCTCACTACTAACAATGGAGGCCATTCTGCTGAACCTTTTTCTGTGTTTCTTGAGCGTTCATGTGTAGACCTACTTTAGTGTTTTCAGGTTTACATAACTGTAATGTGTAAAATAATCAGGTCACTTCAATTTGTTTAACTGTATAATTGCACCGTTACTATTTATCTAACCACAAGTAGCAGTATGTGAGGAGAGAAAAGCTTTTGTAAAGATTTTCTCCTGTTTCTTTGTTTAGGAGTTGGGTAAATGCTTTGTCTTTTGGTTTAACCCGTCCTTTTCTTTTGTATGGACGTTTAGGGTTGGGGTTTAGGTTATTCTGTTTGTTGTGTTGACATTGCTCTTCTCTGAAGTAAATAAACTGCTACTTTGTGAACTTTTGATCATGGTTCTGGCTGGCCATTCTTGGGAGTGGGAAGAGTGGGGGCACTTTTGTGTTGCGGTCTGGTTCCCCTAGGCCGGTTCCTAACAGTATGCTGAAGGTGTTTTCACTGTCCAGGTCCTTTTTGATTTAATTCCAGCAATGTCACCAGTGGTAGTTGAGGATATTGGCGCTCATAGTATTGACCTGCTGGTGTGAATAAGACTTAGTGAAATGTTCAAGGCGCAATATGTAACATTTATACTGAGCTAAAGCACAAAATGAGCATAATCAGTGAAGATTGATACGTTCTTACCAATGGGATCAATAACTCTGCTGCTATGAGTTCTGGTGTTCCTGCCTGTACTCTGTTTTGTAGCAAAATTGGTGTTTCAAGACACTCCCACACATACAAAGTTCAGCGTGGGTTGAATATACCTGTTTACAATCGGCATTCATGATAAATAACTGACTCAAAGATATTCAAATACAAACACAAATAACAAATATTAACAGCCTCATGATTCAGAGCGTCCTGGTGGCTCAGTTATGCATACTGTGCCATGTAAGTTAACTGGGAAGTCCTGAGTAAACATCTCCTCTCTTCTGTTCCTGGCTCTCCACTCTACTACCAAATAAAGGCAAAATTCTCCCCCCAAAAATATGCTAAAATGGATAGTTACATGATTCAGTAGTCAGAGGAGATAATTTACCTGCAGACAAACTGTTCCACTGAACCAGAGTACCAAGCTGATTATAAAATACCAGCTTACATCAACACACTGATCTGAATTAACTTGATATGACATGTTGCGTGGAGAGCAAAACCCTGAAATAATCATTACATGTGTTTGGCTCATGTGTACATATCATGTTTGAGTATGAATTTAACCCTCCTTGACAGCCTGATCATACACAAGTGTCAGATGAATATGAATAGGCAATGCATTTCACTAGATAACCACTGTTATTGGTTCTCTGTCAGCAAGGATTGACTCCTGGGTCAAAACAGGCACAAAGCCAACAGGGCTGGGTAGTTTTATTGACGTTTGGTTTTTATCTTTCCACAGCACTATGCACAACTTAAGATGATTTATTATTTATTATTATTCCAACATTAGTTGGTATCATACAGAGCTCCTGCAGATAGATCTACATCTCTGTTTGAACTGGAAGAAATTTTGGTAACACTTTATTTGAAGGGGTGTGCAGAAGACCGACATGACACTGTCATAACCATGACACGCCACCTGTCATGGACATGAAGGAGGCTTTATGACTGTTGTCATTAAGTGTCATTCGGTAAATGATCATCATAACATTCATAAAGCCTCCTTCATGTTCATGACAGGTCATGGTTATGACAGTGTCATGTCACTCTTACGCTCACCCTTTCCAATAAAACGTTACCAGAAATTCTTCAAGTACTAGGTTTTATATTTGGAAAGACATGTACACTGTCTGTTGTGTATATGCTGGTCTTGATCTCGAATAGGATTTGATTTGCTCTCTGGTCTTGGTCTTGTCTTGGTCTGGACCCACTTTGGATCCAGTCTCGACTTGAACTCAACTGGATTTATGCTTCAATTAGGCTATGAATGTATAGTGTAACTCACACATTCTATAGTTTAGACCACATCATTTGCATCGTGTAGAGTAGGGCTGCAACTAACGATTATTTTCATAATCGATTAATCTGTCGATTAATTTTCTCGATTAATCGATTTGTTGTTTGGTCTATGAAATGTCAGAAAACGGTGAAAAATGTCATTCAGTGTTTCCCAAAGCCCAAGATGATGTCCTCAAATGTCTTGTCCATAACCCAAAGATATTCAGTTTCTTGTCATAGATGAGTAAAGAAACCAGAAAATATTCACATTTTCGAAGCTGAAATAAGATAATTTTGACTTTTTTTCTTAAAGAAATTACTCGAAACAATTAATCGATTACCAAAATAGTTGACGATTGATTTTTCTGATGATCGACTAATTGATTAATCAATTGTTGCAGCTCTGTAGAGTTCAGTGTAACAGGACCTCAGATCACACAGTGCAACACACTTCAGCATCAGGGCAGCACAGAGCAGCAGGAGACCAGACCTGCACATAAGCAGCAGCACATCAATAAATACTGCAAGTTTGGTTGTTTCTGGGATTTGTGATTTTCCTCTTTTCTCTGAGCACAGGCAGCAGGATCAGCTGCAATATCGTCAGTGTACAATGCTGTGTGTGCTGTGGCAGGGTAGGGTCCAGTTAGTTCCAAGTTGGCATAAACGTAATAAATAGCCTACCATAAATGAATACCATTATTGCTGTGGCTGTAGCCTCAGGTAACCTCTTTCATAAGTCAACCAAACAATGACTGAATTAAATAAGGTGGTTGTGTTCTTGTCGCTCTCATCGAAGGCATGAGCCATCTGGTGAGCCGTGAGGCAAAAACGATGTAGCAAGGATGCTAATGTTATGGGTCCCAAGGCTAGTAACACAGTAATGATCTGGGTTCAAAGCCTTTCAGGCCCCTGAAAAACACAGATGAAATGCGTCAAAGGAATGAAGACATGAAACATGCATTTTCCTCTGGGAGGGGGGCTCTGCTCACTGTGGGGGGCTGTGGTCACTATCTATAACTCTGCTCAAGCAGAATACATAAGCAGACATGACCTTGGGCCATCATCACGGAAGTAAAACCAGGAAGAATATGAGCTTTATTGCTTCATGTGCTGGTGAGCAGCTTACGTTCGAATGAATGGGCGGCCATTTTCAATCTCTTATCCAGCCCTTTAATACATCCCTGTTCCGTCCTGGCGTAACCTCAGAAGCTCCACCCTACTTCACCATGGCAACCCAATAGAAAACATGGGGGGTTTTAACACAACAGATCATTCATACACAACCTGGCTCCTATACTGGATACTGTTGTATGTATCTTTGCAGTATCAAACAAATACAAATGTCAAATGCATTGATGGAAATCACAATACTCATTTCCTTATTTATTGTTTGCTTGTTTCCTTTCTCTTGTTTTTGTTTGTATTGTAGGCTTTGTACGTATTATTAATTATTATTATTAATAATTTGTTTTATTTCTGAGATAGAGATCCTGTATAAGCCCACCTAGGGTTTCCTGTCTCTACCCGCACATTATTTTGTTGTTTTCATTTAGTCTGTTTCTGTTTTTAAATATTTGGAGAAAAAACTGTATGGATAAACATTTGTATTCTTCTTAACCCATTGATACCTGATGCAGCATTTGTGTGTGTATCCCTTTAAGACCGCAAACCGCTTCTTAAAGGGATACACACACAAATGAGGGATATACACGCAAATGCTGCATCAGGTATCAATGGGTTAAATAGCTTTCAAAATTCACAAACAGAAAAGACTACTAACTTAGAATAGCAAGGGGAACAAGATCTTCCCTTCTGTCTCACCACTGTGTGACAGTTGCCAGATGTCAGAGGGCACCCTATCTCATGCCTTCTGGTTCTGTCCTTCACTAACAGGATTCTGGGCCAAATATTGAGTGCTACTCTAAGGCCTACAAAGTAACCCTACAGCCGGAGGCAGAACTCGCCATCTTCGGCTGCTCAGAGTCATCTCTGAACTTCCCTACAGCCGTGTAGCAATGACACTGGGGACAACTGTCGCCAAAAGACAAATTTTAAAGAAATGGAAGTCCTCCTCTTCACCTTCTTTTCAGGTGTGGCTGATGGACATGATCTCTGTTATACAGAGGGAGAGACTGAGGTTCCTGAGAGCCAACTCGCTTAGAAGGTTCTCAAATATCTGGGACCCCTTTCTGGCCTACTTTGACGAGGTTAAGAATGACTAGGTTAGGGATGATGGACGGCTTGCCTGGCTGGTTTCCCATGGACCCCTTGCGTAGGATCCCATGCATCTTGTACAAGTAGATAAGTACCTTATGCGGCTGGAGAGCACCACGTTACAATGTTAAATGTCAAAGATATATGTATTTGTCTGTTTGTTTATTGTTCTGTAAAAATATATACACAAGATTTGAGACAAGGCGGTTCACACAGGCACCTCATGAAAATCCTACATTCTCTTAGACACATCAGCACATGGAGATGCTGATTCTTCTGGCAAGCATCAAAAGAGCCATTTTCCACTCCCAAGATTAGAGCATACAAAATGTCTCCTTAATTCTTGCTGAGATACCAATAGCAGAGATTTTATTGAAATACCAAAAGCAGATGTTTACAGAATTTATTGTAGGCAATGGCCTTGGTGTAATTTGTGTAATTATGTGGCAATTTTGGGACTAAATGAGACGTAAGTCAAACTCAGCTGCCAATGCTGTGAATTCTATTTTATACTCATTTGCCAAGGAAAAGAAAAACATATTGAACTACCAATGTCTTGTATACAACAGGCATTGAGGAATATGTCAAGTCATGTCTCCATTCAAACACTCTAGGTGTAGCGGTGGCTCTTTTTGAGCCAGCTGTATCCTGTAGTCAGTCCTCTTGTTTTAGTATTTACTCTTAGGAAAGAGGGGAGACTGCGGCGATGAAGGGGATTAGCTGTATTTAGGCTCCCAGATGTTTGTCTGGAAGTGAGTAATCACCAATGACCGGACTCCAAGATGCCAGCGGAGGTAAACCCATGGCGGGGGAGGATCTTAGTGTTCCCAAAAGAGTCTTTGATGGGATTACTGTAGAGTCAAGAGAGAAACACGGGGAAGAAAAACCAAAGAGGCTTTATCTTTGCCGTTTGGACACCTGCTAATTTGTTGATATAAAAACCACATCTTGGGCAATTAATTATAGCCCTGCCATCACATTCTTACGGACTGCCTCTCATCTCTGTTAGCTTAAACGCTCTTTGGGGGATTGTAGTCAGAATGTATTAAAAACTCTTATTAACCCAAATCACGTATCAGGGCATGAACAGTTGTTTTCATGCAAGGGACAGAAAAAAAGCGAAATAAATAATGACACACCTAAATGCCAAAGTCTGTCAGCGTTGGCAGGGTAAGAGTAGTTCACTGTGATCCAAACCCATTTGAACATGAACACCCGTCAGTTCCTCTACAACACAACAGAGCTGGTGAAAAGAGACACAGGCAGTGATGATATAGGGTTCATGCTGTGCTGTGGAGGGTCTATTCTGCTGGGCCCCCGGCTGTCTCCCTGGGTTGATCTGAGCCCCCCAGCTGTGGCGACCACCAGGCTGCTGTTATCAAAGCCGCCTGATGTCTCGAGCAGTCATGACTAATAGAGCGTGCCCTTTTGTGAATAGCCTACATCCCTTCAGTCTTCATTCAAATGCAATGTTACTTAGCATGCTAATTATTTTCATTCATCTAGCCAGTGTGATATATAATGCTTTAAAAGCTGCTTCAGTGACATAAACTTGTGCATTGAAAGCATTTACCAAGTCCGGGGGACAGATTGCTGTAACAGTTCTGCCGGATATTAAGTCTGGACTGGTCTGGTGCTAAACTGCAAGAACAAATGCTTCTGGAAGCCATTTAAATTGTGGAGAAATGTGAAATGGAAAAAGCAATCTTCCAATACAAAGACAGGGGAAAGTAGCGTCAGCAGGAGCAGTAACTTGTGGTCCATCAGCTGGCCTGTAAAAGTTACTATGACAGACATTACAGACATGGCTGTTCAACAAGGACCTACAGACCTACAAAAGTTACTATGACAGACATTACAGACATGGCTGTTCAACAAGGACCTACAGACCTACAAAAGTTACTATGACAGACATTACAGACATGGCAGTTCAACAAGGACCTACAGACCTACAAAGGTTACCCTGACAGACATTACAGACATGGCAGTTCAACAAGGACCTACAGACCTACAAAAGTTACTATGACAGACATTACAGACATGGCAGTTCAACAAGGACGACATCTGTGTCTGTCCAGACATCGCGTTAACGAGCTTGAAAATGGCATTCGTGAGGTCACAGTGACCTTGACCTTTGACCCCCAAAATCGAATCAGTTCATACTTGAGTCCAAGTGGACTTTGAGCCAAATGTGATGACATTTTGGTCAAGGCATTCCTGAGATAGTATCACGTTAACGAGCTAGAAAATGGCTTTCGTGAGGTCACATTGACCTTGAACTTTGACCACCAAAATGTAATTGTTGCCCGTCCGAAGGTCAATTAAGACACAACATCTGGAAAATATGGTTTATACACTTTTACTGTGTGCTTTCAACAAGCTGTGTGTCTGTCACGGTGATTCAGTATACAACAGGAATTCACAACATAACATGTCAATTAAATAATAAACAACCAAATGAAATAGTCTCCAAATATCAGTCTTATAGATCAATACATCATAGCATCCATAGCATTCAACACAAAGCATTTAGTTAGATTAACCTTTTATAGCATTTAACACACCAGCTATATAGTTTTCACTGTACCTCTGTACCATTTCCAACCAGCTTACTATGTTAGCTAGAACATTCACCCACTGGTTAGTACTCATGATGCTAATTAGCATAGCTAACAACACAACATGGCTCCTCTCAAGAGTACTGAAATGCTAATTAGCCCGTATGCTAACGTTAATTAGCTCGTATGCTAACGTTTTTCTGATCCTCAATAAACAGTTGGAAACTATTCACTACTTGCACCAAATAGTCTGTACACACTACTAACTTAGTTATCTACCCAGTTTTACCCTGTTTCCCGAAGTAGCTCACCTGGAAAATATGGTTTATACACTTTTACTGTGTGCTTTCAACAAGCTGTGTGTCTGTCACGGTGATTCAGTATACAACAGGAAGTGGACGGCCCCACTTCTTCACATGACCAAACGAATTCGCCAGAAACGGTGATTATACTGCCACCTGCTGGTCTACACACACAACTGTTCTATACCACATTTCTAGATCAAACAGAGCTACTGAACAATAAACAACTGAACAGAATGAAACTTAAAATGAAAAATGATTCCAGGAATGAATATCCTTTCTAAATTAAATATATAGGGGTGCCTCAGTTTATACATCCTACACTCTCCCCCTCTTGAAAAATGTCGTCCCGACAATTGAAATACAGGTAACTTAGGAGTTACAATCTACAATTGTATTCATTACCAGGGAACCATCAGATGAACAAATCCCACATAAAAGCATACACCGCTCCATAGTACTTATTCCCTTATTCAGTACCATAATTATCAGTCAGGTCCATCGTGCACTATGAAACCTACTGTAATGACTTTGTCATAGTGTCCATCTGTGGTATTGTGTCTACACACATGAATACAACTAAAGAGTCTCTGAAGTGGGTTCTTTCACAATTCTTTTTCATCTTCCCAAACCCATTACTCAACATACTCAAACATCTCTAATCACTGGTACATTACGGCCAATCCTTCGTACCCCTGTTGAGATTCAAAGTCCATCAACTGTATTATTATTCCTTTTGTTTTTCAAGAGAGCTCCTATATTTTCCTGTTTCACAGTCTTTAAACATCCCTCCTCCACCATGGTCTCCAATAACCGTCCAGAGTTACTCCATTCGCTCTACTGCTGTAACTGGGCTTACCCAGGGTGTCATATGTTAAAGTCAGTGGCTGGCGTCTTTCTCTTTCTGGATGATTCCTCACAGTTTCTGTATCCTCCGTGTTATCCTCTGTAGGACCATCCCCCTCCTCTTCACCACCAGGGCCATGCTCCATTGTCTCTCTCTCTGGTTCACTCTCTGCTCCTCCTCTGCCATCTCATCCTCTTCATTGTCTCCAGCAGACACATCCTCCTCACTGTCCCTCCTCACCACAGATTCACTACCATCCTCTTCCTCAACAGTTTGTCCCAGTTGTACCTCTAGTTCAGGCCCTGCCTGCTCATCTGCAGCTAGGTCCCCCTGCTCTACTAGTTGGGTTGGGGAGTACAACTGCCTTCCTGTGGACGGATTAAACTCTGGTGCAGCTGGGTTGAGAGTGGGCTCTATGTAGTGTCTGGCTAGTCCTGTCATGTAGCCTGCTTCAAAATCCTCATCAGAGTCATACTCACTTCCTATTTGGGGGTTTGACTGATGGCACTGGGGATGGGACCTGCTCTTATGATTCTTTTTATTCCTAGGTGGCTGATTTGGGCTATGTGTTGTCACAGGTAGGTAATCACAGGGCAACAATAAATTCCTGTGCAGTACTTTTACCCTGCCTTTACCACTCTCAGGTTTTACTTCAAATACCGGACTATCCTGCCCTTTACGGCCTATGACGACATAGATCTCATCTTCCCAATAGGAACGAATCTTGCCCGGACCTCCCCTCTCACTCATATTTCTTACCAGAACTCTACTGCCTTGAGTTAAATCTGCCCCATAAAGTTTCCTCTCGTACTGCGCTTTACCTCTCAATGCAGACTTTTCGGCTGACCTAGACGCAATCTGGTAGGCCTCTGCCATTCGCTCCCTCCACTTGTCCACAAAATCTTGGTAGGAACCCTGCTGGTTTGCTGCTTGTGTGCCAAACAGTAGATCCACTGGCAATCTAGGGTGCCTGCCAAACAGCAGATAGAAAGGAGAGAACCCAGTAGCGTCGTTGACAGTACAATTATATGCATGCAGAACTTTTGGGAGATGACTTTTCCAGTCTGTTTTCTGCTCCTCTGTAAGAGTTCTGAGCATGGAAAGTAAAGTCCGATTAAATCTTTCGAGCTGTCCGTTTCCCTGCGGGTGGTACGGTGTAGTGTGGGAGCCTTTGACACCGCACTGCTCTTTCAGGCGCTTAAGGAGATGGTTCTCAAACTCCCGACCCATATCATGGTGGATCTTCTCCGGGAAACCGAATTTCAAAGCAAACTCGTTGAATATCTTGTCAGCCACTGTCTTTGCTGATTTGTTGGTTGTGGCGTATGCTTGAGAAAAACGAGTATAATGGTCCATTACGACCAGTATATACTCGTAACCCCCCTTACACTTTTCTAGGTGGAGAAAATCAACAGATACCAACTCAAAGGGTCGAGTAGTTTTGATGCTTGACATTGGTGCCCGAGTTGGTCTATTTGGCTTTCTTTTTTTCAGGCACTCGCATTTTCTCATTACAAAATGCTCAACATCTCGCTGCATCTTGGGCCAATAAAAACGATCTCTAATCAAACTAAGTGTTCTTTCTGTGCCAAGGTGACCCATGTCCTGATGCAACTCTCTAAAGACTAGGGGCTGGTACACCTTAGGGAGCACAAGTTGACACCTAGTGCTTGTTTTGCGATGCAATGTACCATCTGTCTCAATGTGGAGTTTATTCCATTCTCTGAGCAATGCCTTCACTTCCATACTTTCTGACTGACATGCTTTCTCACTTGGTCTGTTATTCTTTGCTTTCCAGCTCAAAACCTTCCCCACAACTGGATCTTTTAATTGTTCTTCTCTGATTTTATCTCTAGGTATGGGCTGCACTGAGTTCAAGAGTCTGTCTGATTCAGCTTGGCTCTCCATAACACTAAAAGACATACAACTAAGAAGAGGAATAGGCTCCTCTTGCTGGGCAAGGATAGCTTGACGTGCAGCACCTACTGTGTCTTGACTGATGGCTTCTGTACACTGTGACATATACCTATCTATGTCTAAAGGCATCCTGGATAGCCCGTCTGCGTCCGCATTAGCTTTACCAGGCCGATACTTAATCGTAAAATTAAAATCAGCCAACTCTGACACCCATCTCTGACCTGTGGCATTTAGTCTGGCAGTGGTAAGAACGTAAGTAAGGGGATTATTATCTGTATAAACTAGAAACGATGGTGCATGATACAGATAGTCCCTAAAGCGTTCACAAATTGCCCACTTTAATGCTAAAAACTCAAGTTTACCAGAGTGGAAATGGTAATTTTTCTCTGCGGGACTAAGAGTTCTAGATCCATAGGCTATAACACAGAGTTTGCTATCTTGGCGCTGATAGAGTACGGCCCCGAGGCCTTCCTGTGATGCATCGCAGTGCAGGGTAAACTCTTGATTGAAATTTGGATAACCTAACACTGGAGGGTGAGACAAACAATCTACTAAATATGTCACTACCTGGTGGTGTTGATCTGTCCAGGTGATCGGGGTTTTGCTTGGAAGCTGGCCTCTTGTTACTTTCTGTATGTTTTTCTTTGTAGATTTTGACGGAGTCGGTGCTGGAGTCTCAGTTGGTGAGGTGGACAGCAGATCATAAAGCGGCTTGGCAATACGTGAAAAGTTCTTTATGTAGGATCTGTAGTAGGTTAGAAACCCCAAGACTTGCCGGAGCTCTCCTATTGTAGCTGGACGTCTCTCTTTCAGGGCTTGCACAGGAGCGACCTCTGCTGGATCCATGCAATGTCCGTCTTTTGACACGATCCTACCAAGAAACCTCACCTTCTCTTTGAATAATTCACATTTCTTGGGTGTGAGTTTGATGCCATGCCTCTGGTATCTTTTCAACACCGTCTGGACATTTTGGACATGTTCGGTGAGCGATTTGCTGTGTACCAAATTATCGTCCAGGTACGGTTGACAGACCTCATCCCTCAAACCCCACAGACACTGTTCCATACTGCGCTGGAACTCAGCAGGGGCGGAGCTTAACCCGAAGGGAATCCTCACCCACTCATAAAGTCCCCAGGGTGTTATGAAGGCGGTGAGAGGGCGGCTCCCCTCGTCGAGGAAACCCTGATGGTAAGCTCTCCCCTGATCCAAAACCGAGAACCAGGAGCTGCCACTCAGGCTGTCTAGCATGTCTTGGATCCGGGGTAACGGGTGTCTGTCCGGGACTGATTTACGATTGAGTTCACGGTAGTCACAGCATAATCTTAAAGTTCCATCTTTTTTTCTCACACGTACAATGGGGGATGAATATGGAGATCTTGACTGTTTTATCCACCCCCTGTTGAGAAGGTCTTGCACATATTCCTTCACCTCCTTGTGCAAATGTTTTGGGACAGAGATGTATGTTTTTTGTACTGGGGTGTTATCTTTGAGTGTAATGTGCATTTTGAGTGAGGGGATACAACCCACATCATCACTGTCTTTGGCAAAAGCATTACACTCTTCCCTCAGCATTTTTCTTACTACAGTCTGTTCTTCACTGGAGAGGTGATTGAGGTCTATGGGAGGGTCCCAGAACTCAGTTCCATTGTCTGCGTTTTCCATTTCAACCTCCTCACTCTGTAGATTTGTCTCGTTTGTCTTCTGTTGTGATGCGTTGATGTTGTCGGTATTGGTTAGATTTACGCTCCCAGTCACTGGCTGTACGGCAGCTGGGTAGACCGCTTTGACTGTATCAATATGCCCCAAGCGCTCGCGGGGGTCAAGGGTCATGGTATGTTTTGTGAGGTTTGTCACAGATACTGGTATTCGGCAGGAGCTACCTCGCTTCACTGTGACGAGGACTTCATCGATGTGTAAGCCTTCTGGCCAATATGGTTTTTCTTCAGGGGTGAACAGCATTACAGTCTCTCTCTCAATTTGGCCCAGATGTGACTGACAGTGGACTGTGATTGTTTGCCCTGGAGGTAATATTGTTCGTTTCCTGCCTGTTCTAACCATGGCTCCCTCAGAGTCTGAATAATCTGCAGAAATCAGCTCAATAAAGGTGCTAGTTGTGCTGGGGTCAATTTTTAAAGCTGCACTGATTACTCCAGCCATATGCACCCCATGCTGCATCTCACCCTCTGGGTGCTCTTTAATCAGTTCCTCGATTACATTGAACCCGATTATCGGGTCCTCAGCTACATTTGGGTCACTGGACACTAAAATAGGGACCTGTAAGCTTGGACTGGAGCCTGTCTGGCTATTTAACTTGAATTCAACAGCTATCCAGCCTGTGAATGGTATGGCTGTTTGATTTGCTGCCCTCCCAGTCAAAGTGTCATGCCCTAGGAGCTCTTCAAGGCCTCTCACACTAGTGTGGGGTAAATGCTTACATCTCCAAGTTTCATTGACTATGCTGGCCTGAGCTCCCGTGTCCCACAAGGCTGAGACAGGTACGTTATCTAGACTACACTGCACCATACATCTTTTGCCAATTAGACTGGTGAGTTTTTTGTGCTGTTGTGGAGGAAGATAATTTACATTGTTAGCTTCAAAGCAGGCTAACCTGGCTTTGTCTTTCTGTGACTTATTTTCCTCTAACTGGCTAATAGCGCTGCACAATGGTTGATGCTCATTCCAGTGCTCTCTTTGACAGTTTGTAGAACAGTAGTGGGCAGTGTTACAGTTTTTGCATTTTTTTAGTCTCTGTCCTGCGCCTTCCTTTTTGCTGCAGCATTGGCAGTGTTTGGGAGTGGGTGGCTGGGACACAGATGTAGGAGTCACTGGTGGTCCCGAGGCAGTGACTCTCTCCCGTTTCCCTGACGACCCTGTTGCTGGAATCTACATCCACGGGCGACGTGTCCCCCCTGCCCACACTTAAAGCAATGATCACAGCTGTCACCTGTTCCTTCCTCCTGACATGGCCTGCAGCCTCTCCTCCTTGTCCCTCTGTCAGTCCTTTGCCCCCATTGTCTGTTGTTATTTTCCACAGATCCTTGAAACATCTTTTTCATCTCTGCCATTTCTGTTTTCAGTTCTGCAACCATGGCATGGAGTTCAGAGTCTCGTGAGGCCTTGGCTGTGCCTTTTAAAGGTTTTGTCTGGGCCTTCTCGGCAGACGCAGCTGCTAGAGTTGGGGTTATCGTCTTTTGGCTGCAGTGGGCATGCTCCATAACATCAACTGGAGGACTGTACTGTAACTCGCTGACTCTAGGTTGCTTTGGGGCGGTTTGTTTTTTTAGTTTCTGCTGTCGCTCTTGTTCTAAACTGGCGGCTTCGTTAATCCGTTCAATCAGCATTTCGTCTGTGACTGTGACATCATCTAGATAAGGTTTAATTTGGAACTTAATACTGTCACTTAAGAGCCCTGTCCCAACTGACCTGAGGAATTTCTTCCTGATTAACTCTGGGTTGTATTGCTGCCCAGCACCTTCCTCTCTGGATGTAAAAAGCAATCTATCCTTGAGCTCAATGGCTCTGAACAAAAAGTTCTGGGCAGATTCTCTTTGGTCTTGAGAGATAGTGATCAGTTTCTGATATAAATCGGAACTATCCTCTTCCTTATAATGTCCCTTCAGGATCGTTTTCAGTATTGGGAGGGTTAAGTCAGATTTGATTTCTAACATATCACGCAGCTTTAGTCCCGGGCTAATAGCCCTAATGACAGCATCAATTATTTCTGATTCCTGATAGCCTTTCCGAAGCCCCGACTCAATCTGGTGCATTAGATTTGTATACGAGAGTCTGTCTCGCTGTCCACTTTCACCCACCTGGCCACTTATGCGGAATTCTCTACGTATAGTGACTTCAGGGACTTTGTTTTGGGTGAAGGGATGCATGGGAGAATCTGAGGGAGGATCAGAAATCTTCAGTCTCGCACTGGACACTTTGATTTCTTCCACTGGCGCTTCTTGGGCCTTTTCCTTATCTAGGGGCTCCAATTCAGGGATATCTTGATCCCCTTTAACTTCAACACCCTCAATGAAAGATAAAAGGTTCTCGATATACCGCTTAGCTTCCTCTTCCTCTTTCTCACGCTCCACGGTGTCGAGCTTCCGTTCCACCAACCTGATGAGAGCTCTTTTGCTTTTTTGAGCATTTTCTTCATCGTCATCCTTTACAATGCCCAGGAACACACAGGCATCCAACAACTGGCTTTGCTGAAGACAACCGAGTGCTGTACTTGCACTCTCTTGAAGTTCATCCAGCTCCATGTTGTCTGTGAGGGTCTCTGTGGCTTGTTCAGGGTTCGATTGAATGGAGATGGTCCCTCTTCTTCTCTGCTTGACTCAAAAAGACCACCTCCTGGCTGGCTCGCCAAAGTATGTTGCCCGTCCGAAGGTCAATTAAGACACAACATCTGGAAAATATGGTTTATACACTTTTACTGTGTGCTTTCAACAAGCTGTGTGTCTGTCACGGTGATTCAGTATACAACAGGAATTCACAACATAACATGTCAATTAAATAATAAACAACCAAATGAAATAGTCTCCAAATATCAGTCTTATAGATCAATACATCATAGCATCCATAGCATTCAACACAAAGCATTTAGTTAGATTAACCTTTTATAGCATTTAACACACCAGCTATATAGTTTTCACTGTACCTCTGTACCATTTCCAACCAGCTTACTATGTTAGCTAGAACATTCACCCACTGGTTAGTACTCATGATGCTAATTAGCATAGCTAACAACACAACATGGCTCCTCTCAGAGTACTGAAATGCTAATTAGCCCGTATGCTAACGTTAATTAGCTCGTATGCTAACGTTTTTCTGATCCTCAATAAACAGTTGGAAACTATTCACTACTTGCACCAAATAGTCTGTACACACTACTAACTTAGTTATCTACCCAGTTTTACCCTGTTTCCCGAAGTAGCTCACCTGGAAAATATGGTTTATACACTTTTACTGTGTGCTTTCAACAAGCTGTGTGTCTGTCACGGTGATTCAGTATACAACAGGAAGTGGACAGCCCCACTTCTTCACATGACCAAACGAATTCGCCAGAAACGGTGATTATACTGCCACCTGCTGGTCTACACACACAACTGTTCTATACCACATTTCTAGATCAAACAGAGCTACTGAACAATAAACAACTGAACAGAATGAAACTTAAAATGAAAAATGATTCCAGGAATGAATATCCTTTCTAAATTAAATATATAGGGGTGCCTCAGTTTATACATCCTACATAATCAGTTCATCCTTGAGTCCAAGTGTTGACGTTGTTGACGTTTGAGCCACATTTGACGAAACTCCGTCACGGCGTTCCTGAGATATCGCGTTAACGAACATCATGCGGACGGACGGACAACCCGAAACCATAATGCCTCCGGCTCGGCTATCGCCGGCGGAGGCATACAAATGCAGATAAATCAGAGATAGAAGGACATAGAGATCCAGAACGTATTGACCAGTAACACCAAAGGACAACAGTTGGCTTCCCACCTCAGTGTCTATTGACTGTTCCCTTTGCTGTCACTGTCCATGGTGCTGAAAATCATTGTTGCTCTGTATCGAGGGCTGAGCTGCCTATGGTGTTGTACAGATCACTGAGGACTTCTGAGAGATACAGCTTTACTCCAGAGAAACGATCTGTGGAAACAAAGCCACCTAAATCACTTAAAGTATCATCAAACAAAGTGCATTCAAAGAGGAAATCCCCCAACAAAGCCTCCAGGCCTCAGTCTCCACTTTCACTCTGAGCCATTTGCAGGCTATGTTAATTGAGCCCGGCACTATGTTGCAACACCAGTAGCATTTTCTCCATCTGGAGGTGGATGCAGTGAACGAGACAGTATCCTCCCACACCCACACAGCAGGGCGTCCAGGAGACGTTAGTCCAATGTTAATTTGGAAGACTCGGCACAAACCAACGGCCAGGTGCATAAAACCACAGGACGATCATTATGCAGAGGCTCATTTCCTCCTCTCAACAGCTGGTCAACTGATACTATAGCTACCCAGACACTAGAGGTGGTTCAGCACACGCTGGGCCCAATCAAATAAGCACCAACATCAACTGGATCTCTGCAGAGGAGAATGTTGCAATGCTTTGAATAGAAAACCTAATTCTGAACTGCAAATTGACAGAGAGTAATCCCACCAATTCCAGAGAAAGATTAATGCAACAGTTCTGCAGCATACTAAGTCTGGTCTGTTATTTACTAAACCACAAGAGCCTTAGAATCACCGCACAACTATGAGAGGGAAATCAGGTTAGGTTACTCAGGTTATTTCTGCATGAGGATTATATTCAATCACTGACCTTTAGCTCAGAAAGGCAGGGCTATACCATCCTATCATTCAAATGAACCTGTAATGGAGAACCATGCATAAATGATGGTTGAGATTTGCAGAGATCTGTGCTGCCACACAGAGAGCTGTGCTGTTGTTCATATGACTTCTGGTTTTATCTGTGACAGAAGGCGTCGCCCTCCTGTTCCACCATTATGTACTTCTATGTGAAGTAAAGAAACGAAGAGACAGAGAAATAGTTTCAGACAATAACGTTAACATTCTCACTTGCTAATAAACTACAGAGAATCACAGAAAAATTACAATAAATGCATGATAACAGTATACTTAGTAGGGGTGTTGAAATTAATCGTTTTTAAGATGCATTGCGTGGAATCGAATTGTTGACAGATGAATCGTTGAATCGTTTATGTTTAAAATTGACGTTGACATTCAGATTTTAAAGGAGAATTTCGGTTTTTTACACCACGGTCCTCATTTCCAGGTTAAAATATGATGTTTTACTCACCGAAATAGTTTGGCTTCATTCGGATGCCCACGGAAGATTTTGAGCTCCGAGTAGTCTCCTCAAACAGGCTATAACGAGAGCGTGCGGCCAGCGTGGGGCATGATGGACGGGAGTGCACGCGCTCTCTAAATGACACTTTTTCTCTCAGATCACGGTTCATTATGGTTGTAAATATAATTATTTAGCTAATAGCTAGAAGCTAAGCTAACAGCAACACAGCAGTCAGCGTTGATCTGCCCCGGATGGGGTTACAGTGCCCATCTTCCCCCTCTGTGAAACCTTCTTCAGAGAAACCACAGAAGGGGGAAGATACGCACTGTAACCCCATCCGGGGCAGATCAACGCTGACTGCGGTGTTGTTGTTAGCTTAGCTTCTAGCTATTAGCTAAATAATTATATTTACAACCATAATGAACCGTGATCTGACAGAAAAAGTGTCATTTAGAGAGCGCGTGCACTCCCGTCCATCATGCCCCACGCTGGCCGCAGGCTCTCGTTATAGCCTGTTTGAGGAGACTACTCGGAGCTCAAAATCTTCCGTGGGCATCTGAATGAAGCCAAACTATTTCGGTGAGTAAAACATCATATTTTAACCTGGAAATGAGGACCGTGGTGTAAAAAACCGAAATTCTCCTTTAAAGCAGTTTCTAAATAAAACAGAGTTGATATTTATCTGACTGCTTGTATTATTTTTTCCAATATTTTATTATTATTTTCCATTTCCAAACAAACAGGCTCAGACACAGGAAAAGAAAAAAAACATACATCTTTGACATTTAGCATTGTAACCTGGTGTTACCAGCCGCATAAGGTGCTTGTAAGAGATATTGTGCATGGGATCCTACACAAGGGGTCCACGCAGTAGTGGAGCATACACCGGGGGCCGCTCCCATCAAAAAAAAAAAAAAAAAAAAAAAAAAAATTACATGCCAGGCCAGGCCAGGCCTGAGTGTGAGAGCAATTCAATCAATAGACAATAACATTGGTGTGTTTAAAATGAGATATTCCACTAAATATGGCTAAAACAGATTCAAACATGCAACAAAGGCAAATTTTTCTTCGCTGCCGGCCTTAATTGAAAAAAAAAAAGGGGGGATGGGGGGCCCCCTAAAAGCTTCGCCCCCCGTGGGCTGATAGGTCGCTCCGCCCCTGGGTCCACGGGAAACAAGCCGTCCATCATCCCCAACCTCAGTCACTAGTCATTCTTAACCTTGTCAAAGTAGGCCAAATGACTGCTTGTATTATTGATGGAAACTGAATAAATGACTACATTTACATGCACACAATATTCCACTATTATTCGGAAAATGACAATATTCTGAATTTGATAAGGGTCATGTAAACAGCATATTCCAGTTGCATTTTCCGAATTTGCCCTTTTTCCGAATTTAGCATTTTCCGATTAAGACATCTGGGTTATTCCAGTATTATTCGGGTTTTCGGAGGATTCTTTGATCATGTATACAGCGCATTCGGAATATGCGTCTCCATCAGGGTTTCTACCGCAGTTTGCGACGCATGTTGCCTGTTTGTGGTCAACTGATGTGTGCTAGAAAGCGCTAGAACAGACCCCCCTCCAGTCCAGCACCCGGCGCACACAGACTCCCAGCCCGCCAGACCCTCGCTCCCCTAATCCAATTCAAAACGCATCATTTTTTCGCACAACACCTGTGTCCGGCAAGTACAGTAGCCTATTTCCCTGCAATTGCATGTAAGACTAGCTTCTCCACAGCGCGGATGGCAGCTGAAGTCCCTCTCGCCATCAAGCAGACAGTGACGGAAGCATGTGTCTTTATGTGCGCCAAGGGGAAAATGACAATGAAATTGGTGGGATTCGATGTATATATATTAATAGAAACGAATAGAAAATAGCTGATTAATAAAGTGTGTGCTGGTGGAACGAAATTCTACTTTTTCAAATAGAGCAGCATCACTCATCGCCTCTCAGTACGCTGTGTAATTACGCATGTTACCGCAGCGGAGATAGAAGAGAGCCCGAAAAGGAATAAGCATACAAACGTTTGGGCAGCAGCCCTTTTTCAGCGTGTGAAATGGCAATAATACACAGGTGATTCACAGGTGGGCATGAGCACGTTATTTGATTTCTATGCATGACATTCTCACATCTCCCTCCCTCCCTCTCCCCATCTAGGCTATCTTTTCTCTCCCTCTTTCTCCCTCTCAGTGAAGGAGGAAGCTGCTGACGTGACGCTGTGGTTTTATGGGCATGCCACACCTCCACAATGCTTTTGGGCATAAACACGACTATACAGAGATATGCGCCGAGATGACGTGAAGCGCAGCGGGCCGAAACGCACACAATTATTAGGGCTTTGCGCGGTGCTATTCCAGCGCAAAACGGGCTCTAATGCAAAAATACCGCCGTCGGGAAGATAGAGCCCTATAACTATCATCAAACATTGAAACCCAGATGAATTAATCTCTTTTTGGGTTAGCAGCTCCTTAAGGCAGGGTGACCCAACACACCTATTCAATGGTGGAGGAAACTCTGGGACACAATGATTATTAATTTATTATAATTAAATGAAAATAAAATGTGCAAAGAAAATTCTGAGAATTAATTTTCGTTTTACAAACTGTTTCTGCCACCGTGGTGATAGAGATAGATAATTGAATAACTGATCTGAGCCACTATCGACCTAATATATCGGCCTAACCTCATTACACTACTTAATTATTATAACTCATCCTGCAAGAACAGTGGTTTCTCCTTAGAGATTGTGATGAATGAGTTTGAGAATTTATATGTGGCATCCATTGTGCTGTGTTTAGCATGATAAACGGCTCAATGGAAATTGTTACACTACTTGAGATGTTAGCCCAGCTAGAGGAACGGGGCACTGGTCTGTGAGACACTTCTCTCTGTCCATGTGGAACAATAGTTTGGCAGTGGAGCAACCCAGCTAATGAAGTAGTCCCATACTGTACTATGTTAAATACAGAGGCAGCTAATGAAGTAGTCCCATACTGTACTATGTTAAATACAGAGGCAACCCAGCTAATGAAGTAGTCCCATACTGTACTATGTTAAATACAGAGGCAACCCAGCTAATGAAGTAGTCCCATGTTAAATACAGAGGCAACCCAGCTAATGAAGTAGTCCCATACTGTACTATGTTACATTAAATACAGAGGCAACCCAGCTAATGAAGTAGTCCCATACTGTACTATGTTAAATACAGAGGCAGCTAATGAAGTAGTCCCATACTGTACTATGTTAAATACAGAGGCACCCTAGCTAATGAAGTAGTCCCATACTGTACTATGTTAAATACAGAGGCAGCTAATGAAGTAGTCCCATACTGTACTATGTTAAATACAGAGGCAGCTAATGAAGTAGTCCCATACTGTACTATGTTAAATACAGAGGTAACCCAGCTAATGAAGTAGTCCCATACTGTACTATGTTAAATACAGAGCCAGCTAATGAAGTAGTCCCATACTGTACTATGTTAAATACAGAGGATCTCTGCAAAGGTGAGGGTCTGGCCAATAACTCTGAGAACAAGGTCAATGTGCTCAACATGATGTCTCTCCATTCCACCTTGCTGGACATGGGCATCATCTCATGCATCTTTAATCCTGTTGTACTATGCTCAGACTGAGGAAATAGATTGGATGTAGAACACTGGCATGGTGAAAGAAGAGGAGAGGAGTGGGGAGGAGAGGAGAGGAGAGGAGTGGAGAGGGGAGGAGTGGAGAGGAGAGGAGAGGGGAGGAGTGGAGAAGAGAGGAGAGGAGTGGGGAGGAGAGGAGAGGAGTGGGGAGGAGAGGAGAGGAGAGGAACCCACTGCACAGTAATAAAGTGAGATGCAGGAGGAATCGGAGGCAGTATTTCCACATTTGTCATCATTATCCAATGCAGTATGCTTAAGGTTGAAGTGGCTGTATCATCACAGATATAAGCGCTAATTGCTTCAGCAAACCATTTTTACAAGCCAATAAACAGACACAACACAATCACACTTCACTGCATGTACAATTCAAGAGCCATTTTCAGAAAAGCAGAAAACATATTATTTCAGCTCTTATTTGGAGGGTTGATGGATAGATACCATACATTATATATCATATATGACTATTATTACATTTATCTTCGTCTCATTATGTCTCTTGCAAGCATGCAATATTTAAAGGGGGGGGGGGGATCCACTCTCAGATACACTGTTAGATTATCATCAATCTGTGATGTTTAATACATTCCACAAGTTATTTTGTTATTTTAAGATTTGTAATTTACTTTTTTGGTGAGCCCACTTTCCCACAACCTGCTTCATCTACTTTTTACTTGCAGCTAGCTTGTAGATGCTAACGGAAACCCTCTCCTCTAAAGGTAGTGGATCCAATATGTTGGTAGTTTGGGGGTTGACGTGTGGGCACAGCTGGTCACAAAGGCTATTGAAGGCCTCTTTGGGCATTCTGAAGTTGAGATACCAATCACTCTCCAGAAACCTCTGGAGCCCCTCTGTTTCCTAGAAGGAATGCCCTCGCGCCCGTGGTGTCCTCTCAACGTACCATGCATTAAGCTATTAAAGAGAGGGGAGGCAGTCCGTACAAACCTGTCAGTTTGGAGTGTTGACATGTTATGCACATTTCTAAAGCACAGGGTACAAATGGATGTTTTGAAGGTGGCTACAGAGATGGGAACAATCCACATTAAATGTATTAAATTCAGGGGTAGGCCTACAATTATTACAAATTGAAGAAGGCTACTGAAAAACTGTTGGCTGAACAATGTCATGTCAAACCTAAATCTAAGGATTACAGCCCTGACTGTCATACACAGAGTAGGCTACTTTACACGCACAGGTAGGCTATAGGCTATATTATGATTATGATTATTAATATGCACATCTCAAATGGGGGGTTTCCCGCAATTTTACACACAGCCTTCCTCTGCCCAGCTAGCCTATAGTGGTAACTGTCTGCCTTTCCGAAGCCCTGCCACTCCGAACGTTAACTTCCATTATTCGGACTGGCGGTCGTTCACCTTAGAAGCCGCAATGCCGACCTTAGGTTTAGGCGTGGGGGTGGGAGAGGTTAGGTTTTGGGTTAGGGTCTGGGGGAGGACATGATCCCTTTCTGAGTGCCGATATTTCGGAGTGGCAGAACGTCGGAGTGGCAGCACGTCGGAGTGGCAGCATGTAACCCCTATAGTAGGCTATGCTAGCTATATGCAGGGGTTCCTCTGCCTTTCCGACATGCTGCCACTCCGAACGTTAACTTCCATTATTCGGACTGGCGGTCGTTCACCTTAGAAGCCGCAATGCCGACCTTAGGTTTAGGCATGGGGGTGGGAGAGGTTAGGTTTTGGGTTAGGGTCTGGGGGAGGTTAGGTTTAGGCATGGGGGGAGGTTAGGTTTGGCGTGGGGGCTGGGAGAGGTTAGTGAAAAACGGGGAATATAGACCCCCTTTCTGAGTGCCGATATTTCGGAGTGGCAGAACGTCGGAGTGGCAGCACGTCGGAGTGGCAGCATGTAACCCTATATGCATTGTTGTACAGTAAGCACACCGACTTGCCAGAACATGGTGTGTGTGTGTGTGTGTGTGTGTGTGTGTGTGTGTGTGTGTGTGTGTGTGTGTCTCGCGCAGTAATGCACGGATGCATGTAAACGGGGATATAAGTGGAATATTGATTTCCATTAGCCATGTAACAGCTAGGAATATGGGCAAAAACCAGGTATATTTGTGCATGTAAACTGCACGCTGCTGTCACCGCTAATGTTACAAACGGCGGTCAATATTGCTTGCTCTTCTGATGGATTTGAGTTTGCTCTTTCTGCAAATGGGTCTCCATGCTGTGTAGCGAGGTGATCAAAAAGCTGCACCCAAAATGCTATCAAAAGCTTCATTTACGGTTGCCAATGCAGCCTCCATTGTTATCGACCGGAAGAGAGGCAGAAAAAAGGCGCACCTGGCTCGAAAAGAAACGAAACTAAATTACAGCCCAAATCACAGAGATGCCAATTCGCACTGGACTAATATTATCACAGGACCTCTGTGTTTGGTGAAATATGGTAGGTAATTTATAATATTTATATAATATTTATAATATGATCACAGGACCTCTGTGTTTGGCAAAATAGGGTAGGTAATTTGCGGTGGAATTATTACTTGGCAAATTACGACATGGTCGATTCGCACGGGGATTAAGATAAGATATTAAGATAGGTTTCCAGATAATACGTATCCCGTGTGAATAGGGCTTTATAGTGCCCGTGCTGCGCTGGTGGATCTGCAGACACAAGCCATTGACAGTGTGATGCAGGGACCCAACAAGAAGCTCTTCTTTCAAGGATACAATTGTTACAGTATGTTGTTGCATTGTGCCAGGAGGACTATCCAGAAATGTTCAGTCAATACTGCCAATGCCACCCGAGTGCTATGAACTGATGTCGCTTTTTGTCTTCCCTGCAGACAGCGACGGTTCTGGTTCCAACTGGGCTAGGGCTTTCAACAACAACTGTAAAATGGATGACAAAAGCGTGTTTGACAAAGTCATGGAAGTGGTGACGCGGGAGGTGGAGCTGTGCGACATCGCAGTGAGATATCGCCATATAAGCGGGCAACATCAGCAAGCAACTATGAGTCATTTTGTGATGGAGAAATGAGTCTCTCTGCATCGTCTCCATTTTTGCCCAGTTATCTGCAGGAATAATAATAATAATAATAATGTTTTATGGTAATTTCCCCCCGTAATATATGCCATTTGATGGCTGCTTTCATCCAAAGTGCCTACTAGCACACATAACTTTTCCGCATGTGGGGCCCTGGTGTGGGAATCAAACCCTTAACCCCGGCTATGTTAAAGCAGCGCTCTACCCTCTGAGCTTCACAGCACCGGCAGCTTTTACGCCAACACAGTTCAAAAGTGTATCTAAAGCGCATCAGTCGTGAGTCTCTGGTTAATGTCTGGGTTAGTGCTCCATCGCTGCCAATACTCTTGTTCTTGCTAGTTTAAGGCAGCGTGAGACGAGTCAGACGTTTCTGATGACAAGATAACAGGTGGGAAAAATGAAAATGGAGGTATGATCCATATTACTGTAACATTCTATATATCATCAAGGATGGGTTACAGTAGTAGTATGTTGAATTGTTTTGTTGTGGAATAGGCTATAACCACAACAGATTCTAGATTCTACATTCCAACAAAGCCAATGATAGAGATGGGTCTGCATCCTACGAGCTTTTGTCAGGTGAATTCTGCCTCCAATTTTACCTAATAGACACAGAGACATTTGTTCGAGTTCAAGCATCGACTGCAAGTAATATAAGTCAAAAGCGAGCGGCTGTTTGATTTAGCTCCTCTGCAGTGGATTATATGCAAGACGACTGCGGCCTCCATCGACTCTCGCTCACTTTAAGCGTACTTCAACGATGCCTTGAAATAGCTCTCCCCAGAGCTCATTTTATTAACTTGACAGATCTTCCGCCGTTCTACTGCATCATCACCCTTGATAATCTCTCACAGTGTGGGATATTGCGGTAGGAATGATATTTCCATGTGAGGCAGAGAGGCTGAAGGACTCTAATGGTATTAAATGATTCGTAACTCGGTTATCAATAGTAATGTCCCCGAGGAAGAGAGTTCATTGCCTCTTCTCCCTGGCAGATGCTGCTGGAAGTGAGATGGTTGAGGAGAACGTGTGGCATGAAGGTGCATATTCGCAGAGATGAGTTGAGATTAGGGTATTTTCCTTTCACTAGGCATCTCGTGGGCTCGCCTGCCCTGCATTGCGAAAATACAATCCAAAGTACAATCAGTTCATCCTTGAGCCCAAGTGGACATTTGAGCCAAATTTGAAGAAGTTCCCTCCACAGGTTCCTGAGATATCGCGTTAAGGAGCATGGAACAGGCGGTTGTGACGTCACAGTGACCTTGAACTTTGATCTTTGACCACCATAATCTAAAAAGTTCATCCTTGAGTCCAAGTAGATGTTTGAGCCAAATTTGAAGAAATTCCCTCAATGTGTTCCTGAGATATTGCGTTAACGAGCATGGAATGGGCAGTCGTGAGGTTGCAGTGACCTTGAACTTTGACCACCAAAATGTAATCAGTTCATCCTCGAGTCCAAGTAGACGTTTCAGCCAAATTAAAGAAATTCCCTCAAGGTGTTCCTGAGATATCACGTTAACGAGCTTGGGACGTCCGTACAGAAGTGCGTACGGACTACCCGAAAACATTATGGCCCCTATCGTCCCACTGGCCTTGAATTAGCGCTTAGCGCCAGGCGCAGCCTATATTAGTGGGCGTGGACCGGCGCAGTGCCTATTCTCCTGTCAGCGCTACATGCGGCCTTAAGCATTATAACCACGCCTTTTAAGCGTAGAATTATTCACACCGTGCTCATTGGAGAAGTGCAGTAAACGAATCACAATGTTAGTTAGTTAGTTAGTTAGTTTATTTCGATCAGAAAGCAAAGAATATTCACAGAATAGGAAAAAAAATAAACAGAAGAAAAACAAAAGAATGTCCCTTTCATGTTCCATTCCACGGAGCGATCCAATGCGCTCAGAAAAGCCGACCAAAGCACTCTGAGCTCCCCCCTCCCTCTTTTATCGCCGTTTGTCTCCATATATATTATTCCATATTATTATGCTTCTCAAACCAATCTCACTGCAGTTTAAATACAGCAAGCATGTAAATACGCTACACTATAGCAAGATCAAAGTGAAAAGAATGTTCTAAACGCATCGGCTAGAAAAAATATAGCCTATCCCTGGATGTCATGATGAGATTAGATTGGTGAAAGTTTGGGCAGAATGATATCGTTTTCTCTCACTACCTTTTGTTCTCCCCCACTGCACAGGTAGGATGATGCAACAGCCTCTGAATGACAGGGGCTCAAAACTACGGTATAACAACTTTTTTTCCCATCGGTCTTTGTGCCTGTCTGACGCGCGAGAGAGAGGGAGAGAGAGTGTGAGGTCGGCAGAGGAGAGCTCCGCGTAATTACGCACAGTAATATCCGCGGCGCACTGAATAAGGCCTGGTTTTAAAAAGCGCTAAGCGCTAAATTAACGCCAGGGGGAAGATAGCGTTAGGCCGGTATTTAAGGCCGAAACACCCATTCTGGCCTATTCTGGCACTGCGCCACGCCTCTTCGGCGTAAAGTGCATTTCGGGGCCCAAAAACATGATGCTATCTTCCCGAGTCAGGCGCAAAGCGAGTTTTTTTTGCGTTTAACGCCAGTTTAGCGCCTAAGGCCAGTGGGAAGATAGAGCCCAATGCCTCCGGCCACGGCTATCGCCGGCAGAGGCATAAAAATGTCTCACTCCGATGTACTATGCCTTTAAAGCAACCTTAATGCTCTATAGGAAAATGAGAGAACAATGATGTTCATGAATACGCTGCGTTCCCTGAAGACATATTTCCTCTTAAGTTACTAGATCTTTTTGTTGATAGCAGCAGTGGCAGGGAATATACTTGAAAAACAGCAACACCCCCGAGGACTAGGATTTAATCTCTCGCATTGTTTAAGAAAAAAAAATCGTATGGATGTGCTAAGGTAATGCAATTTCACCCGGCATATTTTTGTAGTAAAAAAATCTAATTTCAGGAGGTAGTTCTGTGCTCCTTTATTGCGAGGAGATCAATAAAGGTGCCATGTGCAGCTCCATTGGTGCGGGGGCAGCCACTGTTTACTGGAACACGATAGGAAGAACTATTCACAAATATTAGGTATGAAGAACAGCGCTTATGTCATGAATATAGAGCAGGCCTTGAGGCTCGGTGTTTAATAATGGGGAAAGCAGGTAATAGGGACCTTGAAAAAGCAGTTTAGTGCCCAGAAAACATCACTTCTCCTCCCACCACCTTCTCCAAGAAGGTGACCCTCCCATACACAGTAATCCAGTGAGGACATTATACCACGCACATTATCATCTTTATGTGATTATGAATCATGATTTGGAAAATAACTCAGTGGGTGGGTGGGAATTTCATTTCATGGACACCGAGGCAATTGTTACTTTCAGAACGCAAGAGCAAATGAAAGCATTACGGTGCTTAATCCATAATTAGCAGTGAACAAAGCCTCGGCAAAAAATGTCTATTCATCTTCAAACTCGAGTTCAGGTAATCTCAATGGGGTTTTCCTGTTTAAATAAAGGTTAAATAAAAAATAATAAAAAAGTAATAAATGTAACACTCCCTCATGAATAATGGAATAGGGCAAAACACACTTCTGTCCTATTTTCTCTTAATTCAATTGAAGTTTGCAAAGCTAACTTTGCATTGTTTGTCTTTATCACCGTCTCCAACAACAATAACAAAGTTTAGTGTTTCTCGGGTAAAGCAACATCCAAAATATAACAGCAGTGTAAAACACATTTCACTTTTTAATTTGCATAATCCATCTGACAGACCAACACCTTGCTTTTCTTCTTCTCCTCACTACCTGAAATGCCTACCTGAAATCAAGTAGCTATTAAGCAAATCACTTATTTTCCTTGGATTGCTATAGTGGAGACATCAGAGGTGATAGGTAAGTGTGACGTGTGTCTCTATAGTGGAGACATCAGAGGTGATAGGTAAGTGTGACGTGTGTCTCTATAGTCGAGACATCAGAGGTGATAGGTAAGTGTGACGTGTGTCTCTATAGTGGAGACATCAGAGGTGATAGGTAAGTGTGACGTGTGTCTCTATAGTGGAGACATCAGATGTGATAGGTAAGTGTGACGTGTGTCTCTATAGTGGAGAAATCAGAGGTGATAGGTAAGGGTGACGTGTGTCTCTATAGTGGAGACATCAGATGTGATAGGTAAGTGTGACGTGTGTCTCTATAGTAGAGACATCAGAGGTGATAGGTAAGTGTGACGTGTGTCTCTATAGTGGATAGATCAGAGGTGATAGGTAAGTGTGACGTGTGTCTCTATAGTGGAGACATCAGAGGTGATAGGTAAGTGTGACGTGTGTCTCTATAGTGGAGACATCAGATGTGATAGGTAAGTGTGACGTGTGTCTCTATAGTAGAGACATCAGAGGTGATAGGTAAGTGTGACGTGTGTCTCTATAGTGGAGACATCAGAGGTGATAGGTAAGTGGGACGTGTGTCTCTATAGTGGAGACATCAGAGGTGATAGGTAAGTGTGACGTGTGTCTCTATAGTGGAGACATCAGAGGTGATAGGTAAGTGTGACGTGTGTCTCTATAGTGGAGACATCAGAGGTGATAGGTAAGTGGGACGTGTGTCTCTATAGTGGAGACATCAGAGGTGATAGGTAAGTGTGACGTGTGTCTCTATAGTGGAGACATCAGAGGTGATAGGTAAGAGGGACGTGTGTCTCTATAGTGGAGACATCAGAGGTGATAGGTAAGTGGGACGTGTGTCTCTATAGTGGAGACATCAGAGGTGATAGGTAAGTGTGACGTGTGTCTCTATAGTGGAGACATCAGAGGTGATAGGTAAGTGTGACGTGTGTCTCTATAGTGGAGACATCAGAGGTGATAGGTAAGTGTGACGTGTGTCTCTATAGTGGAGACATCAGAGGTGATAGGTAAGTGGGACGTGTGTCTCTATAGTGGAGACATCAGAGGTGATAGGTAAGTGTGACGTGTGTCTCTATAGTGGAGACATCAGAGGTGATAGGTAAGTGTGACGTGTGTCTCTATAGTCGAGACATCAGAGGTGATAGGTAAGTGTGACGTGTGTCTCTATAGTGGAGACATCAGAGGTGATAGGTAAGTGTGACGTGTGTCTCTATAGTGGAGACATCAGAGGTGATAGGTAAGTGTGACGTGTGTCTCTATAGTGGAGACATCAGAGGTGATAGGTAAGTGGGACGTGTGTCTCTATAGTGGAGACATCAGAGGTGATAGGTAAGTGTGACGTGTCTCTATAGTGGAGACATCAGAGGTGATAGGTAAGTGTGACGTGTGTCTCTATAGTGGAGACATCAGAGGTGATAGGTAAGTGTGACGTGTGTCTCTATAGTGGAGACATCAGAGGTGATGATAGGTAAGTGTGACGTGTGTCTTTGTCCCCAGAGAGCTGTGATAGCAAATTATTGATTGAGTGCTTATTGATTGATTGCTTATGAACTATGGTCCTTCTAAGATGTATTTTGTGAACTATGTTCTTCATCATTGCAGAATATTGCTGTACAGGGAGAACATGTATCTTGCTTTGAGGGAATAGACTGGATTGTTATGTCTTGTGAACATCAGATTAACTATTGACATCATGGAAATATACTGAGTTGGAGAGAGGTTGAATGAAGTGGAAAAGTACTGCCCTCCAGGGTGGGGGGCGGGTGTCATAGTTTGAGTATATGATGTGTTGTAAACGATGATTCGGGGCTCCTGCCTGACAACGTGGTCGGGGAGACCTCTGTGCACAGATGTTAATCTAGAATAAAAACCTCCTAAAAACACTTGAAACGGATATCTCATTATTGATGGATCAGCAGGGCATTTCAGCAATTTTTCCATCACAGAGCCCAAACCAATGATATGCTAATGCTCTCTTCACATGTCTGAATGGACCTTTGCCGAGAAACTAATCTGAGCTTTATTGGCTGGCTGCCAGAAGGAATCAAGACATTACTATTAGATGACTGAGGTACATTGCATAGAACTAATGTAGTCTGTCACAGATTGTGTGCATAATGAATTTGGGACTAGAGTAGCCAAGCCAGGTCCAGAAAAGCATGCGGTTGTAATAACACCATCAGAGACCCGGTTTTAGGCAACAAGCAGGGAAATAGCATCTGTCTTGTTGGCTCAGTGTAACAACGCCTCACCATTTAAAAACACTGTGCCTATACAGCGTTTCACTAAGTGGAACACTGCCACAGATCCGAGCATTTGGACAAATCCCTCCGCACTTGATCTAATTGAATGTGGATACAAGCTGCGAGAAAGTAGTCATCGCTTTTTATGAAATACCTCTGTTGCTTCTGTCTGTAACTCCCCCGCCCCCACTCAGGATGACACATCCCTCAGGTGGGTGGGGGGGGGGGGGCTTAGCTTATTATGAGACAGCCGCCCGCCCCGAAGACATCAACGGTATAAACGCACTTTCATAAGCATCACAAGGGGAACGTGGGGAATACGTATTGCTGTGTCAGTGCCAGGATGAGAGGCTTACACCGGGATTCCACTGAGTGCATTTGCGTTGCGGCTGTGCTCCGGTTTTGCTCCGTGCTCCGCCAACACTCACCGGCTGCGTGCAGAGCACGTCACGGCTCCGCTCCGCCAGACAGCTGGAGTGACGAGCCCGACAAGTTCTCAATTTGTATGTGGGATAAATACAACAACAAACAGGCAGAAGATCATTGTTCCCAACTGGAGAAGCAGAGGAGGGGTGGACTTGCTTGGTGTTTTCCTTGTAAAAAGGATGTGTCGTGTCATATATTATTTTGTGGTTTTCCACTTCAATGATTAACTTTTCCTCATACATGTTTGTCCTCTGGCTTGATCTTGAATGCTGTAAGCACCTCTGCCCTGTTGACTCCATGCCTGGCTCCGCCCAACTTGTTGCGGCTTTGCTCCAACATCCGTGAAAAATAGAAGCCTTGCGTATCTGCTTCGGAGAGCTCCGGATCGTCGGAGCTGGGACGGAGTAGACACGCAACGCAGCGGAGTAGGTGGGAGTTGACACATTGATTAGAGTGGAAACGTATCGGCTCCGAAGCCGTACCGCAGCGCAGACGGACAGAACACGGACTCAGTGGAATTTGGCCGTCAGGGAGCACTGCGTGGAGCAGGTGGCCGAGGTCTCCACATACCTGCTGATGGAGCAGCGGGAGTGGCTGCTCCAACAAAACGCCTGCGACGGCTTTGTGGACTTCTATAGACCCTTTTCACGGGGGCCATTTTGTGTCGAAAAGGCAGAATAAACACAGGTGCGAGCAAAACACTAATGAGGGTTTCCACATTCCAATCATGGAAGTTGGAAACCCTCATTAGTGTTTTGCTTGCACCTGTGTTTACCCTGCCTTTTCGACACAAAATGGCCCCCATGAGAAGGGTCTATCGAGTAGCCGACCCAGAGTCCACGGTCAGGAGCGTGCTCATAGCCTACGTTGGATTTGCTGGGGCCTGCTGTCTCTGGCCCTCTCGATCCGGTGCTTTTCACGGAGACTGTTGTTTTTACAAATGATCTTGGACTATTACGAGATGGAAACAATGTCACGGTCCTTTCCTGCTGTACTAACCAAGTTTTTGTTGTGCATTTTGTTAATAAATTCATTTAAATAAAAAATAAATGCTTCTGTGAGGGCATCGCTGGGGGGGGGGGGGGGGAAGGTTGTGGGGGCATTATCATAGATAGACAAGAGGGCCGACTGCCCGGAGATGTAGTCAGCATGTTGTATCAGCGAGGCTGTTCAATGAATCACGCGTTGTGCCGCCGCTTAGGTGATAAATACACAAGCGTGAGGTCTAACATACAAGATAGGAGTCATTGTTGCTCGGGCCTGGCCTGTATGTCATAGCCCGGGGGCAGGCCCGATGATGGATGGTCCAGCGCCCAGTAATATTTCTTCCACAATCTGGGTTCAGACATGATGTTGAAAGTGCAGAGAGCAGGTTCACTGTGGAGGTAAAATAAAGGTGGGGCCGAGGAGAGGCCTCCCTCAGAGTGCAGGGGAGTGCATGGCTTAGTCGTTGTGTAAGGAACCGTGATTAGCTGGCAGAGAAATTAGATTATTCATGATTCACTTGAGGCGCAATGCTAAAAGTGTTTGGCTGTTTCCCACTGAATCACAAAATCAATCAGGCCTTTTCAATCACTACTTTTGCAAGGGATCACAGGGTATTCCCTCCCACGGCCACCTGGAATGAAACACCGAACACGTCAAATGAAAAAATCTCAAATAAACCCTTATTTTTTCACGATGCACTTGACATTTCTGAGCGATGTATGAGCAACACGTTCAGCAACAGGCAACACATTGAGTCAGAATTGTACTTAGAATTCCACTTGTTGTTTCCTGGCAACGTGTTCCTGTGTATAATTGAGGCAACTCCTTTGATGGCTGTTGCCCTTATGTCGCCTTGTACGCCACATGGCTTTATGAGTAGAGATGAAAAAGCCAGTATGATGGAAGCTAGCGGGAGCAGAATAAATAGCAACAGAACCATAAGAGGGTTATTTACACCATGTCCAATTATCATCCCTTTATTCGCACCATGTCCAATCATCATCCCTTTGAGATTTCAGCACCCAAGCTCCCACTGCCACACAAACCGACAGTTGTCTACACACAAAGGTCAATCGACACAAACAGTTCCACATGTGATCATGTGATCACGCATGTGATCGCAGTTCCACATGTGATCACACCAAATGAATCAAATGTGAGTAGCTAACAATCTCCCTCTGAAGCCGAGGCAGACGTTCACTCCTGGCAGCACAACCTTGTATTTTTTGCCTTCGCCCATTTATTCTGCTTTCCTCTGTTATTGTTTTCTTCTTCTCTTTCCTTTTTCTCACACTGCATCCAAATCAATCAATCACAAAAGCCCTTGAAGGGTCTCCTCCATAAAAGATTCAAGCCAGCCATTCAGGAAGTGATCGTTACAGAACAAACACTTACAGCAGCTTCTGTTCCTGAAGTATTTACTGCCTATACATGGCTTTCACTTGATATCTAAATAGTCCACTGCTGACTCTCTACGGTCAACCCATTCTCACTGCGAGCGCGCAGCATATTGACGCTTTGTCACGACCCTTGTGCGTAGCTTGTTACTAACACGGCACCCTTGAGCGACCCATGAAACGACTTGGGTGGCCCGGCTGGAGCTAACCTCTCCCAGCCCCCACGCCTAAACCTAACCTCACCCAGACCCTAACCTCTCCCACCCCTCACACCTAAACCTAACCTCTCCCACCCCACGCCTAAACCTAACCTCCCCCAGACCCTAAACCTAACCTCTCCCACCCCCCACGCCTAAACCTAACCTCACCCAGACCCTAACCTCTCCCACCCCCCACGCCTAAACCTAACCTCTCCCACCCCCCACGCCTAAACCTAACCTCTCCCACCCCACCCCCCACGCCTAAACCTAACCTCCCCCAGACCCTAAAGCCGGGTTCACACATACGCCTAGAGCGACGCTTTAAGCAACGCATAAGCAACGCATAAAATTTAGGCGTCCTTGTTAACAGATGAGAGCGTTCACACAGACTGCTGCCACACTGCGCTGAAGCCACGCTCTCGCTGCGCCTACGCTGCGCTGCATTTATCGTTTAGGCGTCTGTTCTATTTTTCAGCATCTAGGCGTGCTGAACGGTAACTGTCTGCCTTTCCGAAGCCCTGCCACTCCGAACGTTAACTTCCATTATTCGGACTGGCGGTCGTTCACCTTTTTTTCATAGGCCCCACCATTACGAAAATTCCTGCCTTCATTATTCGAAATGTCGGCCCTTCCTCGTTTTTCTAAAGGAGCCGCCATTCAGAAGTGCCGACCTTAGGTTTAGGCGTGGGGGTGGGAGAGGTTAGGTTTTGGGTTAGGGTCTGGGGGAGGTTAGGTTTGGCGTGGGGCTGGGAGAGTAAATAAATAAGTTATGTTTATACAGCAGCTTTCACAGACAGTCAAATCAAGTTCGGAGTGGCGGACCTTATGGAAATCGGAGTGGTGGGATTTCTGAGTGGCAATATTTCTGAGTGCCGATATTTCTGAGTGGCAGAACGTCGGAGTGGCAGCACGTCGGAGTGGCAGCATGTAACCGTGCTGAACTGTCAAGCTATGCAGGAAGTGAGCAACAAGAATGGCAAAGAGCGTCCTGTTTATTTTCACAATTGAACCAATTTCAAATTAAAATATTATTAATCACATTGTTGGCTGTTGTTTCTGACGGACTTGGGCCATATTTTCTACCGAGTTTGCCCAAAAGGGAGGGTGGAGCGCGAATTAACGAGTGCATAGTAGGAGAGCTGTCCTTCATGTGTTCCTCTATATTAACGCATTTTCTGTCAGATGTATATATACCCCCCCTGTCTCAATGCATGTATCACTCATGGTGTTGACTCATAGTCACTTCATCGTCACTTGCAGATTACAATAAAAAAGAGGTTTATATTACTCACCCATGCTATAAATCAGATCTGAAAAGTGTAAAAAACCGCTGCTCATGTGATCAGCGTAGCGCAGAGCGGGGCTTCAGTGTGTTCTGTGTGAACGCAAATAGGTGCCTAGCGTGCATGAAGCGATGCCTATATGCGTAGGCGTAGCTTAAAGCATAGCTTTATGCGTCGCTCTAGGCGTATGTGTGAACCCGCCGTAAACCTAACCTCTTCCACCCCCCACGCCTAAACATAACGTCGGCATTGCGGGCGGGTGGACAGGGGAGCAGTTGCCAAGGTGGTCCACCCGCTATGCCGACCACCCGCAGTGCCGACAGCCCGCAATGCCAACGTTAGGTTTAGGCGTGCGGGGTGGGAGAGGTTAGATTTAGGGTCTGCGGGAGGTGGGCTATCGGCACTGCGGTCTGTTGGCACATAGACGCGGCACCGTTGCCATGAGCGTCAAAGATGACTTCCATGGGTTTACATTGGAGTTTAGTTGGAAAGCCCAAGTCATTTCATGGGTTGCTCAAGGGTACCGTGTTAGTAACAAGCAACGCACAAGGGACGGGACAAGCGTCAATATGCTGCGCGCTCGGAGTGAGAATGTGTTGCTACAGTACATCAGCAGGTATTCAAAAATAACTGTCAACACAAGCTTTCCCAGCAGACAACTTTCAAGTAGACTGAACAAATGGTCAGCCAACTATCTGTAATTTATGTCACCTACTTTCAAGTTGACTAGTCAATCAATATACTTTTGGGTGACTGTCAAAAACTTTCTATGGTTAAGTTTAGGCAGTTCATGCACATAAAATAAATGGGTTGATTTACGGGGACATGCCGCTGTTCCGACACCTCATTAGTCCGACCACTCAATGTTCCGAGATCCCATTATTCTTATCACTTAATAGTCCGACAAATTTACGGGGTGGGAGAAAATGTTTCCTTTCAGATTGAACACTCGCAGTTGGACAATGTCACATTGTATGTAACTTGTTTGATGATTGTTTGTTTTGGGTTTTGTCCCGTTTGCAGTTATACTGTTGAACTAATGTCTGAAAACGAAACAATAAAAATGATATACATTAAAAAAAAAATAGTCCGACAAATTCATCATTGAACCGACATCCCATTCTCCATCAGCCCGCTAATCTGACAATGCAAAACCCGTTGCTTCCATGCCCCATTGGTCCGACAATACAGTCATCATCAGGTTGTCTCACTGCGTCCATCCTTTCAAGATGAATGTGAAAAAGGAGAGAAACGGGAAAGGAGACGGGAATAGATGGAGACGTGCCAAAACACGCACTGAGCTGAAATCAGAGGAGAGATGCTTCTAAGGGTGCTTTCTCACTGGCACCCTGGTACCGTTCCCGAGTACACTTGTCCCCAAATTGACCCCAGTTTCGGAATGTTTGATGAGTGTGAACGTTGCGTTCCGTTGTGCGCCCGGGCGTGCAACGGGGAACGTGCCAGGATTTACTTGAAAAGTCGGTCTGGGGAACGCTTTGGTGTGCCCGGGCGGGAACGGAACACTTGCGAATGTGAACGCCAACCGTTCCGAAACACATAGACAACACACGGGCGAGGATACACCCCAGGCGTAGTTGATGACGCAAGTGCACTCTGTTCCGTTCCCGACTGCGGAAGAAATGTTGTAATGTGAAATCTGACCAGCGGGGGCTGAGGGAGCAATCGTGCCCGGGCGCAGAACGGAACGGAAGCAATCGTTCCCAGTGAGAAAGCACCCTAAATCTTTTATCGGACAATTAAGAAACAAAAAATAAACATATATTTTTTGGTATTGGACGTGTTGGATTGCTCCTTTGAGGTGGGGGGAGTTTTCTTGGGGTAGAAGTGTTTATATTTATTAGTTTTCATTACCTGAATAATTTGAGACATTTTGGATATTGGGGACTTTTTGCATCACCCCCCCGTCGCTGTTGTTTATTACTATTATTACTAGTGCAGTGCCCGGAAAATCCCTGGAAATGCCTGGAACTAATCGCCAAACACCTTTGTCTAAACCATCATATCGCAAACGAGCAAGAGAGGGCTATCCTCAACAAGATGGCCCACAACCGAGTTAAGCTGGTGGACGAGGTGGACGGCATCGAGCAACACCTGCGGTACTTCCACAAGGATGATGTTGGCGCTGAGAGGAGAGAAAATGTTATCAAAAAGCTAAAAAACAACAACAGAGGCCATAAAGGAGCTGAGCACGCTGACGGCCTCCAATCCAGACCCACCCGACTTCAAATTTGGACTTCAACCAGCCGCCAAACGCTGAACCACCGGAGGCACCTTGTCTCGACTGCCAGCAATTGAGGAGGGAGAAGGCACAATTGCTAAGAGAGCATGCCCCGACTGAAGGCAAATTGTAAGGCCCTTCTGAAGGCGAGTGAAAGGAGCGTGGTAAGTTGAGATACTTTAGAGCAGGGGTGCCCAATACGTCGATCGATCCGGTCGATCGCGAAGGTAGTGTGGTAGATCGCATGGCATTGAGGGGGGGGGGGATTTTTTTTTTTTTAACTGTTTTTCCACTGTTTCCACTGTTCCACTGTTTTCCACTGTATACTCAGTGTATATATATATAAATAAATATGTTTGGTAGATCACTTTGACTTGGTCATTTTAAAAGTAGCTCCCAAGCTGAAAAAGTGTGGGCACCCCTGCTATAGAGTAACTAACACAGGCAGAACACTATACTATTCATTTTACTTTCTACAGAAATCCAATGTGGAATCGGCGGGGCAATGCCCCAGCCAGGCAGACGAGGGAGAAGACGTGGTGGTGATAACAGACACGGACTCAGCTCCACCAGGCCCCTGAACAGCTCCACCAGCCAGGGAATTACGCGGACAGCCACGGCCAACTCTGATCAAACTCTGGTCAAACTCAAAATCATGGTCCCCCTCCCAGAAGAAAGAGACGAAGAAACAGAGGAAGGTCATTGATCATTTCTTATTTATGCACACGGCCTTCCTCACAGCCCGACTCATCCAGTGAATCATCCCCTGCACAGGCGAAGAAAGACAAGAAATGGACAAAGGTGAGTGTCAGGAGAGTGAATTGTTTTAATATTGCACAGTTATGGATGGCAAAATGATAAGTTATTATTTTCACTTTACTTTATTATTTGTTCTTTATGCACAGGTGGATCCTCAGATACCGACCCATCCAGGGAATCGTCCCCTGCACAGGCAAAGAAAGACAGTAAATGGACAAAGGTGAGTGTCAGGAGAGTGAATTGTTTTAATATTGCACAGTTATGGATGTCAAAATGATAAGTTATTATTTTCACTTTACTTTATTTGTTCTTTATGCACAGGTGGATCCTCAGATACCGACCCATCCAGGGAATCGTCCCCTGCACAGGCAAAGAAAGACAGTAAATGGACAAAGGTGAGTGTCAGGAGAGTCAATTGTTTTAATATTGCACAGTTAGGCATAAGTGAATATTTTTTACTTTACTTTATTTGTTCTTTATGCACAGGTTATCCTCAGATACCAACCCATCCAGGGAATTGTCCACTGCACAGGCGAGCACAAAGAAGAAAGACAAGAAACTGACAAAGGTGAGTGACAGGAGAGTGAATTGGTTTGATATTGTCAAAATGATACGTCTGATTATTCTTTTCACTTTACTTTATTTCTTCGTTATGCACATAGTGCCTGCAGCAGCTGTGGAGGGTATGGAGGCTATGGAGTATTTATATTGGCTGATGGTCACATGGGAACTCTTCGGCTTTCCACCTTGGGTGAGCATGGGTAGAGAAAGTAGACGGTTACATTAGTTAAATTAAACATTGGGCCTACAAACCAGCAAACCTACATTAAATGATAAGTCTGATTATTCTTTTCACTTTACTTTATGACTTTGTTATGCACATAGTGCCTGCAGCAGCTGTGGAGGGTATGGAGGCTATGAAGTATTTACTGTATATTGGCTGATGGTCAGATGGGAACTCTTTGGCCTTCCATCTTGTTTTGGTGTTAAAGGAAACATGATGGCACACATGGTAGTCCACACAGGAGACAAGTCATTTAAATGCTCATTGTGTGGTAAAAGTTGTAGTTTAAGGCAACACATCCACCAACTCGTCACAGTCCAACTCCTCCAGGGGATCCACCCGTCCACATGGCGAGCACCCAGAAAAATAAACGGATGAAGGCGAGTCTCAGGAGAGTGAATTGTTTTAATATTGCACAGTTATGCGTGTCAAAATGATAAGTGTGATTCATCTTTTCACTTTGCTTTATTATTTCTTCTTTATGTACGGTGACTAAAGGACCACCTGCACCCACTTCCTCAGGTCCACCAGCCAGGGAATGTACCCCTCCACGAGTGACCACCCACCGAAAGCTTGTTCTTGTTCTTGTTCAGGGCACCTGTGTTGTGGACCAACTTATGAACGCCTATGAATCAGCTCTTTGTAAGTGCTAGGAGAGAGTCCCCGCTGTTCCCCTGCAGAACACTAGGAGTGCCCCATGCTACTTTACAGATGTGCCCTCTCCCTCAGTGCAGCTGCTCAGGCTTTAAAGAAGCAATTAAAACAAGACATTCTCCTGGAGCTTCACTGGGCTCCTCTCCTCATATGTTGCAGGAGATAAGCTGCTCAAATGGCAGAGCCTATTTTTCTACCTCTCAAGGCGCCGGGCGGATGAGGAGGAAATAAATGAGGGGAGAACGTAACACCCTCTCTTCTATCTGACTTGCTGTCAGCCGCTGTGACCGCGTCGTGCGGGCAAAATCACGGATGGAAATCATCTCAATTGAATGATGGCGCAAATAATGGATGTTAGCCGGTCTGGTCCAGCCGTGCTCATGCAATCATCAAATACTTAAAGACTTTGCACACAGAGTCCATTTTTTGTCCGAAACGCACGAAAAAAAAAAATACGACCTCATTTGTGTCAATCATCATTGACACACCGAGTCCGACAATTACGTCCGTCATTTAAGTTTTCGGACGAGGTACGATTTTCTGCGTTTTTCCGCATCCATGAAAAGCGTTTTGACAGTTGTTTGACCACCCAGAGCCGCCGTAGTGTTGCTATTCATGCCATTAGTTCATTCTTGAGTCCAAATCGCCATTTGAGGCAAATTGGAAGAAATTCCGTCAAGGCACTCCAGAGATGTGACCTTGAGGTTTGACCACCAAAATGTAATCAGTTCATCCTTGAGGCCAAGTTAATGTTTGAGGCAAATTTGATTAAATTCCGTCAAGGCATTCCTGAGATATGGCGTTAACAAGCTTGAAAATGGCGTTGGAGAGGTCAGAGTGACCTTGACCTTTGATCACCAAAATGTAATCCGTTCATCCTTGCGCCCAAGTCGACGTTTGAGCCAAATTGGCAGAAATTCCATCAAGCCGTTCTTGAGATATCGCTTTAACGAACTTGGGAATGGCATTCGTGAGGTCACAGTGACCTTGACCTTTGACCACGAAAATCTAATCAGTCCATCCTTGAGTCCAAGTCGATGTTTGAGGCAAATTTGATGAAACTCCGTCAAGGCATTCCTGAGATATTGCGTTAACAAGCTTGAAAATGGCATTCGAGTGGTCACAGTGACTTTGACCTTTGACCACCAAAATCTAATCAGTTCATGCTTGAGTCCAAGTTGATGTTTGAGGCAAATTTGATGAAATTCCGTCAAGGCATTGCTGAGATATCGCGCTAACAAGCTTGAAAATGGCGTTCGAGAGGTCACAGTGGCCTTGGCCTTTGACCACCAAAATCGAATCAGTTCATCCTTGAGTCCAAGTGGATGTTTGAGGCAAATTTGATGAAATTCCATCAAGGCGTTCCTCAGATATCGCGTTAACGAACATCATACGGACGGACATACGCACGTACGTATGTCCGTCCGTACAACCCGGATCCATAATGCCTCCGGCCTGGCTATCGCCGGCGGCGGAGGCATAAAAACGCAGTGAACAATTCGGACTCTGTGTGCAAAGACCTTTACTGTAGTTGTTGTTTTAAAGAAGTAATGGTCTATCTCAGGGGCGTCAAACATACGGCCCGGGGGCCAGAACCGGCGCGCCAGAAGGTCCAATGCGGCCCACAAGATGACTTTGCAAAGTGTGAAAAGTGCACTGAGAAGTCCTTCAATGCAATTTGATGCACTTGTGTGCAGGCTAAGACAGATTTCATGAGCAAGTTAAATAGTAAGTAGCCTATTCATGTTTTTTGTATTCATCACTTGAGACAAATCGCATGTGCCCCATGAACTAAAATGAGTTTGACACACCTCTCTGCTGCCGTCTGTTGCTCACAATAGTGATTCAACCTTCAAGATCTGGGTCCTTAACATGAGCATTGATAGGCTGAGCAGACAAATAATTGATGGTTAAAGATCAGCATTAAGAACTGTAAGCAGGATTTGGAGAGTGGCTATAAGCCTCCTCAAAGCAATGCACTGTTCTGGCCGCGTTGGCCATCTCATAGAGGTGACTCGAATGTTGACTTTGGCACAAACCCGACGACTTCTCTGTGTTTTTCCCCCAATATAAAAAGCACCGTGCTGCAGCAGTGTCCTGTGGAGGCCATCACCGTAGGTAGCCCAGCTGGGCGGAGGCAGCTGAGAAATGGCTCTGGGACCTGCCCATCTATCACAATCTGGCCCCCTTTTTTCGTGGAGAATCCATCAGCTGAGATTTGGCCCGGAGTCACTCCCTCACCCAGGTCCTTTTCAGCCACGGAGGGAAACTGAGCCGGGTCAGGACGTGAGCTTTTACCCATAAAAGTGACCTCAGAGGAAAAAAGTGGGAGCCCGCTGGATGGACAGATTTACCTCCTCTTGTGCCTTTTACTCTGATGATTGTATGAACTTAGATGTGGGCTGTAGATCTTTCTGATCGTAAAAGGTGTGCTGTCCAAGCTTAAATACAATGTTCCTGGTGGTTAACCGAGTGGCTGGGTGTTTTATCATTGACATATTAAATCCTAATATTGATCTCTCTCCGTCTCTTACCCTCTCTCTCTCTCCCCCTCACTCTTGCAATGGTCCACCATCTGCAGGAACCATCTGCAGGAACAGTTGAAATGTATCAAAATGCCAGAGGCCCTCAGCAGCGCCTTTGCCGTCCACCTCTTTATCAGCTCCTATGCAGCCACTCCTGGGGAGAACGACCGGAAGACCGGAAAAGGTGCCGGGGGGCCGAGGACCGGGCAAACAAGGTGGTGCCCAGTGTTGAGTTGAACTTTATTGTCCCTCAAGGGGAAATTTGTCTTAGGCACGTTTACGTGTTCATCGGCCATACCGCTGGCAAGTCCAGCGGTATGGCGAGAGCGGCCTTGTCGGCCCAAGCCCAACTGGAAAATATACGACACCCGAACTGGAGACCCTCTCTGTCCTCCGACCCTCCTGTGGTCCTCCAGCCACAACCCTAACCCTAATGTTTTTTGGCAACATTTAGTTAGGAAAAGTACTTAGGTTTTTTTCTTTTGTAGTTCTCCGCCATTTTTGTAGTTTTTTTTTTTAGCATGCTAATGATGCTAGCATGCTAAGCTAACGTTAGCATGCTAAGCTAACCCGGAAGTGGCCGCCATTATGCTAATTAGGTGACGCTGATTCCAACGCATCCAATAGGAGCTCTCTACGACCTTCCTAGCCGGAGTTGTAGTTCTTTATTTTTTTGTAGTTCTTTTTTTTTTTTTTTTTTTTAATTTTTTTTTTTTTTTCCATAGCCATATGACCACTCTAAGGACTCCAAATTGGACGAGGATCCCGAAAAAGTACTTTTTACCTGGATCCGAGTTTCGGCAAATTTTAGGAGTGCTCCAAATGACACCAAAGTTACAGGGAAGCTTCATCATGATGAGAAGATACGCCTGAACGAGTTTGGTGTCATTTGGAAAAACTTTGGTCAAAAAAAAAAAAAAAAATGACACCAAAGTCACAGCGAAGCTTCATCATGATGAGAAGATACGCCTGAACGAGTTTGGTGTCATTTGGAAAAACTTTGGTTTAAAAAAAAAAAAAAAAAAAGACGGATGTCGGATGCAACAATTCAGTAAAAATCAGTAATTGAAGCTAGCCCTTTCAAAGTTGCTGGACACGTAGGAGACAGTCTAAAGCCTACTCTCAGCAAAGGGTAGGCTAATCGGAGCTACGCTGAGGGAGCTGTGGTCCCGCAGAGTTGAAAAAAATAAGAAAACGCATGAAATTACGAAATCCAGCCAAATTTACATCTCTTTTTGGGCCAGGGACACAGTTCCACTCAACCTGGAGCCGAAATTTTGGCTACAGTGAACGTAGAGAACCCCTAGTACATGCTCAAACCGTCATTTTGGTTGTAGCTTCAATTACTGAATTTTAGTGAATATAAATATACGACACTTTTTTTTGTAAAGAAAAAAAGTTCCGTTTTGACCTCCCATTTTTTGTGGGCTGAAAGAGGAGTGTGAGAGGAGTTCCCACAAAAAAAATTACACCTTGAAGTTACTTCCCCTAGGAGTTATTCAGGTTTGATTTTTTTTTTTTTTTTTTTTTTTTTTTTTTTTTTTATAGCCATGTAGGTACTCTAAGGACTCCAAATTGGGCGAGGATTCCGAAAAAGTACTTTTTACCTGGATCCGAGTTTCGGCAAATTTTAGGAGTGCTCCAAATGACACCAAAGTTACAGGGAAGCTTCATCATGATGAGAAGAAGCTCCCGAACGAGTTTGGCGTAATTTGGAGCACTTCCTGGTTTGGTCCACTTCCTGTGTAAACAGGAAAAAGGAAGTAGTCAAAACCAGGAAGTGCTCCAAATGACACCAAAGTCACAGCGAAGCTTCATCATGATGATAAGAACCCCCTCAGCGAGTGGCATGCAGTTTCGTCAATTTTCCTAGGAGATATGAGCATTTGTTTGTTGGGTTAGATAAAAACAACAACAAAGAACAAAATGCTCATATCTCCTAGGAAAATTGATGAAACTGCATGCCACTCGCTGAGGGGGTTCTTATCATGGCATAGAAGACTCGATTTGAGTTTGGTGTCATTTGGAGCACTTCCTGGTTTCGACCACTTCCTGTCCCACAGGATGTAAACAGTGGTCAAAACCAGGAAGTGCACCAAATGACACCATACTTACAGGGAAGCTTCAGCATGATGAGAAGAATCCCCTCAGCGAGTGGCATGCAGTTTCATCAATTTTCCTAGGAGATATGAGCATTTGTTGTTGAAAATGCCAACAACAACAAATGCTCATATCTCCTAGGAAAATGGATGAAACTGCTTAAAACTTTGTGCCTGAATCCCTCTCATGGCATAGAAGACTCGATTTGAGTTTGGTGTCATTTGGAGCAAAAAATTTTTTTGACGTTTTTGGGCGTTTTTTGGCCGTAGCTCGGGAACGCAAGCACCTACAGAGACGGGACTGACGCCCATAGAAAGATCGTCGAGTTTTACACACATTCAGTTTTGTTTACTCGTAAATTTTGCTCAACGAGGCTTAGTTTCCGAGATAAACGCGAAAAACCATTTTTTTCAGATAGAAATGCGAAAAAAACGGTGTAAACAACGGCCGATATCTCGGGAACGCAAGGAGGTACAGCCACGGGACCAACGCCATTCGAAAGCCCTTCAAATTCTACGTCTAATAGAATGTGTGGTGAAGTCCGTACATCAACTTTAGGGGGCGCTATTAGCAAGAATGTGCAAAAAACGATCTTTTCTTTGGCCGTTTTCTGGCCATATCTCCGGAACGGAAGCACGTACAGACACGGGACCAACGCCATTCGAAAGCCCTTCAAATTCTACGTCTAATAGAATGTGTGGTGAAGTCCCAACATCAACTTTAGGGGGCGCTATTTGCCAAAAACGAAAACGTCCCTAAACGTTTTTTGGCCGTATATTTTGAACGGAAGCACGTACAGACACGGGACTAACGCCATTCGAAAGCCCTTCAAATTTTACGTCTAATAGGATGTGTGGTGAAGTCCGGACATCAACAATAGGGGGCGCGATTTGCTAAAAACTGTTAAATCGAATTTTATCAAACTTGACCAACTACCGCGGCCGATTTCGACCATTTCCGCTGCTCCAATAAATTTCTAATTAGTACCATTCGATTCCTCGTCAAATTCTACATAAGAATAAGTTGTTTTAAGTCCTTAAATCATTAATGTAATAACTAACTTTTCTTACTTTCGGAATAGTATAAATCGCACACTGGCGTTTTCTGTCATTAGGTTGCTGGCTTCTCATCAGACAACACCACGATCGTTTTGCTCTCTGTTTTTGACCATTGCTGTTGCTCTGTTGTTGTCCCACATACCCTGTCACCCCTGCCATACCCTGTAACCCCTGCCATACCCTGTAACCCCCTGTCAGTCCCCTGTTTGCGTCCCGTTTGTTGTTTGTACATCGTTTTTGTCACAGTTTGTCCTTGTTTGTTCTGTGTTTTGTGTTCATTGTTTTGTGTTCATTGTTTGATTGTTGTTAACGGCTGTTAACAGCATGTCACTGAGGGAGGTGGGTGAGGAGAACACCTTGGCACTGCTGGAGCCCTATGCCAGGGCTCCCAGTGTCGAGGTGTTCCTGGCTGATGAAGACGTCAGGGTGTGTGTGCACGGCACAACACTGGATGCAGGGGAGGTAGCCAGGCTCGTGGTTGCTCCCGACATAGACGGGGTGGTCATTGAGGTGAGCCACCTCAGTGCTATTGTCGGGGGCATCCACGAGCTGATGCTGCCTGAAGAGCCCCAAGTCAGCCGACAGTGGGCTTACCTGAAGAAGCACCTGGTGCTGAGTGACTACTCGGCTGCAGTTGTGGACACTCTTAAACATGTCCAAGGGTTTTGGCTGGGCAAAATTGATGGGGGCTATTCCCTCACCCTCACCCTTCTCCCCCAGGAGAAAAAGCGTGTATGTGACCATTTTGCCAACAATGCAGTGGCTGCCAGGGTCACTGCATTGTATATTGGGAAGGTGGTGGAAGCCTTCAAGGCAAAGTTGAGAGGGTTATCGCTAAGGGCATTAGGCCGCCCGACCTTCATGAAGGCGAACCTAAATAACCTGTCAAAACTGAGGGTGTTGCCCCAAGACCAACGCGTGGTCTTGGGGTTATTTGACCAGGTCATACAGGAGGCTGGCCTGGACCCAGAGCACAGGCTGCTCATTACCATTGGCCAGTTTGGCCAACAGCGCCCTGGTGCACTGGACGTTGGCCAGCTGGTCAATGTGGACCTGATAGTTCGTGCCAGTGTCCACGTGGCCGCGAACATCACAATGGACAGGGGCCAGAACCTCCTGTGGTCACGGGGTGGGCTGGCCAGCGTGGTCGGGCGCGGTACGTTTTGGTCAGTGTGGTCGCTGCATGAAGCGGCCAATTTCCAAAGCGACCTCAGCCACCGGCCTGTGGACATCTCACAGGATGTCCGTTCTCTGGCAAATGGAGGGAGGATTAATTTCTTCCAATTATATGCAGAGACGGCCCACGGCCACTTGGTCCCCGCGTACAGGCACCCTGTGAGTGGTGCGATTGTTGCCTGTGGGTTGCTACACCCAGACCGTCTCAAGGCAATGACGCACAGGGCCCAGGTGTACATGAACCATGCAGAGGGGCTTCTATTGAAGACCGGCGTCGAGGTGAAGGCTCGGGTGGAGCTGGTGGTCCTTTTTGAGGGTGCTGTGGTCCCCCCCATCATGGACCCAGCAGTTCTGTTTAACACGGCCAACCTCAGGCAGATGCTTGAGGCCCGCCCGCTGCTCCTGCCCTTTACCGACCTCCGTGGGCAGGGTCTCCATACGGTCGTGCATGCCGTATTGACCCTGCTCACGGAGAGGCTGCGGAGGCTATTTGGTAGCAATGGCCACATGGGGGGCTACTACGCGGCCTGGCAGGCCTTCCAGGCAGAGCTGGCGTTGGAGGAGATAGTGTATGGGTGTCCAGTCTCGCACACAGACGCCCACTACTCTGCGAGCCTGGGCACCAGCACCAGCTCGTACAGGAGCCTGACCTATGAACGGCAGTTCATAGGGCTGGCTCCCTCCTCCAGCGCCAGCTGTGACCTCTCTCCACCTCCCCTGGAGAACTGGGTGGTCGATCCTAAAACCAAACAGGGAATCAGGACCCTGTTTGGTTTTTCGGACCACCTGGAGGCGCTGCCAGGGGTTGTGGGGGCCCAAATGGTAATCACTGCCCTCAAAGATGTATATGACATCGCTCGGACAACCAGCCTGTCTAGCCTGCAGGGGAAGGAGGCCCCGGGTGTCCTGGTCGGGTCCCGGAAGTACCGAGACTTTGCAGAGAACCTGGTGGAGAAAGCCAGCTACTTCCACCGGCCCAAGGCCTTTGGCAGAGCTGTTGCCATCATGAGGGTGAGGGGCCTTGAGCCGGTGGAGTGTTTGTATGCCGGCTTGGTCCAGCTCGGCCTGCGGTACTTCCCAGAGATCAAGTACCGGGATTTGAGGGGGACCCGCAGACCGAGCTGGAACTACCTCCATTTCGTGGAGCTCCACCCCGCCAGTGTGGCGCCCTCCCTAGAGGCGACAGCTGGCGAGAGTCTGGCCGTCGTTTGTAATGAGATCGAGTGCTGGGGGCTGTCCTACTCCCAAAACCTGGAGCGCTACCGGGAGCATGGCATGCCCTGGTTGGCGGAGGTGAACCAGAGGCTCCCCGAGTGCCGGGACCCCCAAAAGAGGGTGAACCTCACAACCTATTGCTGTGCGATTGGAATGCTCATGAACGGCTCATACATTGAGTTCGCAAAATTAGAGGAGCTCACTCGCAAAATGCAATGGACGCCAAAGCAGCTGCAGGACAAGAAAGTCCTATCGAGGTTCACCCTACCCCTGCCAACCTGCAAAACGCCACTGTGGGGGCTCCACCCTTCCATCCCTTGGAAGGTGGTAGAAAAGAGGAAGGGGCTGCTGACGCAGAAGAAGGAGGAGGGGCCGGAGGAGGAGAGGGAGGACGCTGATGTCCAGGCAGTGGACATCAGCGTGGCTGATGTCCACTAACCCTAACCCTAACCCTAACCCTAACCCTAACCCTGACTAACCCTAAAAAAAAACTTTTTTACATTACTATCTAGAGCAGGGGTCTCAAACTCACGGCCCGCGGGCTGCATGCGGCCCGCCGGCGCCCCCTGTGTGGCCCGCGATGGAATTGCAAAAAAAATAAAAAATAAAATCTCATTTTTTCATGTGTCAAAACACATGATTAGCTGCCACAAATCGTCAGTGTTAATGTCAAAATGTCAGACAATATAGTTCAGAGGGGGGGAAATCAATCAAATTAATCACTTTAAACATACTGTAAGGCGCTTCAAATACTCCCAGTCTCCATATTGCTGAAGAAGAAATCATCAGTACATCTCTCAATGTCTGCATCATCATCTCTGTGGATCCCACATCAGGGATTTGGCTCTGCATTCATTAGATGGATTTCTAACCTCGCCTGCAGGCAAATACAATGGAACAAACAATCATAACCCGAGAATATTGGATACATATCTAAACAGCACATGACAAATAAGCCTGTCAAAGCCTACCCTAATCTTCATGGCTCAAAAGATACATTTGCCTTTGACAATCCTTATTGAGAGATAATGAATTACATGTCAACATTCACAAAATAGGATTCGAATGGAGTGGCATGTGTGAATGTTGGTTTTGGGTGGAAACAGAAGCCATAAAGTCTGATGTCCGTCGTAGGATATTTGATTGGTTATTGGTTTTATTGGTAATCCCCAGGCATTGCTGATGCCCCTTAAGGACATTCTCCATAATAATGAACATTTACATCTGAATATTGACATCACTGCTACAAAATAAATACCATAATATGACCTTCAATACAATACTATATCTCATATTTCAAGACAAATCCTGAAGTAAACTACAAAAAAGCAAGGTGCACTAATGGCATCTCTAAGCAATGGTAAATTGCCAAAGAAATATAACCAGTATGACAATGGCATACTCACTGTTTATTCATGATGTTGCAACCACTTCAACTTCATTCATATCGCCACGGATTTCCTGATTCGAGACAATTCCGATACACACGACGCATGGTTCCGGGTCACGCTGTGTAGTACATTGTGTAGCACTTTTCCCACTATACTAGGATGCGACTAAGCGTATAGTAGTTAGTGATGAACCGCCTATAGTACCCGCAGAACCCCAGCAACGATTGCAGGGGTCGCAAGATCAGTAGGCTGCTCCCAGTGGGTGACTACTCTGATTTTCTCTGGGTCGGTGGCTACACCAGAGGCAGACACGATATGGCCAACATACTTGACCTCAGGCTGGCAGAATTTACATTTGTCGATGGATAACTTCAGGCCATATTCCTGCAGACGGTCAAGCACGTGTTCCTCCAGTGTGCTGCCAAACACTATGAGATCGTCGAGGTACACCAGACACTGGAGCAGATTCAGGTCCCCCACAGCCTTCTCCATAAGCCGCTGAAATGTGGCTGGGGCTCCGGTGATGCCCTCCAGCGGGCGTATGAAGGCTGTTTTCTCTTTGTCTTCTTTGGCCATTGCGATCTGGTAGTAGCCATTCCTTAGATCCAATACAGAGAACCAGTGGCTCCCTGTCATGCTGTCTAACCCTGAAAACACACCGCAAGCGTCTCCTGCACGTAAGCTGCGCGGCGCGACTTTGTGCGCAGCCAGTTTTCATTAGGACACCATGTTGACAGATCTGTCAGTCCACACCGAATTGCGCGCAGCTCCGTGGACGCTCAGGGTAGCCTCGATTTCTATTTTTGTGCACGGACCCTCTGCGCCCGTGAGCGACTCTGTCAAGCTGAACAGATCAGATCAGGGCAGACACGAACAACAAAACCGGACATTCGTCAAATAAAACCAATTTCAAAGTAAAATAATGTTTATTTACGTTGTTGATTGCCCCTTTGGAAGTGTGAAAAGAGAGAGAGAGAGAGAGAGCAGTTCATCCATCTTTGGGCCGTCCATCCTGAAATACTGCAGATGCAGATCACGATCTAGCCTCAGTTCAGCAACTAGATGATGAAATATGCCAAGCTCTACCCTTCTCTGATTGATAGGATGAACCCACCATCTTCTTCTAGGGGCTCGTTGCCTGCGGAGCAACAAGTAGAGAGCAACAAGTAGAGAGCTAGGACTCGCCTTCTCTCTACAACAGCATGCACTGGGAAAACGGGAAGAGAACAGACATAAATATGATGCAATTGCATTTTATAACGCAGAAGGTAGCCATTAAAACAGTTATCCCAAACATATTACTTTATATATTTATGTCGTTATTTACTTACCCATGATAACGAAGACAGTAGATCTGGGGCAAAATATATAGCGGACGAGCAGAGCGCGCAGTAATCGTCCTGATCGAGCCATTCTTTTTCCTAGCCACAACAATTGGCGAGGCATACGGGCTGCGTGACCCTTGATAATTCCAGTACCGAGGAGTTTTTGTAGGTGACACCGCACATCATCTATATCTGCTGGTGCAAGGCCCCTTGATCGTTCTCTGAAAGGTCAAGTGTCACTGAGGCGGATGATATGTTCAACCCGTTTGGCCAATCCCACATCCCATTCTCCCAGCGAGAATACTCCAGCTCTCTCTGCTAATTTGTTAGCCAGTCTGTCTTTCCAGTCTAGGGATGGGAGACTCTCCGAAGTTGAACAGTCCAGCATCTACTGTGTTATTAGACCCCTCATCTCTCTTGAGCTGGGTTACTATTTCAGAATTCAGTAACTGTAATTGAGTTACTAAAATATAAAAAGGAATTAGTTAAATTACTAGTTCCTGCCAAAATTACCGTAAATTCCGGACTATAAGCCGCGGCTTTTTTCCCGTTTTTTGGCCCCTGCGGCTTATAGACCGGTGCGTCTTATCTATGGATTTTTTTCAGAAAAAAATTTCCAAATACATAAAATAATAATAATAAAAAAATAAAATCTCTCTTTTTTAGCACTCTTTCTACCTATAAATCCACTTCTGTTTTAATTTCCTCTGTTGCCCTCTTTTCACCACACCGCGGACACTGTGTGCAACATAACATAACACAAAGGTGTTGTGTTATGTTGTTTTGTTGAAATGTTACGCTAATACGGTAAATGGGAGCTTCATCAAACAGCCAACAATCCCCTCTGTGCGTGAACCCTTACATATGGTAATTACGGTAAGCAAAGTTCATCAGCCCGGAACCACAACAAGACGAGCAGTCTCTCTCTCACTCACCATGGGGAAAGTACGAAGAAATTCTCACGATGCAGCGTTCAAGCTGAAAGCAGTCGAACTCGCACTGAAAGAGGGGAATAGAGCAGCCGCGCGTACTCTGGACGTAAATGAATCGATGGTGAGACGTTGGAAAAAGCAGCAGGAGGAACTTTCTCAGTGCAAGAAAACGAAAAAGTCCTTCAGAGGCCACAAAAGCAGATGGCCGGAGCTTGAGGATTGCCTTGAGGACTGGGTGTTGACCCAGCGAGCAGACGGCCGAGGCGTCTCCACGGTGCAGATCCGACTGAAGGCAAAAACGGTAGCCACCGAGATGAAGATTGAACATTTCCTAGGTGGGCCATCTTGGTGCTTTCGTTTCATGAAGCGAAAGGGACTGTCTGTCAGGGCGCGGACGACTGTCTGCCAACAGCTTCCTCCTGACTACCAGGAGAAAATCGCGAGCTTCGGCGAATACACACAAAGGAAGATCAAGGATTATTCCATCGCACCGGAGCAGATCATCAACATGGATGAAGTGCCCTTGACGTTCGACCTGCCACTCACTCGCACTGTGAACAAGAAAGGTGAATCGTCGATCACGTTGAGAACCACAGGTCACGAGAGAACCAATTTCACCTGTGTTCTAGGATGCACAGCATCTGGCGCAAAGCTCCCGCCCATGGTGATCTTCAAGCGGATTACCATGCCGAAAGAGAAAATGCCAAGTGGTATCGTCGTGAAAGTGAACAAAAAAGGCTGGATGATGGAAAGTGTAATGAAGGAGTGGTTGTCCCAGTGCTACGTCCAGCGCCCTGGAGGTTTCTTTCGCCAAAAGAAAGCGTTGCTCGTCCTGGACAGCATGAGGGCTCACATCACCGATTCAGTCAAAGCAGCCATCAAGACCACCAACAGTATCCCAGCTGTGATACCTGGGGGCACGACCAAACACCTCCAGCCACTCGACATCAGTGTCAATCGGGCATTTAAAGTGGCGCTGCGCATGGAGTGGGAGACGTGGATGACGAGCGGTGACAAGTCATTCACTAAAACAGGGCGCATGAGGAAGGCAACCTTCGCACAAGTTTGCCAGTGGGTCCTGACAGCCTGGAGGAGTGTGAAGACATCCACGATCACCAACGGGTTCCGAAAGGCTGGGCTGCTGCGTGACGAAGAGGAGGACGCCGCCACAGCTGAGGGCCTTCAGAGGCTGTTCGATTCCGACAGTGACGAAGAGGAGTTCGTTGGTTTTGAGAGCGACAACGAAGGAGAGAGAGGAGTGGCTGACGAAGCCACCCTGAACCTGTTCGTTTCCGACACTGAAGTTGAGGACTTTGCTGGTTTCAGTACGGAGGAAGAAGAGGAAGACGAGGAAGACGAGGATTAGTGACTTTACTTTGACTATGTTTACAGCCGTTTGCTGCACCTTCACCTAAAAGATGAAGAGAAGGATTACAGTACGGTACATGTTTACGTACGTATATTGAAATGTGATCTTAAAAAGAGACATGCAGCACCTTATCCTTTGAGGATTGTTTTTTGTTTTCCAGTTACGGTATTTACTGCACCTTAACCTTTTGAGAATTGTTTGATTGTTTTTACAGCACTTTATCCTTTTGAGGATTGTTTTATTATTATTATTATTGTTTTATTTTTTATAGCTACGGTATTTATTTTGTTTAAATGTTAATAAATGGGAGTTTATAGCCTATAGCCTACCCTACCGTAATGCTTGTTTTGTTGAATAAATGGGAGCTTCCCCAAACAGCGATCTCTTTCCCGACATTCCTCTCTGTGCACGAACCCTTTCATATGGTAATTAAACATCAAAACACCCGCGGCTTATAGTCCGGTGCGGCCTATAGAAGAAAAAAATAGTCAATTTTGGTGCTGCGGCTTATAGACCGGTGCGTCTTATAGTCCGGAATTTACGGTAGTTAAGTTACAGTACTAGTTACATAGCAGCCTAACTAGTTACTCAAAAAAGAAAAACACACATTGATGTACACATGTCCGTGTGCTATAACAAATATTGTACATAAATAATGTCGCCAAGTAAATGCATTTGACTGGATGATAATTACCAAAAACACTTCGACAATGGGTTAAAATTTGCCCTTACGTTACTGGAACTTCCGGCGGAAGCTATCTGTCACGTCACGTGACGATCCGGAACCAGTCATAACACTGCTTTCGGGCATTTTAAAATAACGACGCGCCATCAGATTCTCATTAAAAAAAAGCGGAAGAAGAAGATTATCGTCCATCCACAGTTCCCCGAGCAGAGAGCGAGGACAAATAAATCACTGAAACAACAGCAACACACAACGTATTTTCTTAAAAGGCCCACCATCATGACCCACGGCAACTCGACGGTCCCAACCGAACAGCTTCAGGCGGGTCCGTCAGCTCTGACAGTGCAGTGCAGTGGAAGCTTCTCCCTGTCTCCAGACAGGACAGGATGGCAGCTCCCTCCTTCCCAGAAGAGACGCGGCCCATCAGAACTGCCAATGTTTTCACCATGAACGACTATTGGAACAGAATCGACAAGCTGGAGAAAGAGAACTGTAACCTGAAGATGCGCATTTGCTATCTGGAGGAGGGCAACGGGCAGACAATGTAATAACTCCAGCGAGGACATATTAAAAAGCATCTGGTCTGGCTGGAGAGGCAGGACGATCCCAGCGGTTCCATTTATGTAGCGCTTTCCCCGCTATACTAGGATGGGAGTAAGCGCCCTGGGTCCTTTTATGTAAAACCCAACCCCTATTTATGTCATGTGGTGTTTTAACCCTAATAAAATATAACTTAAAAGTATGGTAGTGTATATGTGTAATATTTTAATCTTTGACCTTGAATTTTAACCCCTCTGCTTGTAAACCTATTTATTCTATTTATTTATTCATTACACTGACAAAAAGGGATTTTTATATACAAAAATATAACGTATTTATTTTAGTTAAACATGAAATAAAATAAACACTGTGTTCTTTTTTCCACTCAAGGTGAGTCAATCAACCTGTATGTATAGGTTATGTACCGGACTGTAAAATATGTGTGTCAGAGGCATACAAATGCATAAGTTATGCATGTGCTATACTTTTTTGTCCCCCCCTCTTAGGATGTCCCTACCACGGGGGTCACAAATTCAGACCCCTTTTGCACGCCTGTGCAAACTTCTTACTCAATACCTACAGATGGAGAGGCAGAACATCCTCTCCAGGATGAGAACAGGGAAAGAGGACACCCTGGCCGCTAGGAAAATTAGGGCCTTGGAGGAGCAGATCACTTCTGCAGATCAAAACAGGTGGCCGGAGGCCAAGCAGGTGGCCCTGAAGAGGATTACAAAAAGATATAGGGATGGCGTGGCCCGAGCGGCACTTTCGGCCTTCACGAGGCTGGAGCGGCTCAGGGCCTCGTCCGCCGCTCCCCCAGCCCAGGAGGCGGTGGATTTTGACGCCATCCTGAACTGAGCATCAGGCCTGGTTTCTTTGGACGTTTGAATAACGCCACCTATAGACGTGCCCGTTTAGGGATTTTTTTATACCTTTATATTTTTTATTTCCTTAATTTCTTTACTTTTGTTTTCAAAAAAATGTGTGCTCCTTTCATGGAGATGATAGTACCCAAAAAAATCACAAAAAATAAACATTCTGTTTTGGTAAACAATGTTTGGGATCTCTTCCTTGGGGAGGGGATTTGACTCTGGAGAACTTGATATGCTTACAGTTTTTTCGTTGATCGACATTCACACCCATTAGTGCGGGGCTTGCACTGGCATACTCACGGGGTCCATTATTGAAACTCTGGGGGACTTGCTGCGATCCACTCGCGGACGCTCGAGCGTCTTAACTAGGGTCGTGGGAGGGGGACTTTTGAGAACCTCTGGGTGAACCAGAGGAGACTGCTACAGTCCATCAAAATATCGCCGGGCTTAGCCGGGCGTTTGGGGTTGAAGATAATCTTATACAAAAAATATTTTGTAATAAAGATTAAGTTTAACAGTATATGTGCATATAGGTACATGCAAATTTTATGCATGTGCGGGTATGAGTGTATGTGTGTACATGACAACAGTTTTTCTTAGTCTCCTTTCTCTCTTCTCTCTTCTTATTATTAGTTTTATTTTTAATTTTTAGTTTTAGTTTCAATTATCATTAATTATTTCACTAATGATAATGATTAGTGTTAATGGTAATTTTAAAAGGATAAACTCATCAGAGGTTAATGCTCGTTGAGATATGCGATGGCCCGTGTATTTTCCGCTACCTCACTGAAGGGATTCTGTCCAGGGGTCAGTTTCGGGCGTAACTGGATGAGTATGAAACCCGAGGTAGTTGAGTCTTAACCAAACCCTAACCAACCTGTGCCCCGGATTGCTGAGTCATTTTACCGTATTTGTGATGAGCTTCCTTCATAGTCTATGTAAATAGTAAAATACTAATTTTCTTTGGAATACAATGGGAGATCCTTGTTCCCATTCACCATTTTGTCTGGATGAGGGATAGCTCAACACTTAGGTGTCGGCCCCTCACACCAGCAGGTTGCAAGTTCTCAGCCCGTCGGCACAAACAGTTTTGGTAAAAAATGAGTCAGAAATGAGAACATTTGAAGGGGGATGAAATATTTTTATATTTTAAGGTTTATTAACATCTTTTGGAGGTGTTCTTCGCATTATTACCCGTTAATGGTGCAGTCTCTCAATTAGTTCCTCTTCTCTCTCCCTCCCTTTGCTCTTCTTTGTAGACATTGAGTCATCATGCAGGGAGCTACAGACACCACGGGAATGAATCCTTTTCAGATGGCCGGCAGGCATCTGTTCAATCTTCTGAGGGCTACGCACAACCTGCAGCAGATCCAAGAGGGGTGGCATCACTCCTACCTACCTTCAGAGGGTTAAGAGTTGGTTGACCACCGCCATAAAACCAGCTAACCCCACGACGGATACAACTAACTCTTTTAAAGGCAATGCCAATGAGTGGTTAAAGAGCGCTTTGACGACTCTGGAAAGACATTATCAAACAATGAAGGCGGATTTGGAAGTGTGCATTTCCCTCATTGTCGCTAAAATAGATGATTGGCCCCGGGCTTGGGCCATAGCCCTTCGGTGGATAGGAAGGAAGAACTATACAGTGGCACCAGAGGTCTTTCAGCTAGTGGTGGCCCACCTGCATTCCTTAGGAATAACATTAGTGGCCCCAACAGCGGAGGAACTAAAGTCCACTAGACAACAGATATTGACCTCGGAACCACAACGACAGGCAGGTCCTTATGGCCCTCAATCCTGGGGAGCTCCCCCGGGTGGACCATTTGCACCTTATGGACCCTACTGGGACCCATCACGTCAATAAGGAGGCCCGTTCTGGGACCCCCGTTGGTTTGGGACACCACCACGACGGGGAAACAACCGTCCCCCACGTCGTGGGGGACAGATGAACAGGGGAGGGGGAGCGAGGCCGTCCTCTGAACAATTAGAGCAGGTACAGGCGGGACCTCCTGAACCTACAAACCAACTTTCAAAATGAAAGAAAAAGCAACAGCAGAAGAAAAACGCTAAAAAGGCTAAGTTAACTATTGCTTCACTTGTCACTCTCGAGACTGGAGGAGATGAATCCTCTTCAATTTCTGTGGGTCGAAATATTAGCAGTGACATTCTGATAAAGCCCTCCATGTTAGATGGGGGAACTCAAACAGGAGTAGTGGATGTGGAGCAACCAGGGCCCTCTGGGACTAGTGTAGTTCCTCTTGGACACGCACCGCCTTTGTCACCCCATGTAATTTTACAGAGGAAAGACATTTCCATAACTGTAAGACCAAAAGTTAAGCTCAGCCCTGACCCTAACCCACAACCTAACCCCAGCGTCAACCCACGGCCGAACCCCAGCCTCGACCCCTACCCACAACCTAACCCTAGATCGGGTTCTATTCCTAACCCTAACCCCAGCGTCGACCCCTACCCACAACCTAACCCTAGATCGGGTTCTATTCCTAACCCTAACCCTAACCCCAGCATCAACCCACAGCCTAATCTCAGCCTCGACCCCTACCTACAACCTAACCCTAGATCGGGTTTTATTTCTAATTTCTATTCTAACCCTAACCTGAGTCCTATTCCGAACCCTAACAAAGGAAAGGACCCCTTGCTTAACCCTATACCGGGCTTGAGGGAGGGTTATAATCTCAGGTCATCTCCAAAGACAATCATTACTAACCTAACAGTAAACACTGAGTTTTCTACCACCTCCCCTCAAGAAGTGGTTACCCCAGTAATATTACCAGAAGTTTGGGCAGGTACTGTGCCACAACCAAAAAGAATGGAGATACAGAGGCGACCTCACAGGTCTCCTGTCTCAACTTCCCCTTTGATCCAGGATAATGAGAGTGAGAGAGATATGGATCTGTTAACGGATATTAATCTCACCACACAGGAGGCAGACCAGCTTTTCGAGCTTCTGACCCCTAACCGTTGGGAGGGGGATGCAGAGGCCCGAGAAATTGTAGAGCCGGAAGTATCTATAATAGAAGTTCCAGATACGGCCGTGAGTGTTTCTACATTCTACATGCCAAGCAGAGGTCATACTATTTCACCTACTTCCTCGGTCAGATCTCCATCACCGGTAGCACGCACACCGGGCCCCAAGGCTCTTTATTCTAAACACCCACATTTGGACAATAAATGGGACAACTGGGACCTAAACCCAGTCCGTAAAGTTGTGATTATGGGTGATTCCAATGTGGGCAGGCTCCCAGCCATCCGCGACCCAAGAGTTCAAGTGGATTGCTTCCCGGGTGCAAAGATCAGCCATATGCGTCATATGATTCAGTATAGAGTACCTATCAATCATCTAGTGGAGAAAATCCTGATCTCCATAGGAATTAATGACAGGAATAAAATCAACAGAGGAATCCACTATTCAAACATGGATGATCTGATTTATTGGGCGCACAAAAAGTTTCCTTCAACGCAGATCTTTATCCCCATGATTAGCTTCTGAAAATTACTGCCTGAAAGGGAGAGAGGGGTTTTGACCGACCTAAATGAGTACATCTCAAATCTGGCTGACAAGATTGACCTGTTACACGAAAGCAACCTTGTCACCACACCAGACAATGTTCATTGGACGGCTGAAAAGATGTGGGCCCATTGGCGCATTTTTTTACGGATGTGGTCCATAGAAATCCCACCCCTGTCGACGTAGACAGGTCAATTGTCAACTTATCTTCCTATATTCTAAATAAGGAAGAAACCTCTCTTTTAAGGAGAGGGTTATATTTCATTCCCACCCCTGACAGATATCCACAAAGGAGCACATTTAACATAAATATGGCAGCGTACCACAGGAGACTCAAATTAGCGTTTCTCTTCCAGGGGGAGGAGATTAAAAAGGGCATTCCATTTCAGTATCCATCCGACTTTGTTCCACATCTGGCATACATGCCATTGGAACTACTTAATCTCATAGATCTAGATAAATTAAAAAGCAGGGAGATTCCAGAATCCAAAGAAACAGAAAATATAACAGAGGCAGAGCGAGTAGATTTGTCATTATGTATGGTCTCTAGTTGTTTTCATACATATTGTTTCCAACCAGTACTTTATTGTATTCACCTGACCATGTAACCACAGCTGTAACCCATCGTGCTTGATTGCATTGGAATTAATTGTATCATGTGACCTGACCTGTATGTATTTAAGATGGCGTCTCACAGTCCTTTGCCAGTCTGATGAAGAGCTTTGCTCGAAACGTCACTTTTTTGTTGGGTGTTTGAAATAAAAAACACAAACTAGGAGCCCTTGCAGTGTGCGAGCTTTTTATTCATTTTTCACTTATTGTTCACCTTTGAGCTCACCACCTGCCCAACTTGGATTTTGGATGTGCGTGTATCCTCTCTGAAGAGGTTAAAATTAACACACACATCTAGTGATCCAAAAATTATCCCACTAATGAGGTCCTCTTTACTCAGTATGATGAAACGTATGATGAAAATAACATAACGGAAAGGAACTATAATTAATGGTATTGGTTACACCTGATTTACTTCCTGCTTTTACCACCTGAAAAGAGTTGCTGTTAAATGGGTGCATCCAATAACAGTAGTGGACAAATTTGTTACTATAGTCTAAAATTGAAGCAATGTTAAAACCATTCAACTAACTGTAGGACATGTGAAAGTTTCATATTTTTCCCAAGCATACAGCATTTAGCTGTAATTGGTTATTTCTCCCATTAATCTCCAGGTTCCATAGTGATACAAATCAAACTGGTGTTAATCAGTTAAGTATACATTGCGATAAGTTGACTGTCTTTCAGATGCTGTAGTGGGCTTAGTAGTAGTAGTAACTACTAGTAGTAGTGGGCCAAAAATAAGTAGCTATCCGGCGTCGAAACCAGACGACCAGGCATCCATGTATCAAGGATGTCATGCTAGCTTGTCGGGTTTCTGTGGGTACACATGGATCTCCTCTTTACAGATAAGGCAACATTAACATAGTTTTTTCCTGTATACTTGCATCACTGATAGCTAACGTTAACTAACAATTGCTAAGCTTGCCTGACTAGCTAGCATTAGCTAAACTAGCTGAGCTAACAATAGAAGCCTGCTGCACATTGGACCAGTTTGTCTGTTCTACAAACTGAGAAAACGTTATAAGGTTGTTGGAAAAGGATATATTTTGTGTTTAGCGTAGCCTACCGTCTGATGGTCCAGGTCCGTCTCTCGTTTGGATTTTCCACGCTGCAGCTGCGACAACTTTTTTTTTTACCGTTATTTATACAGGGGGAGTCTCACTGAGAGCAATGCTCTCTTTTTCATGAGCGTCCTGTTCACATTCACACACACATTCTTAAGTGGAAACTGACCAGTACAACCACAGTCTGATCTGCTGGCCACTGATCAGCTCCACTGGAGCGGATGGGGTTAAGGGCCTTGCTCAAGGGCACCTCAGTGGTGATATAAAAAGTGATATAATTGTCTGGGTACACTCAAAGAATGAAAACAGGGCATCAGTTTGATCAGCAAACTTGAAATATCTTAGCATTATGTGACCGGGCCCAGTAGGAGAAAGAGCTTGTCTTACAGTATACCACCTGGCTCCAACCAAATACTTGGGCCTTCACACAATGTTAAATTTCAGAGGTTACAGACAGAGCGGGAGACGTGTGTAACCGCTCTGTCATGTGAGCTAGGTCTCTTGGTGGAGTGGTTAGTGTCTTTGACTCCAAAACTCGTACGGAAAGCCACAGTTGCTAGCTTGACGGAATTCAACGCACAACACAACACAACAAACATTTACATTGTACCAACTAAACATAGGTTAGGTAGCTAACGTTAGTTACACATTCCCAACCAACCTCCGTGGCGTTAGCTGGTCAGTTTTCAACAAGTTTCTGGACGGGACTGCTATGGACCAGCAGGGGGACACCTCGGCATTCCGAAATGTCGGCACTCCGAAATACCGGCATTCCGACAAAATTCTAACCCTAACCTCGCCATTGCGAAAGAACCCTCCCCCAGACCCTAACCCTAAACCTAACCTCTCCCACCCCCCACGCCTAAGCCTAACCTAACCTCTCGGCGAAACATTTTTTGGAGATAAAAAAGGGCCGCCTCTCCGAAAGCATAGAAGTCAATGATCGGAATGCCGACACTTCGGAATGGCGAGGTGTCCCCGACCAGCAGGCTACCTCTCACTGCCTCCTGCCTCCTAGATGGCGGGCCAGAAAGAGAAGCAGACCTGCATCTGGGAAAGCCATGCAGCTGTGTCCTGCTTGTGGGTGGAAGAAGGTGACGACCCTCAGAGGCCTCCACATCCATCAGGGACGGATGCGATGTCTCAAAAGCCAGGCCAGGAGCACCAGAGACGACATTGGTCGAGAGGGGCCAGTAGGCATGGGTGAGGAAGGAGTGGACCGAGCTCCATCACGCTTAGTGATGGGTTTGTCCATGACAGTGACTCCTTCAGGCAAAGATCCTGCCCCAGAGCACGAGGCCCGACCCAATGAGCCCTCCCAGACCCATGCACCCGATAAGCCTGGACTGCTGCCAGAACCTGAACCCGGGACTGAGTCTCCAGCTCGCTCCAGCAGCCCAAAGAGGAAGCGAGCACCAGAGCCTGAATCGCCCGCTCAAGCTCCAGCTCGCTCCAGCAGCCGAAAGAGAAAGCAAGCGGAGGTGAGTGAACCTGCGAAGAAGTCGAAGCCCTCTGCTCCCGAGTCGGCCTCTTGGATTATGAAGGCCACCCCAACGAAGCCATGTATGTATTTAAAGATGGCGTCGTCCTATGTCACACTGTCTGAGGAAGGGCAGGGTGCCCGAAACGTTACCTACCGGTGTTAAATAAAAACACTCAACTGGAGCCTTGCAGTGTGCGAGCTTTACTTTCTTTCCCACCCCAACGAAGCGCCACTGCAGCAATGAGGTATATGAGGTGTACTACACCTCCAAGAAGCCCGTCCTCAGCCCCATCATCGAGAGCCCCACCACGGAGAGCCTGACCTCCACCCGTCCATCCCCCACACCGCAGAAGCCCGTCCTCAGCCCCATCACTGAGAGCCTGACCTCCACCGGTCCATCCCCCACACCCAAGAACACCAGCTCCAGGAATTGCACAGAGGTGCAGGCTGTGCTGGACAGTCCAGCAGATGTGAGTGGGGTGGTCATGGAGAAAGAAGAGGAGCCCAGGAAGAAGTTCACCATTGAAAGCTTCGTGCTACACAAGGTCCTCGGGAAAGGCGCCTTTGGCAAGGTGTGTCTAGCGGAGCTCAAAGGGACAGGGCAGTTCTTTGCCGTCAAGGCTCTGAAGAAGGATGTGGTAGTAAAGAAAGACAATGTGGAGAACACCATAGTGGAGAGGAGGGTCCTCGCTCTTGCCTGTGGACACCCCTTCCTCACCCACCTTCACAGCACGTTCCAGACAAAAGAGAGCCTTTTCTTCGTGATAGAGTTTCTGAGCGGAGGTGACCTGTTTTTCAACCTTTTTCAACCCAAGAGATTTGACCTGCAGAGATCAAGATTCTACGCAGCAGAGATAATCTGTGGCCTCCAGTTCCTGCATGCAAAAGGAATTGTGCACAGGGACCTCAAGCTGGAGAATGTGCTGCTGGACAAAGACGGGCATGTAAAGATAGCAGACTTTGGCCTTTCTAAGGAGAACATCCAGGTCTCGCGGACCTCCACCTTCTGTGGGACCCCTGAATACATGGCCCCCGAGATCCTGCTGGGTCAGATGTATGGCACATCAGTGGACTGGTGGGCATTTTGAGTACTGCTCTACCAAATGCTTATTGGTCAGGCACCGTTCCACAGCAGAGACGTCCCTGAGGTGTTCAGGTCCATCCTCAGCCACACGCCTGATTTACCCCGTTGGCTGCACACACATGCCAGAGCAATCCTGGCCAAGCTGTTTGTGAGGGTGCCTAAGTGGAGGTTAGGGGTAACCAGCAGGTCCGGCAATATCAGGAGTCACAACTTCTTCAGCCGGACCGACTGGACGGCTCTGGAGCAAAGGCAGGTGGCGCCACCCTTCAGGCCGAGCGTGAAGTCAGCCAGCGACAGTCAGAATTTTGACAAGCAGTCCCTGGACGAGGAGCCCAGGCTGCTGAGCAGAGGCTTTTCATTCGTGAACCCAGGCATTGCCCCCACCCCTGCACAGTGACCACTCCACAGACTCAAGGGGTGTGCAGGACTGTTTTTTTAATCCCGCTCCTGCTCGCTCCAGCTGGATTTCTGACCATTACCGGTCCTGCAACGTGTGCGTCACTGACGCGGTGTCACTGCGCCAACGTGATTACCATCCGCTCCCGCAAGAATTGCATTGGGTCCCGACTCCCGCGGGACGCATGGGAGTCCTGTCCCGTTGCACCCCTCTACCACAGACCACTTGCAAGCTACCAGCCAACAACTCAGAACCAGCACCAGCACTTACAACACAGAGACAATAGACCAGGCATGTCCAAGGTCCGGCCCAGGGGCCAACGATTTTAAACGGTCCGTGTCTTGTCTCTCAAAATATACTTATATGTGGCCCTCCACACAGTATATACTTATATGTGGCCCTCCACACAGTATATACTTATATGTGGCCCTCCACACAGTATATACTTATATGTGGCCCTCCACACAGTACTGGTTATTATGCCTACGCCGGCGATAGCCAGGCCGGAGGCATTATGGATCCGGGTTGTCCGTCCGTCCGTACGATGTTCGTAAACGTGATATCTGAGGAACGCCTTGACGGAATTTCATCAAATTTGCCTTGAACATCCACTTAGCCCCAAGGATGATCTGATTAGATTTTGGTGGTCAAAGGTCAAGGTCACTGTGACCTCTCGAACGCCATTTTCAAGGTTGTTAATGCGATATCTCAGGAATGCCTTGGCGGAATTTCATCAAATTGGCCTCAAACATCGACTTAGACTCAAGGATGAACTGATTAGATTTTGGTGGTCAAAGGTCAAGGTCACTGTGACCTCTCAAATGCCATTTTCAAGCTTGTTAACGTGATATTTCAGGAATGCCTCGATGGAATTTCATCAAATTTGCCTCAAACATCGACTTCGACTCAAGGATGAAGTGATTAGATTTTGGTGGTCAAAGGTCACTGCGACCTCTCCAATGCCATTTTCAAGCTTGTTAACGCGATATCTCAGGAATGCCTTGACAGAATTTCATCTAATTTGCCTCAAACATCCACTTGGACTCAAGGATGAACTGGGCTTAATTGAGAATACGTCCCTGGTTATTAAACCAGCGGACAAAGGATCTGCAGTAGTGTTAATGGACAGAGTTGATTATGTGGCGGAGGCCAACCGCCAATTAGAAGATAAGAATTTTTATAAACCCCTATCGGACCCCATCTATCTGGATTCAGTCCCAGTCATTAATAATATTCTGGACATATTGATGAAAAAGAAATTTCTCACATACAAACAAAGAACTTACCTCAACTTGTCCTTAGAAGCCAGAGAGCGAAGGTTTTACCTTCTGCCAAAAATACATAAACCCAGGATTCAATGGCCACTGTCGGGCAGAATCCCACAGGGTCGCCCGATAGTGAGTGACTGTGAATCAGAGTCATATCACATCGCAGAATACATAGACTATTTTCTCAACCCTCTGTCAATACTACATAGTAGCTACTTAAAAGACACATATGACTTTTTGGACAAGATTAGTCTTATTGGAATGGAAAAAGATTATTTTCTCTTCTCCCTGGACGTGGACAGCCTCTATACGAACATCGAAACGGATCGGGGCATGAGGGCGGTCAAATCCATTTTTGGCAAACATCCGGATTCTAAAAGACCGGATGAAGAATTGTTAAAACTGTTGGAGATCAGCTTGACTCAAAATGATTTCCTTTTCGATGGCCATTACTATTTACAGGTCAAAGGAACAGCTATGGGCAAGAAGTTTGCACCCTCATATGCAAACATTTACAGTATATGGCAAATTGGGAGGAAGAAGTTCTGAGTGAGTGTGCCAGGCTCCCGGTATGTTATTTCAGGTTCCTGGACGACATATTTGGAATTTGGTCTCATTCATTAGAATACTTTCATCAATTCATGGCAAAACTAAATGCACATCATCCCTCCATAAAATTAAAATCAGAAATCCACAGCCATACAATAGATTTTTTGGACGTCACCATTTATAAGTCAGAGAACTTCCGAGATGGGGACAGACTGGAGACTAAGGTGTATTTTAAACCTACAGACTCCCATGCCCTCCTACACTATGGGAGCTTCCATCCAAAACACACATATAGGGGTTTAATTAAATCACAACTGCTCAGATTTAAACGCATTTGCACCCGGGACAGCGACCGCATTGAGGCAACTCGAATACTATTCAAGGTCCTAAGACACAGCAGGGGTTATCCTAGGAGGCTTCTTAAGGAAGTAAATAAGGATGTATTTAAAAAGGATCATTCAGTTATCCCCACAGCACATCCTGATCCTCCTGAAAAGTTGATTCCCTTTGTGGTCAAATATTCATCTTTCACGGCACGCGCAGGCCATTTGGCAATCAGACGATTCAAAAAGGGTTCCTCCGTATATAACCCCCCCACTAAAAAAAAACATGCAGAAGATCAGATCGTCATCGTCATCCGACCAGTGACGACAACATCCGAAGTTGGTCCCCGGGCGCTGTACGAGAAAGCGACCACTGCTCCTGGCCTGCCCCCTGGAGGAAAGGACAAGCCTGGATGGGTCAAATGCAGAGGACATATTTCACCGGCCACCATCAGCATGAGTGTGTGTAGTGGCCGCATGCATGTGTTGTAGTGTGTTCGTGTGACAATAAAGACGGGCTGCCATCTGAAATTGTTGAAATCGTTGTTAAAAACAGACTAAAACAGACACCCTACCATTTATTTTATTTTATTTCATTTAATTACACATATTGAGACACTTTTCTGAGACTGAACTAATCCTATATTTCTACTGAATCTACTGAAATCACAGTTATGTTATGTTGTCTTTTATTCACACTTTCTTGTATCTCTTTTTATAGTGCAATAAACTATTATTTTCATCTTCACATAACATAAGAATGTCCAAACAGTAATATGCAATATTCAAATTAATATTCAACATTCAAATTGAACATTTCCTTCATTAGCCATTAACCTTCAGCATCTGCCTATATGACTGATGACAGTGACGTTCAAAATAAACATCAATAAACATTACATTGGGACATGCCTTTGCTTTATATTACCAAACTTCAAACTAAAAACAAAGGAAAGCCTGTATATCTAACACTCCCATCAAGAATGTAATAAATCATCGTTTACCATCAGCATTCTATGTCTGATTTACAACTGTACTGATATAACAAAATGAACAAACGCAAATGACAATAAAAGGTATCGTCTTCAGGCAGTCTGAGGGCGGTAACATGCTGGATGACAACCCACAAAACTGGTGGTCTTTGGAAATGGACAGCTTGCTCACCGCCCCACTGGTGTACAACACAGGAGAAGATTCTAAGGAAAGCTCTGAGCAGTCAGCACTGCTGGGTCAGGAGATTCAAGACTGGATCGACCTGTTGTTGTGTTAAGCCTGAGGCTTTATTGTGTTTTTATCCTCGGTGATTGTCTGTCTCTGTATTTGTTGACATTCACCATATAAAGTCAATCAATCAATCAATCAGTTGAATACAAATCAGCAGGAGGAGCATGCTGAGCAGATCGAGGACTACAAGGCACAGGTGGCTGACCTGCAGCACTCCCTAGACTGAGGCTGAGAAACATAAAGCCTCGGATCTCCTGACTCAAAACCAGCTGCTGCAGCTCAATGAGGAGAACCTTTTGAGGCAGAGTTTGAATGCACAGCAGAGCGAGGTTAGCCAATTGGAGACCAACAATATGCAACTGTATGAAGGGCTCATCCAGGCAAATAAGGCCAATGAAAAGTTGTCAAAAGAACTGGAGGATGCCAAGTACCAGAACAAGATCCTGTCTTGTGAGTTGAAGGCGAACGAGAATGTACCATCGCGCACTGTTTGGGGAGGGGAATTACCCCACCGGGAGGGCTGAGGCCTGGCGTAGAATAGCTGCCAGCGTCAGCTCGGCTTCTGGCATTGTCAGAACACCAGAGCAGTGTCACAAAAAACATGACACTGTCAGACGCCGAGCTAAAGAAAAGCTGGCACCCTCTCGCCGGTGTCCACCCGCTATGCCGGCCTTAGGTTTAGGGGAGAGTCGGAACAGCAACATGGAACCCTCTCGCCGGGCCCAGAGCCAGACCGGCGGGGGCCCCTCTCAAAATGACCCCGACACGGAGCTGAGCCCCAGTGAGGAGCTGACTGCAGCCAGCATCCCCCCGGAGATGGTGGGGGGTTTTGGGGGACCACAGGTGGGCGGTAAGTAATCCAATTAAGTCTTCATTTATTCCCTTTGTTTAATTATAGGAATAATACCATACTAATCCAATAACAATCGATAATCATATAGGCTAGCGGGAGACTACCACACTATCATTAGAACCTATCAATAAATGTGTATTCAGTACAGAGTAATCAGCAGTGTCCGGTGTGCGTAATGACTGCAGGCAAATTTGTTGGACACGTGCTTTGCGCACGGATGGGATCAAGCACACCATTGTGGAATGGAGCTCCTGTCAGAACAGCAGACGTAGTAGAGCTAATCAGTGCAAATATTCACATAGAACAGTCTTCATTCAGAGTCGGTGACAAGCAGATTGAGTGCTCATACAATTATCTTATTTACAGCAGTGCACATGGACACCACTGAGTCGGAGGGCGAGGGCTCCCCTCCCATCCTCCGGGACCATCAGGGGGCGAGCGCTCCCCTCAACCGGGACCGTCAGTGAGCAGCGGCGCCCGCTCCCGCAACCGGCCTGGGTCGCCAGGGACAGGCCGCTCCAGGACCGGCCGCCTGCATGCGGAGAGCGAGCGCTTCCTCCAGCTCCAGGAGGCCGGCTTCAAAATCATGGAAGTCGGTTTCAACCGTCTGGAGGCCGACCTCTTGGGGCTGAGGGAGGAGCTCTCCCGCGGCCTCCGGGAGGTCAGGGACGAGAAGATGCAGGACGGCCACCTGGGGCGGCTCACTCAGGCGGTCCAGGACTGGGCGCGGGGCACGGCGGCTGCTGCTGCGGTTGCTCCTCCACCACCGCCGCGGCCGCAGTCAGCTCCACCACTCCACGACCCGCCTTCGCCACCACCAGCGCTGCTCCGCTCCCCAAGCCGCTTGCGTGAAGCCCAGCGTCCTGTCAGGAGGAGGGGACGGCCCCGTGGAGGGAGAGGAGAAAGAAGAGGACGCCCTTATTAATTTAATCTTTTGCTTTGTCCGAATTGTTTATTTCATATTTTCTTTTGAATTATATAGCCTAATTAAATATCCCCCTCCCTTGAGATCGTTTTGTGTCCAGTCTTTCTTGCACTTAATGTAGGCTACATGGGGTATTTCCCAAAAAGTGGAAGAGTAATTTAAATTCAAAGCTTAAAATGCATTACACTACACCCATGTGAACAAAACAGTTTGCTTACCATGCTATCTCACCAGGGGGTCATCCCTATGTTCCCCGGGTCCTATGTTCCCCGTTTTTGTGGGACCGGGGAACATAGAAAGCCTTTCTATGAACTTAGGTTTAGGCGTGGGGGTGGGAGAGCTTAGGTTTTGGGTTAGGGTCTGGGGGAGGTTAGGTTTAGGCATGGGGGGAGGTTAGGTTTGGCGTGGGGGCTGGGAGAGGTTAGTGAAAAACGGGGAATATAGAACCCGGGGAACATAGACATGATCCCCTCACCAGCCTGCCTGCCAGCTCATCCCGAAGCGCCCGTGCTCTGCTTCGTTGGGCCCTCCTCCCCTCGGCACACGCATTCAGCTTCACGCCTCACAATGTCCTGTAATGTCCCCTCTTCAATGTCAACGAGCAATCCTTCACGCATGGCAATGTTATGCAACACACAACATGCCACGAAGAATGCAGCGACTTTCTGAGGGGTGTATTGTAATGTGCCACCTGACTTATCCAAACATCTGAATCGCATTTTAAGCAATCCAAACGTTCTTTCTATGACAGCGCGTGCTCTCCGGCTCTCCACCTTAATTTCAGTAGAAAGTTTATAATTTGTGGTTTTCTGTATTGCCACCAACAATTTAGGCGCCGCGCACATCCAGTTGCTGGACCAAAGAAGACGTCAGTATGAAAGGACTGAGTCTGCACACTGTTAGCTCCCATTTTGCTCATTTATTTCCTGTGTGTGACGTTTGGACTGGAGCTCACGCTCTTCTTCAGACATAAAACATGTGCTGCCTGCATACTTGCACCAATTCAAATTCCTCATTTGGAATATTTACTTGTCACAATTGGTGTAATGGTGGCGTGTGGACCCAAATGCAGACAGAAGGGAAGCAGCAGCTGGATTTCAGGGGCAAGTAGACTTTAATTGAAACTAAATAGAAAAATAACAAAATACCACTAGCTCACAGCTAGGCAATAAACTTGGAAACGAGGCTTGAAACACTGGGAACTACAGGAGACAGCGAGACATACCATACCAACGAGAGGATAGACAATGACGCGATAAGGGCTACAAACAGACTGAGACAATGGCCGTTTCTCAATACCAAGAATGCGTTCTTGTTCTTGTGTTCTTGGGGAGAACGTTCTTGCTAGTCGTTCTTGGAAGAATGAACTTGCTAGGTCACAAGCACACATGACGCTGTTGGCAGTTTGAGATGATGCGTTCTTGAGGGTATTGCGCAATACCAGCGCAGAGGCCGCCTGCAGTACTACACAAATAAAAAGCTCAGCTGATTTAGATGCAGCCAATTGTGCTCTGGAGCTTTTTGCCATTTTTCGCCATAAATGTTGGTAAAGTGGAACTTATTGAAACCTACTACCCTGCTTGTAGGCATCAAAAGTCATCAGAAATTAATTTAGTGATGAAATAAAACTTTAAATTGTAAAAAACTTCCCGGAGCTTATGGTGTTATGCGTTCTGCCTCCGCTTATTCCGAAATGAATGCTGGGATATGTGCCTTGCCAAGTTGACACAAGTCACCACCCAGAGCATCCCGGAGCATCCTCGGTAAAGTGTGCATGTCGAGAACACATCCGGGAATTTTAAGCATTCTTGGCGAAATGTGAACTTGGAACAGTACTTGGGCTGCGACTGATGACGTTTCACAGGGACACAAGAACGCAAGAACACACAAGAACCCTTATTGAGAAACAGCAAATGGATACACAGAGGAATCATCAGGAACATGAGGGGCAGCTGGGGAGGTAGGAACAAGGAGGGCAAAATGGGAGAACTGATTGGTGGGGAGAACTCAGGTAATGGGGCAGACTAACGAGGACACATAGGCAACAGGTGGGAGGATAAGGCAGCACACAAGGAATAAACAGAAAAACAATCACCTTTCTCTACAGTATAAAATAAAGGTCCACTGAGTCTTGGGTTAACACGTACGGACATAGCTTGTATCGGACATAATGTACCCAGAGGCATGAATCTATCCCAGCTCCTATGGATTTACACACAGGCAGTAAGTAACCTGGAGGACGCAGGCCACACAACTAATGAAATTAATCTTGAAATTACAAAATGAACATCATGCTGCATAGAAGAACTACAATCAGTGACTGAGACCACACCATAAAATCAATAGGAAAAACGTTTACTGAGGTAAAACGTTTACTGAGGTCATAAAACAAGTGAGAATTAGGGTCACTCTCTCCTCCTATTATAAGAATGTGAAGTGTCTGTGTGTGTGTGTGAGCAGAAAAGTGTTGGGCCACAGCTCTGGCATTCTACGCGTGAATGCACAGGCCACACAAGAATATCAACACAAGAGTTCACTGAGCTGTGCCACTGATTCACAGCAGCACAACAACACAAGAATTCAGACACTTCCTGACATTTACTATAGGACGAATCAGCGTGACGTCAGCTTGACACCCAGAAATGCGGAACCCTGCGGCAGTTAATAGTATGAGTTGTGCAAACAAACGTTAATATCTCAAAAACTATACATGGCATCGCTTATATTTTGACATTCTGAGTGAGAGCATTAGTAGCTCAAGAGTTTGATGTATAATATATGCATGTCGTCGAACTGTCGCAGTATTTAAAATGTAAACAGAGTCAAGCCGGCTAGAGCAGACACTCGTGCCTCGCGCCACTTGGGCTCCATAGGGTTCCATTGCCGTTGCCACCCAGTGAAGCGGATTGTTTACCAAAATGCTGCTCGGCTGATCCCTCGTATTGCTATTAAAATTAATGTAGTTTAGTATCCTTATCCTACAGTATCGACAGTACACATCAATCAACATTTTAGTTCACACTTCAATGTATGTGTCAGATGCACAGATAGCGCCTCGCTAGACTTCTCTTTCTTTTTTACCGTTTAACTGATATTATTAATCGGTTAATGTTGAAATGGTCAGTTATCGGTTGGCTTTTTTTTCCGTCACTGTTCCTCGGCGCTGCTCCAGCCACCAGCTGCGGCTCTCCCATCGTCGGTCCTTCAACCCCCTTGGCCCCCCCCACGGTCCGCGGCTGCCTGCCCCCAGCACCACACCATTGTCCGTTCAGCACCCTCCCCCATCTGCTGCTGGTATTTGCTTTTAATTAAGTTTTAATATTAAGCTTTAAGAACTACTGTGATGCATAGACATCATGGGGAGACTGTATTTTCATGTTTTAATATAAACATTATCCTTCTTTAGAGCCTTCAACATCAGCATGGCGAGGACGTGGCCCTCCAGCAGTGTTCTTCCTCTCCCTCCCAAAGTAAATACTTTATCTGTGGTTCGAGTATAAATGAGCCATTAATGTGCTGCAGGTCCATCCAGTGCCTCCTACTAAGCTGAGGCTTGTCAGTGTGACTGCCATGCTGGAGGTGTGTGCTGCAGGTCCATCCAGTGCCTCCTACTAAGCTGAGGCTTGTCGGTGTGACTGCCATGCTGGAGGTGTGTGCTGCAGGTCCATCCAGTGCCTCCTACTAAGCTGAGGCTTGTCGGTGTGACTGCCATGCTGGAGGTATGTGCTGCAGGTCCATCCAGTGACTCCTACTAAGCTGAGGCTTGTCGGTGTGACTGCCATGCTGGAGGTATGTGCTGCAGGTCCATCCAGTGACTCCTACTAAGCTGAGGCTTGTCGGTGTGACTGCCATGCTGGAGGTGTGTGCTGCAGGTCCATCCAGTGACTCCTACTAAGCTGAGGCTTGTCGGTGTGACTGCCATGCTGGAGGTGTGTGCTGCAGGTCCATCCAGTGCCTCCTACTAAGCTGAGGCTTGTCGGTGTGACTGCCATGCTGGAGGTGTTTCACATTAATGTGCTGCAGGTCCATCCAGTGCCTCCTAAAGAGCTGAGGCTTGTCGGTGTGACTGCCATGCTGGAGGTGCCTGCCCCCTTCTCTGGCAAGGCAACCACAGACCCCATTTGCACGTCTGTGCAAACTGTTAACAAAATACATACAAATGGAAAGACAGAACATCTTGTCTAGAATTAAAGATGGGAAGGAGGATGCCATAGCCCTGAGGACACTCAGGGCTTTGGAGGAGCAGATCTTAAAGGCGGATGTTAACAGGTGGCCAGAGGCCAAGCAGGTGGCTTTAAAAAGAATGTCAAAAAGATATAAGGATGGCGTTGCCAGAGCTGCCTTATCGGCCTTCACGAGGCTGGAACAGCTCAGGGCTCCGCCTACCACTCCCCCATCGCAAAATACAGTGGACTTTGACACCATTTTAAATAGACAATAAGCAGCAGGACTTTTCTTCCTGGACGCCTATACAACGTCATCTATAGATGTGCCCAATTGGGATTCTTTCATATTGTGCCCATTTGGTTTTTTTTTATCTTTATTATTCATTATTCTTATTCTCCTTATTTCTTTACTTTTGTCTCATTTGAAATGTGTGCTCCGTTTTAGGAGATGTATGCCCAAACATTACAGATAATAAACATTCTGTTTTGGTAAGCATTGCTTGGGATCTTTTCTGGGAGAAGGGGTTTGACTCCGGAGTTTCAGATATATTATCTTTTTTATTCTTTTAGATTAATCAACACACAAACCCATAGGTGCGGGATTTGCGCTGACATACTCATGGGATCCATTATGGAAACTTGGGGGACTTACTGCAGTCCTCTTGCGGACGTCTTAACTAGGGTTGTGGTATGGGGATCTTTGGGAACAATGCATATGCAGGTGTACATAATATTGTATACAATTTATGCACATAGGTTTTAATAGAAGAACAGTCATGTGCGTATATTACAACAGTCCAATTCAACCTTCCCCTTTCTCCTTTCTTTATTTTCATAACAAAAACCATTTTTACTCTGAAGAAAAACAAAAAAAACAAAAACAGATTAATGAAAATAAATATGAGAGGGGGGGGGGGTAAATCTATACATTTGAAATGCTTGAAGCGTCCATTTTCTCTACCTGGTCCAGGACTGGCTGCCAGATGGTATAAAAGTCGAGAGCACAACCCCTTGTAGCGTATTGGATTTTTTCTAGGGTTAGATGATACATACAGTAAGATCTCTGACCCAGTGATTGAAAGTTGGAGGAAACTTATCTTTCCATTTAAGGAGTACAAGTCTTCTAGCCAGAAGTGTATGAAAATGATATTCTAAAGATATTAAACTCTTCTTAATGGTTTTAACTTTCGACTGTTTTGACTTTAGACACATGGATTAGGATTACTTTGATGACACTGATGGGTGACAAACTCATGCACTATTTAGTTTTAGTTTGTTTTCATATGCTGTCCATTTGATATGATGGTTTTGTTGGGGACAGAGAGCTATTGACTTTGACCGGCTCTTTCCTAAAGAGGAATAAGACACTTTCTTATCTTTTTATTTCATTTAGAGGTGGTGTTACTATACTTTGTTGTCTTCTTGTGTGCTCCTTATAGGAGATGTTTTGCCCGATCTTTTATCGGCTACCAAAAATAAAATTGTTATTTTTTGGTATTTAATGTGTGGGAGTGCTTCCTTTGAGGAGGGGGTTGGCTTTCTGAGTTTTATGATATTTATAGAGGTTTCATTGCAGGGTCTATTGAGAACCTTTTGCTTTTAATTTCTCTTAAATCACCCGATTATGCTGGGCATTGAGGATCAAGAATCAAATTTAAACATTGAAGATACCTTGTATCAACTTCCCTTGTGCCACCCGGCTTTGCCGGGCGTTTGGAATCATGAACAGAGACCAGACCAAATATGATAGGTGTCTTGTTTCAGTCCTCCTTGTGGTCCATCCAGTGCCTCCTAATGAGCTGCAACTTGTCGGTGTGACTGCCATGCTGGATGCGTTTCAGCCTGTGGCTTTCCTCAGGCTGAAACGGTCTGTATGTACTGCTGCTGTGCGGATTAAAATACTCCTGAAACTTAACCTTTGAGTGCTGCCATTTCCATTGGACTTTTTCATGTTTTGTTGGGCCGGCACTTAAAGTATTTATTAGGCTATTGAGTTGAGTGCACCAATTCTTGGACTCGAGTAGAACATTGGAACAATCATACCAGCCAACACTGGAATTTTAACATCTGTGATTCATTATTTAAATCCATGTGGTCATGCATGGGCTGTTAATGGTCATTTACGGTAGTTATTTCTTTCTTTCTATATGAATAGTTAATTTGCTGAAACGGATTTAAAGCCATTCTTAAAATTAGATAAATAGACAACACATGCTGATACGCCCTAGCCTATCAAAGTGAAAATTATTAGGTGAAAGTTGTAGGCCTAATTATGATCTACAATAAGCACAAATATTATAAATAAAATATGATTCAAATAAATAAATGAAATAAAATCCTATAGGCCCAATAAAAGGCAAGATAAACAAACCATTCATAGCTGCCATTGTACCTTTCCTGTGTTCTCGGACTTAGCCTATACGGAGATGCTGCTTTATCCTCAAAACTGCATGATAATGTCAATGGAATAAAAATAAATAAATCTAGGCTACAATAGGCTATCAAATAACATGTTGGTGTTAAGCTTCTGGCATACTCTTCGCGCCCAGCCAAGCGCATAGGGCGCGCGCCGATTATGACGTCATCGCACGGGGCGTGTCGGGGGGCGAGGCCTGAGCGCTGCGCGGCGCGTCCAAGGAGATTTTTCTATCAGCGCGTTGGATTTTTGCGCATTGTCAACATGGACGCCTTTGAAGGAAGGTTGGCTGCAGCACATCCGCCAATACCCGCACCTGTACGACACAACTCGTCGAGACCACAAGGACCACCAGAAGGCAACCAATTCTTGGCGAGAAATCGCCACCACTCTCGGTGCTGAGGAAGGATTGTGCAGGAGAAAATGGAAAAATTGTAGGGACCGGTTTGTGAAAGCGAAGAAGGCCCAACATAAAAGAAGTGGGGATCCTGGAGGCCTGAAGCCTGTGCCGCTCATCCTGGTTGAACTAGAATGGCTTTATTGTTTTGTGAAACATCGGATGACGGACAGCAACTTCGATTCGGAGGTAAGCTACTTTTTCCCCCACATTGAATCATTGGGCAAGCTACTTGGAAAATCTAGTAAGCTAAGCTACTACATAGCTTCACTACACTGAAGCTACCGCCAGCAAAATGGAGCCACGAGCAACATGGGAAACGTAGCTAGCTACACTGAAGCTACTTTTCCCCCCACATTGAATCAACTTCATGCCAAATTATTATCGCAGTGATCAAGAAAAACTTTCCACCAAACAAATATAGGCAAGAAAAACAGCTTCTGCTATTGCTGTGATCACTAGCTGCATTGCCTACTGCACAAAGACAAATTCCTAATTTTTGATATTACCATGATGGACAAGCTACTTGGAAATGTAGTAAGCTACATACCAGCTTTTACATTAAATATAGCTTCACTACACTGGAACTTAATGTATAATATCCACCAAATGGTATTAGTAGAGTGACTGCTATTGTATTCAGTAAATCACCCTGGCTTATAATTTCACATCTCTTTGTTAAAGGATTATTCTGCGATGTCCTGCAGCAGTGGCTCTTGGCCTTCCAGTCCTGCGCCAGAGGATGAGGATTCAGAAGTCCCACATCTTCTGGCCTATACTGCTCCAGCCCAGGCCAGCTCTGGTACGCCCAGTGCCCTGGCCAGCCCTGTCGCTCCCGGTGCCCGGGACTCTGCTACGCCCAGCCCTGTCGCACGCGGCCTCCCAGCCTGCCCTGCAACTCCTGTCGCCTGTGCTAGCCCCCGGGCCAGACCTGCCGCTCCCGGTGCCTGGGACTCTGCTACGCCCAGCTCTGGTACGCCCAGTGCCCTGGCCAGCCCTGTCGCCTGTGCTAGCCCCCGGGCCAGACCTGCCGCTCCCGGTGCCCGGGACTCTGCTACGCCCAGCTCTGGTACGCCCAGTGCCCTGGCCAGCCCTGTCGCCTGTGCTAGCCCCCGGGCCAGGCCTGCCACTCCCGGTACCCCTCAAAGGAGGAAGCGACCCGCAGAACTCTCACAAGAACACTTTCTGGACAGGTTAGGGAGATGGCGGGACGAGGAGCGAGAGCGGGAGGCGCGGAGAGAGACTCCCCTAGCCCGTTATCTGGCCGCCCTGGGGGATAGTCTGGAGCTGGTGGACCCGGCACTCAGACCAGAATTGCAAGCTGAAATGTTTAGGATGGTGTACGAGAGACAGAGAGACGCAAGATACATGTCGTTGTAAATGGTGTGCTTTCAGCGTAGCCTAGGTAAACCCAGCCCCCACGTGACCTGCTCTCTCAGTTCCCAGTCACTAGGGTGAGCCTGAGAGCAGGTCACTGGGGGCTGGGTTTACCCAGGCTACTTTCAGCCCTGCTTCTTCTTGTCTTCTTGCACGTGTGTTGGGTGTTTTCTATAATTTATATAATTTATATAATTTATAATGGTGTGTGGTGTCCTTTCACTCCCCCCCCAATATGGATGTGATCACAATGGGATGTGAGTGCCAAAATGCGACATTTACATTGGGCGGTTTCGCAGACAAGGTTTAGATTAAGCCAGGAGTAGGCCTAATTTGGACTAGTTAAACTAGCACATTTAAGTGGCTTGCATGAATGTGGCTTAAATCTGACTTAGTCAGAGACTATGGAGTCCTGGAGTAAGCCTAAATGAGAATACCTGGGTCAAGCCTCATTAGGTTAAGTAGGAGCAAAGGCTGTTGATCGAATGGTGCTCAACAAAACCCGGAATAGAATTGAAAACACCATTACTGGAGTGAATCTTGAGTCCAAACAATGGCAGAAGCAAAAAGAACTCGCTCAAAAAACTATAGTGAGTATGAGAAAACTCTACTAAAACAAATTGTGGCAAACCATCCAGTTATTGAAAGTAAGAACCATACTGGTGCTACTGAGCAAAAGAAAAAGAGTGCTTGGGTTGCAATTTGCAGTGAATTCAATGCTAATGAAAATGTAACCACAAGAGCAGTACAGCAACTGCAGGTGAGATATCTTCATTATTATCAGTATTCCCAGGAATGAAACCAAATCTAATGTTATACCTGTTTTCCCCACAGGTCAGAGCCCCCTTGGCAGCAGCTGATGATTCAGATGACATGACTGGATTTATGCTGTTGTTCTGAATGGACCTATTCGACCTTGCACCTTGGGAAACCATGGATCACATTAACATTGGTTAATATTTTTGTGACATCACATATATTGAATGATATTTGCCTTCATAGACTCTGTGGAAGAACCTTAAAATAGATTTAAAAAAGAAGAATGTTTTTAACACATTGACTGCCAGCCGTTTTTTTTTTTTGCTGTAGGTAGCTTCTGCCAAGCCGTTTTTTGAGGATTCTGGCTCATTTTACAAGAGCCGAGGATTCTTTTCTGCTTGGACTTTGTGAACATACAATATCTCAAAAGTACTAATAGAATGTGTACTTTCTCTGTCTAAAAGAGTTAGTTTGTAGAGTTAGTAGTTATGTAGATATTAGCCGTTGAGTACAGCATGGTTTCAGGGTCTGAGGCAGAAAGCTGAGATAATCGCAGTTTTGTGAAATTCAATCAAACAGGCAGAAAAGTCACTTTAACCATTTCTTTTTGGCATCAGTGAGACATCAGACATCTGAACAATAGTTGTTTTCAATAATGGAGGAATAATACAATAATAAAATAAATAAATGTCAAAATAAATACAAAACAAGAGCAGACCACAGGTCACTCAGCTTCTTTTTTTTTTTACATGTTTTTTTTTTTTTATAGGTTTTTTCGGTTCGTGATCAAACCGGTTTGGGCTCGTACACCGAATCCAGAACTGCTCCAAAATGTAATGGGTACTTCCTTGGCCCATGTTACACCCATCCACAAAGTTACATGAAAATCGGCAGGTGCTTTTTATGTATTCCTGCTAGCTAGCAAACAATCAAACAAAGAGCATCAAAAACAGGCAGTTTTTTTTTTTTTTTACGACCCATGCCTACTTGTGCCACCGAGCACGGTTCTTCTCTGAGTGGTACACCTCATAGCAGCCAGCCCTACACACGACACAACGATAGCGTGTCTCGCTTCTAACACCAATCTCTGTACAAACTCTACACCTCCTCGTTGGGCCAGCTTTTTTGAGTGAGGCTGGATACATGGCCATTACATGGCCCGCTAGATCGACATCCAGCCTGCTTGGAGGGTCCAGGTATGGTGCCCGGCCCGGCCTGGTTGCAGGTTGGTCACTGCCCTCCCCCCCACCTCCTCCCCGCCACCCCCCACCCCAGCCCCCACCTCCTCCCCCACCCCAGCCCCCACCTCCTCCTCCACCACAGGTCTGGTCCATGCGCCGACAACACTCAGCCATCAAAGTTTTACACTTTCTCTGTGGGTGTTTAGCTTTGTACAGAACAAAGGCGTTATAAAAAGACATTTGAAACATGTACATGACAAACTTGAATGGCCACCTGGATGTCTTCCTGGCAAAGGGATAGTAGGCAATGTTCTGGTCCAATCTGTCTACCCCATTCATGTAGTTGTTGTAGTCTACAACGCACTTGGGTTTTGCGTGTGGGACCCTCTCTCTGCTGCCTTTCTGCCTGACCTGCACCGTCTCCATCGTGTCGTCGTGCAGAGTGGAAACCATTTTGACGATGCGCTTGTCTCGCCAGGCCAGAACCATGCTGCCACCATTGTGGCGCATGACGGTTTCCCCCAGCTTCACGGTGTGGTTGGTAACCTTTGTAGCAGGTGGCTCGCCCCTGTTCCTCCTCAGAGTGCCACAGACATGGGTCTGACACTCCAGCAGCTGTGCACACATTGAAACAGAGTTATAGTAGTTGTCCATGTATAGGTGGTAACCCTGCCCTGCCAAGTCCCCGAGGAGGAACTCCACTGTCTCGCCTAGGGTGGACCGCTCACCACAGTACGGCTTCATACTGTAGCAGTAACCTGTCTGGGAGTCACAGAGTATGTAGGACTTTATCCCATACTTTATGGGTTTCTGTGGGTTGTACACTTTGAAGGCCAACCGCCCACGCCACAGGAGCATCCCCTCATCAATACTGATGTTTTGACTTGGTGTGAACATGGCTCTGAACTTTTCTAACAGGTCGTTCAAAACTGGCCGGACCTTGAACAACTTGTCTGCACCATCAACATCAAAATTGTTACTGAAATGGAGGAATCGTGTTAGCAGTTGAAAGCGGTTGCGAGACATGGTTTTGTTGAAGTGGGGGGTAGCAGTCAGTTCATTTGTGGACCAGTACATGGCCAGTTCAGGCTTCTTGACGATCCCAGTGAGGAAATATAGTCCCAAGAAGCTCTTGAGTTCTGCCACTGTAGTGTCCTTCCACCTCCCAAGCCTTGAATGTGGCAGAGCCTCACTGACCTGACTGATGCACTGGTGTGCATACAAGTTAGTTTGGACTACAATGGCCTGGAGCAGCTCATCGTCCAGGAAGAGCTGGAAGAACTCCACTGGTTGAGCAGCACCACCACTATGAGGACCCGGTTCTGCTGTGAAGGGGATGTGGGTTGGCTCCCAGTCAACGTCACACCACTCAGGACCTGCAGGCCGAGGACGTGTCCCACTTCCAGCTCCATCTGCAAATTATAGAAATACATAATTACCATAAAATAGTGTTTTTTATATGTGTGGTACTGAATTCTGGAGTTCTAGAATTTCTGGAATTCTGGCTGGAACCTGTGATGTGAAAATAAACCTGATTCTGAAGTGTGCTCTTACCCATTTTCCTGGCACCAGAGGCTGTGGCACCAGTACCGCTACAGCTGGCTGCTACAGGCTCATCTTCAGAGTCTGAAATAAAGTAAAATGAATTGACTGACTGCTGGCTTTTGTACAGTCATAGTAATTACATTTACACAAGTTACACAAGTCATCTCAAACATCGTCTTACCACTGCTCTGTGGACCTTCGCTCCTGGATGGGGCCCACTCATCTTCAGAGTCCTCAGCGTCTGGGGAAGACGTGAGGTCACTCGACTCGGACTCAGTCAGTCCAGCAGCCGCAGCCGCGACATGCAGAGGCTCACCCCGTTCATCATCCGAGACCTCGGAATCGGTCTCCGGCACAAGCTCATTTCGTACAGAAAAGAAATCCAGCAGTGATCTCTGATCTGCCGATCGCTTGCGTTTAGCCGCCGAAGACCGCTTGCGTTTGCCCGGCATGGCACAAACACGCCACCCACTCCCAACTAAACTGAAATAAAACAACTACTGCTACTAAACTGAACTGAAATAAGGCTAATCTACCGGCTACCAACTCGATCAAACTGAACTAACGCTAAATACTAAAATGAACTGACGCTGACGCTATGCTAACACGAACTGAGCTAACGCTAATGCTAGATGAGCTAAGCTAACTACAGTAACTACGCGCTAACTAACTATCTACACTAAAGATCTACTATAAAGACTATACTAAACACTACTACTGTACTAACAACCACAAACTAAATCAACTACGCTAACCAACTCGCTCTAAATCTGACGCTAAATTGCTGAAATTCTCTATGTATAAATCGCTATGTAATGCTGTCTGTCTGTATCTATTACCAACCTACTTTCAACCCACGCCGATCAAAGGAGCCCGCCTTCCTTATATAGAAATCTTTGTTAGAGTACTTCCGGGGCAGCGGGAGAGGTCGGATCCACATTCACCTATTGCCCAAGGGCCTCACCTAGTGGAAACCACTGAAAAAACAGTTTGACGAGTCAACTCGTCGTTGGCAGTGAACGGTTGGATTGTGTTTGACGAGTCAACTCGTCATTGGCAGTGAACGTGTTAAAAAAGAAGAACGCAGAGAACAGAAGAGAGCATTTGTACCTTATTTAAATTTGTTTGCCAGTGATTTCGTGTGCTCCAGCCATCTCTACCTTTCCAGTATTCTGTCCTCGTCTGAGCACCGATCTCCCCTTGTGGAGGGGCTGTAGCGCAAGAGATTCCTTCTACAACAGAAGAGAGCAATTTACTATAGGTGGAAAGACAAGACAGATGCATTGGGTGACTTGCTGTCTGGATTAATAGAGGACCAGAAACCTCTGGATGGTGTACCAGACAATGACCATTTGGACAGGGGATGGAGAACTGAGCACAAATGGTAAATATACTAAAGAAAGTAAATTAGTTACCTCCTTTGGTAAATATATTCCACTGTCCATCTTTATTTATATTTCATTTCGAACAGTGTTCTTTTTCCAGAGGAAACTAATCTGATCATGTTGGAAGAGTCAATGCACAGTGAGTGTGTACCCTCCACATCTGCTATGGCATCCCAGAGAAAAGATGATGCCACCACCTCCCAGCAGAGACCAAAAAGGATGCCCATGCGTGAAAAGTTAGCCAGAGAATTTCATGAGCATAAAATGAAATATATGAAAGAAGAACATGAAATGAAAATGAGAATTCTACAGTTGGAATTGGATATGAAGTTGGAAGAGAGAGCTGCTCAAAGAAAGAAAGTAATGAGACAACTGTGTATACCAGCTATGCTGAACAATGTGATGAAATAAAATGGTGAACAATTGTGAAAATAAATGTTTAGTCATTTGGCATGTGAGTGCGAGTATTGTAGTCACCACAAACTACATTTTAAATCAGCCTTGGTTCAAAGAGAGGAAATTGGCGTGGCATTGGCGTGTCTCACCACACCCCCTTATAACTATGCAAGCAGCCCTTCTGGCATGACATAGGTTATGATTACGTATATTTTTCTGTATTTCAGCGCCATTTATAGCTGTTACAGTACTATTGTACCTATGCTGTATTTTTGTATGTTATTTTTACCTTTTTTCACTGGGAATTGTGAAAAATGTAGGCTATGTCTCTTGTCAATACTGTAATTGTAATTGTGTGACACCTGCAGTGTGATTTGCACTGATTTGCTCCATGGGTCTACGACATAATTGCCTTGCTCCCATTGGATGATTGTTCTTGTCCTGGTTCCTATTTAAACAGGTTCCAGTGTTTGTCATACCATAGGCTATGCCAGATGAAGGTTGTTTGACCGAAACGTTGCAATTATATTAATAAAAGCCTTTAAGTGGTAGTCAGTGTGCGGGAGTCCTCCTTTTCAACAAATCAGCTTTGGTTGAAATCACTAATTTAATTTTGCTGCACAATATTTACATTTTGTACAGAACAAACATTATTAAAGCAAAAATAAGCCAATGCATACATTCCATAGTTGAATGCATCTCGTCTAGCTGAAGTGCTGAAATGTGAAAGCAGCTCTGTGTGCAAGTTCTCGTTGGTCATTGCCTGCCACTGCCATGGGCACATCTGCATGATCCTGATCTTCCATTGGAGGATCAGGACAGTCATTCTGCCTCAGGTAGTTGTGCCGCACAGCTGTAGCAATGATGGGGTCATCCCTATGTTCCCCGGGTCCTATGTTCCCTGTTTTTGTGGGACCGGGGAACATACAGTAGAAGCCGCAATGCTGACCTTAGGTTTAGGCGTGGGGGTGGGAGAGGTTAGGGTCTGGGGGAGGTTAGGTTTAGGCATGGGGGGAGGTTAGGTTTGGCGTGGGGGCTGGGAGAGGTTAGTGAAAAACGGGGAACATAGGACCCGGGGAACATAGGTACGCTCCCGCAATGATCACCTCGCAGCATCTTCTTGGCTTGAAACGAAGTGTATTGCGTAAACACTGGAATTTTCCATACTCCAAACATACGCTCGACCATCCCTCTAATGCGAATATGAGCTCTGTTGTATCTTTGCTGCTCAGCTGTTGTGGGATGTAGGTATGGCGTGAATAAATAGGTACTCTGACCATATCCACCATCACCCAAGTAGTAGTCCACTATGTTGTCCTCTCTGAAACTGAGCACACAATGAAGAGTTGAGGAAAATCCTTGAATCGTGAGTTGCACCTTTCCAACGGGCAACAATGTTTGACAACTCTAAATTAGGAGTGCATACACCCTGAGCATTGACAGGAAACCAGTTATTACGGTTCCTGTACTCGATTAAGGACACTTAATGGGAACATGACATCCATCTATACAGCCAAACACTCCTGGGAAGTGCCCATATTCATAGGATTGCACTTTATAGTTGGCTTGCCCAACAGCATCAGGGAACTTGATGTAGAGACACCCGAGTTCACAAATGGCACTGCAGACTTTGTGAACTATTCTACACACAGTTGCTTCACTGGCACTACACAAATGACCAGTTTCACGATGAAAGATTCCAGATGCCAAGAACCTCAAAGTGATCAGAACTTGGGAGAGAACTGGGTACAGGCCTTCCTCTTTGAGACTGAGAGGAAAGTCTAGGCTCAAGCAAAGAAATTATCTCTAATGCATTTTCTTTGTACATACGAAAGCGGTCTCGGAAAGTTATTTCATCAAAGTGATTCAATGGATTACTCCTATCCACAAGTACTCGTCTGGCTGGCCCTTGTCGTGCATATTGGTCTTCATTTTGATATTCCAAATAGTCCATGATATTCCAAATAGTCCATGCTCCCTTTCACAAACAGTACTAAGCAGAAATTAAACCTGCCGCTTTAGAGGATTCATTTAAGCTTAAATTTAGTCCCAGAGTAGCTTTGATCCACCTCTTGCATTTGGCTTTGTTTAATCCAGAACAGGCTAAATCTACGACTATTTTAAGATGTCTGTGCAAGTGATTTAGAGTTAAGCCAGCTCAAACAGCATTTTAGTCTGGGACTAGGCTTAAGCCTCGTCTACGAAACCGCCCCTTCAAGTTGTACTCTTTGATTGAATGGTGATAACTAAGAACATAATTGACACACATAATTAGCAAGCAGATGACAGAGAATTTTTAATGGCAGAATGGTTAGAATTAAGTAGAGAATCCATGGTGACAGGCTGCCTGCACAGCGGCGAGATGAGGGGATGAAAGGCACGCTGCTGCCTGAAGTGAATACAGTGAGTAATACATGTTTCAGGTGCAATGTTATAATACACATGACATTCTGATTATTGCACCTGTTAGGAAAGGATTTTTCGGTGCCGGTCCAACCTAGACAGAACTGCCCGCACCGGTCAGAAGGTGTTGACATATGTTAATACCTTTCCAGCACCTTTCCAGCGTGTCCAATTAATTCCAGATATATGAAAAACCAATATGACAAGCAATTCTGATATTTAGAACATTATTTTATATAGAGAATATTGCATAAATCATGATACAAAGCAAGTCAAGTTATACAAATTACCCCTCAGAGATCTCCGGGTGGATTTCCAGTGGTCTTTCCTAACAGCTGATATGTAGCAGATCAAGAAAGAGACATTTGAAAACCGACCAATTCATTCTCTTGTGCGTGGGCTTATAAAGTGCATTTCCTTGGGGGCGTTGTCTTCTGGTATGGGCTGGTCTCTCCCCGAAGGCTCCTCCTCCATCTGGTGACACCCTTCACTGCTGGGCGGACATTGGTAGTTAGGCGATCTCTCCTTCTGTCACTCTTATGGTAGGCGTGTTTTCGCCCCCTCTGTGGTCCGCATCAGGTGACGTGGCACTCCAGCAGGAGACCACATGCACTAACCCTCACTGAATACTAGTAATCTATTAACTTCCCTATCTACCAAAACAACTGTCAATACATTTGCTAATATTACCAGCTTGATACATTTAAATTCCAAATATACAGCGTCATATTTAGCAAAAGCTTACAACATTGCAATAATGATCCAACTGTCACAGGGCGCGCCTAGGTGAAAACCCAGCTGGATCAAGAATTCCACGGATGCAATCCAAATGGTTTCTTAATTTTTTACAAGCAAGCAGTCATAAGCAGTTTTATTCTTAACTCATTGAGTGCCAAGGACGGACATGTTCGTCATTTCAATTAGTAACGTAGAGTGCCAAGGACGGACATGTTCGTCAATTGCGTTTTTTGACGGTGGGGCGTCGATCAAAGCCTTCTGCCTCTGATGTACAAATATTATAGCTATTGGATGTGTCTAACCTATTTTACAGAACCCTTAGGTGGCGACAGTGCTCTCCACATAACAGAAAGGCAAGGAAAAAACAAAGAAGAAGTCGTTATGGAAACGGAAATCGCATCGCATCCGTATGCATCGATATGCTGAAGCACGTTACTGCAGCTGTGCCTGCAGCAGCCAATCTGCTCCCACAATTGAGCCGCTCCGTGTCGGTTGCGACAGCAAATCCGCACATCCACACCGTGGAGTTGTTATTATTCTCAGCTGGAAGCATCGTTGCCGGTGACAAACACACGCGGAACGCTGTAAAAAAGCAGGATGTCTAGCACCCTTCACTGTTGCACAGCAAACTCAGCAGAGAGCCACCACAGACAGGAGGAGGAGTGTGCAGTTGAGGCGAGGCGAGGCGAGGCGGGGCGGGGCGGGGCGGGGGGAGGGGGCACGCAGAGCAGCACACACACAACACCCAGACAGACCCAGGCAGCAGGACAGGATTGACAAACGCAAGCCAGAATATCCGATGCCCACCAGCAGCAAATGAAGACCAGCAAGAAGCTGCAACCAGCAGCGCACGCAGGGGCCAGCGCTGCTGGTTGTAGCTAAAAAATATTATTCTGCCAAACAGAATTCCCTGGCCTTCACTGTTTTATTGAAGGAAATTATTTTTGAGGTGTGACTACATTAGAAAAGATTAGCTTCAGAGTCAGTGATGTGCTTGAAATGTTTAATTTCACAAAAGGCCAATTATCTCAGCTTCTAGAAAAAAATTGCTGTTTCTGGATGAATCAAGCTATCTTCTCCGGCTCATAACTAAAGAACGGAAAATGGGATCAATAAACTTTTTTTTGCAGATGATAGAATAGAGTCTCATCGTTCTTTGTGCGTGTTCAGTGTTTACATAGTAATATCACACAATATTCTGTGGGCCTCGAGAAATCACTGAAAACGCTCTGAAACTCTGGCACTGGGAGCATCCGTCCTCCAAAAGTGGCTGGCACTCAATGAGTTAAGTAGCTGGATTTAAAATGAAAATGAAAATAAAAATAGCTAAGAAATTCTTTCAACTGACCTGAAAAAGAAGTTTTTAATTATACATGTATTTGGTTAGTTCATTAATCAAAATTGTAATGTGTACATTCCCAGGGGGACACCTCGCCATTCCGAAGTGTCGGCATTCCGATCATTGACTTCTATGCTGTCGGAGAGGCGGCCCTTTTTATCTCCAAAAAAGGTTTCGCCATTGCGAAAGATATTAGGTCCGCCATTCCGAGACAGCATAGGCTATCTGTGGCTTGTCAAAATGTTCTTAATTGCTTTATCGTCACATCACGCAATCAGATTTGCAAGAGCGGAGCAGCTGCGCACTTCCAATCAAATCAACATGAGGAAAAACAAGAAGAAAGTCCGCACACTTCAGCATGTGCATTTATTTATCACATCCAAATACTTGTTAAATAGATGCTAAATAAATGCACATGAGCTGAAGTGCGCAGACTTTTTCCTCCTCTTTTTCATCACGCAATCACACAATGTCGTGAATTTGCAGCAGGCTGAGGAAGCAGAGAAATGGACAATACGTTTTAATTTTAATTTATAGAAAATACAAGTTGACCCTCTTATGATCCTTTTTTTTGCCATCCAGGAAGCGCTGCATCCTGGCTGTTTCAGCGCAAATCACCAGCAGCAAGCTGGAGGAGGTGCGCACACACACACACACACACACACAGCTGCACTGTCGAGTAGATCTCGTGAAAGCTTATCTGCACTTTCAGAATCTGGAAATAACTCAAGATGCTGTTGGACCTAATATCTTTCGCAATGGCGAGACAGATCTCCATTCCGACAATTTTGTCGGAATGCCGGTATTTCGGAGTGCCGACATTTCGGAATGGCGAGGTGTCCCCCCTTCCCAGAGACCAAAGCCTGGCCATCTGAGATTCGAACCCGGGACCCCTCGCACAATGTGCTGTGTCTCAGAGCAGGTCCTCTCTTTTCTGGGGGAAAGGTCAGCGCATGGTAAAAACATCACTCATTAGGTTTTTAACACGTTAACTGCCAGCGACGTATGCATACGTCAAAAGAAATCCAGCGCTTGACTGCCAGCGACGTATGGATACGTCAAAAAAATCGTTTTTTTTTTTTTGACGGTGGGGCGTTGATCAATCCCTTTTACGTCTCCTGTACAATTATTGGAGGTATTGAATGTGTATAATCTATTTTACCGACCCACTAAGTGTTGACAGTGCTCCCCCAGACGAGCGAAATCAAAGAAAAAGGGAGCAAGGAAATGGCGAGGCGATTTTACAGTATTACATTCTCATGAAAATGGTTGGGGGAAAACGCTCTCGTTTTCGCACTGATTGCTGGCGATGCGGGATTGCAAATTTACATAATACATTACAGGTGGAACACACTTTGAAACACGCAGCATAAATATGACCAGAATCGCAAAAGCTTCTCTCAACCAAAACTCCCAAGAAGCGAGCGAGTCCATGCCGACTTCCTCAAACAGCAGCCTGCAGACAGGCACAGGAGAGCAGCAAAAGCACTGAGACTGTGACGGCCGCGGCAGCCAAGAAGAGGGAGGAGTTGAGGAGTTGAAGCAACTCTGCCTCTCGCTCTCTCCCTCTCTCTCTCTCTCTCTCTCTCGCTCTCTCTCTCTCCCTCCCTCCCTCTCTCTCTCTCTCTCTCTCTCTCCCTCTCCCCCTCTCACTAGGATTAAACCTAGTGCGTCTCCCTCCCGAGAGGGAGGGAGAGAGAGAGAGAGGGAGGGAGAGCGAGAGGGAGGGAGAGAGAGAGAGAGAGAGAGAGAGAGGGGGAGGGAGAGCGAGGGGAAGGGAGAGAGAGAGAGAGAGCGAGAGGGGGAGGGAGAGAGAGAGAGAGAGAGAGCCAAAAATGAATGGTTAAAGTGACAGCTCTATCGAATTTCACAAAAAGCCGTTTATCTCTGAATATTTTTTCTCATGCTAAAACCATGCTGTATTCAACTGATAATGCTTACATAACTACTAACTCTACAAACTAACTCTTTTAGACAGAGAAAGTACACATTCTATTAGTACTTTTGAGATATTGTATGTTCACAAACTCCAAGCAGAAAATAATCCTCGGCGCTTGTAAAATGAGCCACAATCCTCAAAAAACGGCTTGGCAGAAGCTACCTACAGTAAGAAAAAAACGGCTGGCAGTCAATGTGTTAAAATATATAGTGGTGTCTTCCTCCTATCCATTTGTCCCACAGAGAACCTATAAACTTGTAATGTTTTCCAGACCTGTACCGAAGTGACTGTTCTCTGGTCCCAAGTAATCTGAGCAGAGGCATATGTCCATAGAGGAATGGCCTTCATGTCGGTAGATCTCAGTGACCTCTGCTCTAAAGTAAACTGACCATGGCCTAAATGACAGTCGGAAAGGGGTCTACTGATAACCAGGACCATTTGACCATCTGGTAAAGATAAGACCTTTTAGGGAAAAAATCATTAACTGTGACATCCTTGTGCAGCTGGACCATTTGAACATTACCCTCTTCAGGGCCGCATGTCCCCTTGCAGAGAGGGAGAAATGTTTATCTTTCAATTTGAAGTGAAGTTTCCTCTCACTTGCAGCTTACCTAAGGACCTAAATGTGTATTTCAGAAACAGAACATTTAAACATAATAAAAGATATATTTGAATTAGCAAACAATAACATCATCTCTTTAGTTGCATAGATTCACACCAGCTGGGCCTCCATGCTGAGGTATCCTCCCCCTGCTGAATCCAATCTGGGCTTAATGAGGACATTTTTGGTTTTCAATGAAAAATGAAGATCTTATCAGGATACCAGGGATCTAAGGAGATAAATCCTATCACACCAAATCCCCATTTTTTCCCCTCTATTGCGCTCACTGCAGTCAGCAACATGTTGCCACTCATTTTCTTTTGAAGTGATAATCAGGCTCATTTATAGGCGTTGTACTTCATGTGGTGATTTGCATTGACTGGTTGGATTTGAGCATACATGGGACGGGATATGGGGCAGATCCCCATGCGTAATCACTGTGGCACCTGCTGGTAATAGGGAATTGCATTCAGGTGTGTGCGCCAAGTAGCAGAAACTTCACTAATTGAAATTCCAGACACTGCCGCACAGGCAGAAACACTTCACATGCCAGACAGAAGGCGCATCATGTCCCCGACTTCCTCGGACAGATCCATATCACCGGTAGCCAGATCACCGGGCACCCAGGCTCTTTGGGAAAATTGGAACTTAAACCCAGTCAGGAAGATGGTGGTAATGGGTGATTCTAATGTGGGGAGACTCCCAGCCATTCATGATACCAGGGTACAGGTGGATTGCTTCCCGGGTGCCAAAATTAGCTAGCCTGACTCCACCAGACGGGGGCGGCATTGTTCCACAAATTCACAATCCACCTCAGTCTGGCCCTGGCCTCAGAGATGCATTCAAACCGGCCGCCACACAGGCGCACCAATCAGCGTGAGCTAGGGGCGGGCTTTAGGCGAGACCGGGTGTGACGCCACCGAGAGGCGCCTCTGCGTTTGTAGTTCTTTCACTATTCAACATGGCGGCGGCTACCGAGGCTAGCTCCAGTGTGCTAGTCAAACATTCTATTCAAAACAATAAGCTAACATAAACGTTAAACACTTGATCTTACAGTGAGTACGAAACCGTAACTGTATTGCTGTAATGTTATCAACTATGAACGTTAGTAAACAAGACATTGTTGTAGAATTTGGGGAGATAGCCTTCAGGCTGGGATAACTTATTAGCTGTAAGGCTGTAATGGCTAACGGCTAGCCATTCACGCAAGTCACACAAACACAAAGCCCTTCTCACTCTCACCACAGCCCAGTAAACATGCAATCTGTTAAACCATCATTTTTGTTCCAAATCGAAATAAATCATAACGTTAATCAAAATGCCACTGAATTATTAGCTAATCAACACAGAACTGCAAAGATCAGTGTGATGTATTGTCCCTTTACTGCTAGCTGAAGTGTATTCTGCTATGATTGGAATGTTGGCTGCTGTTTAATAAACCACGTTAACTCACGTTGGTGTCCGAGTGACATATTATGTTATACAGGCGAGATTAAAGATCTCAGGATACAATACAACAATCAGTTTATCTGATATTTCCCCCCGCTTGCATAAATTATACTGTGAAGTGTGAATATAGCTCTAGCATATAGTAGTCCTATATGTCTGATATTTTGGAGCTGTTATTCGAGAAATTGGTTTATCGATAGAACATACCGGTAGCTTAAGATTTTGCACTTGTACTTTAGATAGGGGGTAAACAAACGTCATGGGAGCCAATACTAGGAATACGGTATATCAACAAGGAACCATTCTTAAAGTTAGAGATTATATCCAAATACATGCTGCATGGTGTAACCAGGGTGTTTTTCCTCTTCTCTGTTGACGTCCTCTGGGCTCCAGGCAGCTCCCTTTCGCAGATTCATCTGACAACATCTTTATGCATTTACATCGTCTTATCATTTGACCCAATCGTGCCTCAAAACCAGCAGATTATGTAACAACAACACCACACACGGCCGTCATTTCTCCGTTTAGTTTATTATTACAAAAGTAAGCAAATAACATTCTCCAGTCATGCGTAAATATCTACCATTCCACTGACACATATGCTAAAATTCACCAGTTAAATAGTAGCGTTAAATCATTATATTGTATCAAAGCATTTGGTTGTTGCCATGATCATAAAGGCTAGAGAGCGTTGCGTCTCCATGACGTTAGCCGTCCAGGGTGCGTGCCACTCGGTGTCATATCGTGTCATCAGTTCCCTGAAGAAACGAACAACGATATGTGTTATGAATGAATCGCTGTTAACGTTAACATTAATCATCAATCATCAGACGTAGCACCCCAACCTCCAAATGTTGCTATCGTTAGCGTAACATCAGTTAATCCAATCAGTTACATTTAACGTGCAAAATGGCCTACCTGCACTTCATCCTCAGTCAGACATCTGCAGTAATTCTTCTTTCTTTTGGCAAATTGAATAGTCAATGGTTGCACCCAATATTCACCTTACAAAAACAGCAAAAAATCTGCGACCTCCATGCTAACTATTAGCAATTGTAGTCCTAGCTGATCAGGCGCTGCTACGTCATGAAGGGAAGTCGATCTGATTGGTTGGCGCTGGCAAGCCCAGACGGTGACAGACAGACGGTCCATCCAATCACCTGCCTAGTAGCTTGAAAAAAGTGACCGCCCTCTTCAGCAATGTAGCTTGGCCGAAACCAGATGGATGTTGTTTGTGAAACAGATATTTGAAGCAAACTCATCGATCTGGCAGCGTCAGGTTAAAAATTAGCCACATGAGTTACATGTTCCAGCACAGAGTACCTGTAAACCATCAGGTGGAGAAGGTCATTCTCTCCATTGGCATAAACGATAGGCGTCAAATGAATAGAGGGATCCATTATACCAACATGGATAATCTCATGTACTGGGCACACAAAAAGTTCCCTGCAGCACAAATCCACATTCCCATGAACAGCTTCTCTAAGCTGTTACCTGACAGAGAGAAAGCAGTTTTGACTGATCTGAATGAGTTTATCTCACACTTACCAGACAAAATTGATTTAATACATGAGAGCAATGTAGTCACCGCATCAGACAAAGTGCATTGGACAGCAGTCACGGCCATGAAAATGTGGGCACACTGGCGCATTTTTTTATGGGTTTCCGCCATGACAATCCCGCCACTGTCGATTTAAACAAAGCAATAGTTAATCTATCCTCCTATATCTTAAATAAGGAGGAAACCGCTCTTTTATCCAGAGGATTAAGTTTTATTCCCACCCCTGACAGACATCCACAAAGAAATACATTCAACAGGAATATGACACAATATCATAGGAGACTGAAGTTAGCCTTCTTTTTTCTAGACAGTGAGAGCAAGGGAGCCCCTCCATTCCAATATCCATCTAACTGGGTTCCCAGACCTGGACATCTTCCTTTAGAGTTACTTAACCTTTTTGATTTAGACAGACTAAAAAGCAGGGAAGTCTCGGATATTATAGAAACGGAGAACATCACAGAGGTGGAAAGGGAGGCTCTTTTGGGCCTGGTGGAGAATCATTCCCTGGTCATCAAACCGGCTGACAAGGGGTCGGCCGTAGTTTTGATGGACAGGGAGGATTACGTGGCGGAAGCCAACCGCCAATTGAGGGACGAGAGTTTTTACAAACCCATTCCAGACTCCATCTTACAAGACTCAGTCCCCATTATTAACAATATTTTGAACTCGTTGACAAGAAAGAAATTTATCACATACAAACAAAAAGAATACCTCACCGCATCCCCGGAAGCCAGGGAACGGAGATTTTATCTTTTACCCAAAATACATAAACCCAGAACACAGTGGCCATTGTCGGGCAGAGTTCCTCAGAGCCGTCCGATAGTGAGCGACTGATTCAGAATCTTACCACATTGCAGAATATATAGATAATTTCCTTAACCCTCTGTCAATTCTACATAACAATTATTTAAAGGACACCTATGACTTTCTAGCCAAAATTAGATTAATTGGAATAAACCGGGCTTCATTTCTCTTTTCTCTTGATGTAGACAGTCTCTATACAAATATAGAAACAGATCGGGGTCTGAGAGCGGTTAGGGCCATTTTTAACAAACATCCGGACTCAAAAAGACCGGATGAAGAATTGTTGAAGCTATTAGAACTGAGTCTGACTAGGAATGATTTCCGTTTTGATGGGCTGTACTACTTACAAGTAAAGGGAACAGCCATGGGGAAGAAATTTGCACCATCCTACGCTAACATATATATGGCAGATTGGGATGAGGAGGTCCTGGGTGGGTGTGCCAGGCTCCCGGTGTGTTACTTCAGGTATCTGGGTGACATATTTGGAGTGTGGTCACACTCACTGGAGGAATTCTCACAATTCATGGAGGAGTTAAATAAACACCACCCATTCGGTTTGCTAGATGAGACCCCTGGGGTCTCATTTATGAAACCTTGGGTAGAATCCCTACTAAAACTATGACTAACCTGTCAAAACAACAAAACGGTTGAAAAGTAACAACTTACGCAAATAATTTAAGCAAATCCTGACCCATCTTTAAGTGCGCCGCCAGTAGTGAGGTGGCAAAGAGAAGTCACTGCGCAATGCGCACAGACGCCCCTTAAACATCCCACACAAATTATATTCAAAAGCCAAAATACATCTATTGTGGTTGTGGTTATGTAAATAAAGACCACAGACCACCCCTCCAACTGAAGTGCGCGGTTCCCCTCTGTTGTGACAAGCGGAGATAATGGTTCTTTGCAGTGAATGTGTTTGGAAAAGATCTAAACCCATGTGGGGACACCTCGGCATTCCGAAATGTCGGCACTCCGAAATACCGGCATTCCGACAAAATTGAGATCTGTCTCGCCATTGCGAAAGAACCCTCCCCCAGACCCTAAACCTAACCTCTCCCACCCCCCACGCCTAAGCCTAACCTCCCCCAGAACCTAACCTCTCGGCGAAACATTTTTTGGAGATAAAAAGGGCCGCCTCTCCGCATAGAAGTCAATGATCGGAATGCCGACACTTCGGAATGGCGAGCTGACCCCCATGTAGCCTGTAGGCCTATTTAGTTGTAAAAAAAAAAAAAGTGTTTTACAACGAAATGTCGGTAGACGGCAATGGCGGGGAATAATAAAAGACTATATATATAAATATATAGGCCCAATAAAAGGCATAAGAGAATCACTCAGAGACATTGTCCCCAATGGCCCTCTGGTATCCTTCAGGAGACCACACAATATCAAGGATAAAGTTGTCCATAGCTACATGCCTCCCACTGCAGCCCCCACCACTTGGTTACCGGGGCCCCCTGCTGGGTTCTACTGTTGTGGCCGCTGTGTACATTGCTCTAACACACACAAAGCTAAGTTTTTCTTCCATCCCCTCAATGGCACAAAATACGAAATTAAAGACTTCATTAATTGCAACTCCACCCACGTGATTTACATGCTTAAATGTCCGTGTTCGTTAATTTACGTGGGACAGTCAAAAAGAGCATTACAAATCAGAATAGGGGAACATAAAGCCGCTATACGCAATAAAAATATGACCTACGCTATGGCCAGGCACTATTCAGAAAAACATGGCTCTGTTTCCTCCCTCCAATTCATTGGAATTGAAAAAGTGAAGCCACCCCCCTAGAGGTGGCAAGGTAACTGTCTGCCTTTCCGAAACTCTGCCACTCCGAACGTTAACTTCCATTATTCGGACTGGCGGTCCTTCACCTTTTTTTCATAGGTCCCACCATTACGAAAATTCCTGCCTTCATTATTCGAAATGTCGGCCCTTCCTCTTTTTTCTAAATGATCCGCCATTCCGAAGTTTGGATATTGTGGAATATGGCACACAAGTGCAGACATTTCAGTCGCACACTGTGCGTCCCAGCAGCGCAGCAGCAAGCCTATTAGAACTGGGCTTTTACTGATGCTTTCTGAAGGCTATTTACTTGATTAGACTTCTATTTTCGTTAGGATATTATTTAATTGTTTTCAGTAAATCAGGCAAGCTTATCCTATTGGAATTTATAATTATTTCGTATGACATTTTACACAGCTGCAGGGCGCATGGAGGGACAACAGAATTTTAGGCTTTGTTTCCGCGGGCGTGTCAGCATGTGTGTGCGCTGCTCTCTAAGCAGGGTGTGTGCGTTGTGCACCCGCCTATAGAGACACATAGCCTATTACTATCTTGCACATTGTGGAGTTAGAGGGAGCACCAACAACATCTTTGAACAACATGTCTTTATTTTAATTTTGTTAGGCCCCACAATCATTTCGAGGATTCGAGGCAACCCATTTAGCAGCATCTGAGAGAGGTGCCTGCCTGAACGTGAACTGGAAGTCAAATCAAGTTCGGAGTGGCGGACCTTATGAAAATCTGAGTGGCGCGATTTCTGAGTGGCGGAACGTCGGAGTGGCAGCACGTCGGAATGGCGGCATGTAACCAGGTGGCAACATGATTCAGCAGTTGTTACGCAGAGAAGCTTTTTGGATATTCACCCTCAATGCAGCAGAATGACCAACCAAGTCTTTCCTGCTTTCTCTAATTATTTGTCTTTCTATCTGTTTTGTGGAAGCCACTATCCAGAACATGTCAATATTTGTAAATAATGACATGTTTGAATATTGTGCAATGTCTCCCCTTTCTACCTATAGGCTATTTGCCTCTGGTGAAACACTGCCACTATGTAAATACTTCTTTCTTATACATATTCATGTCATGTCCTTAAATTGTACAGATGTCACGACTTTATTCTCTATGTACCTTTATCTATTTTTTTTAATGGCTGTCAATGACATCACAGGGGAGGAGGGTATTTAAACCTCCCCCTTTTCATTGTTCTGCTTGACTCTGACGAAGACAGTTCACCTGTCGAAACGTCAGTCAGCCCCTAAATAAAAAGAACGTGCAGACTAAGAGTGCTCCAGTCTTCTTACTTTGGGTACATGCCCAGGTAAAACCTTTTTCATAAGAGAAACAACCCCTTCATAGGCTATATTCCTTTCATTGTACCTTTCCTGTGTTCTTGGACTTGTCTTGTAGGGAGAAGCTGCTTTGTCCTCAAAACTGCATGATTATGTCAATGTAAAAAAAAAAAAAAAAACTACAATAGGCTATCAAATGACATGTCGCATGATGTCAGGTGTCGGACACAATGAGATGCGAGGTTGGTGCAAAAATGCGACATTTACACCTCAAGTTGTACTCTTTGAATGGTGATAAGAACATAATTGACACAAGTAATTAGCAAACAGACGACAGATTACAGAGAATATTTAATGGCAGAAATCACAGCGGCACAGTGACCGAGGAGAGGAGGGGATGAAAAGCACACCGCTGTGAGTGAATACAGTGATTAATACATGATGTTTAAGGTGCAATTTAATGTCAATGATCTGCATTGTAAACATTAGCCTACACAAGGTGACACCATATCATCTGCTTATTTAGTCAGTGAATTTACTGACTAAGCTGAAAGTTGGCTGTCCTTGATGCAATTCATGCAACACTTCGCTACCAAGAAAGTCGGCAGATGCACTCCGGTTTTGATATAAGCTGAGTCCGCCCACCCAGACCAGCTACAGCATGCGCCTAACGAGTGCAGCCGACCTATCCTCCCTGCCCCATGCTCCCTGCTCAGCGGACTAGCAGAGGGAGGGAGGTCTAACCTGTGTGTGTGCTGGGGAGCGGCAGGCAGTGAAATTTGGGCACAACATTAAAACGAACGGCTCTCAAGTAGGACTCGGTTCCCTTCGTTCATAGCAAAGAGCTGTTCAATAGATTCGGGTCGTTCGCGAACGTCACAACACTAGCATGTTGCCACTCTACATTTTCTTTTGAAGTGATAATCAGGCTCGTTTATATGCGCTGTAACTTCATGTTGTGATTTGCATTGACTGGTTCGATTTGAGTGTGCAGGGGACGGGATATGGGGCAGATCCGCCTGCGTAATCACTGTGGCAGCTGCGCTGCTGGTAACGGGGAATTGCGTGCAGGTGTGTGCGCCGTCACTGATAGGTTAGTCATTCTTTTCAACACAGTCGTAGGAATCCTTAGTAGGAATTCTATGCAAGGTTTGACAGATGAGACCCCAGGGGTCATGCTCAATTCTGATGCTCAATAACCCATCATGTAAGTCATACAAAATACAACAAGCATCATACCATCATAATACATACCACCCACAAAACACCATGGCCATGGTCACTACTGTAAGTCATTGGACAAAAAAAAACTAGAAGTCCATGACAGTAACAACAATTAAAAAAAAAAAAAGGAAAAAACCACACAAAGAAAACAAAACGCAGAGACCCCCTTAGGATAGACTGCCTACATTAGAGGAAAAGGAGTCGGATCTAATTCCTCATTTAAGCCTAGTTTAACTGTAGCTTTGAGAGAACAGATCCCAAATGATCCTCTTTGTTAAAGGCATTTTAAACGGTCCCCTCCCCGTTTGTTTTCAACCACCACTTCATTGACACAAGCTCTAAGGGTATCTGCGCTGCCATGTCCCACCTCCTTGTAGTGTATCGCCATGGGGTAGTTCTCATTTAATGTTCTAATGGCATATTTGTGTTCTGCAAAACTACCTTTGCGTCCAATATAGAAGTGTCCACATTCACATTGGAGACGATAAATAACAAAACTAGTGTTACAGTTGGCAAAATACCTTATGTTATGGTCAGTTACATTGTGCGACATCCTTGATTCCCCCCCCCCCCCCGAACATTGGTTACAGTGTACACAGGGAAAGGTGCCAACTGGTTTGGAGAGGCAGTTATGAGTGCAGGTGGAAGATGGCTGCGGACCAAAGTGTCCCGTAGGGTGGGGGCATGTCTGAAAGAAAAAAATATTTCACTTTTAGTGGAGCAGATGGGCATAACAATCATGCACAATGTAACTAACGCATGATTCTTTTGCAGTATGTGCTCTACATACCCCAAGGTTTCATTTTAGACATGGAACCCCTTTTTCTCTGACCTTGGTGATGACATCATCAAAAAATAACTTGAACCAGAAGATCTACAATCATGTATGAAGACACTTTTCCACTTAAGTTGACCATGAGGATTCCGATTCTGACATCAGTTTCACATTATGGCATCATTTTGACCCAGAAATCCAAGATGGCCACCACCCAGGGTGGTGAAAATGTAACTTTTGGTGTCTTTCAGTGAAAATTGGCTATAAAAGACACCATCCCCACCATTACTCTGGTAGATCATGGCATTACCTTCCAAATGATGTATACCAAGGTTTAAACAAATAAAACCTGAAATCCAAGATTGCCACCATCCTGTAGAGTGACCTTGAGTGGTCATTGACCCTCAGCATTTAGTCAGGCAGCTTAGCAAATGGATGTGGACGTTCATCATCGCAAAAGCGGTAATTTAGCGTTTGCGCTCGTTTAATTGGAGGCGTACACAAGCGCATGCCAGTTATAATTGTACTGGACATAGGCATGCCACATGCCAAATCAGGTGTTTCAGCGCACAAAGTGGGGATAGATGGCATTATCCTATCGTCAGCAGCGCGCAATTACTTTGCACTAAGCTTTTAAAAGCACTTAAAATACGGCATCCACCCGCTGTGCCGATCACCCGCAGTGCCGACAGCCCGCAATGCCAACGTTAGGTTTAGGCGTGGGGGGTGGGAGAGGTTAGGTTGAGGGTTAGGGTCTGCGGGAGGTTAGGTTTAGGCATGGGGTGTGTGAGAGGTTAGGTTTAGGCGTGGGGGCTGGGAGAGGCAGCCGGTCCCCCGACACGCTGTACACCGCCTCGCTCAGCTGGTTCTGCTTGTGGGCTATTGGCATTGCGGACTGTCGGCACATAGACGCGGCACCCTAAATACCCCCCTGCGCTTGTAAAATTCCTTTTGGATATGTCATTACACCCAGCCTTGCCACGCCAGGGCATACAATTCTGCTGCTAAAATTGGGTATTAGCAGATAATTCAGTGAGACAATCAACTATAACTCACTGAGAAACGTTTATCACATCGCAAAGGGGGAAATTAATTAAGAAAACTTGTTAGACAATGGACATAGGCTATTCACCTAAACCTATCCCATAACCCGGAGGGTCGTTGGCACCACAAATGATGAAGTCAATAAGCTCTCTCCAGCTCTCTCTGTCCTCTGCACGAGTGAGTCCACTCTTTTATGCATGGAAAGAATTACAGCATATTGCATGCCTTCATCGCACGGACACAGTGATTGCGAATCTGATTGGTTTGATTGATGTATGCCCAGGCATTGCCTGGCCACACCTGTGAATAATTCTGGTGCTTAATACTGCCCAAATCCCATTCGCGCTGGCATTTTGATTTGGCACGGCTCTAAATTGCACCTGCGGCAAGTGCTGTGAACGTTTCCGCATCCCTGCCGAGAATTGCATCCCCACCATATTTCGGGGCTGTTTTAACTTAGAAAACAGGGAGGTCATGTCTACCCAGACAATTATATAACTTTTAAACAGTTACATTTCTGTATAAATCATTACAATATGCTCCGGTGAGGTGGGGATGCGTTAAGCTGCTGCCGGGCGGGGGTGGAAATTCGGCATAACACCTGGACACTTGCGCAAGGCGGTCTGCTATCGTTAAGGCACGCAAACAGGTGCACAAGCGCAAATAGGGATATTGACTGTACCAAGATAGGGCCCCATATCTTCTCCAAATGCTGGCCATAGCCACAGCTTTCAATTTGTGATAGGAACAAAAATTTTAATAAACAAAATACATTATAGTGGCCATCTTGGATCTTCAATAGATTTCCTAAGTAAAAAACCAATATCTCCGCTTCGCCACTTAGGATCAAAATTTGTATGTCTAAACATAAATGTTCTGGGTCAAGGAATACAACTACACCATTTTAAAATACATTAAAAGCTTTTAATTGACCTACATAATAAAAGTGAACATACAAATGGAAAAAAAGTGGGAAAACATAAAGCGAATTGTTTTAAAATTTTCAAAGGCATAAATGCGGTATACATCACTTATGTTTATGTTTACCCTCTTATTACACAGATTGCACATTTGAATAAAAGGGAGACCCCCTCCACACCCACAAAACAAAAAACAAAACGTGAACTTAATTTTCTTTTTGCTATTTTCTTTTTTTAATTATTATTATTTTTTGATCCTGGTAGCTGGTCCACCCTCTGCTGATCTGGGGTCTCATCTATCAAACCTTGCATAGAATCCCTACTAAGGATTCCTAGGACTGTGTTGAAAAGAATGACTAACCTATGAGTGACGGCGTGCACACCTGAACGCAATTCCCCGTTACCAGCAGCTGCCACAGTGATTACGCATGGGATCTGCCCCATATCCCATCCCTGCATACTCAAATCCAACCAATGGTCAATGCAAATCACAACATGAAGTTACAGCGCATATAAATGAGCCTGATTATCAATTCAAAAGAAAAAGAGTGGCAACATGTTGCTGGCTACAGTAAATGCATGACTAGCGCAACAGAGGAAAACAAGGAAATAAAACCTGTCCGATTCAGAGATGGAGGGGGGAAAACGATTCAGAGATGGAGGGGAAAAAAGTGGGATTTGGTGCGTGAATGTTATCTGTATTATAACATTGCACCTGAAACAAGTATTACTCACTGTATTCACTTCAGTCAGCAGCGCCAATCTTGCCACTGTGCCAAATGCGCACACACAGGCAGCGTGTCACCATGGATTCTCTACTTAATTCTAACCGATTTCTGCCATTTTAAAATTCTCTGTAATCTCTGTCATCTGCTTGCTAATTATGTGTGTCAATTATGTTCTTATCACCATTCAATCAAAGAGTACATCTTGAAGTGTAAATGTCGCATTTTGGCACTCACATCCCATCGCAATCGTGTCCATAGCACCAACATGTTATGATAGCCTATTGTAGCCTAGATTTTTTCTTTTCATTCCATTGACATTATTATGCAGTTTCGAAGATAAAGCAAGGTACAATGGAAACAATATAGCCTATGATGGGTTTGTTTATCTCGCCTTTTATTGGGCCTATATGATTTTATTTCATTTAGATATTTGTATCGTATTTAATTTTTTACATTTGTTCTTATTGTAGATCATAATTAGGTCTACAACTTTCACCTAATCATTTTCACTTTGATAGGCTATATAAAATATCTGCATGTGTTGTCTATTTGGCTAATTTTAAGAATGGCTTTAAATCTGTTTTTGCAAATGAACTATTCATATACAAATAAATAAATACCGTAAATGACCATTAACAGCCACATGGCCATGACCACATGGATTGAAATAATTAATCACGGAGATTGTGTTTTCTGGTAGACTATGATTGTTCCAACATTCTAAACATTTCCAACTTGAGGAAAAACAGACTTTATTGATACAGGAGCGATCATTCAAAACATTTTTTGCGAACGAAATACTTTTCCAAACGCATTCACGGTTACACCCTGCCTTTTTGAAACCCCCCCACTCCGAAGATCGACCTCCATTCTTCGTAATGGAGGGGTTTTCCCATTTTTTTTTTAAAGGCACCGCTATTCCGAATCTGGACATCCCCTCCATTTCGAAACCCCCCCACTCCGAAATTGATTTGATTGATTGACATATTTCTCAGAGTTTCCTGCATCAAACACTACAACTCATTGTTTTTTATTGAAAATATGCATAGGCGGCGCTAGACCATCGGGAATGGGGAAGCAAATTTCCTCAGATTTTCATAAAACAAAATCAGTTCAACCCGACTGGCATTCACAAATAAGAACGTCCTCATCTTGCTAATATGACTCAATGAACCTTATTCAACTGTGAGCATTTGACTCAAAGTTACAATTAATTTTTTTCAAACACTTTTCACGGTATGAATGTGGGCGTGTGTAACAGCTCATCTTTAGATGTGTAGAAAACATAATTTATGATTAGATCCTGTCGGCGTGTCAGGAGATATAAATAATCAGTTGAATATGCTGCTGTGGAACAGATCCTTGCGCTCTCGGATTACGCATTTGACAAATTTAACAAACTGTATAGCAAGACAACATAAATGAACAATGTTTAGTGATTGTAGAGAGATATCTCTGTGCACCTGCAGAAAACTGCGAGCCAGGAATGCGCAAGACCACACATGGTATTTAGACCAGCAGAGTGGAAAGTCTGTGTGCCAAAAAATAAAAACACTGCTCCGGGCCCGATACGCGCTTAACTAGAGTGTGCGTTGTCAAGGTGTAGCCTATTTCTTTGCGGAGTGGGGGAGAAAGCAAACGGGACAGCTGTGCCCAGTCCCTGAGCAGCGGCTCGTGCGATTCTAAACACAGAGTGCAAACAGGTCTGATCCACAGCTGATTTTAGGATGTATCCAACGTTCACATTCCTGTGTCTATCTGAATGCAGCAGGCTCGTGTTTACTGCTATAGCGAAATTATATGAAGACAGTGACATATAATAAAAAAAACAATGAGTTGAAACGTTTATTTCAAGCTGCAGGAATGCAGGATCAAACTCGGAGAAATATGGACTTGAAAATCAATTTCGGAGTGGGGGGGTGTCGGAACGGTGTGGTGTTTCGGAATGGAAGGCGGTCCCCCGCATTCACTGCAAATACGTTACCACCCATTATCTCTGCTTGTCACAACAAAGGGAGACCGCGCACTTCAAATGGACTGCGGCCGCTCAGGCATTTCGGCTTTGGAAATAATTTGTGTGGGATAAGGTGCGTACGTTTGCACTTCTCAGTCTTCGCCACTAAGCAACTGGGGGCGCTGGACTTAAAGATAAGTCAGGGTTTGCGTAGATTATTTGCGTAATTTGTCTTACTTTTAAACAGTTTTGTTGTTTTGTTTTTTACATCTATACGTCTGTGTGGGATACCTTTACAAGACGATACTGGGTGGTGAAACACGGATTGGATCGAGTAGATAGTCACTGGACAGGTTAGTCATGGTTTTAGTAGGGATCCTACGACAGGATTGATAGATGAGACCCCTGGGGAGAGCCGGCTCCATGCTTCCTCCGAGACATGGGCAGTAGCCAGCCGCTTCTTTTCACCTGACAGGGGAGGCTTCACCGGTAGGACATAGCACGTGGGAGGATCACGCTATTGCGGTGGTAGGCCCTGAATGTCGCCTTGCTGTGGCCAGTTCATGCACTGAGCGATGATGCTGCTCCAGTCGACTGTGGAGAACGTTGCTACTTCTTCCATCTTCACTTTCAAGTAAGTGCTAATATGCTCTTGTGGAGCTAAAAACACGTGCAGTTAATAGACCAACGAGTTCCCCTCCGTCCAAACAGGCGCCCCAGAGGAGTCACCACTTCAGCGACCAGGATATTGCATGTTTTGGTGTGGGGTCCCTATATGAAGGAAACCCCCAGGGGTCACGGGGAGAACATGCAAACTCCACACAGAAAGGCCCTTTTGATAGTCTCTTAGAACAGACGAGTTGGCTTCCGCAATTTTCAAATGCTTCCGCCATACCGTCTGTAATTCGTGGGGGAGAAGCATGCGCCAACCGGAATGGGAAGCAGAAAGGCGGGTCTTCCGCTCATTAGTCTAATCAGAATTTTTTTCCGTGGACACACGTGTCGTGATTATTCGGATTCCGTCGAACTTCCTTCCAGTCTGAAGGTTTTTTTCCAACTTCCTTGTGCATGTTCTGGGGGTGTAACGTACAGACTGTTTAGCTGCATTCGCCGGATGTAGATGAGACAGTCTGTTTTAAGAGACTACCCTTTTGACGACCCCACCCGGGCGGTGGGCACTCGAGGACATGCGGACGGGCACGCACTCCTTCAGCGCTCACAGCGTCCCAGGTGGGAATCGAACCCAGGACTTGCCCCGACAAAATGTGAAGTTCATAAGTGGATGTATGTCTATATGTGCCTGCATGAGTGGATGCATGTATGGTGTATGTATATATACACATATGCGGCATGTATATGTGTGTGTTTGTATGTATATATACATATATGCGGTGTGTATATGTTTATGCATATATACTGTATGTATATGGTATGCATAATGTGTGTATGTATATATGCATGTGATGTATATGTATGTGCTTGAGTATGTATGTTTATATGTATGTGTATGCCCGCTCCCGGCGCCCGCACACACACACACACACACACACACACACACACACACACACACACACACACACACACACACACAGTGTAGATGCAAGGATGGAAGCTCTTTAAAGATGTTGTGGGTGGCCCTTAAAAGGACCTTTGTGGTATGGCCCTTAAGAGGGCCGTTGGTTGGTAGGCTGGTGATCAGTGATCACAGCCTGAACCTAGAGATGAAGCCACACGAACAATTACCGTTTGCATCCCGACACTTCCAAACGGTGTCGACCGGCAGCGGGTTCTCCAAACGCTGCCAGCGCCGTTCCAGGACCATGGTCTTGATTTTGACCGCTTGAATCAGCAGGTCAATCTCCAGCGCAAAACGTTGTTTGGCGTGGAGATGACCACCGGGTCTAAAGAAGTATTAAAAATGCTCAAGTATAGTTGATATTAATTTATTTTTCACAATGCAGTTTCTTCATGCTTCATGTCCACACTTAAATGAATACAGAAGAGAGTTAGTTGCACAATAGACCAATGATCCCCAAAAAGTTACAAATTGAATGCAAGCTGCCTCTTCAGGACCATGGCGTTCTCCCGGAACGACTTCTCCAACCGCTTGCATGTCTGCGGATCCATAGATAAGCGCCGCTTCGGTCTGTTCAACTCCTCCATGGCGAGCTGCACTGCAATAGTATTACAACTCTCCATGGCTCCCACGTCGCTATGAGCTCTGCGTTGAATGATAGGGGTGGGCGGATCGATCACAAAATATCGATACTCCCGATACCTGAGTCTCGTTTTGAAGATCGATCCTGACATCAAAAGATCGATACTGAACACAGCTTTTCTGCGTGCATTCATGCAGGGCTTCTCCGCCACGGATTTGCTGTTGTCGTGTCATCACATGTGCACTGAAACAACGAGTATACGTGCCTGGGCCAATAATAGTGCTTGAACGATATGCAGGGCGGGTCTTGTAAAGGAAGGCAAGCAGCAGAGCACAGAGTGGGATTGAAATCCGACGCGCACAGTCGCATACAAACACACACATGGCATTCCGTGATCTGATCACGGCTCAAAGGAACAGGAGCAGATCGTTTGGAGTTATTTTACAACAGTAAATGACAATGTTGTGAAGTGTGACGTAGCCGCATGCAGGCTGTCCACTACTGTGGGACCACTAGCCTACTACCAACTTGTTTAAGCATCTGAGAAACGGTAAACAAGAAAGAGAGCTCTGACCTGCAGAAAAGAAGGGAGGAGGAGGAGGGAAATATCAGACAGACACCCCCCCCCCCCTCAACACAGAGATAGACTCCGTGGGCAGTCTTTTCACAGAGGAAAAGAATATCCAGGTATATATAGCAGTTAAATGAATATTAAGGATCTTCAGCATTGGTTAATGTTACATTTTCAAACTGTATCGGTCATAATTTATAGTGGTTGATAAATTGATAAACCTATTGATAAACCTCATAAATAATGACACACTGCTCTCCCCTACATGAAAGTTCATAAGCCATATTTAATAATAAAAAGTATCGGTATTGATATCGGCAATTCTGGACCAGATCGGATCGACACCAAATTTTGCAGTATCGCCCACCCCTACTGCCCGCTCCTGGCTCCACACACACACACACACACACACACACACACACACACACACACACACACACAGTGTAGATGCAAGGATGGAAGCTCTTTGAGGATGTTGTGGGTGGCCCTTAAAAGGACCTTTGTGGTATGGCCCTTAAGAGGGCCGTTGGTTGGTAGGCTGGTGATCAGTGATCACAGCCTGAACCTAGAGATGAAGCCACACGAACAATTACCGTTTGCATCCCGACACTTCCAAACGGTGTCGACCGGCAGCGGGTTCTCCAAACGCTGCCAGCGCCGTTCCAGGACCATGGTCTTGATTTTGACCGCTTGAATCAGCAGGTCAATCTCCAGCGCAAAACGTTGTTTGGCGTGGAGATGACCACCGAATGCAAGCTGCCTCTTCAGGACCATGGCGTTCTCCCGGAACGACTTCTCCAACCGCTTGCATGTCTGCGGATCCATAGATAAGCGCCGCTTCGGTCTGTTCAACTCCTCCAAGGCGAGCTGCACTGCAATAGTATTACAACTCTCCGATTCAGATTCAGATTCATTTATTTAAAGAATGGGACTTTACACATTAATGAACAGTACAGCCGTACAGTAAATATGCCAGGTTGTAGCCCAAGGGCTAGTTTCCACCTGTAGTCCCATGGCAGGTTGATGTAATCATGAAAGCGAAAGAAAAATTAATAATACAACAAAGATTAAAAGTACAGAAAGTTAGTAAAACCAAAAATGATTAAAACACACAATTAATAGTACCAAAAAAAATTAATAGTATAAAAGGTTAGTGAAACCTAAAATAAATAAAATAAATAAAACACACAGAGCATGCTGCAAAACATGGCAAATGATCTGTTAAGTATGTTAATTGTGATCACATTGTTGGTTTGATCTGAGCCATATTTTCAACTGGCCTTTGAAGGTGGCGAGACTCGGGCATTCTCTAATCGAGGGAGGTAGATTATTCCAGAGAGTGCTTCCCATGAAGGATAGGGTCTTCTGACTAAAGGAAGTTTTTCTAAAGGGGACCTCACAGACCTTGTTCGTAATGGCCCGGGTGACACGGGTCGAGTTGGCGGTCGCACGATATTTGATAAAGTCAGCAAGAGGAGGCGGCGCCAGTCCATGTAGAACTTTGTATATTAGACAGGCAGAGGTGAAATTTCTAAAGTTCTCAAAACTTAGCATGCCATATTTACGTATGACATGGCAGTGGTGATGAGAAAAGGGTTTTTTATCTAGTATTTTCAGGGCTTTTTTATAAAGTAGTTCGGCTGGTTTGAGGATGGTTACTCCTGTCAGCGACCAGCTAGTTATACAATAATTCAGATGCGAAAGGATCATTGAGTGTAAAAATAAAAACGCAGCGTCTGTGGACAGACAGCTCCTTATTTGTCTGAAATTATACAGGTGGAATTTAATTTTTTTGGAGATCATTTTAATGTGATTGCTGAACGTCCAGCATCACGCCTAAGTATTTAAACTCGTTAACTACTGATAATTCCTCTGACCCCAGGAAAACATTGGAGCGCGAAGGTGCAATGTTTTTTTTAGAAAAGAACATACAAACAGTTTTTTTTGCATTCAGCACGAGACAAGATTTAGTTAGCCATGCCTGAATATGAGAGAGAGCTGAAGATAGGACACGTGCCGCCTCCACTGGGTTTTTAGCCCTTGTGAAAATAACTGTGTCGTCAGCATAAAGCTGGACATCTACATTAAAACAGTAATCTGGAAGATCATTAATGTACAGGGAAAAGAAAATTGGGCCCAAAATTGACCCTTGGGGGACCCCTACTGGACAGCTCAGGTAAGGGGAGCTGACACCGCCAACCACAGTGCACTGCTCCCGGTGAGACAAATATGATTCAACCCATTTAATGGCCTCAGCAGAAAAATTGAAGCTGGACAATTTAGAGAGGAGCACACTGTGGTTGACGGTGTCGAATGCGCTCTTAAGATCGAGGAACACAGCTCCCACACAACCATCCCTGTCCAAGGAGCCTTTTATTTTCTCCAAGAGCAGGACCAAAGCAGAGTCAGTTGAGTGGTGTGGACGAAAACCAAACTGCATGGGGTGCAAGGGGGTCTGGCTCGTCTCAAGAAATTCTATAAGTTGTTTAGCGACCCATTTTTCAATGATTTTAGAGATTATCGGTAAAATACTGATGGGTCTGAAGTTGTTCATGTCAGATTTATCACCAGCTTTGTAGATTGGGGTAACTGAGGCCAGTTTCCATGCCTTTGGGACGGTTGAGTACTTAATGGATAAATTAACTAGATGCATAATAGGTGGCGCTAATGTCTCTTTATTTAATTTCAAGAAGCTGGTGTTAAGACCATAAACATCTTTAGCCTTAGAGCTGTTCAAAGCACTAATTATATCAATGACCTCAGGTACAGAAATTTCCTGGATGGTAAAAATTGGTACTCCATTGACTGTAGGGTTATTCACCATATTTACAGAGCATGTGGATACGCCAAACTGTTTCGAGATGTCATCAATAGATTTTATGAAGAAGGTGTTGAGTTTTTCAGCCAAGGTGACAGGGTTGCTCACCAGCTGGTTGTCGACATTTAATTCCATAGCTTTAGTGTCCTGTTTCATTTGTTTACCTGTCAGTTTGCTAATATTTTGCCAGATCTTTTTGCTGTTCCCCCTTGCACTTTCCATAACAGTAACAAAAAAGTTGGCTTTAGCCTTCCTTAATTCAGCAATCACCTTATTTCTAGCTGAAACAAACAATTGTCGGTCAGTGCCTAGCCCAGTTGTAATTGACTTTTTAAGCAGTAGGTCTCTGACTTTCATCAGTTTCAAACACGACGAGTTGAGCCAGGGGAGGGAGGTTGAGTTCCTCCTCCTATGGCTCCCTCGTCTGGAGAAACCGAGGATTACATCCTTCAACCTAGAATGAAACATATCGCTGCTGATGTCTGCATCATCACACGTGGTGAGATTATCCCACTCAATATCTTTTAGAGCTCTTGCCAGATTTTGTTCTTCGTTTTTAGGGACAATCAAAGTGTTTGTACGGTTATCAGAAGTACTAGAAGTACTAGAGAATGGGTTTTGGAAGCGAGATTTATTAAGTTTTCTGGAGAAGAAAATCGCATTATGGTCCGAGATTCCTGTTAACAGGTTGTGTATTTTAGTAACATTTCTAGGTTTGTTCGAGAAAATTAAGTCAATTTTTGATTGAGATCGATGAGTAATTCTAGTCGGTTGGTCAATTAACTGAGTAAAATTAAAATAATCCATAATTGATTTCAGGCTTTTTCTATCTTTTTTCGCGTCCCAATTTATATTCCAATCTCCAATCAAAATAATTTCTTTTTTGTGGTCACATGATTTAAGGAGCGTCTTGAGATGATCATAAAAATCAATTTTAGCCGAAGGCTGCGATAGATGCAGACAATCACCAGCGACATTTCATCGGACAGAGAGATATTTACACCAACACATTCTAGACTAAAATCATTGGGCCATATAATCTGGTTGCATTTCAGACGTTCCCTAACATACAAAATTAGCGCGTCGGATGTGGCTGGCGCTGCTAAGCTATCGCCAGATGATAGCTCGATAAAGGCTCTGGCCGGGTGTTCAGCCGCCGATCGCGGGGTCCCAGCCCGCGACCGTGTTAAGATTGTTGGATGATCAGTCGAGGCTGTCGGATGGACAGCTATGGGCCGCGGGGGCCCAGCCCGCTCCCGTGTTGTAGACGTCGGAGACAGCCGTCTCGTCGTTGTGCTGTTTGGGATCGGGGGTGACGGGTAGTCACTGGCCTCCTGCCGCTGCGCTAATAGGCCCGCTAACGGACCTTCACGGGCCTTGCTGATGGTAGTTGGCAGTAATAGACCACCACTGGCCTCTCGTACCCGCTCAGCCGACCCCCCGCACGGCGCAGCCGAAGCGCTGCGAGGCAGCAGTAGCTGCGGTAATTGGCCCGCTAACGGACCTTCACGGGCCTTGCTGATGGTAGTTGGCAATAGTAGACCACCACTGGCCTCTCGTACCTGCTCAGCTGACCCTCTGTACGGCGCAGCCGAAGTGCTGCGAGGTAGCAGTAGCTGCGGTAGCGTTAGCCAGGTTTGTGGGGGAGGGCGGCTAATTGGTGGCAGCTGGGAGGCTTGGATAGCCTCATTGATAGCATCCAAACACTGTGGACCGGGATTAATCTCCACGTCGCCTGCCAGTAATACGATAAGCGCCAGATGTAAAAGTCTTAACGTCTTACTGCCTGGGTTGATTTTCTCTCGTGTCGTGGATGGAACTCTTGCTCGTCCGTTGTTCAGGAAAGCGGAGTACAGCAGGTGCTGGCTCCCATGAGCTGGGGAACAGGCTTTCCCGTCGCATTCGGTGGGTAAACGTTGTCGTGTTGAGGTTAAAAGTAGACATAATATAAAAACAATAGTTGGTATCCAACCATAGTGTGGAAATACCATCCGTTTAAAAACGCTGAAGAGGTTAGTTGGTAGTTTGGCTGGCACACACGCAGCACCTGCCTTACAGCGTGTGTGCTTGTCGGCCATCTCCATGGCTCCCAAGTCGCTATGAGCTCTGCGTTGAATGTCTATATATATATATATATATATATATATATATATCTGCTATTGTACATGTTCTGTACAGTTCACTGAACATACGATACGTATTAGATTATTTGTTTATTTTTATTTTATTTCTTTTGCTATATTATCTAACTGATATCTGGGTGTTAATTGCCGTAGTTATACTGTTCTTGTCTCTTTTGTCTCGTTGGACTTGTCTCTTCTGATTTAAATTGTAACTTCCTCGAATCTTGTTTTTGCATGTTGGGACCCCCCTCGAAAACGAGATGATTAATCTCAAGGTTTTTTTCCCTAAATGAATAAACTTGAATATATATAAGTAGTGCACTTCATAGTGAGTAGATTTACCATGTTATTAAATCTGACTCAACAATGTTGTAGCCTAGAATATTGTTGTAATGTCGGTATCTCTTAACCCACCCTACAATGACAACATCACTTCTGTAATGGAGAGATAAGGTTCAGGATTTTAAGTTGACTGACACCATGGGCATCCATTCAAAGATGCAGAAAAGTGGAATGAGTGAGGTCCAGAGAAGATTGCTTTCCAGATTAAAGTCTTTATTTCAGCACACAATATTTTGGGCAATGGGGGAAAAACACATGGGTTGCCCTTTAATGAAGAAACTGGAATGAAGAAACTGAGGAGTGCAGACATTAAATAAGGAGTGAGGAGGGAACTCAGGTGAAATGAATGGGGACAATCAGTGAGGGAGCCAACAGGTGAACAAAATAACTAATCAGTGAGGAGTAAAGCTAGGGAAAGAAGTGAGGTAAAGGAAGTCAACTAGGTGTGAGGAAAGGAGGTGGAAAACTAAGAGAGGGAAAATAGGAATCTTCAGAACAGCCGCCCCTGGATTTCTAATGAGAAATACAATAACTAAAGTGGGAGGTTTGCGGAGTCTTTGACTGCACCTACAGCAGTCAGTGCTGATGTGGCCATCTTGTTTGGTAGGAGGTAACTGGGAGTCAAAGTCAAATGTGTGAATGACTAGGGGGGTATTGACACTGAGCATAAAAATAAGGCATCAATTCAAATATGGGGAGCCGCCCCATGGAGGGAATGAGCATGGGCTATGGAAGGGGACAGGCAAAGTCAGGAGGCCGGCCGGCAGCAGGGCCAAACGGGCACCGCAGGTCTGGAGGGCGTCCGCGGAGAAACCCCGGATGAGGGCCTGGACGCCACAGGCAGGAGCCTCCAGGAGGCCAGCCCGGAAGCTGGCAACGTCGGTGGGAGCATTCAGGGGGCCTACCTGGGTGCTGAAACTGTAGGCAGGACTGTTCAGGGGGCCTGCCTGGGTGCTGGCTCAGCAGCAGATGGGGTGATAAGGCCCACCTTGAAGTCGTGTATTAGCGCCGTGACGACGTCCTTGTTCGTTAGGTCATGGTGGCTGTCGTGCCTCGGCTGTACCAAGTTCAACTCTTTGCAGACCTTGTCATAGGTTGAGTGGTGCTGATGTGTAGGAGACCACTACATCCCATCAAGCACCAGCTGGGAGAGGCAGCTAGAAGCAGTAGCGATCTCAACTACCAGAGTCAACTCCATGTAGTACCTGGCCAGGGTGTGTGTCTCTAGAGGAGAGCTTGAAACCTTTGAAACCCACGTGAGGAAGTCGAGTGGCAGAGGGCGTCCCAGGTGAAAATTGAGGCTCCTCAACATCACCCGCTCCATCTCCAGGGGGCGTCCCAGGTGAAAATTGAGGCTCCTCAACATCACCCGCTCCATCTACAGGGGGCGTCGCAGGTGAAAATGTAGGCTCCTCAACATCACCCACTCCATCTCGCGAATCTGGGCCTTTGTTGGGTTTCTTTTAGAATAGTTTTTATTGAGGGCGGACCACCGCTCAACCCGGCACCGTCTTGGTTAAGGTGCTGGAAAAAACAACTGCAGAATCCACAATGAAAGAAGGACTTTCCGCACACTTAAATTTTCACTAAAATTCACATTTATTGTAAGCTTTCGGTCAGCAAGACCTTCATCAGAGCAAAATCATGATAAAGAATAGTTTGTATTGCAAAGCAAGGTGATAGGTAAGTTTTCTTTCTTCTCTCCTTGTTTTTTTAACACCAACACACAACAACGAACAAACTCGGACAGAATACAAAACACACGCACGCACACACACACACGTATATATATATATATATATATTGACTAGAACATGTTGAATCATTAATCCAGGCGACACATCACTACATGAAAACTTGAACTTTATTTTAATGTCCTCCTAGTTCCATTGGACCAACAACAAAGGACACAAACAACAAATACAACAAACAAACGACAGGGACAAACATTACTCCATCTCTGAAAAACATATATATATCTGGACTGGAGGAGGTGCGGGGAGCACCTGGAGCAGAGGAGGTGCGGGGAGCACCTGGAGCAGGAAGGGAAACACAGGGGTGCTGGTCAACAGGAGGGGGACTATGGAGCTGTCCAACAGGAGGGGGAGCGCTCGAGAGCTGGCCAACAGGAGAGGGAGCACTAAGGGAGTGTTGGCCAACCGGAATTGGATGCTGACCCAGCAGGAGGAGCATGGGGAGGGACAGTGTGGAGGCTGACCAGCAGGAGGAGCATGGGGAGGGACAGTGTGGAGGCTGACCAGCAGGAGGAGCATGGGGAAGGACAGTGTGGAGGCTGACCAGCAGGAGGAGGATGGCGAGGGACAGTGTGGAGCCGGCCTGGGAGTGCCACAGGAAGCAGGAGTGATAAGTGGGTCACTCTTATTCTTGGCTGCCCATTCATCCAACCTCCCTCCGTGCCTCCTGGCGTTCAGTCTGAGCAACTGAACGGTTTGTTGCCTGTGTGGATCCCGACAGTGAGGTTGGTGTGGTGGCTCTCCATCATCTTACCTCAACTACCTCACGTTCAGTGCCCCATCTAAAAACAAAAAAAGTTATACAACTTAATTATCAAATGATAGCATAAACACTGCTATATTATCAGGGTCCCTGGAAACTATTCCTGGATCTATCGAGAGTGATGATATCACCGCGCCAATGACATCATAATGGGACCTATGACATCAGACATCACTGTCATAGCCACCCAACCAGACATCATTGGCAGTTATGACATCACCAAAGCTGGCATGTGAGTTATGACATCAGCAGTGATGTCATACCCCAATGCCAGCTAGGGCTATATCTACCAACGACGCGCGACGTTCCACATACTTATTGATAGCCCGAGATCTACCGGTAGATCACCTATTGGGCACCCCTGTGCTAAACAATCAGCGAAATACTAAGTGGTACATTTGTTATGAGATATTTAAAGGAAAATAAAAGTGGACTGCCCCGAATGTTTCAATACATGATCAGCAGTAAAGCATTAAAACAAAACAAACAACAAAAAACGACTTTTTCTTCCATGTAATCTACCGGTCCTTGGCACAAAAAAGGTTGGGAACCCCTGAGCTAGAACACATTTCTACTCTGACCATTTCTGTCACTGTGACCAAAGCAGAACCCAGCGACTTCAACGGTAGAGCAAGCTTCACCTCCTAGATCAGATCCTAGATCAGTCATTCTATTTTTCTTTATGGGATTTTGTTTTTCAGACCCAAATCTGAGAATATCTTTTATTATGATTTTGTCCAGAATTCCATGACAGACAGACCTGCCAACCTTTTATATATATATATATATATATATATATATATATATATATATATATATATATATATATATATATACACTTGCACAATTGAATTCACAGGCATGAACAGTTTTTGGCGTAGTTTGAAGTGACACATCGTACCAGCGTACTTGGGTGTCAAATTGCATGCATGCTACAGAAAATGCAGGTTGGCAGGTCTGGGCAGAGAGAAACAGAGAAACTATGATCAAAATAGTCTTTCTACATTCGAGGGTTGCATATCATGAACTAATCAACACGTCGACGTCACGATCATGCGTCGATGCCTACCGGAGGTCGTCGAAAAGTTGCCACGTGGTTTGAGACTTGCTTGCTCGCTATTAGAGTACCCTAACCCTAACCCTAGAGTATTATTCCACTAGGCAGAGGCCTTATATCCAGATTATATAGTATGATTCAAATGGTAGCTTCGCCCACCCTCGATCATTTGCAAGAGTTATGGGAGCAAGATTTCACAAATGAGATCTCAGACTTTACTTGGCAGTCAGCGATAGGGATGATTCACTCAACATCCATTTGCATCCGACATGGATTATTGCAATTCAAAGTGTTACACAGACTTCATTCATCGAAAAGTAGACTTGCCAGGATGTACCCCGGCTTTGACCCGACATGTTCTAGGTGTAAACGGGCCCCAGCGACTCTATATCACATGTTCTGGTCGTGCTCGTCTCTGGTTCCTTTTTGGTCCTCCATCTTTGAAACATTTTCTTACATCTGCGGGAAGGTCATTCATCCAGACCCTGCCATTGGCATTTTTGGAGTAGCACCTGATGGAGTTACAGTCTCTGGGGCTCAAGCCGAGGCTTTAGCTTTTTCATCGCTTCTGGCCCGACGACTAATTTTAATGAGCTGGAAATCAGCTGCCCCTCCATCTCATGCATGTTGGGTCAGAGATGTTATGGCACACCTTAAATTGGAGAAACTGAAATACACTATACGTGGTTCGACTCAGAAATATCTTAGAGTGTGGGGTCCGTTTCTAGATTACTTTGATAAAAATTACCTCTCTCCTCCCAATACTGCCTAACTGACTTTCAGAGATTCAAGTGTTGGCTTTTGCCACAAGTGATTGCCAGAACATATATCCTCAGCACTTAGCGTATCCCCTGCAAAGTGTATTGTAATTGTTTGTAGCATTTATTTATTTCTCTTGTATTATTATTATTGTATTATTATTATTATGTTCTGTCCTATTTTGGTGCTACATGTGTTGCTTTTTCTTATGTCTCTGTTTATATGTAGTATGTTTGAAATGAAAAACTCAATAAACAAATTTGAATAATAACCCTAGAGTATTATTGTGGTGAGAGAGCCTTACTAACATTAAAGGGATCAGCTGGGGTGTGTTCAATTATATGAAGACGGTGTGCACCGTTTTGCTATGGTTTCCAGGTTGAAAATCATGTTTCCTCACATGATTCAATGCACCGCCGTTTCCGTTTAAATAAACATTTTGCTACGTGTTGTCGGGACTGAACTAAACCCCATTATCCCCTGACAGTGCGGTGTGTGGCTCGCCGGTGCAAGACTCAAGGCTTTTGCACACCAAGTCCATATTTTTCGTCTGAAATTGCCGCACGTTTTACAAATAAATACGACCTCGTGTTGTGTCAATCACGTTTACACACCGACTCCGAAACTTTCATGCATCATGGAAGTTTTCGGAACAGGTTTGATTTTCTGCGCTTTTTTGCATCAGTCAATAGCCTTTTGGGAGCTGTTTGACCCGTCTGTGTTTTTGGATGACGGATAAAAAAAATGCATATGAGAAAAATTGCCTGTGTGTGCAAAGACCTTCAAGGCTGGGATGCAGAGGAGGCGGCAATGGTTAAAAGAGGAGATATAGGCCTACAATATTACCCGGTTTATATCCCTTCTAGTCGGTGTGCACGATGAGGAGTTGAAGTGAGTGTGTGGTCGGCATGATGAAAACGAGGGTGAGGGTCGCTATTACCGAGCGGGCGGCGTGATTAAAGAAGTCGCTAGTTACGTACGTGAACAATATGACATAAACTGTTAGCAGTAAATCTCTGTTCATATGACTTAAGAGTTTTCCCCAAGCCATTTTTGTGTTTACATTCCTCCTGTGTCGCGGGCTGCTGTCCTCAAGTCAGTAAACAAGACTACAGGTGTTAGGACATGACGCTTAGTCGACAACAGCACCCTGACAATAGATGGAACCAGTGGTTCAGTGACGAAAGCAGATCCTCCTCAGCCTGTTCATCTGGAGGAACTTACTGGTTGTTGCCGGCGCTGTGGTATGTTTTGGTAGGAAACCTCTGGATTTCCCTCTTGCTCAACTTCTTCAAAACGGCCTCTTGGCGCTCCTCAAACTCCAGAAGAGCCTGCAAGCCAGAGCAAACTTAGGAATCAGACGTGTTGAAGAAAGGCAGGAAAAGTCTGAACAGGGTCTGAAATTTCCAAGCGTCAAAACACCAGCAGAATTGGTCTTTGGTAGATCAATCAATATTTACACCAGAGCTGCCAAGGCTCACCCTTTGAGCATGAGTCACGCACTTTAACCTCTCCACACGCTCACACGCCACACTTGCTATTTCACACGCCAGAAAAATCATAGACTCAGGTTCCGCCAAACGATTAATTTTGTTTATAAATAACCCAAAGACACCATGACATGACAATTCCTTACAACTCGTCTGGCCATAGAATGCACAAACCGGAATTACTTTGAGCCATCTAAAATCATGTGACTCATGTCACAGATATTTACATTACAGCCCAGAGCCCAGTAGCCTACGACGACACTACAACAGCATTTAATGTAGGAAGGCTAAATTAGCAACAGGCGGACACCGGAACCAAGTCACAGACCTAGTCACATGATTTTAGATGGGTCAAAGTCATATTTACAATGTATCTTGCGCATTGTGTGGTCGGCCGAGTTGTAATATATTGTCATATCATGGTGTCTTTGTGTCATTCATAATCTAGATTCATTTGGTATTTTTCGAGAAATTTTTTGGTACTGCTATTTTACATTGACGTCCACGGCGAGTGGCGCTCGTGTTTTCCCCCTAAAAGGGGGCGAGACCATGTGCCGCCTACAATATGACGTATTGCCGATCTATCGTATTCACTTCACCCCTATGAACCAACATGGTGGCAATTTCTGGGTAAGCCTACACGCACGCACGCACGCACACACACACACACATTTTAAATACTTTATTTGGTTCCACAAATTACATTTCATAAGCAGGGAAACAAATATATCAGGGTCAATTAATACTGAGCACTTATGGATACACATAGCACCTCCTTCTCCACACTGCTAGACTGCCAATAATTGCTGAGACAGAGCAATATTTGACAGTTTGTTTGGCTCTTGCTCTTGTCAGACCAGCAATCTGCAGGCCTCTCATGGTGCATTTATGTACATGTCCCAGGCTTCCAAATATAAGCACACTGTATCTACAAGTATAACCTAGGCTCGTGATGGTCTCGAGTAGCGGTTGGTATTTTATATATTTGTCTTGGAATGCCTGGTCCATGTACAGGTCAAAGACACAGCCTACCTCTAGCATCAGCACCTCGCCGGGCCCGGCGTTCATAATCCTGGCCCTTGGCAGACGTCTTCTGTTCATAATCCTGGGCCTTGGCAGACGTCTTCTGTTCCTAATCCTGGGCCTTCTGCTATATCCCTGACCTATAGGGAGAAATTTAGTTTGTCATTGTAAACCCACAGCACAGTAATGATGACATGTTCTTCATAGATCTAGCCTTTTAATTTTGCTCTTAAGCTTTCTCAAAGTACACCAAATTCTTGCATTTTACTTTAAAATGTTTTTAAAAATCTCGCGGGGGGGCATGCCCCCGTAACCCCCTTGGGGGTCTGCGGTTCCCCACCACAAATTCTCAAAATCCTGTGGGAAACACTGAAGCCACTGGTTTAATTGGCCACAGGGACAATATCACAATGAGCAACTCAAGGTTTATTAGGCGTCATTCACACCAAAAGCGTTTTTTTTCAGTCAGAACTCTATGAAAATCATGTTGAGAGCGCTTCCATTGTGCACAAAACACAGCGCACCGAGCGTTTTTTTGTGCTCTTGTTTGTTTTCCCCTGTAGTCGCGTGCAGTACGGATCACAACACAACGACCACAAGGACGGTAGCCAGCTAGTTTTGTCTGTTTGATGTTGTCCACTGTCAACATGAAAGCCAGATTATTGCCAATTCTGGCAGCAGCAGAGGTTGAAAATCCCTCGGGAGGAGAAAAGGGAGGAAGGGATGAAAAGACGAGCAGGGCGCTTTTCCTCAATGTTCAACTTCTTTCAGCTTTAAAACGCCCACAGCGCTCCACCAAAAACAACAGACGCCACCAGCGCTGAAACGCCAGGTGCGTTCATTAAAAGAGGCGCACGTCTAGCGCGTCCTTACATAGAGAATGAATTGCAGAAAGACGCTGGCAGCTCCAAAAACGCGTGGGCATCCACTCGCTATGCCGACCACCCTCAGTGCCGACAGCCCGCAAAGCCAACGCGTTTGGTCTGAATGGCCCCTTAAACAGCGTCACTATTGGGCTGCACAGGTGGCAATCTGTGGTCAGCTGGATAAGCAGATTTCCTTTCCCTTCTACTGTCTCTTTTATAATATCCATAAAAACATCTCACATGCTCTTGCAAATGAGGGAATAAAAGAGGGTGGAAGACAGGAGCTAACAAGTCAGACGGAGGAGAAAAAGGAACGGGCTTTCATACGATGGAGAGATAGAACAAGACAGTAAAAGAAAGTGCCCCCAAACTTCTTTTCTAGATAAGAGAGACTAGTCCACCAATAGATAACAAGAGGGAACAGAGTGAGCGAGGAATAAAAGCTACTATATTTGGAAGGAGAGAATTGTTCAAGAATCTAAACTCAACCACTGTCAATATAAAGAAAGTGCCAGCCATCTGGAACTCAGGGTAAATCTTATCCCCCGTTTGAAAACGTGTCATTTAGGCTATACTTCTCTCTAACATATCATTCATAGGCGCCGATTTATGTTTCTGCCAGTGTTAACATTAAGATTAGACTGCTGTGATGTAATTATTCAGTCGCCTTTTCTCACTCACCTCCATGTCACCTCTCCCTGCCCAGCTGCCCTGAGTTAGGCCCTCTGATTACACAATCATGTTGTGCCCAGACAGACCAAACCAGTTTAGCCTTTAGTTTAGACAGTTTATCCAACTTGTTCCCACTCCGATATATCTAATAATATATATCATCATCCTGTCCTCTTTGAACACTGCAATCTGGGCTTGCTAAAGCCTGCTCAGCTGCTATTAATTTATGCATTTACTTTTGCTACTAGGACATCCAAGCAAGTTCTGACAGAGAGCAATGCCATTGGAGCATTGGACAAACACATTTGCATATTTCCCCATGCCTTGTTCCTTACAAACTTTCGACATGGAAGTGACCAAATTAAATAAGTGGTGGGAGGAAATAATCATTATCTTATTCTTAGCATGCAGTTTTGGAACATTCAATAAAGACAAAAAAAAAATAGACTCGACACCCTAAGTAATACAGACATGGCATGAGAGTCGTATACGAGGGATCAGCCGAGCAGCAATTTGGTAAACAAACCACGTCACTGGGTGGTAACGGCAATGGAGCGCAAGTGGCGCGAGGCTTGAGTGGCTGACTCTAGCCAGTTAACTATGTTTACATTTTAAAAAACTGCGACAGTTCAACTTTAACACGACATGCATATATTATACATCAAACTCTTGAGCTACTTATGCTCTCATTCAGAATGTCAAAATACAAGCGATGTCATGTATAGTTTTTGAGATATTAACGTTTGTTTGACACAACTCATACTATTAACTGCCGCGGGGTTCCGCATTTCTGGGTGGCAAGTGACGTCACACTGATCCCTCGTATATATACCCATCAAACCATTTCAGTGTAGAATGGTTAGTTCTTTGCTCTGCTCTCCCCTAGGAGCACCCGGGAGCAGGGGATTTGTCCTTCTCAATGTATATTGCCATTAGGGACAGACAGACACACCCGCTGCAGTAGCCTACGCATTCTCTCTCCTTCTCTCTCTCGCTCCCCGCTCTCTCGGCATTCTCTCTCTCGCTCCCCCCATTTCCCCGTGGGTGCTCGGCTCTCTCTCGGGCCCCGGGGCACCCATGGTTTCGGCGCCTATGATGTCATTTACTTCTCTCAATCTCCCTGGATGGGTTAGGGTTAGGAGTAGCTTGTTCCACTGCAGCGAAGAACTTCATCTCTTGCCTTCAATAGCCTGTTTGCACGACAGCGGAACTTACGCTGGAAATAGTATCCCCTCTGTAATACGTTTAGAAGCCACAATATTGCTTTATTATCAACAACCGGCCAACAGATATCAAAGCTGGTTAACAGTTAAAGGCCGGGTTTTCCGTGGGGAATATGAATATATATTAAATCTCACGCCCCTAAGGTTTTAGAATCCGTTGAAATTTTTGAAATTGGTTGTTTACAGCCTGAGATATCACCAGAAATCCACTCTGTGTGTGTGGGGGGGGGGGGGGGGGCGGTGGGGGGGGGGGGGTGCGGGGACTCGAAATACTACATTTCCCACAATGCACTGGGCTCGCGTGGCCTTCGTTTCCATGCCCACCCCTCAGGCGTTTGGCTGATATCAAACTCCAGTAGGTGGCGGTAAGGCCTAAAAAAAAATAAAGTTTGGTTCCGGTTGCCGACCGACCCTGTCAATTTACGTGCGACCCAATTTATTTTATGAGCATGTTGATTTGACGGTGGCGCTATGGCTGGCTCACACTACAGGATTTTAGTGTGAGCTGTTTGCAGATCCAATCTTAACCCTCCCGATCTGCTCACAGCCTCATCGGGGCCGTCCCCATCATATCAAACATGTTTGATATTTAGGACTGAAAATCTGCGCGAATACATCATTCTGCTGCTGCGCGAGACTCCCGTCATTATCGTTAATTGACGCGGCTCATTTGATGCGCTGCACTGCACGCATCAGATAGGCTACCAAATACCAACAGCACAGAACCATGAGGATTTGGGGGAAAATGTCACTAATTTATATCACAATGAATGACCAATGAATAAAAAGTTGTTATATCGTAGTTTTGAGCCCCTGCAGTCAGAGGCTGTAATCTCCTACCTGTCTATCGAGCAGTGTGGGGGGGAAAAGGCATTGCTGCTGCGGGAAGCAATCCAGTCTATCCAAACTTTTGCCGATCTCATGACATGCAGCAGGGGAATATATTTTGGTAGCCCATGTGTTTGTGTTCTTACTTGTACAGACAATAGACTCGCGTTGTTTACACGCATGCTAACTACCGTGAGATTCATTTGTTTGGCGAGACGGGCATGAAAATGAGGGAAAAGAGAGAGAGAGGTGAGGTGGGGGCGGAGCGCTTTGGTCACTGCTGGAACCCCAAAAACGAGTATGGCCGGGCGTCAAGGTGATTGATTATCCTGCCGATAATCTTAATAATATCCTGTAGTGCGTGGTGCACCACATTTACAAATCTTGTAGTGTGTGCATGTTTGAGATTCTAGGGGAGATAAACGATAATGACGGGAGGCTTGCACAGCAGCAGGATGATGTAGGCTATTCACGCAGATTTTCAGTCCTAAATATCAAACATGTTTGATATGAAAGCATTCATATTGACTTAAATATTTTGTCCATATAAAAACGTGTGTAGAGCACAGTGGTAGAGTACATGTAGGCTATGTTATGAAAAAAAGTATCCATCGCTGCTGTAATTTTAAGGAAAATAAAAAAATATATATATTTCCTATCTATCCCTTGCTGCCACTGGGGAAAAAAATAAAAAAAATAAAAAAATAAAATAAAATAAATTCCCTACCGACCCATCACCGAACTGACAACCAACAGGAACCAAACTTTTTTTTTTTTTAGGCCTAATGCACATATATGTTTGCCAACCGCCATAAAACTCAAAGAAGAAGAAGACATGGAGAGAAGACATGGAGAGAAGAAGAAATAAATCGAAAATAAATCGAAAATCAATTGCCTCCAAATTGCACCAAATGTAAACGGTAGTATATATGTCGGGAGATGTCTTCATAAAAATTTTTTCATGCATTTTAAGGCATTTTCGTAGGAGTTACGCGCATCTGATGTTGTAACTATTTTCTGTAAAAATGTGTAAAAACGGGTACATTGCTCAGCGTTGATTTCGTTACTTCAACCCACCTACTACTAGATGTAAAATTTGACGAGCTTTCCAATGCCGCCAGTCCCGTGTCGATTAGTGCTTCCGTTCCCGAGATAATGGTCTCTTTGCAAGGAACTATGGGAAGCTAATATTAGCTACAGCAGGCTAGGCGGTTGACAAGATGGCTGCGTTTTTGTTTTGGTCAAGGCCTCTGAAGGGGCGTGGAGGACCTCTAGAGGCGGGACCATGGCCAACAACAGTTGTAGTTCATAGGTGCACGACTTCCGCAAGGCGGACTTAGGCCAGATGACGCGAAACGCGTCGGCTGGCCCAAAAAATATGTGAGAGATGCTTGATATCTCTGGCAGTGAATATCCAATTTCAAAAATTTCAACGGATTCGAAAACCTTAGGGGCGTGAGATTTAATATATATTCATATTCCCCACGGAAAACCCATCCTTTAAATCGAATTGGTCATTCAGTGGCGCTTTGAGCACAGCGGACATGTTATAGTTAACAAACGTAGCTAATAGCTAGCTAACGCCAGAGCGGCTAACGCTAGCTATTTAGATCAGTCATGAGATGACCTATGATTATAGAGTTCCATTGAGTCATAGGTCATGTGTCGTTTTTTTAGCAACAGCTTGTTTTTTGAACTTGAGCACAACATTTGGTTATTGGTTAAAAAATACAGTGACAAACAGTGTGGCTAATCAACATGGCCAGGTCATGATTTAAGCGATGTGTCCCTCCGTGATGGGGCTCCATCTTCCGCCGCCGTTCATTCTTCGGTGCCATGGCACTAGTCCGACACCTCACGAGTCAGAAAAATGACGCATTGGACAGACATCTCATTAGTCCGACAGCTCGTTGACCCGACAATGAAAATCTCACTAATCCGACTGCTCGTTAGTCCGAAAATAATGCGCTCTGACAGCAGCGCAAGAGTCACTTCTCATTCAGTCTGGACTGAATGTAGCCTACAAAACGGCAAATGTCTCCGCTGGGTTTCTCTTCTTTCTCTCTTCCCCCTCCTTCCCTCCTCTCTCTCCCCTCTCTCTTTCATGAACATAATGTTTTTGATCATTCAATAATTCCAGTAGGCTGCATGCCACTGCACTGCTAGGCTATATAATGGCCTGATGACACAAAGGTCTAATTTATCATCCGACGTGTGCGTTATTATTCATGTCCCATACGATATAATATGGAAACGCACTCCAGTTAGAACAGGCTGGAAGGAAAAGGACGTTACGTTGTAGCCTATAGGCCTATTGTGCCCGGGTTACACACGTCAAACTGGGACAGAGAGATGACTCCTACCCACAGGTAAGTTGGCCGCCCACAGTAAAACCTCAGACTCTTCTTCTCCTTTTACGCACGACATACGGGGGTAGGGAGAGAATGAGGTGCCGCGTCTATGTGCCGACAGGCCGCAGTGCCGACAGGTCGCAATGCCGATAGCCCACAAGCAGAACCAGCTGAGCGAGGCGGCGTGCAGCGTGTCGGTGGAGCTATACCTCTCCCAGCCCCCACGCCAAACTTAACCTCCCCCCATGCCTAAACCTAACCTCCCCCAGACCCTAACCCAAAACCTAACCTCTCCCAGCCCCCACGCCAAACCTAACCTCCCGTCATGCCATGCCTAAACCTAACCTCCCCCAGACCCTAACCCAAAACCTAACCTCTCCCACCCCCACGCCTAAACCTAAGGTCGGCATTGCGGGTGGTCGGCATAGCAGGTGGTCGGCATAGCGCAGGGGCACTCAATTAAAAAACTAAGAGGTCCAGATAGAGAAAATGTCCTCAAGCGAAGGTCCGGAACATTGAGCTTGCGTTATGATTCAGTGCCATTGAACTTAGGCTACTTCAATGATTGCAGTAGCCTAATGGTACAACGTCTGTATGTAGTCAATGACTGACTGTTAAATCAAAATAAACATCAATAATGTTTATTTACAGTTTTCATATTTAACTGGATTAATTATAAATAACTACCGTAGCCTACACTAATAATAAATACATGTTCTTTTCTCATTTCAAGTAAAATAATGGCTGCATTTAGAAATAACACAACAGAGTGCTTTGGAAAAATTTGCATCTTAAAATAAAGTGCTTTAATTTTAGAAAAATAAGTTCCCCCTTGTCTTCCTTTTCTTAACTCCATTTCACATTTTATCAGTCAGGCTCTCAGCCAACAAACCTCCTTTTCTCTTGGTAGAAGTGAGCTCCCACTCTGTCTGTCTGTCTGTCTGTCTGTCTCTCTCTCTGTCTCTCTGTCTATTGGTCGCTCGCAATGCAAACTTTGCATGCTGTTGGGCAGTGAATGTGTGTGTGCCCTCAGTCTGGATTTGAGTGTGTGTGTGTTTGCTCATGTGTGGCACTTCCATAGACAGCTGGTCAGGATCGCATCACACTTCACGAGACATACTGGTTTTGAACTGCTCGTGAGACCAATGAATGAACATGAGTCTGCCTGCTCTGGATTAAAACTAAAGCTTTGTTTTCGTGGTCTACTCGTTTCTTTTGAGCACGCGATGTGAAATACTTCTCTCGCATTTCTCTGAGTCTCGCCTCTCCTCCGTCCGTGTGTCAACTCTCCCGCAGCAGCAGCAGGCAGAATCGATTCGCTTGTTGATTGGCTGAGTAGCATCACGTGTGATGATTTACAGCGCATGCATTGGTCTGTGAGCTTCCTGACAGATAAACCAGTACCGTAAAGGCAAGAAAAGCATGTGCCGATTAAAATAGAAATGCTCCGTGAAAATGTAAGTTATCAATGATTTGTAGGTTATAGGGCTCGGTCCGGATAGGACGGCGTCTGGGTCCGGATGCGGACCGGAGTCCGGACTTTGAGGATCGCTGGCATAGCGGGTGGACCCCGAGAATGACGCACGCGACATTTAACATGAATGAAATAAGGGTTAAAACTTCACTCGCCCAGCTGGCGAGACACCCCGATTTTCGTTGTCGGTTTAACGAGCTGTCGGGACTAATGAGATGTCTGTCCAAAGGGTCATTTTTCGGACTTGTGAGGTGTCGGACTCATGAGGTGTCGGACTAGGGGGCAGTCCCCCATTCTTCACCTGTATCGACACCCTGCATCCGGCATGTGTGCGCAGGTGGTGTGTGAGCTTAACACGAAATGAACAATCAAAAAGAGATCAGAGCAAGGTGTCTTTTGCCTGTGGGTCTTTTCCCTCTGAATGTCAGGCCAGTAATTCCTGTGCATATATCAAGTGATCTGCGCTGTGTCTATCATAGCCCTTTGTGTGTGTGTGTGTGTGTGTGTGTGTGTGTGTGTGTTACATCGTCTGAGGCATATGCAGCACATCATACAGAGGCTAGCTTTTGAAAGTGGGGACATGAATAGAAGAAGAGATTGTCATTCGCAGATATTCTATTAGAAATGGTGTGTAGTGTACATTTATATTAGTGTGAATGTGCAGACACCTGAAGATACATTTCCACATCATTCCAGCTACAGACCATCTCTAGCAGATACTCGTCCATTAATCATAATTAGTGGATAATCTTACTGTTTACTGCAGCCAGGCCACGCCTCTTTGCCTTAAGGTCCTTACACATCGGGAGCGTTTTTTTCATTTATAATCGTACGTCAATAATATTTTCCGAACCTATATCAGTCAATGCAACCATGGCTGCATATCAGTCAATGCAACCATGCATACCAACGGCGAAGTTTCGCTCAGCGTTATTGGGGTGTTTATTTTTTCGAACCACGTCGATTTTTCAGAAATTCGCTTCCGACGTGTACACATCTGTGGCTGTGATTGACAGGTGGGTCAAAACTCGCATCGCAATTCCGTGCCGTATTATTCGCATCGCTCTTGATGTGTAAGGTCCTTTAAGCTTAATTTATACTTCTTAGAAAGTGTCGCTCAGCACATGGTCACAGACAAAAAATAAAGTGTGGGACCTATGCTCACCCAAGGTGGAAGGCCGAAGAGTTCCCATCTGACTGCCACAGCTGCTGCGGGCGCCTCCACAGCTGCTCCACATCCAGCAGTGAAGAGTTAAAACCAGGTGCAGGACCGAAGTGCAAATAAATGATAAAAAGCAGAGTCCGCACACTGGTAGCTGCTCCCAAAAGTTTAACTGAAGAAGACCACAAGAAGAATGTGTGACGTTTCGGGGGCAAAGCCCTTCCTCAGACATGTCGAGGACATCAGGGCTGTAAACACTGCCATTGTCATAGACCTTCTGGATGATGAGACCGAATAGAAATGGCTTAACCCCTCAGCATCTTGAGCAGTGCGGCCTCTCTGGCACCCACCTTGTCGCCAGTCTTTATTAGACAAACGTCACTCTGGGGAAGATACAGAAAGTCTGTTAGACAATCCAGGTAGGTACTGATGCATGCAATGCAACACCATTGCCCAATAATGTATTAGACCTAAATTTTAAGTTAACTCAAAAATGCACTTAAAGACTGAATTGAATTATTCACCACACCAGCAAGTTCCTCTCCCAGAGGAACCACCACCTTCTCCACGCTGCGCTGGTGGGAGTGGGCCTGGATGTCAGGACTCTCCTCTGAATGCAGCTCGATGTGGGAGATCAGCAGGATAGAGACCACCTGCTGCACCGACTTGAAGAAAAGCCGATGTACGCAGGAAAAGCGCTGTGTCTGTGTCGACGAGTCGGTGATGGAGTCTCTTCTCTTTGCCAGGCAGCAGCGCAGTGTTGCTGATGACAGCCAGTTCAGTGCAGGTGATCATCCTGGCTGACAACACCCCTCGTGGTGCAGGGTCGACAGAAGGAGAACATCTTTCCTGACGTGTAGCTGACCATCGTGGCTTCCCTCCGAAAGGCAAACGGGGAAGAGTAGCGCTGGCGCTGCGCGGTAGTCCGCAGCGCTGGGGGGGGGGTTCCTCTGCCTTTCCGACATGCTGCCACTCCGAACGTTAACTTCCATTATTCGGACTGGCGGTCGTTCACCTTAGAAGCCGCAATGCCGACCTTAGGTTTAGGCGTGGGGGTGGGAGAGGTTAGGTTTTGGGTTAGGGTCTGGGGGAGGTTAGGTTTAGGCATGGGGGGAGGTTAGGTTTGGCGTGGGGGCTGGGAGAGGTTAGTGAAAAACGGGGAATATAGACCCCCTTTCTGAGTGCCGATATTTCGGAGTGGCAGAACGTCGGAGTGGCAGCACGTCGGAGTGGCAGCATGTAACCGCTGGGGGGACCTCTGCCCTGTTCTTCCTTATGGTCCCCACCAACGCCATCTTCCTCCGCAGCAGCTCCTCTCCCAGCCCGTAGCGGCAAGGGTAAGTAAGCATTTACAACATACATAAAAGATAAAGTAAAATAAAATAAATGCATAAATACCTGGTATTATAAATACCTGCGGTTGCCTAATAAACGTTATTCCTGGCTGAAATGTTCTGAGGCGGCTGTACCAGCCTGACACACAGCGCCAAGTGTGTGTTCCTCCTGGGATGACTGTCTGATTCACCAGCTGAAACACACACACTTTCACTACCGTTACACTTGAAGAAAAGCCGATGTACGCAGGAAAAGCGCTGTGTCGACGAGTCGGTGATGGAGTCTCTTCTCTTTGCCAGGCAAAGGCGGGGCGGCTTTAGCTCAGGAGGTAGAGCGGGTCGGCCAATGACGCAAGGGTTGGCGGTTCGATCCCCGCTCCCTCCCAGCTGCTGTCGTTGTGTCCTTGGGCAAGACACTTAACCCTCCTTGCTCCCGATGGTGTGTAGGCACCCTGCGTGGTAGCCTGCCGCCATTGGTGTATGAATGGGTGAATGTAGACTCTCTACTGATTGTAAAGCGCTTTGGATAAAAGCGCTATATAAATGCAGGCCATTTACCATTTACCTGGTAAAGTTACCGTTTCGGGGCAAAGCCCTTCCTCAGACATGTCGAGGACGTCAGGGCTGTAAATACTGCCATTGTCATAGACCTCCTGGATGATGAGACCGTTACCGTCCCCTGCAGCCCCTCTGTTATCTGCAAGACAACTCTATTCCCCTGGTTTTTTTCAGGGAGGTCCCCGGTCTTCCCTGTGTAAACCTATAGGTTCGGGATACAGTACAGTACATGGAGTGTTACAAGGCATAACAAATAATCATTTGCAACGTAATAATAATGATGATGATAAAAAAAATATAGGTTACCTCGAGCTTCCAGGCATACGATGTGGCCACATCAGCGACGCACCAGACCTTGAGGCCGTATCTGCACGGCTTGGAGGGGGCCTTTGTGGAGTTTGCATGTTCTCCCCGTGCTCCCCTGGGGTTCCTCCATAACCCCAACTAAAAACATGCAGAAGATCATCATCTGACCAGCGGCGGTTGGAAGAAGCAGGTCCCCGGGCACTTCACTGCAGCTGCCCACCCACCGCTCATGGCCTGAACCATGGAGGAGCACGAGCCGAGATGGATAAAATGCGGACGAGAAATTTCACAGCGCTTCCAAAGCATGTCTGTGAAGCAGAACAGAAAGTCATGGATAGGTTTGGACACAAAATAAATGCAAACGTCTGAGAAGTGTACATGAGCAGTGATCCTGCTCTCTTTTGCCACTATAAGATACAGCACGTCTCTCGTTCGCGTGGCCAAACTTTTATTCTTCTTCTTTCCATTTTTCTCTCTGCTGTCCTCCGTGTTGCTCGCCCGGATCTCTCTCATCAGGTCAAACAACAAGTTGTCAACATTGGCACGTGTTTTGGCAGAAGTCTCCACATAGCACACACCCCACTGCTCGGCACGCGCCTTGGCCTCGTCTACGCTCACCTTCCGCTGGTCCTCCAAGTCCGACTTGTTACCGACCAGGAGGAAGGGCACGTTCTCCTCCTCCTTCACTCGCAGAATCTGCTCCCTCAAGTCTACCGTTACCATCATCTCGTCGGCACACACCTCCCGGCCCGGGTAGAAACACATACCAAGACGGCGGTGCCAGGAGTCCCAGAAAGCCCGGATTGGGGCAAGACGGTCTGGATGGGTCCTGGCCCCAACTCGCCTTGTGAGCCTGTCACCGAATCTGAGGAAAATGGAAAATCTGTCAATAAAAATGATATTCAATCATTATAAAAATAGACTATTCAAGAAAAAAAGAAAGAAAAAAAAACCCCCATGTGACTGTGGAAAAAAAGGCACATTTCCAGAGATGGCCCGAGTGACAACAGTATGCACACGCATGCAGGCTTAGCTAAGGGTCTTACCTACATGTGTATGAGGAGCGCATACTTTGTGTTCATAAGATGTATAGCGTTAACTAAAGTTAGTTGCTGGGCTAACCATAACAGCGGAGCCACACTGCAGCCGAGAGGGAGCGCTTGTAATTTACACCAGCGCACGCTGAAACTGGGGAGTTTTCCTTTCAATTCTTCCTCCATAAAAACAAAAGGTGTTACCGGTGGGCACGTTATGTAATCGGTGTATTCCCCAACACAGTGTAACACCGGTAACACCTAAAATCGCGGCAAGCCTAATCCCTGTAGAATAAAGGATTTTTAATATAATTCAGAGTGCCTCAGATGTCTTCTTCTGCTGCTTTCAACACCTGGGGAACTTCCTGCAACCACACTGGACAGCTACCTCTTTTTTTTTTAATCTTGTATCTATATATGCCCCATCCTGGAAGAGCACCTGAATTTTACTCTGCTAACCTATATTGATGTCTTCTTGACCCAATGCAGCACTCCCATTTGTATCTTTATCTCCATGGTAGTGTTGAGTGTAACCATGACAGACATGTTCTGCTATTGAAAATCACCTTGGGAACAGTCAACATGCAAAAATCATACTGTACTGCTTCAACCCATCCGGCGCCTGATAGATCGCCCCGAGGCGCTTGCACAACATGGAGGTCCAATGCCGATCCAAATGAACACAACATTTTTATAACATTCATATCAAAACAACCTGGGAAGCTGCTTTGAACTGATATTTAAATAAAAAGTTAAGGTCCGATGCAGGTAGCAGCTACATGTATACTATGGACGACTCTGAAGGTCGTCTCAACTTTCCATGTTTTTTTTAATCATGGTTTTCCACATTGCTGCAGGTCGTCGGATCAACGTCTATCAAACATCAAAATGTTTGCTGCAAAAGAATGAAATCACAAATGTAGCCCATGTTTCTTTTTTTAATCAAGTTTCCACTCGCTCTGCCGATCTGGGGAGTTGTAGACTAGCACATGCTCCCTCTTGTACATGTGCAGTTGGCAGCTGCTTCTTTTCACCTGACAGCGAGGAGTTTCACTGGCAGGATGTGGCACCTGGGTGGATCATGCATGCACCAGCCTGCTATTGACTGACTAGAGGAGGCACTAGTGCAGCGACCAGGACACATACCCCTGATCTGGCTTCCCTATCCACAGCCACGGCCAATTGAGCCTATATGAACACCCAACCAAGTCGGAGGTAACATGGGGGCTCAAACCTGCAACCCTCATGTTGGTATAAATCTACTACTACCTGGAGCACTAATGATGGTTGAGTAATAGTGATGCGCGGGTCAGGGTCTTTTAACGCTCGCACCAACCCGACCCGTCATCAGAGCCAGTCCGCCCCGCCCGCCCCGTTAAAATATCTGAAAACCCAGATGTAACACAGATAAAATAGTGGCTTACAATAGACAAACTATAAAATCACTACTGTCACTATTCCTCATTAATTTTCTGTTAAAAATATAAAAATATCATTCAGTGATGTCAAAGTTGAACATCTAGTCAATATTGCACACAGATGGACATGCGTTCTGCCCAACCAGCAAGCAGAGTGTCATGCTTGGCTGGCCAATCAGCAACCAGTTAACGGTAGCTGGTCCCACCCACCTACTCCATGATTGGTATAACGAGTGTGTTTACTTCCTGACTTTCCTTTTGGATCTGATGAGAAACGAGAGAGCCACGTTCGTGTGGAACGCTGCGAGTGATGGTTATAAATATAAACAGCAGAGATAGTTCTACTGAAAATAAGTTATCTTTTAGATGTCATGCAAGCTCATGAGATTAGTAGCTAATTACAGCTTCCACATGTGAGTCAGCTCAACACGGTTAGCTTCAGCTGCTAGCTGTTTGTAAATTAGCTGTGGAAGCTACAGTACAATGGCTGCGTGAATTAGCTGCGTGAGATAGCTTTGAGCACGTCGGAACGTTTCCAGCACATTCAGTCACAACCCGTTCTAAACGCAAGAAACCCTGTGGCCTTACTGGGCGCCCCAAACACTGTTTTGCGTCCAGCCTGCTCACGGAATCGGTCAGGTTTTTTTGTTTGTTTGTTTCTTCTTCAATCGATCTCTTCATGACCTTGATGGCGAGCCTTCCCACCTGGATCTAGAGCGAGGACCATCCCAGGATACCCCCATCCCGTGTCGTGATCACTGAACAGGTCCTGCTGCACTCTGCGGTGTGGTAGGCCGATTGCTGCAAACGTTAGGGTTGTGCTACAACCCGGGTTTTACGAGTGAGAACGAGAGCTCTCACTAGTGCCTATCATGCTGCGTACGCAGCATGATAGGCACTAGTGAGAGCTTGAGTTCGAAATGAAGTAAAACTCTATATTCAAAAGAAAGACTGTACAGTATGAACATAGCAGCCATCTGTACAGGCACAATAAATAAAGAAAAACAACTATGAAAATCTGTGTGTCAGGGTAGGAAATTAGCGGGTGCTTGGGGCAAAACAAAAATTGCCCTTGGAATTGGGACGATGGGGCTTTTAAATGCCCCCCTAAAATAAATAAAGCATGTGACCTGCTTTGACCCCTCCCCTCAAAGAGCTGAACACACCGCCACAACAAATTAATTTTCTCCCAATCCCAGGCACCATAGGGGTGGGTATGGTGCGGACTGTGTGCGGATGTGTGGACTCGACTGTGATCTATTTGTCAATTTTACCGCAACGTGAGTAGGCTACGTGACCAATTGAGAGCGCATGAGGTAATTGAAAGAAATTGGAAGGAATAAGAACTGTTTCTGTAGCCTACCTCCTCTACCTGCTACCTCCACTTTGAGACCTTGGATTAATTGAGGAAAGATCGATAATAGCTGAGTTTGTAGCGCTGGACGAAGCAGAAAGACATGAACGACATGAAAGCAGCCGCCGCGCAAAGCATTCAGAGCAGAAATAAAGAGACAAGTTTGGACACCTTGGAGAGCTCTGCTGCGCTCATCGTGAGTCCAGAGACATATTACATTAAATTGGCCGTTTGCGGGTTGGGTTGGGTTCTGTGTAACACCTACTACGATCATTTAGAAACAATACTATCACTTATAGAAATAGAATGGGCCAGAAGGTTCTGGGTTCGGCTACTGGAGCACAGTGAATGTTTAAATGAGACTCGGAGACCAAGAATTAAATGTGTAATATGCCGGCTTCTTTAGTATTAGAAGGATACAAAATGAACAATGGTTGGTACCAAAACATAAACAAGACAATGACAACAATATCACAGCGTGTTGATATCAGAATATCACTTTTGAGTTGAATCTTTTTCCCAGTTATTCAATCTCGGGTGCACCCTTTAACCTGAATGATCAGTTTCAACCTTTAAATTCAGTTTTTCCAATTTAGATCCATCAAATCAATACATTTCAAACTAATAAAATAAATACCAAAACGACCCCTCTTCTGCAGTAGTGTGTACTGCCACTCAACTAACTAATTCACAGTTCCAGGGAAGGGAAGAGGTAAGTCCGTACGATCCAGTCCAAAACGAAAAGAAAACGCGTCGAGAGGTAAGTGTGAGTTCAAAGTCCAGGGGAAAGGGGTGTGCGTGTATCCGGGGGAGATGATTGTGAAAGGGGGGAATTGTGAATGAGTAGCCTGAGTGTGGGGTGTTTTACTTAGTTTCGAACTCAAGCTCTCACTAGTGCCTATCATGCTGCGTACGCAGGATGATAGGCACTAGTGAGAGCTCTCGTTCTCACTCGTAAAACCCGGGTTGTAGCACAACCCTAACGTTTATTAACCAGCTCAGTGGCCTTGTGGTTTGAGTGTCCGCCCTGAGACTGGGAGGTTGTGAGTTCGATCCCCGGCTGAGTCATACCAAAGACTATAAAAATGGGACCCATTTGCCTCCCTGCTTGGCACTCAGCATCAAAGGGTTGGAATTGGGGGGTTAGATCACCATATGATTCCCGAGCCACTCCCCCAGGGGATGGGTCAAATGCGGAGAACAAATTTCGCACACTAAGGTGTGTGACAATCAGTGGAACTTGACTTGACTTTACACACAAATCTGCGGATTTGAGAGCACATAGGCTACCTCATTTGAAGCGTTTCTTTACTACTGCAGCAGGTGCACTGCAGACGGCTTCAGACTCGCTGATTGTGTGCACGTGTGAGAGAGTTCACGTCTTAACACATTGAATGCCAGCCATGTTTTCATTCCTGTAGGTAAGTTGTGCCAGGGGTGTTTTTGACGATTCTGGCTCATTTTAGCAACAGCCGAGGATTCTTTTCTGTTAAGAATTCATGAACACCAATCATCTAAAAATAACTAATAGAATGTGTGCTTTCTCTGTCTAAAAGAGTTAGTTTGCAGAGTTAGTAGTTATGTAGATATTAGCCGTTGAGTACAGCATGGTTTCAGCGTCTGGAAATTTATTCAGAGATAAATGGCTTTTTGTGAAACAGTCACTTTAACCATTCATTTTTGGCATCAGTAAGACCGTCAGACATTCTAAACAATAGTTTTGAACAGTAATTTCCTCCATAACAACAGGAAACACCCCTCTCATTCAAACTCCTCCCTCCGTGTGTCTTCTCCTCCTTCCTCCTGGCTGTACAGCGGGCGTGTCAGAAGCGCTTTTGCTGCTGCCTGCCTGTGTGCCTGCCTGCCTGCTTGCCTGCGTGCGGACGCTCCTTGTGCGAGTCAAGATGGGCCGGGGAATGCGTGGGCGATGGGCAGATGTTGATTATGGCCTTTCTGAGGTGTTTCAAAGTGTGTTTCACCTATGATCTATTTTGCAAATCGCTCTCCGCTCTCTGTGTGCTGCTGCCGGTGCGCGGCCGCTCTCAGGCAAGACAAGTGGATTACTGTAAAATCGCCACGGCATTTCCTTGAACGGCTTGGTCCCGCGGCAGTTTTTTCTTTGATTTCGGTCGTCTGGGGGAGCACTGTCAACACTTAGTGGGTCGGTAAAATAGATTATACACATTATCTTGCTCCAATAGTGATCTCGAAGATGTAAAAGTTGTTGATTGATGTCCCAGCGTCAAAAAAAAAAAAATGTTTATGTAAGACGAGTAAACTCGGCTCTGGCACTTAAGCGTTGGATTATGTAAGACGAATTATTTCGGCTATGGCACTTAAGGTGTTAATAAAGGGTTACTCTGCATGTTTCACTGCTCTGACTAAATTATATTATAATGTTGCTTTGTCACGTTCTGAGCCTGCCCCGCCCGCACCTGCGTGCGATATTTTCATAATTTGCCAACCCAGACCGCCTGCGGGGCGGGCCAGCCCACGGGACTCGGTGGGTTCTGGGTGACCCGCGCATCATTATTGAGTAAACATTTGAACAGACCCCCTCCCCCCATCATACGTCACTTTATAGATATATTGGAGTGCTCCTCCTCCTTTTTTGTGATCGTCTTCATGTATTGTTTTTGCCTTCTGACTATAGACCAGAACTGCACCGCGTCATCGCACTGCACCGCGCCCATTTTTGGACCTTAAAATCAGCCTTGCGTCAACAACAACAGCAGCACAATGCATTTTGGATTTAAAACATTGAAGAATAAGATATGTTCGGCAATTAACTGCAGAAACTCTGACAGTAAACGACATGCCTTTCATCGTTTCCCCAAAGACCTAAGGGCCACTAAACTCTAAAGGATTAAAGCAAGGATTACTTCTAAAGGACTAAAGGATCACTAAACCTTTCTATCCAGGTTCAGTCACTCCAGCCTTATCTATCCGCTACATTGTTACATTCATTTACATTTACTTGAATGTTTGTTATGGGTAGACTTATACATGCTTGCAAATTCTACATTGAGATTTTTGTTTTTTCGATTATAGAAATGGTCTAGAGATATACTGTTGTAGTCACTGAATTTTTTAACAGCAAATGCAGCTTTATTTATAACCTATAAGGACACTTGGCGATGAACTTTCATCAATAAATGTATGTTTTCTTTCAAAATAAATAAATAAATCCGTAAATTGAATTTGTAAATCTGAACCCATGATATCAAAGTGCTGTGTTTGTTATTTAATAAATGAAATTCAGAATGAATGTTTACAAACATGTTTGCTACATGTTTCTGCTTTGATTATTTCATAGATTGAATAAATAAATATGTAAATAGTTAGAATAGTATGCATATTTATTATATTTCTTCATTGTTCAACTGGCAGAGGTACTTTGTATGGCGGGATGTTTTATTGGATGCTGTTTTTACCATAGGTTTCGCTAGTCCCCTTAGGGGGCAAAATGGCGCAGGTGTAGCTCTGCTGCTGCACGCTGATGTTGCAATGGAGCGATCAATGACTGTCACTTATCAATGTACGTTATTTGCTTACACTAAGTCAACTTAGTGATTACCTACTGTGGCAATAAAAATGAATCTGAATCATCAATGCCTTTTAACTTGAAAAGATGACTTTCCCTGACGCCTTTCCGATCGATAAATTCCCTCCGCCTTGACACCTTCCTGAATCCAGGTGCACTTTCCATGCCCCATTTGCTTCCTGGTCAAATGAGACAATCAATTTCACAGCCCTGCATGTTTTATACGTCTAATAAAATGCTGGGCCTGTCAACTAGGTGTGGAATATTTAAGAGTTTAATTCATACGGCTGCTTAAGTGTATCGAGCCGGGCAGCAGTTGAAACCCAGGAGGGTTCAGTTGGCAGAAAGGTCAGGTATCAGCTACTCTGACCACGGCAAATGTCAGCGAGACAATCTGATGGTTTGCGACCCCGGGGTGAGGAGAAAACCAAAAGAGGCTACCGGTATATGCAGGAGCTGTAAAAGAGCGGGCAAAATGTCACACAAATATGTGCTTGGATGAAGTGAAATGTCAGTCAAGAGATTAATGTCAGTATTCAGAGAGCACTCACTAGTCTGCTGCACAGATTATGACTACAGTACAACTGAGTGTAACTGGGTCAAACTTGAGAGAGTTCACGCGCTAAAACGTTAAGTCTTTATTTGGTGCACAAATCGCAACTGACATTTTGACAGCACAGTGTCTTCTTCGGAGTAATACAGGATTGGAATCAGTCAAAGTAAAGTAAAGTAAAGTAAGTCTATTTAAACCCTTCCCTAAGGGTGATTTCTCACTGGCGCCCCGTACCGTTCCCGAGCACACTTGTCCACAAATTGACCCCAGTTTCGGAACATTTGAGTGGGAACGTTGCGTACCGTTCCGTTCGGGCGACGATAAACTCCAGGCAGTTGATGATGCAAGCGCACTCTGTTCCGTTTCCGAGTGCGGAAGAAATGCTGTAATGTGAAAGCTGACCAGCGGGGGGGGGGGGGGGGGGCATCGTTCCCGAGTGCGGAACAGAACGAAACGAAAGCAGTCATTCCCAGTGAGAAAGCAGCCTAAGAAGGGGGGAGGAGTAATAACCAATGCACTATACTATATACCAACAACCAGCAATGCCTTTAGTGCGATGCGTTTAGTGCGCCCTAACCCTAACGGGCGGCATTGCAGGTTATCGGCATAGCGAGCGGACCCCATTGACGGAACAACAAAGAAATCAGCAAATTGGAATGGAATGACCTTTTTATAAAGCAAGAGAGGTTAATTAGCTGATTCAGACCTAAGGGCTCTGCTAATTTCAATTCATGGGACAAGAAATTATCTCTTCTGAGTAATCTATTAACCGTACTCGGCTGGATCATCAATGAGTACCATTTCCAAATGCCCCATTGACAAACAAACAAAGAAATAAGTAAATTGTCAACTGCTTAAGTGCAACATGTAACTGGATCACATAAAATGAGCACAGACGATGCATGCCTTTAAGTGATAAGTGAAAGATTTTCCATTTTACACTTATCTAGATGAAGGAGACATCGCTTCCCTTTGAAGCTGACAGCATTTAATCGCTTTGGATGGAATGTGTTGTAAACTGAAACACAATTGGAATATTTTGAAAACAGCCCTCATTAAAATTCAAAAGTGAATGCTGACTGCCCATCTCAATGTCACACAGGTGTGATGACAGACTGTGAGATATTCTTGCCTTCTTTTTTTAGAAACCAATTAAAAAATGGAGCTGAAGAAAATCAGAGACGAATAAATCATTTGAAAAATCCTATTAGAACAGACATAGAGGACTCAGCTGTGTTTTTAAAAGCCAAATGGTTAAAAGAAAAAAAATTAATAGGCTTCATAGGTAGAAATAAATAGACTGGGGAATGGTGTCTCTGATAGGAAATGAGTTTTAATAAAAAGCAGTCCGTTTTCTCCACAGTGGACAGAATACAGAATACGCCAGCCGGTATCATCGGCTCCTTTTGCCTTGTGGGCGAGGAGCCCGGCTCGCTGAAACAATCAGCTGAGAGGAATAGCACTCAAACAACCCAACCTTGCTGCAAACGTGTCTTCATGGCTCTAGGTCAGATGATCCAATCACACAACATGAATAACCTCGGTGGAGAAAGCAATTATCCTGCAGCACTGAGTACAGACATCTCCAGGGCCAGAGTGGAAACACTGGGTACAAACATCTCCAGGGCCAGAGTGGCACCACTGAGTACAGACACCTCCAGGGCCAGAGTGGCAGCACTGGGCACAGACACCTCCAGGGCCAGAGTGGAAACACTGAGCACAGACACCTCCAGGGCCAGAGTGGAAACACTGAGCACAGACACCTCCAGGGCCAGAGTGGAAACACTGAGCACAGACACCTCCAGGGCCAGAGTGGCAACACTGAGCACAGACACCTCCAGGCCCAGAGTGGCAACACTGAACACAGACACCTCCAGGGCCAGAGTGGCAGCACTGAACACAGACACCTCCAGGGCCAGAGTGGCAGCACTGAACACAGACACCTCCAGGGCCAGAGTGGCAGCACTAGGCACAGACACCGCCAGGGCCCCAGCACTGTCCACCATACGGTACAATTTAATACAATTTAATCTCCTATCTGCGTTGCTGTTTAATCAGAGGGAAACAGGGAGGCAAAATCAAGGCACTTCTGTATATCCCAATGTTTAAAGTGATGCGTGACGTTTTCATGAATGTCCATTTTGCTGATGTTTATCTACCAAGTTGTAGGCAGTTGAAGAAAGCTTTCTGTCTTAAATAGCCAGCACCTGTTGGCTCGATAAGAGAGAGGAAAATCCTGGCACACAGACACATTTCTGCTCCATTTGGAAGAAACAGAAGAACTGGGCAGTTATCAGCAGTGATAACCACCATGGCTGAACAGACAAAGACAAGAGAAACTCAAACTGCATCAACATCGTCCAAGGAGAAAGATGCCACAGTCCCACCCACACTGTTTGATTGACAGGTGAAGAGCAGTGCAGAAACACCACAGCAATGAGTGCTGAGCAACAAAGATGGAGGGGGGGGGGGACAATACATGGGGATCTTGTGGATTACCACTTCCAGGTTTGCCGAGTAGTTTTATAAAACTAGGCGTTGAATAATTTCCATGTCCAACAGATTGGACAATGCAGCAGATGAAGTTACCTTTACAAATGCAATGGCGGAACACTTGAATAGAAGAGTGTGTCTGCGTGACCCTTTGGTGAGGCTGCTCGGCCGTATAAAGTACAGAGTCTCTCCAGTGAAAACGGTAGTAAATCTTACACTTAATTAAAGGACCTCAATTTACTGCTCTTATCTTAGGTAATCATGTTAATCAATAGGGGTGCTAAAAACTCATTAGGAGTATGGATTTTAATTAGCAACCTTGTAGATGCAATATAAAATATGGCCCTTGAACAGTTAGTCCTTTAGTAAATGGGGACTTCTGAGCAGTGCAGTTGTTTTGAAAGCTTTATTAACTAATTAAGTCCATTCTTCTCCTTTCTCTGTGTTTTCCTTTTCCACTGTTGACTGTACACTTGTAATGATCACATCTTTAAACCAAAGATGGCCCCTTCTTTTTAAAGTACATGCTGCTGGATGGAAGACAGTTCTGCACAAACACATGTTGTGGTCCTCATGGTAGTAAGTGTCTCGGTTCTGAATTTAAGTTGAACATTTATCATGCTTTATGCAGCTCACTTAGTTTCTGTGTTAAATACTGTGAGATGGATATGGAGATTATCTAGACATTTGTCTCATCTGAGTTTAGATAGCTGACAGCCACCGGATATAATATTCCCTATAATTTATTAACCCCCACTACCGTATTTCCTCTAATAGTAACCGGGGCCTTTATTTACTGAGCCGCAGAGAGCCCCCGTCCTATATTAGAGCAGAGGCCTGTATTAGAGTGAGGCCTTTATTTCTTAATAAACTCACATGGACATACTCCTTTATTTTCATGACTTTTATTGCAAAATATTGCATAAAACCAAACAATGCAAATAAATATTGGTGGTCACTCACTCAGTATCCTCCTCCTCCTCATCTAGTATGTCGGTATCCTCCGCGTCCTCATCATCATCAACATCATCCAGAACAACAAGTTCATTGTTGACCAGTTCCTCTTCATCTTCCTCATCCTTGGCTGCCTGTCTGTTCTCCTGGTCCCGCTGACGCAGCTGGGCGAGAGCCTCCCGTCCAGCAGCGCAGGGCTGTCCCTGCTTGAAGCAGTGGATGAGGTTGTCTTCACTCCCGTCAGTTTTCACAGACTGTCCACAAACTTGGAAGGACTTTTTGATCAGATCCTTGTCCAGCTTGTCCCAGGCGGCGATCACCCAGTCCACAAGCAGGCGCCAGGCAGGTGCTTTTAGGTTTCCACCTCCAGCTGTGTACTGCTTATCTGCGTCCCCAGCCATCCACTGGTCGTAGGTATCGTGCAGGCTCTGCTTGAAGGGCTGATTCCACATCACACTGTACCGAATTTTCCACTGCATATTGCACAACGCTCTCTTTAAACTTAACGTCAAACTTTCGTCTGGTTCGTTTGGTCGGTGCCATGTTTGTTTTTATTTCTCTTGTGTGCGTTACGTCTGGTTACATCACACGGTAGATGCGTTGTGTCATGGGAAATTTACAGTACCGTATTCACCGTAGTTTTTGCTCCTTCGTTTTTTTTTTTTTTTGGACCCGGCCTGTATTGAGGGAGGGGCCTTTATTTGTCCGTGCAGGCCGTGCCCCCGTCCTATATTAGAGCAGAGGCCTGTAATGGAATAGAGGCCACTAATAGAGGAAATACGGTATATTACATTATTGCTGAGAATTGTTCCGTTACACTGCTGTGCTTGTGTGTGGACACTAGGAGGTCGGGGAAACATACAGTAGTGGAAAGAGTACTAGTCTTGTCCCACTTAAACGGGTTTGTTGATATTTTACTTGATAATATTGTTAATCGTGATTATTTTGGACAAGATAATTGTAACATGTGAAATTGTCATATCGTCCCACCCCTACCTGGGAGCCCTTGGTAATCTTCTCCAGGGAGGCCTTGGAGTTCTTGTCCTGGGACGCCTTGATGATTTGGTCCTTGCTCTGGTGCATCAACTGCTGCGACTTCATGCTGATGGACTGCGTGGCCAGGGGACGCAGCTGCAGCTCTCCTGACATCTCCTCTTCCTCAATGTTACCCTTCGTCCTCGGCTGGGTATGGGAGGAGAGAGAGGGACAATCTGTTAGAAACAGTCACTAGCACCTGGCATTTTCATTTGAAAAAACAAACAGACTAATAAGCCACACCTTGAAGAAAAATTAACTACTTTACATTAAGTTCAGTGGACTACCCCCAACGAACCTAACAACAACAAACTAGCAAAATTGTGCTCACAACTATTCCTTTAAAATGTTTCACATAACGTGTTTCTGCACATTGTTCAATGACTTTAGTGAGTGAGTCTGTAGTTAGGACTGACCTTCCAGGGACATTCTGGGCATTGCTCCAGGGTGATACGCCGTCTCTTATTATGACTGCCTGGAGTGTCTTCCTGCCTGGGGATGGGACACTGGCCTGGGCATGGAGGGCAGTGGAAGAGCTCCCGTGGAATTAGGACTGACCTTCCAGGGACATTCTGGGCATTGCTCCAGGGTGATACGCCGTCTCTTATCACTGCCTGGAGTGTCTTCCTGTCTGGGCCGCTTTGCCGGGGGACGAGACACTGGCCTGGGCATGGAGGGCATGCCAGACTCTCCCGCTGCAGGGAGAGTCTGGCAAGAGAGACTAATTACATGTAGAACACTTAATCATTTCAAACAGAGTAATAAAAAAGCATAGGGCTGAGGGAACATAGGGGGTGAAAAAACAACAACATTGATTTTAATTTAATCCCATTACATTTCAATTACATTTCTCATTTAAAGATAGCCATCTATCCCTCGCTTATTGACCCTCGGTATCTATACTACAGGACGTGTGTGAGCATCGCCAGCTGATCCAGCTGAAGGCGAGCCGACTAGCGAGCGATAAGTGCGGAGGTGTTTCCCTTTTCTCCGTGGTCGAAATTAAAGGTGATATCAAAAGTCAATCGAGAATGGCAACTGGAGGAGGATGGTGGCTGTGTGTGGGTGTGTGTGTGTGTGTGTGGGTGTGTGTGTGTGTGTGTGTGTAGGAGGATGGTGGCAGTGTGTGTGTGTGTGTGTAGGAGGGTGGAGGGTGGGGGCCGTGGGAGGAAACTGCTCAAGATGATACCCAATAAGTCTCCCAGTGAATTTACGCGAGGAAACGGTAGTCTATCCATTCTGAGTACATGGAGCCAGCAGCAATAATCAATTGTTCGACTGTGGTGCTGCTGCGGACAGCATCAAGTCCAGCCAATGACACTGCGGACAGCATCAAGTCCAGCCAATGACACTGCGGACAGTATCAAGTCCAGTCAATGACGCGGCTATAGTCCCACCGACATGCCTGGGCCACGCCTACACCTGTGTCATCCCAGCACAAAACTGGACGGTGGAGGCGTGGCCCAGGCATGTCGGTGGGCCTCTAGCCTATCATGTGTCTCGCGCAAGTGTCATTTAGCGCTGTGGGGAAGATACCATCGGTATGTGCCGAGCGCAAAGAGAGGTTTGGGCGTTGCCCGTTCCAAAATAGGCGTTCCAGCGCAATGTGTTAGAAAAAGGGGCCTTGGGTGCTCTCAATTTTAACGCCAGCAAATAGCTGGTCTTAGCGCAAACAACCCCACTACGCCAGGCGTACGCCTGAGCGCAGACAGTATTCTCCGTGCAGTGCAGGAAATCCTTGCTTGGATACATTTACGCACAGCATGGATGTCACTCTCCTCGCGCCTGCACAAGGCACCGACCCGTAGTGTCCGGCCAGTACAGTAACCTCTTTCCCTGCAATTGCACGCAAGACCAGCTTCTCCACAGTGCGGATGGCGTGACCGCAGTCAATGGCTTAACCAGAGTGGACAATTCTGACACAGGCTATTGAAATAGTCTAGAAGTAAAATCTCACACATTCCTACCCTATTAAAGCAACAAATATTTTTTGATGTGTAGGCCTATGTTATAGCCTATATGAACGAAACATCTAATTACAGTAAGCGCACGCTTTGGGACATCACTGCGTAATTGCGCGGCGGCCCTCTCTCTCTTCCCTCTCTCGTTCTCTCCCCCCCCCCTCTCTCGCTATGTCTCTCTCTCACCCTCTCTCTTTTCTCTCTCTGTTTCTCTGCTTGCCCTCAGCAACAAAGAAGCTGGTGACGTGATGGCGGTGACACTGTGGCTTTTAAGGGGAGTGATCTCACCTTGTGAATCCTTTATGGGCATAAACACGCCTATGGAGGTTTGTGCTGAGATGACGTGAAGCGCAGCGGGCTGACACGGCCACAATTAGGGCTTTGCGCGGCGCTATTCCAGCGCAAAACGGGCGCTAACACAAAAGTACCGCCGTTGGGAAGATAGAGCCCTTTATGTTTATTATGTGCCCAATAATCTCAGCGGTTTTGCCCATGCCCAGGGGGTGTACTTGATACTTGATCGTAATAATATTATACTGTATAATCTAAGATGCTCTACAGTGGACAGTTAAAGTAAAACACATTGCAATGTAAGAACACTGTAGTAGTTTTTGTAAATACCTACAGTATGTATATATTTCTTTCTACGTTTTACTCCTACCTCAATGTGTGTATTTGTTATAAGGTATGTGTTCGGGCAAAGTGCTGCTGTAATACCAGAATTTCCCCTGGGGATGAATAAAGTACTCTACCCATCTATCTATCTATCTGTCTGTCTATGTGTGTTACAGTACAAATAAACACAACTATGTCTTTATCTATTGTTGATACAACACCATAGTGATTCACCCTAAACCTTCAGGAAAGCCTTTTCATTTACTGTTCTAAACAGCTGGTGTCTGGTAGTTCTTTCCCAGGAAAGATCCTCTGCTGCACAGGAAGTGATGCGTTTTACATTTATAGTTTGGAATAACCAGAAGAAGAAAAACTGGGTACAGTAGTTATCTTGAGCAGTGATAGCCACCATGGCTGAACAGAGAAGGGAAAGAAAGGAGAAAGACGTCATAGTACTGGACACACTGTTTGATTGACAGCTGATCTGTGGGAGGAGCAGTGCAGAAACACCAACGCAATAGACCAAATCACCGTGACGTCACCATGTAAACAAATTTACTTCCGGGTACCACTTGGGGAAGGCGGCAGGTTTAAATGTGCGTGTTGTCAAATAAATGCTGTCAAACCCTCTCGTTGTTTTCGGCCGACTACTTTCAATTTAAATGGTTAAACGGTTGGTAAACATGCTTGTCCGACGTATCTAGCCTTTCTTCTGTATTTGTTTTATGTAGTGTTAGCTAGCTAATAACGTTTATTTGTCTGTCAAACTCGCTGTTTTTTGCAGAGTCGTTAACGTTACAGACAGAGTAACCTCGCGTCACCAGGCTCTTCTCGGCGAGAAAGAGCCTGGTACAGACAGAGCTACTGACGCCACGTCAATTTAATTTAGCTTCAAGTCTACTCTAGTCTGGTCCAACAGGTAAATTAGCTAGTCTGGTCTCCACTAACGTTAGTGAAAGTGTTGTTATGAATGATATTAAACAACAACACAACACGGACGAACCATTTTTGTCTTCTTTGTCTGTTTTTGTCTTCAACACGTCAGTTTGTGCCGTCCACCGCCATTATAATGTGTGGACCCAGGGGTACCCGGAAGTAAATGTAAACATCCCGCTGATTTGGTCTATTGAGGCAAAGTGAAACGTCACTTCCTGCTTCAGCATTTATTTTCCCATAGACATTTCGTAAAATGCTTATAAAATAGTTTTACTTCATCGAACCAAGCGGTTCAGCTAACGCTATAATCGGGAGAGACCATAGAACACTATGAGCACAGACCAACACAGATGAAGACAAAAACACAAATAACACGCATTACTGCTTTAATGAAACAATATCCTGCAATGCGTTATCTCCATTAGCTTTGTTCATGCCAACCTGAGCAGTTTTGTTTCATTCGCTTTCTTTTCGTTTCATCTCGTGTCTCCACTGATTTGCCAGACAGCCGGAGAACAACAGGCCTTGAAAATAATAAGCACATCTCATACAGTATTTAGTTTCAGCACGAGACCGAGCGACAAAAAACAACCCACAAACCACCGTTCCATTGTTATTCCCGACCTAATTGCTGATTTTGCAAAACAGATTGCACTTTTATCCTGCTAACTACTGTCTGTGTGTGCGCAGTGCTGTGCAAAACATTTTGCAGATATACAGGAAACATTATATTTAGAATCAATTGCCATTCATCTTTTATGACTGAACTTTGGCCACATCTGCGCCGGGTTGCCAGGCGAGGCTAAACCCTGCACAATGTAGACAAGGCATGGAGGAACACAAGCTAATCTGAGCTTTCAGTCAGTCTGTAGCGTGCGCGCGCGTGTAGCTCTAATCTCTGTGGCAGGAGACGCTGGGACTCTTCCATGCTAATCACACGCTGGCAGCCCATCCAACATAGATTGCCATGCAGTCAGATACAGTAGGATTAAAGAAAGCATCATTGATTGATATGTTTGTGGATGCATTTGATGGATGCTGATGTGACAGATAGTGTATGACGACCTCTTACACAACCAGTCATTCCAGACACACACACACACACACACATGCAGGCATGCACACACACACACAAAATCAGATTGGCCAAACCCTCACCCTAAACTTAACTCAATGTCGGCGCTTTCCGAATGTGCCGATGAGCTGTGCTTGAAAATGGAAAAGGTTGCCAACCTAACTTCACAACAGCACTAGTTAGCGATTGCTCCTGATTTGATTCTTATGCATGTATAGCAGTTAGCGAGATTTGATTCTTATGCGTGTATAGCAGTTAGCAAGATTTGATTCTTATGCGTGTATAGCAGTTAGCGAGATTTGATTCTTATGCGTGTATAGCAGTTAGCGAGATTTGATTCTTATGCGTGTATAGCAGTTAGCGAGATTTGATTCTTATGCGTGTATAGCAGTTAGCAAGATTTGATTCTTATGCGTGTATAGCAGTTAGCAAGATTTGATTCTTATGCGTGTATAGCAGTTAGCAAGATTCGATTCTTATGCGTGTATAGCAGTTAGCAATCGATCCTGATTTGATTCTTATGTGTGTATAGCAGTTAGTGATCACTCCTGATTTGATTCTTATGCGTGTAGAGCAGTTAGCGATCGCTCCTGATTTGATTATTATGCGTGTAAAGCAGTTAGCGATGGCTCCTGATTTGATTCTTATGCTTGTATAGCAGTTAGCGATCGTTCCTGATTTGATTCTTATGTGTGTATAGCAGTTTGACGGAAAGATTCTCAGACAGCATGCATGCATTAGTATCCGCTGTGAAAGCACCACAGTGAAGTCTGCCATCTTGGGTTACTGCTATATTACGGGACAAATGCATGAAGCGGACGAATGCATCTGATGCCCCCGCACTGTGGAAGCAATAGAAAATGGCTACAGACACATAGCCTTTTAATGTCTAGTCCAGTATTAGACACATAGCCTACAGTAAGTGATCCATGTCTAGTCCAGTATTAGACACGTAGCCTACAGTAAGTGATCCATGTCTAGTCCAGTATTAAGACACACGGGGCTCTATCGTTGCAGCGGCGCAGTTTCTAGGCCGAGCGCCAGCCGCAGCGCAAAGCAATGGGCGTGGAAAGGCGCACTTGATATCTTGGTATCGGCGCTAAACTCAGCCTCAACCATTATAACCACGCCTTTTAAGCGTAAAATTATGCATTGTCCGCTCATTGGAGAATTGCAGGGAAGAGACACACGCTTGCCTTTTAAGCTCCAATTCCTGGACAAATCCGGTAAAACCAGACAAAGCCAAGGGCTCCGCCGCCCCCCCCTCCCTTCATCCGGTCTGTCTATCTCCATATATAGGCTATTATTCCATATTATTATGCTTCTCAAACCAATCTAACTGCAGTTTCAATACTGCAAGCATGTAAATACGCTACACTATAGCAAGATCAAAGTGAAAATAATGTTCTAAATGCATCGGATAGAAAATTATATAGCCTATGGCTGGATGTCATGAGATTAGATGAAAGTTTGGGCAGAATGATATCGTTTTATCTCTTCTCCCCCACTGCACGATGCAACATCCTCTGAATGACACCTATCACTTTTACTGGATCTGATTACTTTATTCTATTTTATTTACAGGATTTTATTATTGAGTAATTGTATTTTATTTGGCCTATATATGCCTCCCCCCCCACCCCCTGCCCACAGGCACTGACAAATATGTTAATTCTCAATAAAATCTTCAGTAATCAATCAGAGTGGCTTTAATAGCCAGATTGGCAGCAGCTGGCGCAGTGTGGTCAATATGGCAGACCAAAACCGCTCCACTAAATTCACAGCAGAGGAGAAGATGGTGCTGGCGACTCAGGTGATATATCTGTCCACCATTCATTTTGAATAGCTACAAAACAACTCTTTACTTAAGTCGTTTATTCATCTATCCATCCAGGTTCAAATGTACCATCGCGCACTGTTTGGGGAGGGGAATTACTCCCGGCGGGAGGGCCGATATGCGCTGCGGCTTGTTCAGCACCTCGGACAGCGCCGCTGCCACAGACGGGGGAAACATTTGGAAATAATTCTAACTACTATGCTTTGCACACAGAAAAAATAAATACAAAAGACAATTCTGTAATGAATAGCTGTAATGAAGAGTGGGGTTTGAAGAAGCGCTACACAACAGTTTATCCAGTTTCTCTCTTTCTCTCTTTCTTTCTCTCTCCCTTTCTCTCACATTAAACGATATACATGCCTATAATGTCAATTATCTGAATGAAATAATAATACATATTAATTAGGAATATTAGTAATATTAGTAGCCTAGCTAATTTCGGGGGGGGGGGGGTAATAAAACGTAGAGCTATATTACACATAAATGGGGATTATTATGATAGCCTAAACTAAATTTATGAAACTGCATTACAGCTTCACCCAAAGCCTGAGAAGGGTTGCAATCTTATATTCTATTGTATTCTAAAGTATTTTTTTCTATATATTGTATTCTCCATTCACTTTCCTGTCCCCGGTGCACAGAATCCTGCTTTAGGCCTGCTTTTCAAAAGCGCAAAGCGCTAAAAGTAGGCCAGGTCGGAAGATGGCTGGAAGATAGCAGTACGCCGGTATTTAGCGCCGACACGCCCACTTTGGCGCATTCAGGGACTCCGCCACGCCCATTCGGCCTAAAGCGCATTTGGCAGCCTAAAGCCTATTGCTATTTTCCCGAAACAGGCGCAAGGCATGTTTTTTTGCGGTTAAGGCCCGTAATAGCGCCGATGGCCTGTGGGAGAATAGGGCTGATAGCCTACAGTAAGTGATTCATGTCTAGTCCAGTATTAGACACATAGCCTACAGTAAGTGATCCATGTCTAGTCCAGTATTAGACACACAGGCCCCTATTCTCCCACAGGCCTTCGGCGCTAAAACGGGCCTTAAACGCAAAAAAACGTGCCTTGCGCCTGCCTCGGGAAGATATCAATATGGCTTTACGCTGCCAAATGCGCTTTAGGCCGAATGGGCGTGGCGCAGTCCCAGAATGGGCGTGTCGGCCTTAAATGCCGGCGTAATGATATCTTCCCACCCGGCGTAAATTTAGCGCTTTGCGCTTTTGAAAACCAGGCCTATTCAGTGCGCTGGTTGCGTGGAGCATTCCTCTGGCTCTCCTCTGTCACCCTTCTCTGTGTCACTCCCTCTCTCTTGCTCATATCAGTCTGACAGGCACAATACGACTCTCTCTCTGTGACTCCCTCGCTCAGACAGACACAACACATAGCAGCACCCAGCTTCCCATAGGAAAAATAAGTTGTAAGTTCAGTGCCTGGCATGTCCCAGCATGCATTGTGATGCTCCATTTAGCTACTAAATAGCAACCAAATGAGCCGAAATAGATATAAAAGGTAGTTCTAAATAATGTGTAATGGTAACACAGCCTGCAATTGTAGAACATTTCAATATTGGACCAAATAAAACATCGAAATGAAAACACCACCCTATGTGAAACATATATGTCCTCCTGGGCCTATATATACCCCTTGTCGATTTAACGTGATTTAGATAAGTGACAGCGGAACGCGCTTCTACTGGCATCTGCTATAGCCTACTGTGATGTCTGCTCCAATAACTTGGCCCTATTTCACATTTAGTTTTACAATAAAAACACATTTATGCAATGACTTTACATAATGTAGGGTATATTTATGTGCATCATCCTTCCTGCAGCAGGCGAGAGAAAATGATATCTTTCTGGACAAACTTTCACCAATCTAATAGGCTATATTTTTCTAGCTGATGCATTTAGAACATTCTTTTCACTTTGATCTTGCTATAGTGTAGGGTATTTACATGCTTGCAGTATTTAAACTGCAGTTAGATTGGTTTGAGAAGCATAATAATATGGAATAATAGCCTATATATGGAGACAGACAGACTGGATGAAGGGAGGGGGGGGGGCAGAGCGCTTGGCTTTTGTCTGGTTTTGCTGGACCACTGGAATTGGAGCTTAAAAGGCAAGCGTGCGATTCGTTTATTGCACTTATCCAATGAGCATGACGGTGCATAATTTTACGCTTAAAAGGCGTGGTTGTAATGCTTTAGGCTGCGTGTAGCGCCAACACGAAGATATCAAGTGCGCTGGTCCACGCCCACTGATTTGCGCAGCGCCAGGCGCTCGGCCTAGAAACAGCGCTGATGCAAGGATAGGGGCCTATGGCCCCTATTCTCCCACAGGCCTTCGGCGCTAAAACGGGCCTTCTGCGCTAAAAAAAACGTGCCTTGCGCCTGCCTCGGGAAGATATCAATATGGCTTTACGCTGCCAAATGCGCTTTAGGCCGAATGGGCGTGGCGCACTCCCTGAATGGGCGAGAATGGGCGTTTCGCCGTTAAATATCGGCCTAATGATATCTTCCCACCTGGCGTAAATTTAGCGCTTTGCGCTTTTGAAAACCAGGCCTATTCAGTGCGCTGGTTGCGTGGAGCGCTCCCCTCTGGCTCCCCTCTGTCACCCTTCTCTGTGTCACTCTCTCCCTCTCTCCTCCTCAGTCTGACAGGCACAATACGACTCTCTCTCTCTCTGACTCCCTCGCTCAGACAGACACAACACACTTCCCATAGGAAAAATAGAGATAGATCTAAATAATGTGTAATGGTAACACAACCTGCAATTGTAGAACATTTCAATATTGGACCAAATAAAACATCGAAATGAAAACACCACCCTATGTGAAACATATATGTCCTCCTGGGCCTATATATATCTATTGTCGATTTAACGTGATTTAGATAAGTGACAGCGGAACGTGCTTCTACTGTCATCTGCTATACTGTGATGTCTGCTCCAATAACTTGGCCCTACTTCACATTTAGTTTTACAATAAAAACACATTTATGCAATGACTACATAATGTAGGGTATATTTATGTGCATCATCCTTCCTGCAGCAGGCGAGAGAAAATTATATCTTTCTGGACAAACTTTCACCAATCTAATATATTATATATATTATATATATATATTTTTTTTTCTAGCTGATGCATTTAGAACATTCTTTTCACTTTGATCTTGCTATAGTGTAGGGTATTTACATGCTTGCAGTATTTAAACTGCAGTTAGATTGGTTTGAGAAGCATAATAATATGGAATAATAGCCTACAGTATATATGGAGACAGACAGACTGGATGAAGGGAGGAGGGGGGGGGGGGGCAGAGCGCTTGGCTTTGTCTGGTTTTACCGGATTTGTCCAGGAATTGGAGCTTAAAAGGCAAGCGTGTGACTCTTTACTGCAATTCTCCAATGAGCGGACTATGCATAATTTTACGCTTAAAAGGTGTGGTTATAATGGTTGAGGCTGCGTGTAGCGCCGATACCAAGATAGCGAGTGCGCTGGTCCACACCCACTTACTGCGCTAGGCGGCCTAGCGCTAGGCCTTAAACGCAGTTTCTACGCCGATTGCAACGATAGGGCCCATAGCCTACAGTAAGTGATGTATAGTACATGAAAGGGTGGGAGAATGATGATCATAAGGCACACAACCACCAATATATAGAAAAAACAAATGGATTTTCACTCATGCTTTAGTTTCTTGAAAATACCTTACATTAAATTCAGGTAATGTATTGACCAGTGTCAGACGTCTTATATACTATGAATTTAGACCATAACCTGAACCCTATATTTCTACTTCACAAATAAAACCAGGAGTGTAAGTGGGTCAACCCTCCAGCAGTCCTGCTTGAACATTCATGGTTAACGACAGCTCCACCTTTGTCTTCTCTCCAGTCAGAGGTGAACATTCAAGACGTGCAACATATAATATTCATAGCCTCTTCACCACTGTCCTTGACCCGCTCCAAAGCACAGAAGCCCGACTATCCATCTCCTATTTTACGACGCGCAGAAGAATAGAGTAAAAACCATTTTGCAATCATTCCCATTGATATCAAGACATAAAAAATACTCAATGTTTTATAGATCATGCAAGCCTCTTAAAAAATGCTTTTCCATGCAATTACAGTGCCACAAAGTGGAGGTAGTCATTCTAGTTTTTCAGGCCATGTTGGAAGGCCTATTTCAAACAGATCCAATACAGCAAAACATGACGTTTCCAATAAAACATGAATCTGGACGCGTGCTGTATGGCCAGTGCTGCTGAATAACGAATTATCACGCCAACCAATCATCCCTCCTGTGCCACCGTAGCTCCTGGAAGTGTTTCAGCCGTTTTGCCACGGAGCAGCGCTCAGCTGACAGGTGGCGCTACACAGCCTTTGATGGTGGATGTTGAGTTTGTGACAAGTTAACTCCGGTACTCGCCTGTCCCGCTGAACAGAAAGGAACAAGAGCAAGCTGTTCTGCCCCATCAAGTTTAGAGGCACATTACCTACAGTAGGAACAGACATCCAGGAGAACAGCTGCTGCCGCAATCCTTGCTGGAGTTGCCGACTAGTCACCGACTCCTTCAGAAAGTCCCCATGTGGCCCCTGTGACACGTCATGCAAATCCAAATGGATGCCCCCGACTTTATCGGGAGGAAATTAATGTGAATCTTCTAATCTTCTGCATTTTGAGCAGGCTGCGCAACAACACCACATGGCACCATATGCTAGAAGCACAGAGCCAAAAAAAGGGAGGGGGGGGGGGGGGTGTTAACATAGTCATAAGTCATATTTGCATGAACAAGTTTTTATTAAAGCACTGTAAAATTTTAATCATTTATATCCTGGCTGTGTAATCCTTACACAACGTGCAACAGGGAATAATTCAATATGGTAAAAGTGTGGCAGAAACTATGACAGATTATTTTGCAGTGACAGCCCTTAGCAACAAATCTTAAGGGTGCTTTCTCACTGGTGTCCACCCGCAGTGCCGACAGCCCACAATGCCGACAGCCCACACATTTCTCACTCCCAACTCGTCAAGCGTCCGACGTTAGGTTTAGGCGTGGGGGGTGGGAGAGTTTAGGGTTAGGGTCTGGGGGAGGTTAGGTTTAGGCCTGGGGGGGAGGGGGATTAGGTTTAGGCGTGGGGGCTGGGAGAGGTTAGCTCCACCCGGTCCACCGACACGCTGCACGCCGCCTCGCTCAGCTGGTTCTGCTGGTGGGCTATCGGCATTGCGGGCTGTCGGCACACAGACGCGGCAGCCCCCAAACTGACCCCAGGTCTGGTTTGTTTGGCGCGGAACAGCAGACCGTGACAGGGTCCACTTGAAAAGGTGGTCTGGGGAAAGCAATCATTCCCAATGAGAAAGCACCCTAAGCCTTGGTTCACAGAGGGCGCTATTCAGAAGCAGAGCTGAAGCTGCGCTGAACAGAAGCTGAGCTCACGCTAAACCAGTCACACAAGAAGCACTCTGTTTTCCTCAGCGCCTCTTTCGCCGCCGTCTTCCCACCGCCCACAACTTACATTGACTTCATGCCTGGCAGCTCGGGTTCAGCGCGCTGCACACTTGGAAAATAGAACAGAAGCCTGAACTATCGCTTCAGCACAGCTTCAGCGTGGCGTGGCTTTGGCATATGGTGTGAACGAGGGCTAAGACTCAGTACTAATGCTACACCAAATAGGTTTTTTTACCATCTCTCCTCATATCACGCCAGGATTCAGCTCCTGATCCTAAAAGCAGCGAAAGTAGCATGTATTCCTACTCATTTTGTCCGGTTCAAATGACAAAGAAATGGAAGGTGACGCTTTTTCCAATTGCTGGCCCTTCATAAGTCAGCTTACATTTCTGTCTCGAGTTTCAAATTGTGAACAAATATAAAAAAATTGCATATTACTTTGCCTTCAGCTCTTCCCCCAAAACTGCATATCATCAGAATCTGTCAAATTAAGGCAGAATGGTGTTTACGTGTTTACAAAAAGCAATCTGTTGTTTGATGAGCGCTGCCAAAAAACAAATTCAAGCAACAGGGGTCAAATAAACCACCCTTGATCTGACAACGGTAGCTTACTGAATGGTGGCGCTACATGCATGCAATTACCCAGCATAAAACACTCCTGACTCCCTCATAATTATAAACCCTTGTGAATAATCACTGCCCACTGCAATTAATGGTGCAACTCTTCAGCAGAACACTGTTGAGAGCTACAGCTTGCACTGAGACACATTCTAATTTAGCAGATTTCATTAGGCCTATCCATTTTTGAAATTAGACTTAAGAAATGCAGCTGACCTTCTGATGCCACAGAGGCTGGCCCTGATTGCAATTCTGTCCCAGCTATATGATATGAAAAATGCAATCAACATTTTCTGTTATTACATGGAACTAGGTTTAGAAACAACCCGAAATGACTATAAAAACCAATATCTATACTTTCTTAATGATCAATGAACCCTAAATAAATTCAAATGTGGCTGCTGTTACAGACGCGGTCCGGAAGCGTCAAATGCCGGTAAAATTAGTCTTTGGCAGATACATGATACATACAGATGTGAGGTAGTGAAGCAAAAGTGGCAAGGAAGGTGGCAGGCAGGCAGACGCAGAAGACATGGTTTGCAGTTCTCAGAGGTGCATTTATTTATAGTGCTCCCATAACAAAAATACTTGCAAGTTAAACAAAACAAACAAACAGAACAAAGGAAATAATGCAAAGTTACTCCATAATGAAACTTAAATAATGGCTCGTGTTTGGGCAGCACGGCCTGACCTCTCTCCTGAGGAGACGAAACCCAAATGAATTTATAGCATGACCAATTGACTCCTGGCTCTCTTCAGCCTACACCATTCCACTGGAGGTGATCTTTCTCTTTTCCCTTACACAAGGATTTGAAATAGCATGTTCAAAGTTAAACGACAGATTATTCACACAACTATATAACTAGTAACAGAATGTTTTGTAATCTCTTCATTACTTTAGAGTATCATAACTCCACAAAATTAACACTCAACAATAAGACAACCCCTCTGCTTGGTTTGCCCCAATGAAGTCAGGATGACATCACCGACTGTATAAATGCAGCAGAAGTGCTGGGCGGAGCCCTTTCCCTCCCAACCAAGCCAACATGGTGTATCTGTGTGGACGAGAACAAACAATTGGTGAGCAACATGGCAGAACAAAGAAACACTGGTTTATATACTGCAAATCAATAAAGGTGAATGACATGAACATGGCTCTGTGTGTGCTTTAACTTATCATTGTACTTTGATGTGACTGTAACATAATGCGAACACAAACAAAACTAGTATAGTAAATGTTGCAACTGTTACAAAGAAAAGATAAATTATAGCCAACTGAACAATGTATGTATGTATGTATGATATGAACATTAAGGGGATAATGTGAATATGTATGAGACAATAGTGGTGAGGAAACTGAGAGGTCTCACCCACTTTGTCACACTCCCCCCCCCTTAAGACAGTCACTCTTCAAAGGATCGGGACAGGAAGTCAGCCACCACGTTCTTATTTCCTGGCAGATACTGGATGCTGAAACGATAAGGCTGGAGTGACAGATACCACCGAGTAATTCTTGCATTGGAATCTTTCATCCTGTTCATCCACTGCAATGCACGATGGTCAGTCTCCAACAGAAATTCATCTCCCATCAAGTAATATTTCAAAGTGTCCAGGGCCCATTTCACCGCCAAGGCCTCCTTCTCAATGGTTGAATACCTTGTTTCTCTTGGAAAGAGCTTGCGGCTTATATACTGCACCGGCCTCTGTTCCTCTCCTGTGCCTTGCAGCAACACAGCTCCAAGTCCTACTCCTGAAGCATCCGTTTGCACAGTAAATCGACGGGTGAAATCCGGACACTGCAAGACAGGTTTATTACACATACAGTTTTTCAAGTCCTCAAAAGCAGCATTACAAGATGGACTCCATTTGACCTTGTTAGGGCTGGATTTACGGGTGAGGTCACTAAGAACAGCTGACCTCGCAGAGAAATTTGGGATAAAGCGTCGATACCAACCAGCCAAACCCAGGAATGATCTTACTTTCCTCTTGGTGGTTGGAGGAGGATAGGCTGCAAGAGCTTCCACTTTACTCACTTGAGGACGGATGACCCCACCACCGATGATGTATCCAAGGTATTCCACCTCTTCCTTAGCAATGTGGCATTTGCGTGCATTGATGATCAGCCCAGCTCTACGAATCCGCTGAAGGACATCAGAGAGGTGTTGCATGTGATCCTCCCATGTCTCACTGAACACCACGATGTCATCAATGTATGCCACGGCATAGCCATCCGCTCCTCTCAGGACCTCGTCCACCAGCCTCTGGAATGTAGCTGGAGCTCCGTGCAGTCCGAAAGGCATTGTCCTGAAACGATAAAGTCCACTAGGGACCCTAAAGGTTGTTAAGTCTTTAGAGGACTCAGTCAATGGCACCTGCCAATATCCTTTACACAAGTCCAGTGTAGACAGATATTTTGCATTTCCCAAGCGCTCAATCAATTCCTCTACTCTTGGCATTGGATAAGCATCAAAAGCAGAAACCGCATTCAGTTTAGAGAAATTTATACAAAATCTCTGTTTAGTGTCATTTTTCTTGGGCACCAGCACCACTGGACTACACCACTCACCTCTAGATGGCTCAATCACCCCCATGGCAAGCATATCCTGCACCTCCTGTTTCAGTGCCGGAATCAGCTTAGCTGGAACTCTGGAGGAGGTGTCCCTAAAGGGTTTTTGATTGGGACAACGGAGCCGAATGTCATGTTGGATGAGGTCTGTGTAGCCAGGCTTGGTGCTGAAGAGCTCACCCGGCATGATGGACTCCAGCTCCTCCTGCTGCTCTGCTCCAAGATGACTGAGATCTGGGAAGGACGGCTCTTCAAATGCAGAGGGGAAGAACTGCTCCTGTGGCTCCTCCTCTTCTACGACAGTGCGAGCCCATAACTGTAGTGATGATGAAGCAGATCTGTCAAACCATTGCTTTAACAAATTAACATGAAATACCTGATGCTTCTTGCGGCGCTCTGGCATGGACAGTTCGTAGGTGACAGGACCCACTTTCCTGTTGATCACATAGGGCCCCTGCCACTTAGCCAAGAGACCACTCTCTGAGGTTGGAAGAAGCAACAGAACTTTCTGGCCCTCTGTGAAGAACCTCCGGCGAGCCACTTTGTCATAGCTCTGTTTTTGACGCTGCTGAGCACTGACCAGATTAGTGTTTGCCAGCTCCTGGAACTGTTCAAGCTTGTCTCTCATCTTCAATACATAAGAGAGGGTACTGCATTGCTTTCCTGGTGTAGGCCCCTCCCAGGCCTCCTTCAGCACATCCAGCGGACCCCGCACAGTATGACCATACAGGAGCTGAAATGGAGAGAAACCTGTCGATGCTTGAGGCACCTCTCTGTAGGCAAAAAGTAAAAATGGGAGCCATTGGTCCCAGTCAGCCCCAGAGTCTCCCACAAACTTCCTCAGCATGGATTTTAGAGTTTTGTTGAAACGCTCAACAAGGCCGTCTGTCTGTGGGTGGTAGGGACTGGTTTTGATTCCTCGAATTCCCAACAGTTTGTAGACTTCCTTGAGGAAGTTTGAGGTGAAGTTGGACCCTTGGTCTGTTATAATTTCTTTGGGGACCCCAACTCTTGAAAACAACTGCACTAGACAGTTTGCAATCTGGCGGGCTTTGACCTTTCTTAAGGGAAATGCCTCAGGATACCTTGTCGCATAGTCACACACTACTAAAATATACCTGTGACCTCCACTGCTCTTCTCCAGTGGGCCTACGATGTCCATGGCGATGCGGGAGAAAGGGGTGTCTATTACAGGCATGGTTATAAGAGGAGCCCTGTCACCCTTTCTACCTGGAGCAGTCAACTGGCATTGTGGACATGACTTGCAAAACTGAACTGTATCAGTAAACTGCTGGGGCCAGTAAAAACGAGGAAACATCCTGGAGAACGTTTTCTGTTGGCCTAAGTGACCTGCCCAAGGGATAGAATGAGCTAGCTGCAAGACAGTGGGCCTCAGGCTCTTGGGAACAACCAGCTGGTCTCCCACCCTACTACGGCGATACAGCTGCTCACCCTTTAGGAGAAATAGCTCCCTGTCTCCCTCTGTGACCTCAGTCGACTCAGATCCACATTTTAAAAATAGGGGCGCTAGAGAGGGGTCCTGTTTTTGAAGCTGTGCAATATCACTAGGTATAACCATTAGATCTTCATGTTCTGGTTCTTGAGCTGGTTCACACATAAGTGTCCCCCTCACCTTTTCCTGCCTCCTTTGCACTTTGCTCTTTCTTGGCCGACACTTTCTGGAGCTCTCCACCTCAGGAACCTGGTTGCCTGCAAAAGGTAAATCACTCCATGGACCTGGCTCTGAGTGATGCTCACTGTCCATAGACCTGGTGATTGTAACCATACCCCCACCCGAAGCAACACTACTTTCCTTCCCCCTGGTTATTAGGTCTCGGAGGATGGGCAAATCCCTGCCTAACACCACTTGGTAAGGAAGTGTACCCATTACACCCACTGACAGAAAGTACTGCTGTCCCTCAACTTCCATATAGATGTCAGCTAAGGGGTAGTCTACATTATCACCATGAACACACCAAACTTTAACTTGACCATTGAAAGTGACGTCACTGGGGAGACAATCCTGCCTGACAAGAGTGCGGTCACTACCAGAATCTAAAAGGGCAATACAGGGCTTGTCCCCTATAAAAACACAAGCAGTGCGCTCTTGAACACTAGGGGGTGCTAGATCATCCACTCCCTCTTGCTGAGAATTTAGAGACTGTGGTGAACAGGTCATATATGTTTTGCTCACGTGGTGATCGGGACATTCTGCTTTAAGATGGCCTGTGCGACCACAAGAATGACATACTGGGGGCCCTCTATACCGAAAGTCTCTAATCCGGCTGCTGGTCGTATTTGGGGAAGCTGAAGTCTTTGAAATCCTGAACCTGTGCCCATTCCCACCCTCTGTCTTACCCGAAGATGGAAGGGCCGGACTAGGTCTGGGATTTAAATAGCTCTTAAGTGGACGTCGGGCAGCAAGGAATGCCTCAGCCATTTCTGCACCTTCCTTTGATGTAATTGGGTTGCGCTCTTTTACCCAGGTGCGAAGCTCAGGGTTAAGAATTCTCAGAAACTGCTCCATCACAATGGCGTCTCCCAGCTGCTCCTTGGTTTTCTCTTTTGGGATCATCCATTTTTCATACAGGTCTCTGAGGCGTGTCTGCAACTCTTTCGGGGTCTCATCCACCTCTACCGTTGTAGAGCGAAACCTCACTCGGTATGCCTCCGCACTGATTTCATACTTCTGTAAGACAGCACACTTCACTTTAGCATAGTCCATTGTGTCATTCATGTCCATTGCCACATAAGCTGCACGTGCCTTACCATTGAGAAGTGGAGCCAGATGGAGCGCCCACTCCTCCTGTGGCCATTGGCAAGCACTGGCAATTCTTTCAAAAGTTGTTAGGTAATGTTCAATATCCTCATCATCATGAAATTGGTGCATTTTCGGGCCTTTCCACCCAGGTAACCTTACCCAATTTGAAGGCAGGTCTGTGTCTGCTGGTGATGCAGGTTGAACAACTGGCTGCTCCTCAGTGGGCCTCAGTTGTGATTCGGGGCCAGCTGCCACACCTTCCAACAGCTGCTGGCGCTCCCGACGGTCCAACACAATCTCATGCTGGAGCTGAGAAAACTGGTGCTGTACTCTATTCCAGCGATCTTCCTGGCGTTGTTTCTCCTGCTCCCAGCCTGCTTGCTGCTGCACTAGGCCCTGTAGCAGATTTGAAATGTCAGCCAGGTTTTGGACATCCTCACCCATTGCCCCCAGCTGGTCGACATCCTCTGGCTCATCATCCATTGGTGGTTGTTTTTGTCTTTTGGCTCTTCCTCTACCAGTCATCATCGCTGCCTCCTACTGGCCTGGAGCCACCACTTCCACCAATTGTGTGGTAGTGAAGCAAAAGTGGCAAGGAAGGTGGCAGGCAGGCAGACGCAGAAGACATGGTTTGCAGTTCTCAGAGGTGCATTTATTTATAGTGCTCCCATAACAAAAATACTTGCAAGTTAAACAAAACAAACAAACAGAACAAAGGAAATAATGCAAAGTTACTCCATAATGAAACTTAAATAATGGCTCGTGTTTGGGCAGCACGGCCTGACCTCTCTCCTGAGGAGACGAAACCCAAATGAATTTATAGCATGACCAATTGACTCCTGGCTCTCTTCAGCCTACACCATTCCACTGGAGGTGATCTTTCTCTTTTCCCTTACACAAGGATTTGAAATAGCATGTTCAAAGTTAAACGACAGATTATTCACACAACTATATAACTAGTAACAGAATGTTTTGTAATCTCTTCATTACTTTAGAGTATCATAACTCCACAAAATTAACACTCAACAATAAGACAACCCCTCTGCTTGGTTTGCCCCAATGAAGTCAGGATGACATCACCGACTGTATAAATGCAGCAGAAGTGCTGGGCGGAGCCCTTTCCCTCCCAACCAAGCCAACATGGTGTATCTGTGTGGACGAGAACAAACAATTGGTGAGCAACATGGCAGAACAAAGAAACACTGGTTTATATACTGCAAATCAATAAAGGTGAATGACATGAACATGGCTCTGTGTGTGCTTTAACTTATCATTGTACTTTGATGTGACTGTAACATAATGCGAACACAAACAAAACTAGTATAGTAAATGTTGCAACTGTTACAAAGAAAAGATAAATTATAGCCAACTGAACAATGTATGTATGTATGTATGATATGAACATTAAGGGGATAATGTGAATATGTATGAGACAATAGTGGTGAGGAAACTGAGAGGTCTCACCCACTTTGTCACAACAGATACATGGCAGATACATGAGTTTTTCAGAAGGCAACACTTGAACATAGTGTAATATACAGTCTTCTGTTTTTGCATGTTCTCAAACTTTGTCCCTGCTGGCCACCGTACATGCTCCCTGAGCATGAGCATAGATCGTATACTATAGATTACTATAGATGGGTCACTGCAGGCTCCACCAATTCTAACAAATGGTAGCAGCAAGTCTCCTAAATGGGCGTGGTCAACCATTGACTCAGACCTGCCGAAAGTCTCCTAAGTGGGCTTTTCCGTGGAAAACCATGGGCAAAACCCACGTGACAAAATAAATGATAGGAAGTGAGTTGAAGTTGGGCCGTCTTGCTTGAATCCCATTGTCTTTGGTATGAGCAACTCAGATAAAAGCAAAACAATATGCTCGTTCGAGTTGACTGCCGCCTTGCCTGGAAAGCAGACGAGAGCAGGCGAGCACAGTCAGGCGAGGCGTCAACAAATCGAACACCCCCGCAGCACACTCACTGATGCTTTTCTTCTTCTACAGTTTTGTTGAACAGCGGTTTGTAAACAAATTAAAACATGCATTAGCGCCACCCACACTCACTGCTCAAATGACCCAGCCCTTCAGATTCCTTATTTTAATTTTAATGTAGGCATTACAGGTGGTATTTATGTCAAATATGGAGTGACAGCTTGGAATAGATATAAAATTTAAGTTTCTACACTTCACTGTGGGTTTGTGATGCACCTGTGTTGAACCAATGGGCGCTCAGCTTGATGCGTTTCTCGTCATCCTCTGTCATCCGCAGTCGGGCGCAGTTGGTAAGTTACGGAGGTAACTATGGTTCTGTGAATTCCTGGATGACTGCCAGTGGCAGTTTAACTGAATAATGATCTCGCGCTCCGCGACAGACGAGTGTTTTTATACCAATGTAGTCACGTACGTGACGTGGGGTACCTGCCAAGGTTATTATAGTTAACGAAAACTAACGAAAAAACGAAAACTAGAATTGAAAAAACATGAAATAAACTGAAATAAAAATAAAAACTAAGCTTTACAAAAAAACGATAACTAACTGAAACGGTATTGTGTGTTTACAAAACTAACTAAAATAAAATAAAATTTAAGAGAAAATGTCCTTAGTTTTAGTCTTTGTCAGTTTACAGTATTTCATACATAATAAGCCTATATTTTGAGTGGAGATTAAATCTATTTTCCTAGATCTATCATATTTTATGACCCTTTTGAATCTCACCCCTGACAAACACCCCATATTACAAAAAAAAGAGGAAAGGGGCAAAAAAAGACTAAAACTAACACTGAAACTAATAAAAACTAAACTAAAACTAAGCATTTGCAAAAAATAAAAACTAAACTAAACAATCAAACCCACCTTAAAAACTAATGAAAACTAAACTGAAATTGAAAACAAAAAGTCAAAACTAATAAAAATAAAAACTAATGAAAAAATCCAAAACTATTATAACCTTGGTACCTGCGCGTCTATAAAGGTGCGCCGTGACCCACCATACGTCATCTCAGAATCTTCTCGCACCGAAGGTTCCGAGTGACCGGCATGACTGGCAGTCATCCAGGAATTCACAGAACCATAGTTACCTCCGTAACTTACGCTCTGTTTCATTCCTTCCTGACTGCCAGTGGCAGTTTAACTGTGGATGACTTATACCTGCGGCGTCACGAGGAATCGACTCACCTACTGGTTCATCGCCGCCAATGGCAGGACTGTCGCCGCCAGCGTGGACCCTGAGGCCACGTTGATGCGGTAGAATCTGGAGAATGTGCATGAAGCCGCCGCACAGATCTCCGCCAGGGACACTCCCCACATCGCAGCCCAGGACGTGGCCACACTCCTGGTTGAATGACACACAATGTCAGAGGGCGCAGGCTTCCCTGCAACGTCATAGCCCTGCTTAATTGCGTCCACAATCCAGTGGAACAGACTCTGTTTGGACAGAGCCTGTCCCCTGTTCTTCCCGCCGTAGCAGACAAAAAGCTGCTCTGAGCGTCTGATGGTCTGCGTCGCCTCGATATAAAGCCGCAACGCCCGAACGGGACATAGCGAAGTGTCGCTCTCCCCTGGCTGAGAGTCAGCCGGGGAAGGATGGTACGCCTCCAGCTCTATGGCCTGGTTAATATGCGTCGGGGACAAGACCTTGGGCAGGAACGCCACCAAAGATTCACCCCCGAGCCATCCGCCTTCCACCGAAGGCATGTCGGGCTAATGGAAAGAGCGTGGAGCTCCCCCACCCGTTTGGCCGTCGTAACTGCCAGCAGAAAAGCAATTTTTATTGACACTGCCCTTAAGGCCATCCCCGCCATGGGCTCAAAGGGTGGCCCGCTCAGGGCCCGCAGGACCAGCGGCGTGACTGAGGGAGATAGCTGCCACATACACCTTCAAGGTCGAGGCAGCAAACAGCTCCTGCAAATACCGCAGGATCTCCTGTACAGGGCAGGAGACCGGGTCCAATGCCCCATCCCTGCACCACGAGGAGAATGCCGCCCAACAGTTGCCATACACCGCCCTGGTGGAAGGGGCCCTCGCATTACGCAACGTCTCGCACACAGAGGCTCCGAGGCCCGTCAGGAGCGCCCGGTCCCCTTCAATGGCCACACCCAGAGCTGAAGGTGGGCCGGACACGGATGCCAAACCTCCCCGTCCAGCTGGGACAGGAGGCCCACTCTCGCTGGGAGCTGCCATGGTTCCCCATCCAACAGCCCGAGGAGTGCCGGGAACCACAGCCTGGCTGGCCACTTGGGGGCCACCAGGAGAACCCTGTGACCCGACGACCTCACCCTGTGAAGCGTGAGCCCTATCAGGGGGATCGGAGGGAATGCATATAGCAGACCGCTCGGCCAAGCGTTGGCGAGAGCGTCTATACCCAGTGGGGCGCTGGCCTCCGCTAGGGAGAACCACCGCGGACAGTGAGTTGTGGACTCTGAGGCAAACAGATCCACCCGGGCCTCTCCGTACCGATCCCAAACCACCTGCACCACCTGAGGGTGCAACCTCCATTCGCCCGGAGGCAGCTTCTGGCGTGAAAGGTAGTCCGCCACCGAGTTCGCCCTGCCTGGGAGGTGCATCGCTCTCAGGGAGGCCACTCGCGGATGGCCCATATCCACAGCCTCTGGGCTTCCCTCAAGGAGGCCAGAGACCTGGTCCCCCCATAACGGTTGACGTGGAATACCGCCGAGGTGTTGTCCGTGCGCACCAACACATGCTTGCCCCTGAGAGAAGGCAAGAAGTGCTTCAGCGCCAAGTAAATCGTCCGCAGTTCGAGGACATTGATGTGCTGCCCCCTCCACCGAGGGCACCACACCCCCTGGACCAACCTCCTTTGCCATACCGCCCCCCAACCCTGGGGCGAGGCATCCGTCGTCACGACCTCCCGCCGCGCTGGGACCGAGCCGAGAGGCACCCCGTGCAGCAGGAACGTGCTGTCCCGCCAGCGGCGGAGATGGATAAGAGGTTTGTGTGTGACCCTGACTTTGATCCACCTGTGAAGTCGAGGATCCATATGGAGGCTGCTGAACCACATCTGTAGAGGGCACAGATGCAGCAGCCCCATGGGCGTGATTGCTGCGGCCGCTGTCAGCATCCCTAGCAGCCTGAGCAACGTCCAGGCCGTCACGCTTGCGCCCAGGACGAAAGACTGGAGCAGGCCCTGGATCCTCTCCACTCCTTCCGCCGTTGGGCGCGCCCGCATTGCCACCGAATCTAGGGCTAACCCGATGAAGGTGGTCTGTTGGGACGGGCGCAGCGAGCTCTTTTCCCAATTCATGGACATGTCCAGTGCCTCGATATGGGCAAGGACTCTGGACGTTGCGCGCTCCGCCTCCTGGAGGGAGGGGGCGCAGATGAGCCAGTCGTCGAGGTAAGGCAGGACCTTCAGCCCTGCCAGGCAGAGTGCATCTCATGCATCAGAGTGCACCTCATGCATCTTGTAAAGATGCGAGGGGCCAGGGACAGGCCAAATGGCAGGACGGCGAACTGGTACGCCCGGCCTTGAAAGGCAAAGCGGAGGAACTTCCGATGCCCCGGGAGGATGGGGACATGGAAGTACGCATCCTTGAGGTCGACGGAGGTGAACCACTCTCCGGAAGCGATGGCCTGGAGGACGTCTGCTGTCCGCAGCATCCGGAACGGGAGGACCTTCATGCCCCCTTAGGTCTAGGATGGGCCTGAGCAAACCGTCCTTTTTTGGAATTAGGAAATAATTGGAGTAGAACCCATCGCTCTGTATACGTAGGTTCAGTGGTGTGATAGCCCCTTTGTCCAGGAGTTTGACTATCTCCTGTGACAAAGCTTGCACCCTCGCGGGGTCCGTGACGAAGGTCATCCTGACCCCGGAAGGTGGTGGGGGCCGGCGGTGCCAGGACCCATGGGTCCTGTGAATGGGCCGCCCAATAGGCCAGGTGCTGATGTGTGAATCTGCCCACCGCCGCCCCCGACCTCTCAGGCCATGCCTGGAGGAACTCCCGCGGCTCTGGCTCACGCCCACACCCCCTCATACGCCTTTACCAGCAGGTCATCCGTGACCCGGCCCTGTGCGCTAGGACACTTGGCTTTGTCCCACAGCGCGGCGTCCGGCGAGAGGACCAGCGATGCTATGCAATGGTCCACCGGGGGCATGCGGGCCAGATCATGTACCGCCACGTCCCGCATGGAGGCCAGGGTCCTGCCATCCTTCGCATGGTGACCCCGCATCTCCGTGTCTGCCCAGCAGCTCTTCAGTGCCTCCAGAAAGGCGGGAGAGGGCGGGACCCGACGGAGCCCGCCTAAAGTGTGGGTTGCTCGGCTGAACCGCCGGCGCGTCGTCCAGGCCGACCCTAGCCAGGGCTGCCCGCAGTATTGCCTGGAGCGGCTGGGCACCGACCCCCCGCTCGGTGCACGCCGAACTCCTGAGGGAAGTCTCTGAGCCGTCCCTGGCCTCCGTGCTTCCCCGTCTGACCGCCAAGACTGACCGCTCCGGGGAATGATCCTCCCCACGGTCGTCATATTTGTCCTCACGGTCCTCTCCGTGGTCCTGGAACATGGTGTTCGACGCTGCCATTGACAGCGCATCTTCCCTGGCCGCGCCCACCCAGGAACCTGGGTGCGCAGGTGGCACCATCAGAGCCTTGAGTTCCTCCAACTCAGCTCGCAAGGCCGCCATGTCCTGGCGAGAGGTCTCCTTCTTCGCCTTCTTCCGCGGACTACGGGTCTTCACCTGCGTCCTGCACTTGCGCTTCTTAGCGGCAGCGGCGGACCTGGTGCAGACCCCCGATGGTGAGAGGGTCACCTCAGCCAAGGCCGGTAGGACCCTCTGCACACTGCGGTCCTCCCCCTCGCGCTCCTCCTGGCGCCGCTTGCGGGGAGACCGCCTAGGGCTGCTGACCACGGGTGGGCGGTGACCAAATAACCAGCCTTCCACCTCATGCACCTCCTCCCTTACGCGGAGGGGCAGGATGCTGCAATTGATGCAGGGGTCAGACAGGGCCTCCCGGAGGTGACCCACCCCGAGGCAGCTGGGGCACCTCTCATGGCCATCCTCCACGTGCAGCTCAACGCCACAGGAGGAACAGGCCAGCATCGTCAAAGGAGCACAGGGGGTCAAGCCAGTAACTCGGAGCGGGACCTGGGACACAGTCCAGGACACGTCCGTACTGCGGCGTCGAGGGCCGGGCTGGGAGATCGGAGCGGGCCCTGGGACACAGTCCAGGACACAGTCCAGGACACAGTCCAGGACACGTCTGCGCCCAAACAAGCTAGCCTTACAATATAATATAATACAGTATAATCTAATACAATATTATATATAATACATAGTATAATACAATATTATCGATAATAATATATATCTCCACAATTATACAATATAATTGTTATATATGTTATACCATATAATAATTGGCACTAGCTAGTAGCACTAGGCAATATACAAAGCTCGACCAGGCAAACTAGACGGGGGTAGCGTGCCACGCACACCCACGGCTAGGGCCGGCCGCCTAGGCCGGAGATAGCCCTGAACGGAGCTACCTCCCGGCGAGGCGAGAGGTGGTAGGCAGCCATCCACAGCCTTAGAGGGCAACCCAGTTGCACTCTGACTCTCAAGTCCCAGGCTGATCGGAATGGCTGACTTTACACACCTTCAGGCCGTGTACCTACCTCTCCTCTTTTGTGTCTGTCTCTGATCAGAAAGTGGAGAATCCGAATCACGGAGCTCCGGAGCCGCACACCTGTCGAACCACGCCAGGTTGCGAGAAGATCAAAGATGACGTATGGTGGGTCACGGCACACCTTTATAGACGCGCAGGTACCCCACGTCACGTACGTGACTACGTTGGTATAAAAACACTCGTCTGTCACAGAGCGCGAGATCATTATTCACAGTTAAACTGCCACTGGCAGTCAGGAAGGAATGAAACAGAACCCTGATTGGTTGCTTTCGATTTTTAATGAGGCAGGAGGAAGGGATGTCATTTTAAGGATTTTAACAAGATATTTTAACCTTTTTTGGGGGGGGGAAACCATCAGACACAAATTATTCAAAGTAGAGTATTTTATATACATCTTGAAACATGACTTTAGGGGGTCTTTAAGGTTGATAATATTAAGGTAAACAAAAACTGATTCACATTCATTACGTTTTCCAATAGAAACCCTTGGCAGGTGAACAAAAACTTAATTTTGGACATTGTGTACAGATATAGGCTCTACTTGTCATGAACTAGGATCCAGACCAGTAACTCACAAGCAGACACAGAGTCAGAGAAACAGTTCAGGGGTGTTCACTGAAGGGAAGGCAGCTATATAACAGCAAAATGTGCGAACAGATGTTGAAGAAGGAACAGAGCGGCAGAAGAGGAGGCCGGCAGGGTGGAGACACAGCATGGCAGTTGTCAGGTGTACCAGCAGCTAGTAGTGAACCAGGGTGCGAGGCTGTAGGACGGCAGGTGGGCTGGAGGTGCAGCAGGGCAGTAGACAGGTGGTGGCGGCATGAGGAGTCTACAAGAGGAGGAGGAGGAGAGGAGGCAGTCAATAGAGCAAACACACAGCAATGGAATACTGAAGTTAGGCTTGGCAGAACTTGGCTTGACAGAAACCTTGCTTGGAAATAGTTCTTGAATGACACAATACTTAGATACTAAGGTTTTCTGGACTGCCCGAGAGGCTAGAAGGCAAGAGCTGCCAACCAACAGTTTAACGATCTGACAATGGTTTCAGTCAGCTCCCAGCCATGGTTAAGTAGCCCGCAGATTTTTTTTTTTTTTTTTTTAACAGAGGAAGATTGACCTTTATTTATTGAAACATTTTGGTTTATCACAGGCTGAACTGGTCGTGTTGGGGGGCTACTGTGCTTTCTGCATTTTTCCTTGCCGGTTTGAGAACATTTAGTGCAGGTCTACACTTACAATAAGTCACAACTCAAATGAGCAGATCAGTGCTGTTGGAAAAAAGATGGCTCATTGAGTATGTTTACATGCCACACTAATGAACCGATTATTATCACATTTCTAGAATTACCAGATTATCAAGAGGTCATGTGAACAGCATCCTTTATCGGATAAAGGCCGTTATCAGTTTATGAGAAAACCGATAAACACACCTAGATTTCTGCTGAACTATCTGTTTTATTCATCACAGTCAGGGGGTTCCTCCGTACATAACCCCCCACTAAAAACATGCAGAAGATCGTCATCTGACCAGTGACGACAACATCTGAAGTTGGTCCAATGATGGTCCAATGAAGGTCCCCGGGCGCTGGAAAGAAATAGCGACCACTGCTCCTGGCCTGCCCCCTGGAGGAAAGGACAAGCCTGGATGGGTCAAATGCAGAGGACATATTTCACTGGCCACCATCAGCATGAGTGTGTGTAGTGGCCGCATGCATGTGTTGTAGTGTGTTCGTGTGACAATAAAGACGGGCTGCCGTCTGAAATTGTGTTTTTTAAATCGTCCACTCACACACTTTGAGGTGAGTTACCGCTATTTACTACGTGCATGTAAATGCGGAAATCAGATTATTGCCAGTTACCTGAGTATTCTCAGTTATCTGTTTATTGTGTCCAGGTAAACACACTCATTGGGACTAATGCCTTTAAACATAGCATTGGGCTGAGGGAGAATGGAAGTCATTCATTCTAATCACAGACAGCCCAATGGATAGAAGGTAAAAAAAAAAGAAAAAATGCATATTCATCTTCAACAACTAAATCTCCACACCCAGAATATTGTAACATTAAACTCGCCAGAAAAAAACATAAATGTCCAACATAGTTATCAGGTAAACATTCTAATCACAGATGGTTCATGGATTAGCATTCAATGCTAATTAATTAGATTCATGCTAATTAAATTAGCATTCCCCTTCTGTAGCCAAATCAGCCAAATTGATAAAAGGTAAAAAAGAAGAGGAAAAAAAGCTTATTAATCTTACAAAACACAATCCCCACACCCAGAATATTGGAACATTAAAGTAGTAGCCCGCAGATTGACAGCCACGCCTCCAACTCCTCCATGCCAGACAGCCATGCCTCCAGCTCCTCCGTGCCACGCCTCCAGATCCTCCATGCCATGCCTCCAGCTCCTGCCAATCAGCCCTGAATTAGAGACAGGTTTAGAGAGTAGAGGAAAGAAGATCCTGACTACTCTTCTGATACTTTTTTTGTGAGCAAATTTTTCTTTATTGTATGTCAAGATTCAATATTTATTTGCCATGCCAACAAGTTGATTGGGATTTGTCTTAGTGAGCTCACATACAAAGACAAGCACACAAAGTCATGCATTGTCACACAATACAAAACAACAATGGAAAGAGAATGATTTGACAATGCTGCATCGTAATACATTACTGCAACCTATACAAAACAGAGATATGCAGTTATTGTGGGAAATAATAAGCTTTCAGAGACATCTTTCATTGACTGCCACTTTAATTATGAATGATGAAATGAATGCATCACAATAAAGACAGACACCTCATGATATCTTCTATCACACCAGAGGCTTCTTATCAATTTTGCAGGATTGTCACCATCAGGTCCAAATGTCAATAAAACAGTATTGGATCAAAGATGGGAGATTGTAAGGCAAAGCCTCCTCATATGGGGAATCTACGCCTTGAGTGAAGGTGGAGGGGTTGATAAGAATCCCACTCTTGGCCATAAGGTCAATGCAAAATGTATTACCGTAGTGCGTTGTTGTCTTATATTGGTCCCATATGTCCTGCAACTGGAGAGCTACAGAAAAGGAAATGGAGTTACAGCTTATGTCTATTGCCTGCTATATTGCCTTATTTACTATGGGAGACAATACTGTAGCCTTTGACCTGCGGGATTGGGGGTGGATCAGGTGGAGGGATTCTAAAAAGAAATCGAAATTTCTTCCTCCACACAATCACAAAAACACTATAGGTAAAACTGAACAAAATATGTCTCAATGCGTTAGAGAAAGCAGTTTTAGTGTGTATGTGGCATGTTGTATAGACATGACACACACAAGTGACCATGAACTGTCACTCCATGGAAACCATGGCAACTGGGGTGAAACACCGCCTTTTTCCTCACAGCATCAACATGAGACTCAACTGTTATTGTTTGGGAACCAAGCTGAATGCAACTGTGTGTGTGTGTGTGTGTGTGTGTGTGTGTGTGTGTGTGTGTGTGTGTGTGTGTGTGTGTGTGTGTGCGTGCGTGCGTGCGTGCGCGTGCGTGCGTGTGTTGTTCCTAAAGGAAAATTGCACTCTAAAACACTTGTTGCTTGGAGTGTTTTTCTTATCGGATAACAAGCGGCAGAGACTCGTGCTACTCTTGTCAATTCTATGCGTATGTCGTCTATATCACTGCCTCCGTCTGCACATGAAAACTACTAGGGATGGGGAGTCGATTCCATTACGTTGTTTCTGAGAATCACTTCTACTACTAAACAGAATCAGACTCGACTCCTGACTCTGGAATCGTAGAAACGGTTTAATTTAAATTAATTTGTCATTTATTCATTCTGATTTAGGCCTATATACTAATCTGTGTTCGACTGCCTTGGTCTGAACCATTTCGCGACAAGTGGGGAGGGGAAAGGGAGAAATTCAAGGATCATTGGTTGAATGCCAACTGGCGTAAAACGTAATTTTTTTTGTTGATTTACTTTTCAGAATTGATTGTCAATTCCATGGCAAGGAGTCTGAGTCGTAATCATCCATCCCTAAAAACAACAGCTGGCTGCAACAATTCCAGGCAAGTTCTCTGGGGGATTGTTGAAAGGCATTATGGGAAATGTAGGAAATCACTAACCAGGAGTAGGTGATCGAGGCAGGCTGCGGGAAAGTGGGTACAACAAACTTCATTGAAGAGGATGAGAGGGGAAATCTTTCCTTTAAGGCTTTGATCTCTCTTTTCCCAACCAAACTGGCCACTAACATGGATGGGGAGGGGGGAGACAACCCAACACAAGTCATGTTACACAGCAGCAGAGGCATAGCCTGGTAAACCAGCCGGTCTCGGTCATGAACTCACATTTCATTTTGTTCTTCGTTGCCGTCTGGCCTGAAGCGTTCTCCCAGTGTTTGCAGTGGGCGGGAGTTGGGCGGGTGTACTTGCCTTGACAGACAACTCCTTCAGTCACAGGCTCCTTCAGCCACAGGCTCCTTCAGCCTGCGGAGAACGGCAAAAACACATTTTCCGCCGAGAAACTCCACTGTTGCATGCTCCTGTACTTTGTTGTTATTGAGTCTATTCCTGCAATAACTGCACGTTATGGCTGTTTAAACTCGACAAACTCGACTTGACATTACTCCTCGAGGCGGACAGCCAAGGAGGCGGCCATTATTGTTTTGCCAGTGGTGTTCCTGATGGGCCGGTTACGATGCCAACTGCGAGGCGGGTCGCCGATTGGCTCGTACGCTTTGCGGCTTCTGCAGAAGCTCCGCCCAGGGCTTGAGGACCCCGACGGAAACGAAGAAGGAAATGAAATGTGAGTTCACGTGACCGGCTGCTTTACCAGGCTAGCAGAGGCGGGGCGGAGCCTAAAGCTCTCACCCCTGTGATCACTTTGCTGCACCACAAGAAAGCCTTGAGAAGAGGATCTGTGACTCTGCCATCTGTTAAAGGATGCTTTTGATGTTGCATGTCATACACATTTGAACAGCTTTGCTTCAAGCAAATACATCACAGCCGCGGGGCATTTAGTCTGAAACATGAACACGTGGAAAAGGAGGCAGTCTGCTCTGCTTAGGATGGAGAGAGAGTGACTTCCCCTCCACACACGTGGATATTCAAGAGTACTGTATATTCAGAGTTTGGAGGAACAAGGAGATCTCAATCAAGTGATGTTCAACTTTGGTAGTCCTGGCCATGATGTAACCCCTAAAATCGGCAATTGTATGGAGGAAGATCTCAAAATCACATTTCCAGCAGATGAAGGCAAACAAAACAGATTCTAACAATATATTAGAAATAACCGCCTCGTGGTTGTATGCCTCCGCCAACAAGTTTTAGTCTACATCCATGTCTGTCCAGACTCTTAGAAGCACAAATACCTTGAAGCCCACAGTGCAGTGGTGTGGACATTCAGCCTTAAGACACTTTAGGCAATGTTTGGGGTTACCTCAACAACACGACTAATCGTTTTCAACATTGAAAATGGTCCTACCCCTATACCCCTTGCCTCCCACCCCCCACATACCCCCAATCACTCCCCTCCCCAGTCCCACTGCTCAAACCCCAACATCTCTATGACCTTCTTATCCCGAGCTATGGCCCACTTTCCCAAAACAGAGCAAGATTAATCACAGCTCGTTATAAATGCCATTTAGTGTATCCAGTATCCCCACAGTTTAAATGAACACTGGGATAATTATAGTTATATTATGCTAATGTTGCAATAATACAACTCCAAAGTTTTAATTCGTTATGTATAAATTATGAATGTGTGATTTTCTCCGGTGCCTTCATAATCATGATAAAGCACTGCCTTTTAATTGTCTTAACGTGGTCAAACGGATCTGACATAATTTACGATCAGTGCATAAGAAACATTCATTACCTACAGCCTGCAAAATGCAAAACACTGCAGCCTAGGGTTGTGCGATGTCATCAAAATACCCATCGTGATTGTTTTACAGTGAAACATCGTGTTGGACGATTGCATCGTCATTGACCGGTGGGGGTGGGGGGAATAATTAATTATTTATTAAGTCGCTGCGTTGCTGTAATGCCATTTGGCTAGCCGCCGCAATGCGTTCACGTTAACAACAGGACAGCTGAGCTCTACATGATACCAGCGGGTTTGGATAGGCTATTAGCCTCTGCTCTGTGCTACAGCACAGAGCCAGGCAGTGGCTGTCACTACCAGCAATTTGAACGGCGCAAAACAAATAACGTTAACGTTACAGATCCTCACCAACAACGTGTGTGACCCCCCGGCGACATTAAACAAGCGCACCCAGTTCAGAGAAGCAGTGGAGCGGAGGAGGGGGAGGGGAGGCTTCCCTGAACTGAACTGGGTGCGCTTGTTTAATGCCGCCGGCGCGTCTCACACGTTGTGGACTTGGCCTTTTTAATTATTAAAATGGCACAATTTTAATTCGAACAGATAATTAATTACGATGATCCGATGTAGACGGCTCAGAGGTCGATGGGGGGTCGGCCCATCACGATGGTCGATGCCATCGTGCATAGTGCCAACCCTACTGCAGCCTACAGTATCTGTTTGGATATGTTTCTCTTGTTATTGGACTCGTGTTGGTTAAACATCTGACACGTTTAAGGACATCTTCATGGGAGAGGGGAGAGAAGGAAGCACGCCCAGGGACAGGGAGCAGAGAAGCAGGTTTAGAGTCAGGAGTACTGTTGTTAGTGCCTGGAAGATGGAAGGAAGAGTTGACGTCCTCCACCTTCTTAGCAAAGTAGGTGACAAAATCATCAGCTGAAAGGGAATAGGGAGGAGAATGTGGAAAACAGTTTACTGGGGTTGGAGACAGAAGACTGGATTTCAGAGATGAAGAAGGAAGTCTTTGCTGTTGAGACAGCAGAGGTGAATTTGCAGAGGATAAGGTGGTAGGCAGAGAGATATCATCAGGGTGCTGTGGTTTTCTCCATTTCCTCTCAGCTGCACGAAGCTCTGTTTGATGAGTTCGCAGAGATTCAGACCACCAAGGAGCAGGAGGAGAGGATCGAGCAGGCTCAGTGTGGCAGAGAGAATCAAGAGAGGAGGAGAGAGATGATAGAAGAGTAGTGGAGGCCTCACTGCTCGGCTGAGGGAAGCAAGGAGAGAGGACAGCAGACGAGAGGTAGGTAGGGGAGAGTCTTTAGGTTGCGTCAGCTGATGATAGTGTGAGTGGATGGTGGGTTTTACTCCAGGCGTGAACGCAATATCGGAAGTGGGAAATATTGAGTTGAAAATTCCGAGTTCTGAGTTGTCTTGAAAGTGTCGCACTTGGTTGAGAACTGTGCAGATGTGTCGCAAACAAAAGGCAAGGTTATTATCAAAGACTATGCTTCTAGCTCTTCTAGTCAACATTAGCTTATATTAGAAAACTTAGCTGGTAAGCAGGTACATTTAACTTAATAGCCCCTTAAATGCTATACTAACATACTGTAGCTTAGCCTACTTTTAGTGGAGAAGACAAGTTCCCGTCCAGTAAATTTAAACGGACTTTGGATGAAAGTGAGATTAACTCACTTTCACTAACTAACTGACTTACTAAAAAGACCGCACCTAACTTGTTAAAGAGCACCACCTAATGGTGACACGAGTGCCAACTTAATTCAATGCCAGGTTTCCAATGGTTTGGTCCGTGCTGTAACCAACCTCTCACCTCAGCGACTTGCCATAGTCACTTTATGGAAGCTAGCCAACAGTAGCCTACACATAAAAATTACCGGCACTCCGACCATTCAGGAACGTTGATTTGAATAGGAATGACAGTTCTATCTGTACTGTAAGTTTTTGTAGTCTAACAGAACAGTGGACCAACAGGCTGAATTACAATGCTGGGTAGTGTAGCGGTAGATTCCCTGCCTACCAACACGAGGGTTGCAGGTTCGCGCCCCCGTGTTACCTCTGGCTTGGTCGGGCATCCATACAGGCACGATTGACTGTGTCTGCGGGTGGTCAGCAGGAGTGAGTGTATGTGTCCTGGTCACTGCACTAGCGCCTCCTCTGGTCGGTCGGGGCGCCTGTTCGGGGCAGAAGGGAAATGGTGGGAATAGCGTGATCCTCCCACGCGCTATGTCCTGCTGGTGAAGCTCCGGGGTGGGTGAAAAGAAGCTGCTGGCAATGGCACATATCGGAGGAAGCATGTGTGTGTCTAGTGGCTTTCCCTAGATCGGCAGAGGGGGTGGGGCAGCAGGGGGAATTGGCCAAGTACAATTGGGGAGAAAATTAATTCTGAAAATATATTCTGAGAACAATAATTGCATGCACTACTGTATGTGGGCAGCATATCGTGCAGTGGTAATGCCAGTGAAACCCTATGTGGGAGGCCTACGTCTTATAAGGTACATTGGATTGGCTAAATATGAAGTTATTGCATAAATCCACCAATTTGTACATGGCAGTTTCAGAATCCATCAGAGCTGAACTTGGCCTTGATTGGCTCCCTCACTAACGAATGACTCAAATCAGGGCAGTTTGCCGCATTTGAACTGGAAACTCAACGTGATCAAAACAGAATAAACCGATTATCTTACTTGATTATGTAACTTGATTATCTAATTGTCCAGTAGGGTGAAATGGTTTCATGTCTGGCCCAGCACACAGCACAGGACAGAGAGAGGGCCTGTCACATTATACTCACAGACAGACCGCTTGGTCCTCCATCATGAATTAATGATGAGAGGGACATATCGCTCTTTTCAAGCCTCTGGTCTCAATACGCAGAGGTAACAGGAGCCTCTGTCGGGCCACTGGTGTTCCATCTGCAGGGGCCTTGTTTCAAACAAAGTCCTCCACCCAGCATCTTTCCTCACAACAGACGCTTCATGTGAAGAAAAGCGTTTGTTGTCAGCCGGCGTGAAAATGGATAAGTGAATTTGTCATAGATACGCTACAAACCAGCGCTATTTCCCTCGCGGCAAAAAAAGCGTTTAATTCCCGGACCGTGCCGGCGCTTTTCTGCCAGGAAAAGAAGCCCGGTGGAGACACGCCTTTAGATCATTGTTGCACAGCTTATAATACAGTAAGTGTGTTCATGTGGTGTGTGCGTGTGTCCTGGGGAGACCCATTACAACGTGTTTATCAGGAACAATACCAAACCCCCTGGAGCAGAGGTTTTCAAAGTGGGAGGCAGGCCTCCCCAGGGTGGCTCCAAACAGTTTCAGGGGAGGTTCTATCAGTGAATGAAGTGGAAAAAAATATTAGTCAAGTCAAGTCAAGTTTATTTATATAGCACATGTAGCTTATATCTAACAAAATAAGTACACAACAGGGGTTATTACAGATAACTACTCATGTACAGTACAGTGATTTCATACACCAACGTGATTTATTTCCGCAGGTCCTCTAACAGTAATTTATATTTACAGAGAAATTAAATGATGTGCAATGCATGACTGCACATGGCTGAATAAAAACACATGCTCACCTGGTAGGCTCGGTCCTTCACGCGGCCGCCCCGGGTTCAATCTGACCCGCGGTCAGTGTTGGGGTAACTCATTACAAAAGTAACATATTACATGTAATATATTACTTTTAGCAGTAACTCAGTAATATACCTTATTACTTATAGGATTTCAGTAATATTATACCAGTTACTTTGTCAAGTAACTCAAGTTACAAATTGAGTTACAGTTTATTAAATCAAAGCACATATTTCAAAAAGATACAATCATTTTCTAATCAAACTGTGTTTTTATGCAAATAACCACTATAGATGACAATAACAAAGGAAAAGAATAACATTTAGAATTTTGGACGCTTTACACTGACTTCAAGGCGGTTGAAATAATTCTTGGGGATGGTTCCGGGGCGGCAATGTCATTCTGCTGCTGCTGTTGTTTTGGCAAAAGTAGTGTAATGAGTAACGAGTGACTCTACACAGAAAGTAATATTGTAAAGTAACGTATTACTTTCAAATGAAAGTAACTAGTAATATGTAGTATATTACATTTTGAAAGTAACTTGCCCAACACTGCCCGCGGTCCTTTGCCGCATGTCATCAGCTCTCTCTCTCTCCCCACAACCTTTCCTGTCTGCCTACTCTCTTATCGAATAAAGGCAAAATGCCCCCAAAAAATAAATAAACATGTACCACGGAACAAAAAACAATGATCAAAGGGTGCAATATTACCAAGACTCATACATACATACATACATACATACATACATACATACATACATACATATAGAGACAGACATACATCCAAAGCAATAAGCTGGCCACATGGCAGCCATGGTTCTTTGTTTTGCTTCCAATCTCGCTGGCTTGCAAAGGGAATCCAAAATGTCAGGCCAAAACAGAATGCTTCCAGCAGCACTGGGAGCAGCAGGGAGCCCAGCCTGGTCTTCAGTTCCCCCCAAACCAAACAACAACACAGAGATCAGTGGCTCTCCTGACAAGGTGGCAGCGCTCAAGAAACAAGGTACCAACACTACAGCAATACTTCTCATTGAACCCTGGCTGTATGCACTATTCAATATGTCGCCCTTTTCCTTGTTACAATTCAGTTTTTGTATTATAAAATGACACCAGTTGGAAGTGTTTTTTTCTTCTTCTTATACACATATATGACTTTGACAGAAGCAAATCTGGACTTAAATCATATCTTACAATCTCACAGCTTCAGCGGGTTGCATGAAGATAAGTTAGCTACAGTACATAGCCCTCCACATGCAATGATTTACAGTCATTCCAGCACACAGTAGCTCCCTGATAAGGCACATGAAGAGGATTCTGATCTCCTCTTTATCCTATCTGCTCTGGGACTGAAATCTTGGCATTCTGTTTGAAGTGCATTGAGCAACTCTCACTGCAAAGTAATTATTGCTGCCAATAGCCTCGTATAGGCATGAAAAGGCTGTACACATTGACTGTACATTATTATTATTATTACAGTAAGTACAGTAGCCCAAGTGACGTCACAGGTGTTATCTGCACAGATGGCTTTTTTTTTAGCATGTTGTGATGGACCAAGCAAGTCGGCACGAGGACACAGGGAGAAGGTGCAAAATTAGGGCTTTTATTTACCCAAAAATTAATACAAAGGGTAACAAAACCAAATGTGAATTACAAAAAGATAATGAAAAACATAATTTGTGGGCCCAAAATATAGCTAATAATTAAACAGAAAAAAACAACTGAACAGAAGAGGAGCCTAAAAGCAAATGAGGAACTCAGGGGTATATATAGGCCTGGCCAGACACACAAAATTAAGCAGGGGGGTAAATTAATTAAGCTATACAAAAATAAATTACTATGTTCAAAACAATCCAACACAAATAACAGGTAGATAATATAAACACATTAGCATTGGAATTGTTTAGCATTACGTTTGTATCATTACATAAATTAACATAACTACTAGACTACAGCTAATCCCCCCCCCCCCCCCATAGTCTCCCGGGAGATGGTGCAGTCCACCACCCCCACCTCTGGTATTTAGCAGGGTCCGGAACGTTTGTTCAGTCTTTGCCGATCGTATCCGGAAGAGGTGGCGGACGACTCCCGACGAGACACATGCATGGATCCCCAGCATGGAGGAGGAGAAAGAAGGAGGTTGTATATAAGCATAGCAAAATGATAAAACATGGTAACCAAAATGCGTGCACTCAAATTAGAAACATGTGGTATCAATAATGCAAATAAAGTTTGATGCTGTTTTGAAACTAAGGCTGTGTGTCAATTTGTTATGTGGTGGTGGTGATGATGATATGTAAACGTAAATGCTGATACAAACTAACTTAAATGAAGGGAAAGAGGTGTTTTAAAGATGTTTACTGACACGATGTGTGGCGATTGGGTGCAGCCGTCACACGTGCATTATAATGCCACCTTTTTTCCTCCATATTTCTGCCCTGGGAGCATGTTTTAATTTTGCTTTTTGTTTTTTGGGGGGGTATTTCCATAAGAATCTTGAGTCCTAACTTTAAATGATTAATTTTACCTGCAGCACGCTCTTTAAGGGTGCTTTCTCACTGCCCCCCTTTCTTGTCTTTTCCCGTATCTGAGTTTGTTTGTCTGTTGATGTTTGTTGATGTTCTGGAAATAATAAAATTGCTAAATAAAATATTGTGGAAAAAAAGGTTGCTTTCTCACTGGGACCGATTGCTTTCGTTCCGTTCCGTGCCCGAGTACGACTGCCCGCCCCCTTACTTCCTCATTCCTCGACTCAGTGATGCAGCGAGCCAATGCTCATGTTGCCTCCGGCTTGGTCGGGCGTCCATACATGCACGATTGGCTGTCTGCAGGTGGGAGGCCGTATTTCTTCTCAAGAATTGTGATGTCACCAGTGATGTCACTCATGCAATTGTGATGTCATCGGTGATGGTGTCATCAGTGATGTCACGTCATCAGTGAGTGATGTCATCAGTCCCTGCTGAGGCTATAAAAGGGATGACTTGGCTAGCTTAGTTGTTATTTCACACTCAGTTTTGCTCTCTCTAGATATGTCTGCTACCAGCTGTCTCCTATCTGAAGAGCAGTTTCGATGTCCCATCTGTCTGGATATGTTCACTGATCCAGTCTCCACACCATGTGGCCACAGCTTCTGCAAAGACTGTATCACTCAGCACTGGGATGTTAATGCCCCATGCCAGTGTCCCATGTGTCAAGAGGTTTTTGACAGAAGACCTAAGCTGCGGGTCAATATTGTCATAGCTGAGATGGCTGCTCAGTTCAGAAAGTCAGTAAGTAGTAGGCCTAAGACAGAGGCTAGAATTCAGAAAGAGATCCGGCAGATCATCCAGGACAGACAACTCAAGATTCAGGAGATCAAACACTCAGTAGAGCTCAGCAAGGAAGACAGTGTGCAGTTCTCCACTGCTCTGATGCAGTCTGTATGGAGAGTCCAAGCTGAGCTCATTGAGAAGCTCCAACAGAAGCAGAAAACAACAGATAAACAGTCTGAAGGCTTCATCAAAGAGCTGGAACAGGAAATCTCTGATCTGATGAAGAGAACCGCTGAGGTGGAGCAGCTCTCACACGCTGAAGACCGCCTCCACCTCCTCCAAAGCCTCCCATCCATGTACACTCCTCCACACACCAAGGACTGGACAAAGGTCAGTGTCCACTCATCATATGGGACTGTGAGGAGAGCTGTGGCTCAACTGGAGGAGACTCTCAAGAAAGAGATGGAAAAGCTGCTTGCTCATGCTGAGCTGAAGAGGGTCCAGCAGTATGCAGTGGATGTGACTCTGGACTTTCCAGCACTTTCCAGGTGGTTTCCAGGAGTTTTCACTTTTGGACTACAAAGATAATTTTGATATCCTCAGAAAGCTGAGCTTATCCTCTTTCCAACAGTGTATAAAACTCAAAATGTGTTTTGGAGTCAATGTGACTGATTTTGTCAGAGCAGGTGGATGGATTATGCCAGCTCTGGGAGTATGAAGTGCTTTGAATGTGCAGATATTTAGTCACAACAAGCAATTTTCTACTTGCTACACCGCTGCCTGAGGTAACATTCAGGCGAGCTAACAGTCCGCCCTCTAATGTGTCCAACGGGGGTCATCCCTATGTTCCCCGGGTCCTATGTTCCCCGGGTCCTATGTTCCCCGTTTTTAACACTCTCCGTAACATTTGGGGTGTCTATCCGCTATGCCGACCACCCGCAATGCCGACCTTAGGTTTAGGCGTGAGGGGTGGGACAGGTTAGGTTTTGGGTTAGGGTCTGAGGGAGGTTAGGAAGGGTTATATGTTCCCCGGTCCCACAAAAACGGGGAACATAGGACCCGGGGAACATAGGTACGCTCCCTGTCCAACCAGTCGTCCGTATTCAGCAATGTTCGTTCCGCTCCATCGGCTTAACATTATAGACATCGGCGCGCAAACAATTGCGGGACTTCCCCCGCATTATAAATTAACAAATCTGCGGGAATTGGCAAAAATATGCGCTATTCTCGCAATTACGTGCCGAATTTTAAACCCTGCCATTTGATTAGTGATGCGCGGGCTGCAGTTATTAACCGCGCTGACCACGGATATCCCGCCCCGCCTCTCGGGATGAAAAGATTCCCAGAGATTTTTCGACGGCTGATAGTGTAAGAATGTGTGAGTGTTAGGTACTGTATGTTGTGTGTTGTGTGTTTCCACTGTGTCAGATGACGGTTATTTTCATGACTTTTTGCTGGGCTGCACTTTTTACATGACCATATTTACTGTTGTTTTCTTGGTTGTAGGTTGCATATTTAGCAATTAGCAATGTGTGATAACCTTAACGGGACATGCTTTGTGCATTTGGCACTGCGTAATTGTGACAGCATATGGCAAATTGGCAATAAAACACATGCCAGGGATGACGTAAAGTGCAAATTTCCATAGTAGATGTTCATATTTCTAGTGTTGTATGGGAACCTTGTGTGTGTGTGTGTGTGTGTGTGTGTGTGTGTGTGTGTGTGTGTTTGAGAGAGACAGAAATGATTGATGTTGTTTGTCATTGCGTGGCAATAACAATGAACATACCGTTAGTATTTTTGTTTGTCTACCCCCCATATACAGTACTGTATTGTCGAATATATAATGAATGAACCTTCCAGAATACATAATGCATTTGACATACAAATCAATCAAAGATAGTGAGTGATGTCATCAGTGGTGTCATCAGTGATGATGGGATCAGCCATGTCACTCAAAAAATGTCATCGGTGAGGATGACATCAGTGATAATGTCATCAGTGATGTCAATCGAGCAATTGTGATGTTATCAGTGAATGATGTCATCAGTGATGTCACTCGAGCAATTGTGCAAAAGTGCACATTTCCATTGTAGATGTTTTTTCTAGTTTTGAATGGGGACCGTGTGCACACACTCGTGCGTGCTTGTATGTGTGTGTGTGTGTGTTTGAGAGAGAGAGAGAGAGACACAGAGAAATGATTGATGCTGTGTGTCATTGTGTGCACTCGGGAACACACCAGACTGAAGGCCTGTGTCCACCTAGCGTCTTTTCCTCAGGTCCAGCGTCTTTTTTCAGTTGTTTCCAATGGGGGAGATCGTATGCGGGCGCACACGGACGTCTAGAGAAAGTGCGCAGCGCCCAGCGTCTATTTTCAGAGCGCTCCGGCGTTTTTGTGCACCGGCTCCCAGCTGAAAATATTTTAACTTTTCAGAAAAAGACGCTGGTGTCGGGTGCTCCTTTTCTGGCAGCTAATCATATGGAGAAACTATCGCAACAGAGACCGAACGGCTCAATTGTGGGAGCAGATTGGCTAGACACTTAATATTTCTGGTGAGTGTTGTGCTTACTGCTTTTAATAACGTAGCCTACCTGTGTTGTTAGCTTGCTAGCTGCCAGCTATCAAGCTACTACCGCACTGAACTAACGTTAGTTTCAGACTGCTTCCTTGTATATTGTGCGCTGGGATCAGCCCTCCCCAGCGCACTCCCAGCGTTTAACACATTGGGTGCCAGCCATGTTTTCATTCCTGTAGGTAAGTTGTGCCAGGGGTGTTTTTGACGATTCTGGCTCATTTTAAAACAGCCGAGGATTCTTTTGTGTTATGACTTAGTGAACACCAATCATCTAAAAACAACTAATAGAATGTGTGCTTTCTCTGTCTAAAAGAGTTAGTTTGTAGAGTTAGTAGTTATGTAGATATTAGCCGTTGAATACAGCATGGTTTTGGCCTCTGGGAAGGAAAGCTGAGATAATCGCAGTTTTGTGAAATTCAATCAAATAGCCAGAACAGTCACTTTAACCATTTATTTTTGGCATCAGTGAGACATCAGACATCTGAACAATAGTTGTTTTCAATAATGGAGGAATAATACCATAATAAAATAAATAAATGTCAAAATAAATACAAAACAACAGCAGACCACAGGTCACTCAGCTTTTTTTTTTTTTTACATGTTTTTTTTTTTTATAGGTTTTTTCAGTTCGTGATCAAACCGGTTTGGGCTCGTACACCGAATCCAGAACTGCTCCAAAATGTAATGGGTACTTCCTTGGCCCATGTTACACCCATCCACAAAGTTACATGAAAATCAGCAGGTACTTTTTATGTATTCCTGCTAGCTAGCAAACAATCAAACAAAGAGCAAAAACAATCCCTGGCAGGTTTTTTTTTTTTACAACCCATGCCTACTCAGCGCCTGCTCCGCTGAGCAAGGTTCTTGTTTGAGTGGTACTCCTCATAGCAGCTACCCCTGTGTAATGAGACCCCACATTTGACACACATGTAGCGTGACTCTCTTCTAACCTTTTTCTTGGCACACATGCTACACCTCCTCGTTGGGGTATCTTTTTTGAGTGTGGGTGGTATGAGGACCATTACATGGCCTGCTAGATTGACCTCCAGCCTGCATTGAGGGTCCAGGTATGGTCGCCGGGGTGGTTGGTCACTGCCCCCCGCCCCCACCTCCTCCCCGCCACCCCCCACCTCCTCCCCGCCACCCCCCACCTCCTCCCCGCCAGCCCCCACCTCCTCCCCGCCAGCCCCCACCTCCTCCCCACCAGCCCCCACCTCCTCCCCGCCACCCCCCACCACAGGTCTGGTCCATGCACCGACAACACTCAATATGAAATCCAGCAATGTTTGACACTTTCTGTGGCGTTTAGCTGGGTGTTTAGCTTTGTACAGAACAAAGGCGTTATAAAAAGAGATCTGAAACATGTACATGACAAATTTGAAGGGCCACCTGGCTGTCTTCCTGGCAAACGGATAGTATGCAATGTTCTGATCCAATCTGTCGACCCCATTCATGTACTTGTTGTAGTCTGCCACACACTTGGGTTTTGTGTGTGCGACCCTCTCTCTGCTGCCTTTCTGCCTGACCTGCACCGTCTCCATCGTGTCGTCGTGCAGCGTGGAAACCATTTTCACGATTCTTTTATCTCGCCAGGCCAGAACCATGGTGCCACCATTGTGGCGCATGACCGTTTCCCCCAGCTTCACGGTGTGGTTGGTGACCATGGTAGCAGGTGGCTCGCCTCTGTTCTTCCTCAGAGTGCCACAGACATGTGTCTGACACTCCAGCAGCTGTGCACACATTCCAACAGAGTTGTAATAGTTGTCCATGTACAAATGGTACCCCTGCCCTGCCAAGTCCCCGAGGAGGAACTCCACCGTCTCGCCTAGGGTGGCCCGCTCACCACAGTACGGCTTCATGTTGTGGCAGTAACCTGTGTGGGAGTCACACAGGATGTAGGACTTGATCCCATACTTTATGGGTTTTTGGGGGTTGTAGACTTTGAAGGCCAACCGCCCACGCCACAGGAGCATGCCCTCATCAATGCTAATGTTTTGACTCGGTGTGAACATGTCTCTGAACTTTGCTAACAGGTCGTTCAGAACTGGCCGGACCTTGAACAACTTGTCTGCACCATCAACATCAAAATTGTCACTGAAATGGAGGAATCGTGTCAGGAGCTGAAAGCGGTTGCGAGACATGGTTCTGGGGAAGTGGGGGGTAGCAGTCAGTTCATTTGTGGTCCAGTACATGGCCAGTTTAGGCTTCTGGACGATCCCAGTGAGGAAGTATAGTCCCAAGAAGCTCTTGAGTTCTGCCACATCAGTGTCCTTCCACCTCCCAAGCCTCGAATGTGGCAGAGCCTCGCTCACCTGACTGATGCACTGGTGTGCATACAAGTTAGTTTGGAAAACAATAGCCTGCAGCAGCTCATCGTCCAGGAAGAGCTGGAAAAAGTCAACTGGTTCAGCAGCACCACCACTATGATGACCCGGTTCAGCTGTGAAGGGGATGTGGGTTGGCTCCCAGTCAACTCCACTCCAGCCTGGACCTGCAGGCCGTTTCCCTCTTCCAGCTCCACTGCCACAATCTGCAAATTATAGAAATACATAATTACCATAAAATAGTGTTTTTTATATGTGTGGTACTGAATGCTGGCTGGAACCTGTGATGTGAAAATAAACCTGATTCTGAGGTGTGCTCTTACCCATTTTCCTGGCACCAGAGGCTGCAGCACCAGTACCGCTACAGCTGGCTGCCTCAGGCTCATCTTCAGACTGTTCAGAGTCTGAAATAAAAGTAAAATGAATTGACTGACTGCTGGCTTTTGTATAGTCATAGTAATTACATTTCCACAAGTTACACAAGTCATCTCAAACATCGTCTTACCACTGCTCTCTGGAGCTTCGCTCCTCGACGGGGCCCACTCCTCCTCAGAATCCTCCGCGTCTGGAGAAGACTGGAGGTCACTCGACTCGGACTCAGTCGTGAGCCCTGCAGCCGCAGCCGCGACATGCAGAGGCTCACCCCGTTCATCATCCGAGACCTCGGAATCGGTCTCCGGCACAAGCTCGTTTCGGACGGAAAAGAAATCAAGCAGTGATCTCTGATCGGCCGATCGCTTGCGTGCAGCCGCCGAAGACCGCTTGCGTTTGGCCGGCATGGCACAAACACGCCACCCGCTCCCAACTAAACTGAAATAAAACTACTGCTACGACTAGCTAAAACTGAACTGAAATAAAACTACTGCTACTACTAGCTCAAACTGAACTGAAATAAGGCTAATCTACCGGCTACCAACTCGATCAAACTGAACTAGAATAAACTGAACTAGAATAAAGGCTAAATACTACAATGAACTGACGCTAACGCTAAATGTGCTAAGCTAACTACAATGAACACTAACTGTAACTACCGCTAACTATCTATCTAAACAAAGTCTTTATAAAGACTATACTAAACACTACTACTGTACTAACAACTAAATCAACTACGCTAACCAACTCGCTCTAAATCTGACTCTAAATTGCTAAATTGCTGAAATTCTCTATATATAAATCGCTATGTCTCTGTCTACTCGCTCAATCTTACCTACACAACCCGCTGATCAAAGAGCCCGCCTTCCCTATATAGAAATCTTTGTTAGAGTACTTCCGGGGCAGCGGGAGAGGTCGGATCCACATTCACATATTGCCCAAGGGCGCCAGCTAGTGGAAACCACTGAAAAAGATCTAAGACGAAAAAACTCGGCTCTGGCACTCAAGCGCTGGATTATGTAAGACGAATTATTTCGGCTATGGCACTTAAGGTGTTAACAGTCGGAAAAAGATGCTAGGTGGACACAGGCCCTTACGCAGAAATGGCTGTCTGAGCCCACCACACCAGCCAGCCTGCTAGTGTCCATACTGGGGTCCTCTCGCCATTCCGAAGTGTCAGCATTCCGATCATTGACTTCTATGCTTTCGGAGAGGCGGCCCTTTTTATCTCCCAAAAAGGTTTCGCCATTGCGAAAGATATTAGGTCCGCCATTCCGACATAGCATCTTGAGTCATTTAGCCTACAGGGGTGGGAGAGGTTAGGTTTAGGTTCTGGGGGAGGTTAGGTTTAGGCGTGGGGGTGGGAGAGGTTAGGTTTAGGGTTAGGGTCTGCAGGAGGTTAGGTTTAGGCATGGGGAGTGGGAGAGGTTAGGTTTAGGGTTAGGGTTCTTCCGCAATGGCGAGACAGATCTCCATTCCGACAATTTTGTCAGAATGCCGGTATTTCGGAGTGCCGACATTTCGGAATGCCGGGGTGTCCCCAGTGTCCATACTGGTTAGGTGTGTCATGCAGCACTTTTCTGAAATGACTCGTACGCCCACACAGTCTTTATATACTGGGTGGTTAATAACACATTTTTCTGTGGTGTGACAAACTCAAAACACACATTTATGTTTGGTTTCCAGGGACTGCTGCACACCTACATGGGTATTTTGAGGGTAAAAGAGGCCTTGTAAGATAAGATGCAAATTTTATGACATCGCTTTTTAGAAAAAGATGCTGAATACTGGTTTCTCTCACATCACACAGCTAATGGGCATTTAGGTTAGCCTGGTATCCAGCCCCATATGAATCGCCGTTGTCAGCACTCTTCATATGGGTCTGGACACAAGCCCATCCACATGGCGGTTGGTTATTCAGGACAGATACTGTCCGGTATTCCCGATTGGCTGGTCGATGTAGGCGGCGTCTAACATTACCGATGACGCATTACAGAGGGCTGCAACACACCTGTATGTTAAATGGCTAGCAGCTAGCTGTTAGCTATGTTACGGGGTACGGTGGCACAGTCGGTAGCGCTGTCGCCTCACAGTTAGAAGGTCCTGAGTTCGATTCTCGCCTGGGACACTGTGAGCGCTGTGGTTGTGTTCCCCCCCCATATCTTCAGTGCCTACTGCCCAGGTGGGTTATCTCGTCGTAAGGGCCTTTCTCTCTGTGTGGAGTTTGCATGTTCACCCCGTACCCCCCAGGGGGTTCCTCCGTATATAACCCCCCCACTAAAAACATGCAGAAGATCAGATCGTCATCGTCATCCGACCAGTGACGCCAACATCCGAAGTTGGTCCCCGGGCGCTGTACGAGAAAGCGACCACTGCTCCTGGCCTGCCCCTCGGAGGAAAGGACATGCCTGGATGGGTTAAATGCAGAGGACATTTTTCACCGGCCACCGTCAGCATGAGTGTGTTGTGGCCGCATGCATGTATTGTGGTGTTCGTGTGACAATAAAAGACGGGCTTGTCCGTTACGAGAGAGTTTTATGTTAGATAAGCCCACTACTGGGCTGGTGCATGGGCTTGCGTCCAGACCCTAACGAAGGATTCATTGGGACTGGGTACCAGGCTACATTTAGGTAGTATAAGTAGCTTTTCTTGTATGCTGCATCATAGCTGCAATAATTACAGTCAGGAAGGCAATCATGGGCGACATACAAAATGGTGGAGGAATTGGACCGGCATTAAATCATGATATTCCTGTTCGCAGTGGAAACAGCAAATTATTTCCACCGGCAGAACAGCACAACCCACCCGACCTCTTTCCATCCCAATTCCCACGGGGCCACATGGCAGCGCCAACATGTGAAAGAAAGACGGAGCCCTTCGGGAGGGGAGTGGCTTAACAGCAGACTCCCGGATTTAGAGGCGGGGTTTCCTCTGAGCTGCAGGACCTGCCGCTGTCACCCACGGCCTGGAGAGCTGCTGAGCAACAAGCGTGTTGTGCTCCACACCTGCCAGAAAACACCGTCATCGATCCCCAAATGCAACACTGCCCGCCTGCACACTCCAAGAGCACCGAGCAGAATGCCAATTCCCAAACTCCTGTCTTTTTCAGTGAATGCACAAGTCTGAAACCTGGCTGTCGCACATTGGATCAGAATCAGTGGAGGTTTTATTCCTTCTGGCAGTGCCTGGAGCCTAGTATTTCTCTGCAACAACGGTCAGTCATGGGGAGGAACAGAGGCACACATTTGGAGGGAGGGATTTGTTGACCGCTTTTAACTCTGCATGTCTCTTCCCAGGGCAAGCCTCTTTTGAAGTAGATTACCAGCCAGCTCCCCTGTAACTCCCAGAGTGAGGCTGCATGCCAGTGTGTTATCAGTATTTGGATTGTCTCATTCTTCTTACATCTATTTTTTTTTTTCCCGATTTTTTTTTATCCCATTTTATCCCCCATTAGTGCACACTTGATTTCTCAATCCTGGTTGCTACTCCATCCTCTGCCGATCTGGGGAGAGCCGAGACTGGCTCCATGCTTCCTCCGAGACATGGGCAGTCAGCCAGCCGCTTCTTTTCACCTGACAGAGGAAGCTTCACCGGTAGGACATAGCACGTGGGAGGTTCACGCTATTCCAACCAGTTCCCCTCCCTCTGACCAGGCGCCCTTAACGACCAGAGGAGGAACCACATTAGCAACCAAGATATTGCATGTTTTTGTGAAGGGGGTTCCTATATGAAGGAAACCCCCGGGAGGCACGGGGAGAACATGCAAACTCCACACAGAAAGGCCCTTTTGACGACCCCACCCGGGCGGTGGGCACTCGAGGACATGCGGACGGGCACGCATTCCTTCAGCGTTCACATCATCCCAGGTGGGAATCGAACCCACGACCTTCGAGCTGTGAGGCGATAGTGCTTACCACTGCACCACCGTACCTCCCGGCTTCTTACATCTATTACTGTCTGCCTTGCCATACTACATAGCCTCTAAAGACACTAAGTAAGGCTACATCTTCATTACTTCGTATGCAAAAATGCCGCAGTTGAAGCCTTCCCGCAGTCTACACTAGAGCAGGCTTCGAGAAAAAACACTGGACTTGAAAGTAATGTGGACAATAGTCAAATTTGGTTTCAAATGGTGCAGTGGGCATGAATCTCGCAGGTTCCAGGAGGTTGATGGAGTGACTCCATTTAATTTGTGGCTGCAGGAGACTCTTCATCGGGCCCCCGGGAAAACATAGCATATTTCTCATTATCTGGAAACCATTTTCATTTCTGGTGACATTTCAAAAGCTATCTCACTCAAAATTCCAAGTTCACCTACCAAGTGCTGGCTGCCCTTACACGGAGAGATTAGGTGACAATTAGTTGAAAATGTCAGCCTGTCTTCCAATACCACTTATACATATACGTATACATTTGGGAGTTATGGGATTTATGGACAAACATACCCAGGCTGAATCACAAACTGAAGGATGAATGTACTTGAATGTACAGTTACTTTTCTACAGTTTCACTTTTCTACTGAAACTTCTACCGTCCAGGTAAGTCTGGAAAACATAATGGGTAATAACATTAGAGTTGTCACACTCCCTTTGCTTTGAAAGGACAGGCTGTCTGTGGCTTCTTGTTACAGCTGACCTGTTGCACCTTCAGCCATATTCTTGTGCGGTGGCAGTGTCATTGGATGCTGTGGTTGTAATACCTGTAGGTGCGATCGCCTCTGGTGGCAAAGAGTCCACCAGAGGGCGACAGATGGTGGGAATATATAACTTAAGTTACTGTATGTCATTACGGGGTGCGAACCTGTGACCCTTGTGTTGATATAGGCAGGGAATCTACTGCTACACTACCCGGACGCCCAAAACACCAATTGACTTTGTGTCCATCTGTGCGGCGTGGGTGGTTGAAAATGAGGTGTGTTCAGGAAAGATCCTGGCGTACTGGTATGTTGTGGTAGATCCTGGTGTACTGTTATGTTGTGGTAGATCCTGGTGTACTGCTATGTTGTGGTAGATCCTGGTGTACTGCTATGTTGTGGTAGATCCTGGTGTACTGCTATGTTGTGGTAGATCCTGGCATACTGCTATGTTGTGGTAGATCCTGGTGTACTGTTATGTTGTGGTAGATCCTGGTGTACTGTTATGTTGTGGTAGATCCTGGTGTACTGTTATGTTGTGGTAGATCCTGGTGTACTGTTATGTTGTTGTAGATCCTGGTGTACTGTTATGTTGTGGTAGATCCTGGTGTACTGTTATGTTGTGGTAGATCCTGGTGTACTGCTATGTTGTGGTAGATCCTGGCATACTGCTATGTTGTGGTAGATCCTGGTGTACTGTTATGTTGTGGTAGATCCTGGTGTACTGCTATGTTGTGGTAGATCCTGGCGTACTGCTATGTTGTGGTAGATCCTGGTGTACTGTTATGTTGTGGTAGATCCTGGTGTACTGTTATGTTGTGGTAGATCCTGGTGTACTGCTATGTTGTGGTAGATCCTGGCGTACTGTTATGTTGTGGTAGATCCTGGTGTACTGCTATGTTGTGGTAGAGTGAAAACAACTGCGCTAAAATCAACTAATAGCTCGTATTTCCCTGCTTCCAGGATGCACTGGTGCAGTTTCACAACACGCATTAGCTGCTTGTTACACATACGAGGGACGTGCAGTGCAGCAGCACAGAAACATGCAAAAGAAAAATTAGAATGTGAAAATCATGTGTATCACAATAAAAATAACAATAGTCATAATAAGTAATAAACAGTGCAAAAACATCAACAAGCTGTTAGAAAATATAATTCAAACATCGCCGGGTTTCAACAAGTGAGTTTCCAAGTGCCAGACACAAGGTTTGAATTCCATGTAAGGCTTACATGCAAGTGCCATTCATTCTTCCCCCTACTGTCCCTTATAATCCTCATGATCCGTCTTGGCATTTTCCACCAGGTAAACCCACAAGTGTCAGTAGAAAAACTCCTCCCTGTGTTAATCCAGCAGCATCACGGGCTCATTATAAATGCGTGACAAAACCTCAAACAGAGCCGGGCGCCTTCTACCAGCTGCTTAATTCCTCTGCACATCACTCTCATCCCGTCCGCCGGCCGCTCCATCACAGATGCTCCCTTGTTAGTTTGCATTGATTGCTGTTGCAGCAACTCGAGTCACTCCCGTCACTGTGGGCTCCATATATAATGTTCCTGCCATGCTCCTCACATTTAATTAACCTGCTCACCCCCAGACGTGAATCAATATGGAGATCAGAAAAGAAAAAAACAGCAGCGTTTGGCAAAGACATACAAAACTAGAAAAGTGCACTCTGTAGAGTGCAGATCTCCGCCAGGCAACACTATGCCTAACCATGGCCAAACCCAAACCCAACTGCAAAGGGAAGCGCTATGGGACACACCAGCTAATGGAGTCAGACGGATAACACACACTCATCATGATCTGAACATGATCTCCTGGCGGAGATAATTATTCTGTGAATGGCGTCAGAGTTTTTTGTTGTTGTTATCAATTATTTTCTATTTTCCAATAAGAAAAAGAGAAGTGTATTGAATACAACAATAACAGTTACAATACAAACTCCATCAGTGTACTGAATTGCGTCAGAGTTTTACAGATGGTGTTGCGGATTGGGCCGGATTCAGAGTCTTGTTAGGACTGATCTGGGTGGGGGTGGGGGGCTTCCCCCTTTCTTTTGCTTGCAAATAGAGTACCGCATGGGATGACGTATTTTTGTAGGCTTCATCCAGAAATTGCCGCCATTTGGTTCTTCAGTGGATAAGTCTATGGGGTTTTAGAATGGGGATTTAACTTAAATGCATAAAATAAGGTCTGTGGTTAACAAAGGTTTATGGGAACGCGAATTTGGGTTCAGCATGATATCCTTCGCAAACGTGAATCATTGTTATGCCTTTTGAAGCGTTTTCTAAAAATCACATTAAAAACAAAAACAAAAACGTTTTTCTCATTTACGTTCCAAAAGTCATAAAAGTTATTCACGTTTGTGAAGATTCTGAAGACTCCTGTGGCACAATTCATCAATCGATCGATCGAAAAGGTCGCATTCATATTTTCCAGGAGAAAAGCAGGAAGTGACGTTCACTTTGGCTCTCTGTAGAAGAGCTGCATAAGGAGCAAAGAGTCGCATGCAGGTTGGCCACCCCTGCTCTAAAACCACCCACTGCTACTCGTCATTTTTAGGGATACAATGAAATGTGAGGATGTGTAAGAAAGACCATGGAGCTCTGCTCACATGTCCAGAGGATACGCTCACATTTGGGATACATTAGAATTTTTTTTCTTTTTTTTCAATTTATTTAGTTATTTTCATTTACAACTGTAAGGCAATCATCACAATACAACTTCGACAAGCATGAACAGACACATGGCAGCACATTCACACATAATACAGGACAGACAGGGGGGAAACACGAAATCATTGCTGCTGTGATGGAGCATATGAATGTGGCTGTGTGACAGGTGACCACACACAGCAGCTCTCTTCACAATCAACGGTTGGGGGTAATTCATTCTGGACATAATTCACTCCAGGTTGCTTTTAATGGTCTCGAAGCTTGAGATTAAATTGACTTTGTCGGTGTGCCCCCCCCCCCCCCCCTTTTTTTTCTTTTCTTTTTTTTGTCTCTCAGATACTTCTATTCTATCTCTCCCAAAATAACCTGCTGGACCCTCTGCAATTTGGTTTCAAGGCTTCTCACTCGACTGAGACAGCTCTGCTAAGGCCTCATCCCTCTCCTCTGTCCTTGACCTGTCTGCTGCTTTTGATACAGTTAACCACCAAATCCTTCTCTCCATTCTGTCTGACCTACTATACTGTAGGTATCTCAGGATCTGCACACTCCTGGCTTGCTTCCTATCACTCTAACCGCTCATACCAGGTCTTATGGAGAGGATCCCTATACAGATCCTGCCATCTTAGCACCGGTGTCCCGGTGCCCCCCAGGGCTCAGTCCTGGCCCGCTTGCTATTCCTTCTCTACATCAAATCTCTGGCCATGTGATCTCATCTCATGGCTTTTCCTATCACTGCTATGCCGATGACACTCAGCTCTACCTCTCCTTCAACCCCCCCTCAGACACCCAAATCGAGGCACGCATCGCTGCATGCCTCAAAGAGATCGCTGACTGGATGTCTGCCCACCACCTCAAGCTCAATCTTGGTAAGACAGAGCTACTCTTCCTCCCAGGGAAAGACTGCCCTCTCACAGACCTCTCCATTGACAACACTACTGTGTTGCCCTCTAAAACGGCTAAGAACCTCGGGGTGATCCTTAACAACCAGCTGTGCAGCTCGGCCTACATCGCAGTGACTACCCATTCCTGTAGGTTCTCCCTGTACAACGTCCGCCAAATTCATCCGTTTCTCTCGAGGGAAGTGACCCGGGTGGGAATTTCATAATTTTAGGGCACAAGGCCACATGCCAGGGCACAAAGGCCATTGCTCTATTGACATTGTGAAGGGCGATTTTTCTGAAATGTGTGTTAAAATGAGCCAATGACACGTCCTTTGCATAGGACAGTCTACATTAAACTGAGACCACTGATGCTTTTAAAGCAACTGAGGTCACTTGCAAAAGTCACTCATCCTGATCGCGTCTCTTCCCCTCCCTGGCGCCACAATGGTGGAATGAGCTCCCCTCTTCGGTCAGGACGGCCGAATCACTGCCCATCTTTTGACGGAGACTAAAAACACACCTTTTTAGGCTCCAAAAAAATCCAACTAATGTTACTTAGACCTTCTCTAAAGACTTTCTAATGTAAGATACATTCTGGAGGGATAACGCTCATATGACTTACTGTACTGTGCGTTCACACCAAGGCGATTAAAACATTCGCTTTCGCTTTACGCATGCGAGTTTGAACGCGCAAATCTTTGTGTTTATTCGCGTGTGTGTTGTAAACGTGAGTACACAACCCGCACATATTCGCCTTGAGGGACTTCTTCATAATACCAATGTTACTTTTTGGCTCTAGCTCTGTAAATATGGCAATCATTTGTTTTAATAATTTTTGATACGACAAAAGTAACCATCCATGTACATTCACACTACTGTATGAGGACAGTTTATCAAAATAACAACTGTATGGAAATCAGATTTTCGTCATGGAGATCTGAGGAACCGGGATCAGCCGGCCATCTGAGCTGCTCAGCTGGGCAGAGTAACATCGTCATACAGGGGGGAATTAAGTTCAGTTATGTTCATGTTCCCTGAGCTGGCGTAACCATATAAAAACTCTCCTAATGCTTTACCCAAAATAAAACTTCCAGTGTCTGGGCTACGGTTACATGAGGCCTTTTAATTCTAAATGAAATCATTCAAATCAAATCATTCGCATTGATCGTTATTTCCTGTGAGTTTACAAGAGAAAATAGTATCCAATCTCAATCCTCTCTAACTCACTGCGGTCTTTCTGCGCATGCCCGTTTCACTTTTGACTGAAAAATGATGCCTCTAGATTAAAGAAAAGACACTGTGATGTTGACTTTTATGTAAATGTGCGCATTCGTTTCGTTATAGATCATGACTGCCCCGCAGCTAGCTTCACGTTAGCTTGCATGTAACGTTAGCGTCACCACAAGCTTGTGGAGCGCTGCCTGTTGAAGGTAGCCACAACTAGCTAGCTAAAGTTAGCCATAGCCACCACAACAGCTAACGTTAACGCCAAACAAATCCGCTGCCTCCTCCCCACGTTTGGTTTAACGTAACGCCAGCTCAGACTTTCCTCTAATCTCAGAAACCTTGCGGGACATGTATTGCAAATTGCAAAAGTGGTTGATTTGTCATCATTTGAAACTGTCAACAGCCACTGTGGAAGCGGCCATGTTTCGCCAGCTGCTGGGGCCGGGTGTGTCTGACGCGGTTTGACGCGTCCATGTGATTCCCCCTCCCTTCCTGAAGTGTGACAGAGCTCTTCCTTGAGAGGGAGAGCTGACACCGGGCATGCGCAGAAAGACCGCAGTGAGTTAGAGAGGATCGTAGAGGAAAGAGCGTTCACATGTATAGAAAAATACTTCAATCGCATTGAGAAACGAACTACACCACCCCCTTACATCGAATTTGACTTCACATCGAATTGGCCGTTTTCATTCTGCTTTAGGTGTTTACAAGATAAATTTGAAGAGGATTGGGATCGAATTCTGAGTTAAAGAGGATTGAAACTGTCCATGTAAACGTAGCCATGTTGGTGACTGCAAAAAACATAAACAGCTAGCTAACGGCTGTGCTAACTTTGGCTAATGCTTGTGTGCTAACTTGCCCCTGGAGTTGTATGAAACACGTCTCCTGGCATAGGCTAACGTTACAGAGACCAAACAAAATGGAGAGGGGCTTGGATTAAAGTCAGCAAGGAAGTTGGACTACCTGAAAATGTGTCTTCGTTACTTTATCCTAGCTAACATTATCGGTTGCTCATATGCCGGCTGGGAAAGCCAGCCGTCCTAATAACTTGGTTTGTAGTACTACCGATAACTGGACTTGTACAAAAGTGACTCTTGGACTTAAATTCCCATAACCCATCACTCCCTCACCTCCAGCCATTTCCCCTCACCTAGCACACCTGCAATTCTGGACTGATCACCACACCTGCATTTAAGAGGCTAATCAGCCTCTACACTCAGTGTGTCCTGGACTGCAGTAGAGGAGGCTGCTTTTGTCTCATTCGCTTGATATTTCACACATTTCCAGATGCCTTATGTGAAGAAAACTCATCTGTTGAGTACATCTGCCACCAACATCCACAAGCACCAAGGGATCTGTTTAATAAAACCCTTGCACTAGTTCCTCTGAGTCCTCCTCATTCTGACTGGATGTCCCACTTGCTGAGGCTACACCTGTAACCTACACCCTTAGCAGTTTCTACAGGAATAATACACATTCAGAACGTATGATACTCCGGTGCAACTTCCTCGCTCACTTTTCTCCAAGCCCTCTCGCCCTGATATTCCATGAGACTGATGTTGTATTGCTGCAACAGCCACTATCTGTTAGGCTCCGTTTTATGATTCACTGTGGGCCAGGATGTCAGTGACATTGGGGGAATCTTAACCCTGATTGGCTTTCGCAACACGGCGTCACTCTGCTGTGGTTGGAGAATGTCAACTCAAGCGAATATACGAGGCGTCAAATTTCACGAATTCTGGGGCATTCGCGCCATGCCATTTGCATAATTCCTGCCGCTGTCGGGGAGAATTCGCGTCTAAAATGCCTTGGTGTGAACGCCCAGTTACGCTGACTAAATGTAGATAAATGCCTGTGGAAAAATTATGCAACCCTCCTCCCAAAGGCTGTTGATAGAAGATCTATCTTTCTTGCTCCCCAGCAGCTGCCTGGGAAATGAGAGAGAGAGAGAGAGAGAGAGAGAGAGAGAGAGAGAGAGAGAGAGAGAGAGAGAGAGAGAGAGAGAGAGAGAGAGAGAGAGAGAGAGAGAGAGGCTGGGGAATTTCACATTTTGTCATGTTCATTGTTTGCACCTTCATATTTCCCCATGTGCAAGTTAATGGTAATGGCACAGCCGCTGATAACAAGGCAGTTGCTGTTTAAAGATGAATTCTCCATCGTTTTGATATAATGAATGTTGATGTAATCTTACCATTTATTTTGGCTCGGTTTATCCCATTTCCAGAAATAGCTGCCAATTACACCTCCAGGAAGCCTTATAGGGAGGGAGAGTAGTACATTATTAGCATATTTATGGGGATAGGGTAATGATATTGTATTGATCTTGTAATCATGTCTGATGTATAATCACCTTTTACGCTGAATGCTATGCTTCCTCCTGGTGTCACAATTTCTAGCAGCGTTTTGCAAACTGTGGGAAGAAATTCATGCTAATCTAATAGTACGTTCAGATATCAGCCTTATTCTGGTTGTATTCTTTACTTTACCTTTCTGCAGTGCTTATAACTGGTTCATTGGAGAGAGAGAAATAGCTTGAAATATCCCCAAATGTTGACTTGTTTCAGTGAGAAAAGTAGCTATAATCGCGCCGCTAATCAAGCTAGCAAGTGAAACACATTTCACTTCTATTCATAAATAAATAAAAGTACAGTTAGTTTATCAGCGTAAAACTTTTAATTTGAAGGCGCTGTGCAGGAAATGGACTTAAAAGTTGCAGGCAACTTAGGGCATCTGGGTAGTGTAATGCTAAAAGCACTCGCCTACCACCGTGGACACCCACGGGTTCAATTCCCGGCAGCGGTACTTCCACCTTTGTCAGACGTTCCTACAGACACGATTTGCCATGTCTGGGTGGGAAGCCAGTGGGTTATGAGTCCTGGGCTGCGTTCCATTACTCATACTTGTACTTCTTTCTTTGAGTATGTACTGCCGCTGCCCTCACAAAGTACAGTATGGAGTGTAGTGTGCAGCATGCATGCAAAATGCATACTATTGGGACACACTACATCTGTCGTCACGTGAGCTTCCTCAACTCCGACCTCTTGCTCACTTCCGCCGACGTCCGCAGCGCCACATTTGAGTTTGTTTGTGCTCAAACCTGTCAAAATGCCTGTTTTTGTCACTAAATCTTTTTACTTTATGTCAGCTCTTGCTGCGTGCCACGAGTGTTCTGTTGTCTTCCGTGTCGGCGTCATGGAGGTGGGCGTGGATTATACACGCAGATCAGTCAGTGCGACGTAACTTCCGCTGCGCAAAGGATTGTGGGGCAGATTGGCTGGCGCAGCATGCATCGATCCATACTGCGAAATACGAGCTGATACAACATCTAGTACAACATCCTGGTACTCTTGGCATACTGCATCTGACATACTATGTATTGGGACATACTATTTTTTTTTTTGCCTACTAAATAGCATGGAAGTATGGGTAATGGAACGCAGCGCTGGTTGCTGCAGTAGTGCCTCCTCAGGTCAGTCTGTTGTGGGGGGGAACTGGGGGGAATAGCTTGATCCTCCTCCGTGCTACATCGTCTTGGTGAAACGGTGAAAGAAAAAAGTTCCAGGCAATTTGACACTATCAAGCCGCTCTGGGAAGCAGGCGCCAAAAGCGCATAGTGCCGGAACAGACCTTCAGAGGGCAGTGTGGGAATGACGGCGTTGCCATTCTCCCTATTAGAAGTCACTGTAGCATCAAAATGATTAAAAGGAAGAAAAGAAAAGAAGATTTATTTTATTTGAATTTTTCTGATTTGGTGTGAAAAGTTCCATAGAGATAAATGGGATCGGTTTCTTTAGATTATTATTATTACAGATTATTCGCTTTTGGTCTGAAAAGACCAAGTCTGACAAAAGAAATGCATGGCTGAGATAAAGGGGGGGGGGGGAGAAGGCAAGAGAAACGACATGGCATCCAAACTCAACAATGGTCCAAGCAAGACAACAACAACAACAACAAAACAAGTGAGGGTCGGCAGTCTGCATTGTTTTTTAGCCCTCAATTCACCGTTTGCTTTTTCTGGAGGCTTCTGGGAAAAGTTTGGTTTGGGAAAGGAGTGCTGATGAGGACCACGGTGGTCGTGCTGCGATCGCCATCCGCCTCGTTTCTTCCAAGGTGTTGGCCGACTTTCTCAGAGGTGAGAAAGGAGGAGGAAAAATATTCTACCACCTCTTTCATGTATCAAACACGAGGACGTAAACACAAGAGAGTAGGCAATATGGAAAAAGGAATGCCTTCTGTTCTGGAGAGTCATTCTCTTTGAGCTGGTGTCCTGTCTGTCAAATGAAAATGTGCATTCACCTCTTGATGTGTCTCTGAAGCAGATAGGTGAGACATTCCACATTTTGAAAAGCAAGCGGGCTGGTTTGATTAAGTCTAGCTCCGGACTAAAACGTATTTATCTGGAGAGCTTGTGGATCTAGGTAGAACTAGGCTGAACCCGCAGGGATGACTTGTTTTGTAGGCCAACCCCAAAGTTAACATCGCGCTGGGTTCCCTCGTCTGGAAGTCAATGGGATATGGGGATTTTTGTTAGATGCCTGAAATAAGGTTTATGAAACAGACCTTTGTGTTCAGCAAGATCTTCTTCACAAACAAACACAATTTTTATGATTTTGTAAGTGTCTTCTGGCAATCATGATGGCTGAAATACTGTAAGGTCTGTGGTTAACAAAAGTTTATGAAACTGAAACCGTTGTGTTCAGCAAGATAATCTTCATAAATTAACCACCATTCGTTTTCCACGGCTGGTTCGTAGCTGAAGCAGGAAGTAGTGGAACACTATTGACAGGAAGGGGTTTCTGCACTCAACGCTATACAAGAACTGACTTCAGTTTAAAAAAAGCATAGTATTTGAAGGACCGATTTGGCTTTTTGAGGGCCAATCCTGTTCTATTTAAGCTGCCGATATGTAATATGTGGTGTATCTTCAATATCTCCATTTTTACCCCCCAAATTCAGTTTAAAATGTTATTGTTATCAGGATGGAAGAAGCTCTGAAACAGCATTTAGACATCATGGGACACTAAGGGTCCTATCGTCGTACGGCGCTATCGTTTGCGCTGCGTTTGCGCACCTCTTATTGCTATCTTCCCAGCGTCTTAAGCTATAGTCTGCCTCCACCGTCCAGTTTTGCGCTGGGACGACACAGGTGTAGGCGTGGCCCAGGCGTGTCCGTGGGCCTCTAGCCTATCATGTGTCTCGCGCAAGTGTCATTTAGCGCTGTGGGGAAGATACCGTCGGTATGTGCCGAGCACAAAGAGAGGTTTGGGCGTTGTGTGATGCGCTCCCCCCTTATTGTATGTGTCTCACTCCTAACATTGTTCTCTCTGCTCCACTTAGTTGTTCTGCCCTGGTTGCTAAGGCCTGGTTGCTAAGCTGATCCCACTCTGCTGCTCATGCCTGGCTCAGCTGATCCTCCTCTCCATTCCAGTGGCATTGCTTATGCCTGGACTCAGCTGATCCTCATCTGCTAATCATAGAGCTCATTGATAAATAGTGGCAGCTTCAGTCATTCCCTCTCTCTCTCAGCTCAACACCTCAACATGCTGGTGGCAGCAGCATGTGCCTGGTTTGTTTTGATACTTTGATTGACTTTCTTTGATTTATCCTTTCTTTACTTTGGGAAAGGTGGGTATGGTAGTTACGTTTTCGTGGCTTTGTTTATACAGTCTAGTTGGTTATGTTTTGTAGTTTAGGGTGGTGCCTGGTCCGCCGGCCGTGTGTCGGCCAGTGTGTGCCCGCTCTTTTGCTTTGTTTGGCTGTCCCACCTGACCCCTTTGTTATTTTGGTTTTGTTATAGAGCTAAAATTTTGAGTTGAAGAAAAATAAAGTCTCTTTTTTTTGAAAACTTGTTCTTTGATTACTTCTTTATATGTTATTGGTCTCCAAGCGAGCCTTTTTCAAAGGTGGCCGTAACATATAATGGGGGCTCGTCAAAGCTTTTGGAGGTGCTGTATGTTTTTTTTAGGCTTCTAGTGGCAGTAGGAGTCTAGTGGAAATTTTGGGTGGGGGTAACCATTTCTTTTGTACTGCTTTGGTGGTTAGGTAACTTTTTGTTTGCAGTATTCTGCTTTTGTAGTTACTAACCTTTTGTTTGCAGTAGCCTGAGAGGTGAATTAATGGTCCCCTGTTAAGTAGCACTTTTGTGCTTTTGTGTTGATTTTTGGAGGATGGAAGTGAAGAATGAGTTTGTTGAGGCGCCTAGCCTGGATAAGTTTCATTGCTGTACTAAAGACAGCTTGGTGTTAATTGCTGAACACTATGAAGTGCCTATTTCCAAGCAGGAAAAGAAGCAGGTGATTAAGGCTAAGGTGTGGGCAGGTTTGGTGGAAAAGGGGGTTTTACCTCATACACCTGGCACACCAACGTCTCCTGTAGATTCTGGTCAGAAAATATCTGAGATGATTCAGTTGAAGCAGCTGGAGGTTGAGTCTCAGCGCTTAGCTTCGAGTTTGAGGGAGAAGGAGCTTCAATTTGAATTAGATATGAAGCGTCTTATTCTTGAGGAGGAGACCAAGCGTCTTACTCTTGAGGAGGAGACCAAGAGGGCGCAGATTCACCTGTGTGAAGTCGAGCTTGGTGTCGGTGGTGCTTCCCAACACGTTTCTGGTCAGCCTGTTTTTGATGTGAGACGAAATATATGGCTGGTGTTTGAAGGAGATGATTTAGCTATTTTTGCTCCTTTGGTTATGGAGGGTTTTTTGTCTATGGGGAAAATGGATGAGAAAGTCCCTGTTAAAATCCTGCATGATACTGCTGCTTCTCAATCCTTCATTCTGGAGGATGTGTTGCCTTTTTCAGCTAGTACTTTTGTAGGTTCTGATGTTCCAGTGCTGAGCTTTGGTATGGAGAGTTTGGAAGTTCCCTTGCATACTGTTAATCTTGAGTCTGAGCTGGTTTCGGGGCAGGTAGATGTGGGCATATGTCCTCAATTTCCCATAAAAGGAGTGTCTATGATTCTGGGTAATGATCTAGCTGGGGGGAAAGTGTTGGTTACTCCTAATGTGATGCCAGTTCCAATGATACAATGCCCAGACGAACTAGCTCAGAAGTATCCTACAAGTGCATCAAGCACTGTCACTCGTACTATGGCTAGAGATCAAGCCAAAAATGATGAAGAAATTGATTTGGGTGACAGTTTTATGACAGAGCAGGATGGTGCTTTTGTGCCTGTTGTGTCTGTTTATAACCAGCAGGTTGGTGAAACTCACCTCGTGGAGGCTGGACGGCTGTCTCGGTCTCGTGATCAGCTGATTGCTGAACAGGAAAAGTATCCAAATTTGTCACGTTTGTTTTGGCTGATGCATTGTCGCGCCAATAATTTGTTTAGGTCTGAATTATGTTTTCTGTGGTGGCGTTTCAGAAACCATGATTCAGTAACTTAGGGTGGGGGTGTGATGCGCTCCCCCCTTATTGTATGTGTCTCACTCCTAACATTGTTCTCTCTGCTCCACTTAGTTGTTCTGCCCTGGTTGCTAAGGCCTGGTTGCTAAGCTGATCCCACTCTGCTGCTCATGCCTGGCTCAGCTGATCCTCCTCTCCATTCCAGTGGCATTGCTTATGCCTGGACTCAGCTGATCCTCATCTGCTAATCATAGAGCTCATTGATAAATAGTGGCAGCTTCAGTCATTCCCTCTCTCTCTCAGCTCAACACCTCAACATGCTGGTGGCAGCAGCATGTGCCTGGTTTGTTTTGATACTTTGATTTACTTTCTTTGATTTATCCTTTCTTTACTTTGGGAAAGGTGGGTATGGTAGTTACGTTTTCGTGGCTTTGTTTATACAGTCTAGTTGGTTATGTTTTGTAGTTTAGGGTGGTGCCTGGTCCGCCGGCCGTGTGTCGGCCAGTGTGTGCCCGCTCTTTTGCTTTGTTTGGCTGTCCCACCTGACCCCTTTGTTATTTTGGTTTTGTTATAGAGCTAAAATTTTGAGTTGAAGAAAAATAAAGTCTCTTTTTTTTGAAAACTTGTTCTTTGATTACTTCTTTATATGTTATTGGTCTCCAAGCGAGCCTTTTTCAAAGGTGGCCGTAACACGTTGCCCGTTCCAAAATAGGCGTTCCAGCACAATGCAGGAAATCCTCGCTTGGATAGGCCCATTACGCACGGCTCGTGCGCGGACACACAATTCCCTCCTCAGAATGCCACGTTGATTTTCAACTAACCTACACTGCAGAAAAAAACTCACCTTGATTTAACAATGAGAATGAGAGTTTGTCATGGTTTTGTGCGAAAAAGTGATTTGCGTTTTGAATTGGATTAGCAGGGGAACGAGGGTCTGGCGGGGCGGGAGTCTGTGTGTAGTGCGGGGAGGGGTGCTTTGTGGTCATCCCGGATAAGGTGTGAGCTGGGCCGGGTAGGCAGGCCGGGGGGGGGGTCGGTGCACATAGAGGCACTACCGAGGCAGCGCTGCGTGGTCCCGCGGATCGAAATCAGTTTCTGACACAACACCGGCCAGTAGGCTGGTGTAAGTAAGTAACCATTGATAGTATTGATAGTAGTATTGATAGCACCATGCAACAATAGCTTAACCCGAGCGGACAATTCTGGTATAGGCTATTGAAATAAAGTCTCACACATCCCTACCCTATTAAAGAAACGAATATTTTTAAATGTGTATGTTATAACCTATATGAGCGAAACGACTAATTAAAAGGCTACTAATTACAAAAGCATCAATTTTCGTTAAGAATCCGAACTGGTTCATCCTCCAATTCTTTCTTCCCTCTCTCGTTCTCTCCCCCCTCTCTCTCTCTGACTCTCTCCCTCTTTCTTTTCTCTCTCTCTCTCTCTCTCTCACACACTGTCACTCTGCTTGCACTAAGCAAGAAAGAAGCTGCATGCCTGCCTGGTGACACTGTGGCTTTTAAGGGGAGTGATCTCAACTTGTGATGAATCCTGTTAACACATTCACTGCCAGCCGTTTTTCAATACTGTAGTTAGCTTCTGCCAAGGTTTTTTTTTGAGGATTCTGGCTCATCTTTCAAGAGCCGAGGATTCGTTTCTGTTAGGATTTTGTGAACACACAATATCTCAAAAGAACTAATAGAATGTGTGCTTTCTCTGTCTAAAAGAGTTAGTTTGTAGAGTTAGTAGTTATGTAAGCATTAGCAGTTGAATACAGCATGGTTTCAGCGTCTGCAAATTTATTCTGAGATAAATGGCTTTTTGTGAAATTCGATAGAACAGTCACTTTAACCATTTATTTTTGGCGTAAGACGTCAGACATCTAAACAATAGTTTTGAACAGTAATTTCCTCCATAACAGCAGGAAACCCCCCTCTGCTTCAAACTCCTCCCTCCGTGGGCGTTCTCCTCCGCCCTCCTTGGCTCTGCAGCGGGTCTGTCACAAACGAGTTGCTGCTGCCTGGCTGCTGCCTGGCAGTCTGGATGGGGCTCGCTGGATGGGGCTCGCTCGTTTCTTGGCGTTTCGGTTGAGAGCTCTGATGAAGCTCTTGCGATTCTGGGCTTATTTATGCTGCGTGTTTCAAAGTGTGCATCCAGTCTATTCTTGGAACCCCCCACCGTTGCCACCGCTGTGCGTCAGTGCGAAAGCGAAAGCGTTTTCGCCAATCCATTTTACAGTATGAGAACGGCTTCCTCGCGCTTTCCCCTGCAGTTTTGGCTCGCCTCTTTCTACTCTGGAGAGAACTGTCGCCACTCAGTGGGTCGGTAAAATAGATTATACACATTCAATACCTCCAATATTTGTATAGGAGACGTAAAAGGGTTGGATCCACGTCCCACCGTCAATTTTTTTTTTTTTTTTTTTAAGCCGAGATATCTCGTCATTGGCAGTCAACCGTTGGATTTTGTAAGCCGAGATATCTCGTCAATGGCAGTGAACGTGTTAATATGGGCATAAACACGCTTATCGGGGTTTCCGCTGAGATGACGTGAAACGCAGCGGCCCGACACGCCCACAATTAGGGCTTTGCACGGCGTTATTCCAGCGCAAAACGGTCGCTAACGCAAAATTACCGCCGTTGGGAAGATAGAGCCCTAAATCTCCATTGAAATAATTTTAGCGTTAGCAGCTCACTCTCGGCAGAGTGACCCGCAGCATCCAATCAATAGTATAGAAACTCTAGGATACAAGTAGTTTCATGACAAATTGATAAGTAAGTACCGGTAATTCAATGACTAAATTTGCGGCATGTTTTTCTGCAGCTGTGGTCAAGGAGGGACCTCCGTCATATCAGAGGTGGACGACACTGACTGGACGATATCTGATGTAATGAAACTAAAGATGGCGTCACCCTGGTTTGAACATGGGATGCTTCAGAGTTTAAGCAACCGCTCAGGCCTCAAAATAGATCCCGCCCTTTAGAGCTGTGACGCTGTTCTCTGAGGTGATGTCTAGTGGGGAGAAGAACACTGTCCTTCATATCTTCAAGGGGAGCAGCGCAGTCGCTGATTATTGCCTTGAGGTTCCAACACGTTCTCACTCCGAGCGCGCAGCATATTGACGCTTTGTCCCGTCCCTTGTGCGTCGCTTGTTACTAACATGGTACCCTTGAGCGACCCATGAAACGACTTGGGCTTTCCGACTAAACTCAATGTAAACCCATGGAAGTCATCTTTGACGCTTATGGCAACTTCTCCCCCATTAGTCAACTGCTCCCCCATTAGTCAACTGCTCCCCCATTAGGGTCTGGGGGGAGGTTAGGTTTAGGTGTGGGGGGTGGGAGAGGTTAGGGTTAGGGTCTGGGGGAGGTTAGGTTTAGGCATGGGGGGTGGGAGAGGTTAGGTTTAGGGTTAGGGTCTGGGGGAGGTTAGGTTTAGGCGTGGGGGGTGCGTGATTTCTATCCCCACATAGGATAAGCAATAACCACGCCCTGTGGCGCCGGGATTGGCCAGGAGCAACACTGGCATAATGTATCATATCGTTAATTTCAAGCTCAATTCTTACCCAGAGAAAAGGTACAGCACTGAAAATGTAACAAGCAATAGTTTTGTAAACATCTTTATTTTAAAAGATGAAAAACCCTAGGTGCTTTAGTCCCAAGCTTCAATGCTCCTGGCCAATCCCGGCGCCACAGGGCGTGGTTATTGCTTATCCTATGTGGGGTTAGAAATCACGCCTTGGGGGTGGGAGAGGTTAGGTTTAGGGTTAGGGTCTGGGAGAGATTAGCTCCTCCCTCCAGACCCTAATGGGGGAGCAGTTGACTAATGGGGGAGCAGTTGCCATAAGCGTCAAAGATGACTTCCATGGGTTTACATTGAGTTTAGTCGGAAAGCCCAAGTCGTTTCATGGGTCGCTCAAGGGTACCATGTTAGTAACAAGCGACGCACAAGGGACGGGACAAAGCGTCAATATGCTGCGCGCTCGGAGTGAGAATGGGTTGGAGGTTCACAAGCCCCACCATTCTAATGTTCCCATCATTCAAAAGGAAGCGTGCTACTCGGCAAAAAACATTGATTAAAGCTGTAAGAAATGGGAGCAATTATTCTAAAGAGCCATTTAGCTATCCGGGGGGGGGGGGGGCATTTTCTTAAAGGCCTTTTATAGAGGCACGGGTGTGATGATGCATACATCTGTGAAATGTTAGTGTTTCAGAGAAGCGGCGCTGGATGGCTCGAGCTGGGAGATTGCTCCGAGACCAAAACTAACCTTTTTACTAATAATTGGATCGTCTGTTTGCCAAGAGCCTGGGTGTGTGCTCCACTCAGAGAATATATACAAACCAATCAAACATCTTATCTTTGTATTCACACAGGCCAAGGTGCTACCTACGCCTACACGCAAAACAATACAAATTCGAAATTCAATCATCTCGTCTATTGTTGGTAAGGTCAGGCGAAAAAGGAAAACACAAAGCAGCGCTATCACATTGCAATCCTTAAAGCGAACGGGGCGAGAGAGCAGTCTTCTCGCTGTACGACCGGATCGGATCGTTGGGCGGGCGTGGTGGTGGTGGTGGGGGGGTGGTGGGGGATCAGATGCCGCTGGCGCATTTGAAAGGGTGTATATGTTCACAGAGCGCTGCTCATAAATGTAATCCTGTTTCCCATTCAGCCGAGAACAATGAAGAGGCGGGGGGGGTCAGGTGCGTGAGGAAGCGCCCCGCTGATAGGGATGTTTTTCGGAGACGGCGAGGCACGACAGGTGTCTCTGTCCTGGGCACGCTCGTGTCACGCGGCGCCTTCTCCCATGCTGTGCAAACAACGCCACTGATTATGGTGCCGTCAAGGTGTTGTCGTAACATCTTGGAAAAACAACCCTTGGCTTTGTAAAGAGGCGATCAAACTTTGGGCTGTCAAATCTCTATCACTAAATCACTTCTTTTTGCTTTTTCATTTTTTTATGCGATGCAGTTTTATTAGTTGATTTTGACCTCCCTTTTGAGTGAGTTACTTTAGTCTTGGCTTATACCTTGCTTTTGCTATTGATTTGTATCCTTTATTTTTTTCCTTGCTTTGTTAATTTGATTTGTAACTATGTTTTGAAACATAGGATACTATATCATTATTATTATCTTTCCCTACCACCATAACATCTATATCAACCCCCCAGTAAAAACATGCAGAAGATCGTCGTCTGACCAGCGGCGGTTGGAAGAAGCTGGTCACCAGGCGCTTCACTGCAGCTGCCCACCGCTCCAGGCCTGAACCATGGAGGAGGACGAGCCAGGATGGGTCAAACAGACTAATTTAATGGTGCCTCCAAAGCGTGTGTGTGTGTGTGTGTGTGTGTGTGTGTGTGTGTGTGTGTGTGTGTGTGTGTGTGTGTGTGTGTGTGTGTGTGTGTACTGGCTGCCGTGAACGTGTGTGCATGCGTGGTGTGTCTGTTATCTGTGACAAATAAGCCGCCCACGGTATGTGTCCCGGTTTGAGGGTTTGATAATCTGGTCACTTTAGCCCAACGTAAGTGAGTAAAAGTACATTATTTTAACGCAAATATACTTGAGTAAAAGTAAAAAATTATTCCGCAAAAACTACTCTATAGAAGTACAATTTATAAAAATAAAAATAAAGTCAAGTACCTGTAACTGAGTATACCCACCTCTGCTAACAGAAAAGTGCTCTATGGCATAATTGCCAGAAAGCATTAGCTCTGTTCTGTTTGAATCTAGTGGTTCTCAAACTTTTTTTGGCTTCAGTTGGAGGGTCTGCCTACGCTTGTTTCACGGGTGCTGCTGTTTTGGAGAATTTGGAAAGGAGCTGCAAAAGTGCTGTTCATTTCTCCATAGGTTGAGGCCACGTCTCGTCATAGACACTGGTTTAGCTGGCTCAGCCTGGCTGGGGGCGTGGTCAGGGTGGGGTAAAAAACCCTGTTGTATCCATTCAGCAAAGTTAGAATTTAGCTGATAGCCCAGCCCAGGCAGACACGATCGGGGATTTAACCACCGCAGTAAATGCACATCTGAGCAGACGTCTTGTGTTCTGCTCTAGAACCCCCAAACCTGTAGTTTAGAGCCGCAGCACCGTCTTTTGGTGAGTCAGCCCATGAGATATATGGGCGGTTTTACCCCACTCGCTCGCCAGCCGTTTAACATTTTGTGGGCGTTTCCAGACATGCGGACTGTCTCTATAGATGTTTCTTAAAGCCTGGTCACAAGCCGATTTTTCAGTGATATTAATCGCAAGTGACCAAAGTACATTTGACTCGGACCAAAAAACACACACCAAGGGGGGGCTGGGGGAATGTTTTTCCATTTTTGTGCGTGTATTTTGGCAAAGCAAATATACTATAGAGACACTGCGTAACGCGTCATCATTCAGAAACCACGCCCAAGATGGGGGAAAACACAAACTCTTGTCCAATCCTGGCGTTCTCCTATGTCACGTGCATGGTTGCGTGTTGCACCAAAAGATTGTATATACGGAAGATGAACACTCCAACTTACTTCTTGACAGCTAGATCCACATTTTTCTTCTCGCCAATTCTCAATGGCTTCCTTGTTTTGCTCAGGAGTACAAAAAACTTTAACTGGCGATTTTTGACATTTGTTTTCTGCGCAGCCCCACCACACAACAGCTTTTAGCTATTATGTTTAATTCAAGGGAAATGATGCTGGTGTGTGGAAATGAACGGAGCTCTTCCCCCGTGATGGGCGTGGCCTATTACATGCAGTGTCTCTATATGGTCACTCGCTCACCAACTACAATTCCCAGAGTGCATATTGCATACCGCCGCCAACCTTTCTACAAAGTTATGTGGTGTTACATGAATCTGTTTGGAAGTTATTTTGTGTGATTGTCCACGCCCTCCTTTTGGTCAGTGGGTGCGTGGGAAGTTAATCAGTTGTTCCTGGTCTCTGACAGATCAATGGAAATCTGAATCTGTGAAATTCAAGTACAGTTTTACTGCCCTAAGCAGTCTGTGATAAAAGAGGGCCAGCCAGCGGCAGATATACTGTACTGTAGATATCCAGAGGTGGCGCTAGTGCAGCGACCAGGACTCCTAGCCCACCGGCTTCCCACCCGCAGACACTACCACTACCAGTCCCACTACCAGGAATTGAATTCGGGTCTCAGCGCGGTGGTAGGTGAGTGTGTTTACCTCTACACAGCCCAGACACCCCCACGGTGCAGTTTTAACATGATAACATGATATTTTGAGTCAAATTATCTCACTACACTGGCAGATAATCAGCTGGTTGTAATAAGTTATTAATTTAGTCAGTGTTTGCAATGAGGGTGTTAGAAAGGTTTTTTGTCCAACAGGTTCAGGGAATGAACACCACTATGGTACAACGGTCAGGTCATATAAAGAGGGAGTTCCAGACAATCTGGTCAGGTTGAATATATTTATTGTGACTGTTGCATTTGTTTTCCTGTGTGGTTCTGAAATAAACAGAGGAATCAAACTTAATATAACAATTATCAACTAGACACAGTGCATGAAGGAGGATTCAGCATAGAAGCATTCAACATCAAAATGATAGGGTTTAACTAGCCAATAACCCAAACAGCATAAGCAGGATTTACCATTAAACAATACAAATCAAATCATTACTTATTTTCTGTCATAGATGCACACACAACAAACACGGCTTTGCTCTCTGGTGCTCTCAACATAACACTGAGCAGAGGGTTTAAATACAGTGGCAGAGTGACTGGGGCTAATTAGCCCAGAGTACTGGCAGGTGTGTATGGGTGATTGCTGGCAGGTGTGTGCATGGTTGAATCAGGGGAAGGAGAAAATGTGAGGTGTGGAGGATTATGGGAAACTGAGTCCAGGATGTAACAGTCCAGAAGTAACTCTTTTGTACAGAGGGAGAGGGGAAAAAAACACCAATTCTACCACATCACCAGTGCCGGCCCAAGCCTTTATGGGGCCCTAAGCAGAATTTGATTTGGGGGCCCCCACCACCTCGGTGCTGCCATTAATTGACTATTGTCAAAGCTTTCGTACCTGTAAATCTAGCACACATTAGTTGTTTTGTTATATCACCCAGACATACATAACATGTATGTAACAACATACCTTTATCTTTCTGTTTTTTCTCATCTTCTCTTTTGATTGTGTATGAATGTAACACCAGCTCTGACAGAGGCAGTTGGAATTGATTAACTAGCCAGTCTGTACAACACAACACAATACACACACAATATTGTGTTTTTGTACGAGTAATATTGACATAATATAATATGTCGAAAAAAAGATCAAGTGCTCTTGGGGGCCCTAAGCAGTTGCTCAGTTTGCTTATGCCTCTTGGTTTCTTTGTTCCTTAAAAGTTGACATTTCTGACATTCCTGTCATCATATACGCACATTACGCAGACACCTGTCATCATATACCCAAACACATGGCTTTCTGTTATGCTCACTAAATCTAATTTCTCCACATATTGATATTGATATGGAGAACGGTTTTTGATGTTGTGATTGCATTGGAGAGCTGACAAATATATTTCTTATTTTCTTATTTCTTTTTCAACAGGTCAGAGCGATGACATTTACCACACGCACGCACACGCACACACATACACACACACACACCGACAGACAGACAGATTCTCTGCCCGAGCCAGAATTTCCCTTGTATTCCTTAGTCCCAGGTGGGCCCGGGTCGGGCTCGTGGACAGATATTTATATAATTGGGGTAATGGTGTCATAACATTGTAACCTTAAAACCGTATGTATTCATAAGACTGAAGAGACAACATGGATTTAGATAAACAACCAACTTACTAAGAAAATGTTAGGTTCGGGCCAGGTTCGGGCCCATTAATGCAGCCAATGGGACGGGTCAGGCTCAGACAGAACGGGCTCGGGTCGGGCTTATGTTTCTTTGGGCCCGATCTAAGGTCTAATCCAGGCCAAGACTGTTTAAGAACTAGTATTGTTCAACTAATTAGGATCTTATTCCTATTCCCTTTATTCCTCTGCAAAGAGCGGCCATTGAATGCCTCAGGATGTAATTACAGCAATCGCAGTTCAGCAAGAGCAACTTGCTGAAGATATTCAGCTCTCTTATAAAATGCTTTAGATTGATCTATTATTAATTTAATCTCTTTCACACAACACAAGATGAGATATAACTACGAGGAAAAATCAACTCCCTGATACCTTACATGGCGATGCTATCAGCTAATTATTTTAATTGGAGTAGATGGATATGGATCTCGAGGATACAATCCTTCCTTGTTCATCCATTATAGAATGATTGTCAGGAGTGGTCTGCGGAGGCGGCGCGCGGGAGTCAACTTCACAAAATTGGCAGAGATAATTTGAGATGAACGTTCTGCCTTAATTGCGAACATCAACGTGCTCAAAAGCCTTTCCTGAAGAACATCAGATTGCCCTTCAGGATCAAGCATGTCACTGCTCGTGATCAGCACTGTCAGAACCTGCATGTGTGCGAGATAAAGACGAGATAAAGGACTGATGATGGATATCTCATCCAGAGTGGAGAGACGTACGTTGACACCACTCAAAACACTCACTGACAACGCTCGAAATAAAACCAAGGTAAGACAATGAATGACAATCTTCTCCCGGCTTTCATTCGCACACACACACACACACACACACACACACACACACACTCGTGTAGGTGATTGAGAGTTTGAAGGAAGTTGGATCATCTGCGGCGCTGGAAAAAGTTGAGCGGTTTCTCTCCGCACGCCCAGGTGTTGAAGTAAGCGGTGCAGGGTTGCGCAAGTCGGACCCATCTGTCCCCCCCCCCCCCCCCCCCCCCTTAATAGCAGGAGAGATTAATCTTCACTCAGACTTGTCAAATGATTTCTGACATCAATTCTCCATTACATTACGTCATTGAGCGGACGCATTGAGCGACAAAACTACATTTTGCCAACAGTAGTGAAAGAAAGAAATAAGTAGCTGTAGCCCCTTCTAAACATGTAGTGAAATCCGGATTATCACCAGCTGCTTAGCCGGTCGGCCTGTATGTTTAGAAACAATTAGCCGCCTTATGCGCACTCCCGCGAGTGCGGATCATGACCATCTGAGACCCTGGTATAGGATCCGCATTATTGGAAAAACGGCTGTTGTTTAAAGGATGGCTTTCCCGTGGGGAATATGAATATATATTAAATCTCACGCCCCTAAGGTTTTCGAATCCGTTGAAATTTTTTAAATTGGTTGTTTACAGCCAGAGATATCAACCATCTCTCACATTATTTCCATGACGCTCTGACGCAAAACGCGTCGGGGCGACAAGTCCAGCCTTGCGGAAATCGAGCACCTATGAACTACACTACTTGTGGGCCTGTGGGCCATGTGGGCCATGGTCCCGCCTCTAGAGGTCCTCCACGCCCCTTCAGAGGTCTGAAGAAAAACAAAAGGCAGCCATCTTTTTCAACCACCTAGCCTACGGTAGCTAATGTTAGCTTTCCATAGCTCCTTGCAAAGAGACCATATCTCGGGAACGGAAGCACGTCCAGACACGGGACTGGCGGCATTGGAAAGCTCGTCAAATTTTACATCTAGTAGTAGGTGCGTTGAAGTAACGAAATCAACGCTGAGCAATGTACCCGTTTTTACACATTTTTACATGAAATAGTTACAACATCAGATGCGCGTAACTCCTTGGAAAATGCCTTAAAATGCATGAAAAAAAAATTATGAAGACATCTCCCGACATATATACTTCGGTTTAAATTTGGTGCAATTTGGAGGCAATTTTATTTTTGATTTTTTCTTCTTATAATTTTTTTTATGTCGAAGCCTTCTTCTTCTTCTTCTTTGAGTTTTATGGCGGTTGGCAAACATATATGTGCATTACCGCCACCTACTGGAGTTTGATATCAGCCAAATGCCTGAGGGGTGGGCGTGGAATCTAAGGTCACGCGAGCCCAGTGCATTGTGGGAACTGTAGGATTTCGGCTCCCCGCAAACCAGCCCCCTGCAAGCAGCTCATGATCCGGATCATGTATGTCTGAGTGGGCGGGTGGTTATCACGTTCACTGCCGTCGACGAGTTATCTCGTCAAAAAAAATCCAACGGTTGACTGCCGTGGACGAGTTATCTCGTCAAAAAAAAAAAAAAAAAAATTGACGGTGGGACGTGGATCAAACCCTTTTACATCTCCTATAAAAATATGGGAGCCACCGAACGTGTACAACCCATTCCACCGACCCACTAAGTGGCGACAGTGCTCTCCAGACTAGAGAAAGCCGAGCCAAAACTGCAGGGCAAAGCGTGAGGAAACCATTCTCATACTGTAGAATGGTTTGGCGAAAACGCTTTCGCGCTGGCGCACAACGGTGGCGCACAACGGTGGGGGGTTCCAAAAATAGACTGGGTGCAACACACTTTGAAACACGCAGCATAAAGCGAATCGCACAAAGCTTCATCCCAGCTCTCAACCGAAACCCCAAGAAACGAACGAGCCCCATCCAGGCTCGCCCGACAAGGGGCCGCCAGGCAGCAGACAGGCAGCAGAAACTCGCTTGTGACACACCCGCTGCAGAGCCACGGAGAAACACACACGGAGGGGAGGAGTTTGCAGGGGTGGGGGGGGGGTGCTGTTATATTGGACTAGACCAGTGTATCTTAAAGTGTGGGGCGCGCCCCACTTGTGGGGCGCAGTGGTATTACAGGTGGGGCGCGGGTGAAATCCGCGGAACCAATGTTTTAGCCATTTTTAGGTCGGACTTCTTTTCCCCGTGAGGAAATAAACAAACCCCGCGCTTCCGTAGTGACCCGTTCATTCATCAGACAGACTGGAGGCTGTTTAGTTTAGATTAGTGCACAATGAAGAGACATTTGGCTGGGACAAACAAGGAGTCGGAGGGCGGCAGTCAACTAAAAAAACCGAGACGAAAATATGATGACGCCTATCTTGCTCTGGGATTCACAGTCAATGCGGTAGGAGACGAGGAGAGACCAGTCTGTGTTCTCTGTCTGAAAACTCTGGCAGCGGACAGCATGAAGCCTAACAAATTAAAAAGACACTTGGAGACAACACACCCCACTTTCGTCAATAAGCCACTCGGGTTCTTTCAGAGGAAACTCGGTGAATACCGCAAGCAGGAAAATCGCTTTGTAAAAGTGGCATCAGTGAACAGCAAAGCACAACTAGCGTCATACAAGGTCGCATACAGAATTGCACAGTGCAAGAAGCCGCACACCATCGCTGAGGAGCTCATACTCCCAGCAGCTATCCATATGGTGTCAACTATGCTGGATGAGACCAGCGCTGCAAAATTGAAGACTATCCCGCTGTCCAATGACACAGTTGCAAAACGTATATGTGACATTTCAAATGATCTCGAGGAACAACTCACGGAAAAACTGACAGACACACGTTTCGCCTTACAAGTGGACGAGGCTACGGACAGCAATAAAGACTGCTTGCTTATCGCCTATGTTCGCTTTGTCACGTCGGAGTCACTGAGTGAGGATTTGCTGTTTTGCAAGTACGTTACAAGCAGAGCAACAGCTGAAGAGCTATGCTTCTGGACAGTTACCTGACACAACACGGGCTGAATTGGGAGAACTGTGTGGGTTTTTGCAGCCACTAATACTGAGAAAACTTGAGTCCTCACCATTATTATTATTATTTTCTGCACAGGTTGCACTTTATTATTCTTTTGAAAAGATTTGCAGTGGAAAACAGGCTCATTGCAGCCACTAATACTGATAAAACTTGAGTCCTCACAAATGTCTGCACTTATTATTTTCTGCAGGTTGCACCTTATTATTGTTTTGAAACGATTTGCAGTGGAAAACAGGCAGCCCGCCCTTAATACAGTGATAGTGACTTGAACTCACAATTAAGATATTTGAATTTATTTTGTTTTGTAGAGGTTGCACTTTATTGTTATTGTTTTTGAAAAGATGTGCAGGGCAAAACAGCCAGAATATAGAAATGAATGGTCATTATGTCAATAAAAGTTAAACTTGGACCGTTTTGTTTCAATTTTGTTGGGGCGGTGGGGCCCGAAAGATTTTCTTCCTCCAAAGTGGGGCCTGACAGAAAAAGTTTGAGAACCACTGGACTAGACTATTACGGTAGTTTAGTCTCTCTCTCTCTCTCTCTCTCTCTTTCTTTCTCTCTCTCTCTCTTAGCTTATGCTTACTGTGGAATAAGTGTACGCACGCACGCACGCACGCGCACACACACACACACACACACACACACACACACACACACACACACACAAACACACACAATACAGTATACACACTTGCCCAAGGGCACCCATAATCACAGGCACGTGAGGTGGTTCTAAAAATCCATTTATCTCAAAACTCTCTGAAAATCTCTGAAACCATGCTGTATTCAACTGCTAATGCCTACATAACTACTAACTCTACAAACTAACTCTTTTAGACAGAGAAAGCACACATTCTATTAGTTATTTTGAGATATTTTGTGTTCACAAAGTCATAGCAGAAAATAATCCTCGGCTCAGAATCCTCAAAAAAAAAACTTGGCAGAAGCTACCTACAGTAAAAAAAAAAACTGTTGGCAGTGAATGTGTTAAATGGCACTTTACAAACCATTAATGTCCCGGTGATCATTATTGTCATGAATGGTGTAGCATTAGTTGTGGCTGGATTATTTGGAAGAGAGCCAAATTAGGTGAGTAAACAAGTAAAAGTTTAATAGTTTCTTTCTCCCTCATCTGCCAGTTTAAAAATGCAACAAGGAGATGATAGCCTACTGCATAGGCTAAAGTACCCGCTAATGTTCACGTAGCCTATTAATTAATTAATCGTTTGGGCAATCGCTTATATCAACGAATTAAACGAGCAAACTCACGGTGAAAGCGTCTGATGAAGAGCCTGTGTGGCTCGAAACGTCGCGCTGAAATAAATCACTTCTTCTTTCACTGTCAGGTATTTTGATCCAGCACCCAACCCAGTGGGTTTTTTGGATGTGCGTGTCTTGTTTATTATCGTCTTCATTAGCCTACTATATAGCCTACTGCATAGGCTAAAGTACCCGCTAACGTTCACGTAGCCTATTAATTAATAATTAATTGTTCGGGCAATCGCTTATATCAACGAATTAAACAAGCAAACTCACGGTTTTCTCAAGTGCTGCAAACGGCTTGAATGGTTTATTTTCCTCCCGACCTGTCTGTCTTGTAGGCTACAGTATGTGAAAATGCAAGAGGGTGATCGTTGCATCAGCCTACAGTATATTATCGAGACATAACTTTTGTGGGGATAAATAAATTGAAAACTAGTCAGATATGACTTGAATGCAACTTGTAAAATCATCCACAGGTTAACGTTAGCGCGACCACTGTTTCGACTGGCGGCTTTTGGGTGGTGTAACAAAGGCAAGCGCTCACTTTTTTTGGCACATTGCCACCCCACGTTATCGCCTGAATGCGTCAGAATGTATCGGGAACTTCACAGTGAGAGACATGTGCGTTATGGAGTAGTGTGTTTGGCAGAGAGCTCATGTTGTGGATGCAGTGTATGGATACATGTGCGTTATGGAGTAGTGTGTTTGGCAGAGAGCTCATGTTGTGGATGCAGTGTATGGAGACATGTGCGCGCCATTTGGGCATTAGTGCCCAATTCTGTTCTTCAGGCTCTCCTCCGCACCGCACTCCACTCCTCCCCACAAGCCCCCGCGCTCCCCCGCCCACTCTACTCACCATCGGCAGAGAATACGGACCATTTCCAGTTGTTTCTAAACAAAGACCCCTCATGTCTAGAAAGGTAAAACCGGAAAATATCCTGCTCTGGCTAGCCGGACATTATCCAGACTTCATGTTTAGAAGAGGCTATAGGTTAATAGTCCCACCCCCCCACCCCCGTATGGCCTCCCATTTTTTATTGTACATTTCTAAAAGCAAGCTGCAAGTTACTAGGCCAGTATTTCTTACATGGCCCCTGTCTCTGTCTAGTTAGCAGAAATAAAGCTAATGTTACCCACACCTTTTTTCCCTGTGGTAGACAAAATATACATGTAATATACATAAGTGCTACAGTACAGTACAGTATAGTACAGTACAGTACAGTACAGTACAGTACAGTAAGGTGGAAACATGTCTGACTAGCATAATCAAGCAGATTCAAAGCAAAGGGTCGCGGGGGTTGATGACATATATTTGATGATTAAAATGGCAATGTCATGGTCCTTTCTTTCCAGTGTCAGGGTTCCTGTGAAATCCTTATCTGTTGGTACAGACTGGGATCAGGGTTTCTGTGAAATCCTTATCTGTTGGTATGGACTGTACAGAGCAACCAAAGAGCTTTTACAGCTACTGTAATGAGACTTCCAACATGGTCACTGAAGTTGCCCTTCCCTCTTGCTACTGTAGTTTGACATTAAGAAAGCTCATTCTCTGTGGCTTCTGCCCTCACTTTCAGACTAGCCCAAATCCTCTTCAGAGATTATGCGCCATCAATCAGCACACACACAAAAAAGAGAGAGAGCCAATGCAATATCCATGACTCAGCTTATTTTCCTGGGTGCTGATCTGACAGCTACCACCAGAGAGGGGATGCATGTTGGGATAAACTTGGCCACCACATTACATCTCATCCGCAACAGCAGACAAGGCTAATGGAACAGGATATATAAAGTTCTCCCCCTCAAACATAGCCTCTGACAATCACCATATGGGCCCTTTAAAAAGCTGCATTTCAGAGAGTCCAGAGGGGCTGTCATCTAGCTTCAGTTTCATTTTCAGTGTCGCAGAGGAAACCCAGAGCCAATTAGTGCTGCCTCTCATCAGTGGACGAGGAGAGGAGCTGCGGTCAGTGTCGGTCCTCACATGGTTGACCTTGGGAGCAGCAGCCCTGGCTCCATAGAGGCAATGGAGCTTAAAGGCATTCTGCCTGCCACACCTCCCGCCCCAAATCAGATAGGAAGCACCAGATTACAGGGAGTGTGAAATGTGGACCACTTCTGCCCCCTACTGGAAGTTGGAGTGCAACCCCCCCCCCCTCCCCCCTTCCCTACCCTCCCCTGTCGACTCCGTCCTCAAGACGCACAGCAGCAGCGAGGTGATGATGGATTCAGATGGTGCTCCGCTCCGGGGGGAGAAAGACAAGACTCTGGAGAAGAGGCCACGCTGCACAAAGGCCGGGCTCATGGCAGAAGTGTGACACGCCACGGCTAAGTGGAGCACGCACACATCCTCTGCAGGAGCCCTGGTGTCACCTGACCTTTCTGTTACACAAGGACAGACACCAGTCTCTCCAAAGTCACAGAGAAGCATCTCTCCAAAGTCACAGAGAAGAATCTGCAGAAGTTGGAATGAAAAAAAAAAAAGCTTTTGAAACCGTTTTTCACTTTCAAAACTAGGCCACTCTCCGGATCAGGAAATTGCACAAAGAACGCGTGCAGCAGCCTCTGTAATGAGCTTATGAATTATGAGTTTTCCAGTGGAAATAATGCCAGAATGACAGACTCTAAAAATGGGGGGAAGGCGACGACGATGACTTGCGCAGTTACAGTCAGTCATTATGGAAATGCCAGGTCATTTATTTTGCCTCTGATGTAAGCTGTAAGATGTAAACTGAACTATGTTAAATGCAATCCATTTACCGTGTGGATATACTGTAATTAGAATCAGAACAAAATAATCAGGAAATTGAATTCCCCCCCATACTGCCATTACATTATGTGTCTCATTTCGCCCATTACGAAGTCAGCTTGAGGAAAAATGTAACACAGGCCAAGCTGCAAACGATCCATGTCAATTATTGCAGTCGAATAAGAATAATGAAGCTCAAGTGCTTCAGAACTTTTATGTACAAAACACTTTACAATCATTAAAATGTGTTTAATAGAGATCATTTGCTAATTAGGCGAGTATTTATGATTTACACAAGATCTACTGTACATTCGTCAATTAGGGGGGGGGGTTCAACTGGTCTCTTTTTAGGAATCCAACGATTTGCTTTGGTGCGACTGTTTCAACACAAACAAAGCGCACAGCCAGAATAAAGCCTGGCAGATGCTGCACCTCTCTAATGACGACACCCTGGATCATCATATAATGGAGCCTGGAAGCCTGTCAACTAGGGGTGTCACGATACACTCAGTTCATGATACGATACGTATCACGATACTGGGTTCACGATAACGATACGATACGATACGATTTTAACAATATTTTTTTAAACTTGAATAATGACAATATATGACTGGAAAAGTAGTATTTTATTTGAAATGCACAAATACAAAACATGCTGTTGTGGGAAATTGTTATTACAATAACAACTAGAAAAAACATGAGATTGGAGATAAGGCTTATCTTGAAATAGAATGAGTTACACCGTCACTTAGATTTACTTTGAACTAAAAGGTTTCTCAGCAGTATAAATTCTCATTATGCATCTTCAGTTTTTCTTCAAACTCAAACAACAAGACTTTTCTTAATCTATTTTTTATGCATCTTCAGTTTTTCCTGTCAAGTAAACAGTTTTGCCAGAAACTCAATTGAATGGTTTCTCTGCTGTATAACTTCTCATGTGTCTCTTCAGAGACTTGTTCAACTGAACTACTTTCCACACATTGAACTTCAACAAACAAAGACGTTTCTTAGTCTATTTAAAAAAAAAAAAAAAAAAAAAAATTTTTTTTTTTTTGCGATATGAGATTTCATCTCAACGATACATATCGTGACGTTTTACTATCGCGAAATTTCGTGGGACGATATATTGTGACACCCCTACTGTCAACACATCGCATAGCATCATGTTGCACTCGAGCCAAGGGGTGATGCATTTGTAGCATCAGTATCCATATTAGAAACCATGCTGTCAGTGTTACCATCAAGACCTCGTCAGTTTCTCCATGTTTCCTTCAGTCTCTCCAATTACTAGCGGAAAGTTAGCCCTCCTGAGATCTACTAAGATAGATGGTGCGAACAGCTTCATGAAAGCGAAATAAAACCCATTGTTATAAATTACTTGAAAGGTGTGAAGGCTGAATGGAAACAAAGAAAGCATCCAAACATTGGGCAAGTATTTCAACACAATTGCAATGCTATTGATAGCCTACAATACCTTTTTTGTAAGTGTGCATATTAGGGCATTCACGACTAGTGAATTTTACTAGTCGACTAGTCGTCCCTAAAGGTAGTCGACTAGTCGTTTTTTTTTGTTTTTGTTTTTTGTTTTGTTTTTAATCTAAGAAAGAACATGAGGTATTTACACGACATACATGGACTATCATATCCCATAGCCCATATCCCCCACAAAGAACATCAAAACACAACAAAACAAAACAAGAAAACTGCATAAGATACACAATAATCCAAGAACAAAGAAGACTATTGGACAAACAACCAAACAAAAACAATGCATTCAGCTCCTATCCTGATAAGCCTAATGACACAAAAGTTCTTAAAGTCAAACTCTGTTTGTGGTTGCCATATTTTGGGGATGTCTAAGAATCTGCCTTTGCTCTTGTAGTAAAATCCAACGTATGGTAGCTTGAGAGTTCATTCCACCAGTGAACTACAGCTGGGAGATTGGATGCTTTCCAATTTAAAGCTATGCATTTCCTAGCTGCCAACAGGGCAAGATCTATGTATTTACTTTGAATGCATTTTCCTCTCTACCCTCGCTGCTGTAGGTCCCGCACAGAATCGTTTTACCTGGAAATACTCACAGTGATTAAGGGGCTCACGCGCAAATGTCAGTGCAGTTCGACTTAAAAAAAAGTGAAGTAACGAGTAACAAGCCTGTTTAAACCGCAATAATTGTACTGTAAGTATGTTACGTTACTGATGAAGTAATTCGTTACAGTACTCGTTACCGCAAAAAGTAACTTAGTTACTAACGCGTAGTCCCAACACTGGTTATAACACCCCTATGCTGTGCACGCTTCCTTTCGTTCAGGGTGTGTAACTCCCTGCTCAGGTGACATCACTGATGACATCACAATTGCTCAAGTGACATCACTATTGACATCACAATTGCCCCCCTTTTCTCCATTTTCCCAGTATCCAATCAGCTCAAGTCATCTGCTGAGCCAATCACCTAAGCGGTGGGCGTATTATATAGAGCCCATGTTACTACATCCTCAGTTGCTGATCATCACTGGAGCAGTTGTTTCTCCCCACCCCCTCCCCTGATCACCACCAACGTCATGACTCCTGAATAAATCCCTATGGGGGGGATTCTCTATCCTATACTACACTGATGCCCTCCTCTCTCATCTCAAGAGGAGCGCCATCATATCATGCAGTCATACGCCAAACTTAATTTGTCTATTTGTTAATTAAAGTTTATTAAACCTTCCTACTAGTCTCTCATGATTGAAATAATTCAAGTAAAATCGGTCATTATCTGTACTCGTTATGAAGGAAAATCTTCATTTGCTTGTGTGCTTCAAAAGCAGCCAGTCACAGATGCACACTGAGTGAGCCCCACCTCCCTCCTCCCCTACACAGAGTCAGTTCACTCACTGTTCTGCTGTGCTCACCATTCACTTACCTTGGGTTGGAAAAGATTCATTCCAGACACCTGAAGAGTGTTTTGGCAAAATTTTGGAGGCGATCGGAGCAACGGTGCACCTTGCAAAAAGTTTGGAAACGTTATTTCGGTTGATTATTTCTCCCCTTTAATAATACCAATTGGTATTGTATTTTATATTGGTGGAAAGCCTGATTAGTCACCTTTACAAAGAAGTACAACTTGTAAGGATCCTGCATTCGTGGAATGAGCAACACAGCTAAACGTGTGGGTAGCACCCCAAAGAAATGTGCCAAAATCCCCTGCAATATTCTTCTGTTGGTATTCACTCTTGTTTTGAGTGGCAGGTGTGTGCCGGTCACAGGTGTGTGACTGGCACCTGATTGGCACCTAATTTGCGGTGCCAAGGTGTAAGGCTGTTGTGGCTGCGTATGGATCTTCCACACACTACTGAGGTCCCTGACAGTGTCAAATGAATAAAGTGTAAAAATGGCCAATATGTGTTGTTTTTTCCTTAGTACTGTGTGAGAGTGCAATCATCCAATCCACCAAGCAACTCAAAGAAAGAGTGAATACCAACAGACGAATATTGCAGGGGATTTTGGAAATGTTCTTTGGGCACTACCCACACGTTTAGCTCTGTTGCTCATTCCACTAATGCACGATCCTTACAACTTGTACCTCATTGTAAAGGTGACTAATCAGGCTTTCCAACAATATAAAATACAATACCAGTTTGGTATTATTAAAGGGGCGAAATAATCGACCGAAATAAGTCGGAGTTTAGTAGTTATCTGCGTCAGATCCCCGCTGATTTGAGTGTGCTACTTCAGTAAATGCACTGGGGGCACAATTTTCACTGTAATTGCATTTTGTGCTGCGCCTGGAATGTTAGATCCATGTTAATGTTAATGTTCCATGTTAATGTCGATGTCCAACATGTTAATAGATCCGGGCCCTTGTGTTTGTGTACATTAGGCACCTAGATTGAAAGTGAGGAGATGACTGAATTTAAATTGTTTTCTGAATTTCTATGGAATGTTTTGAAGTTATTGAAGTTGTAAGCTATTTGGTTCGGGTTTTGTGTTTGTGAGAGTTTCTATGGTAACCTGCTGGTATCCTAATTATTAATTTTCCTCTAGGTTTTTTGTGAACCCCAACTTCACCTATATGGATACGAGTGCTGTAATCCTTCCTGACACGCCGTTATAAAGATCGGCCCAACAAGCTGTTAGAAAATAGAATTTTAAACTTTTTCTTCCACATTTGTGAATCTCTGAAGACTCCCAGTTTGTTCCTGTGAATAAGTGAGTTTCCAAGTGGCAGACACAAGGTTTGACATGCCATGTAAGGCTTACATGCAAGTGCCATTCATTCTTCCCCCTACTGTCCCTTATAATCCTCATGATCCGTCTTGGCATTAAACCCACAAGTGTCAGTAGAAAAACTCCTCCCTGTGTTAATCCAGCAGCATCACGGGCTCATTATAAATGCGTGACAAAACCTCAAACAGAGCCGGGCGCCTTCTACCAGCTGCTTAATTCCTCTGCACATCACTCTCATCCCGTCCGCCGGCCGCTCCATCACACATGCTCCCTTGTTAGTTTGCATTGATTGCTGTTGCAGCAACTCAGAATCACTCCCGTCACTGTGGGCTCCATATATAATGTTCCTGCCATGCTCCTCACATTTAATTAACCTGCTCACCCCCAGACGTGAATCAATATGGAGATCAGAAAAGAGAAGAAAAAACAGTTCACCTCAGATTTCCCGCGTGACTTTTGAATTGCTGGGGCGCTTTGAACCCTTTGATGACTTTTTTTCTCATACAAACAAGCTGTTAACAAGTTCGCAAGAGCGGATGCAAACATTGGAGCTAACTTGCTCAACAGTGACCGCCCACTTTTTTGCAGCTCCGGTTGCAGGAAGTGAATTCCCCATTTATTTCTCTATCCACCTTATTTTGGAACGGCCCGCTGTAAAATAATTATGGGTGCAAGGTCCGGTCTGAACGTGACTGATTGTCGCAGCTTGCCATTTCCTCGTCAAAACTCCGACGCTGGGGGAAAAAAAGTTGCTTGTCACTCGTTTGAGGGAATGTAATAATTTAATCGATCACATCTGCTATTTCTGTTGTTCTTTCAACAACTCTGGATATTTATCGATGAGATTTTTGCCAAGCTGGACGTGATTTGCTCCGTTCGCCTGCAGCTGTCGCTTACAGACGGGCACTTCCATGTGTCAGGCTGTCGACAAGGTAACGGGGGGCGGCACCCACATCACATCATGACAGCTAGAAATAAGGTGGATAGACATTTTGGAAAATCCTTATATACAGAGTTTTAAGCCTGGAACCAAGCCAACCAGCTACGATGAATTGTGATTGAGTGACCATAATATAATTTTGACTAGGAGCAAAAAATAAAATAAAAAAATACTGGTGGGGAAAGTTATGGTCACTCACGTTTCATATCGTAGCTTGGCTTTGCACTTCTGTTCTGGAAACCGCCTTATTGTCAATATACCATTATATGTCATTATGTACATAATGCATTTGACATACAAGTCAATCCAAGATAGTGAGTGATGTCATCAGTGATGTCATTTTATCCAACAGCTACAACTTCTGAAGAAATAGTAGTAATTTTGTGTGTGTGTGTGTGTGTGATGTCGTCAGTGAGTGATGTCATCAATGATGGTGTCATCAGTGATGATCACATCAGTAATTTCACTCGAGCAATTGTGATGTCATCAGTGAGTGATGTCATCAGTGATGTCATCATCAGTCATAAAACCAGAGAAGGCTAGCTAGTTATTTCACACTGTAAATTTTGGTCTTTCTAGATATGTCTGCTACCTGCTGTCTCCTATCTGAAGAGCAGTTTTGATGTCCTGTGTTCACTGATCCAGTCTCCACACCATGTGGACACAACTTCTGCAAAGACTGTATCACTCAGCACGGCGTGGGATGTTAATGCCCCATGCCAGTGTCCCATGTGTCAAGAGGTTTTTGACAGAAGACCTAAGCTACGGGTCAATATTTTCATACCTGAGATGGCTGCAGAAAGTCAGTAAATAGTAGGCCTAAGACAGAGACTGACATTCAGAAAGAGATCCGGCAGATGATCCAGGAGAGACAACTGAAGATTCAGGAGATCAAACACTCAGCAGAGCTCAGCAAGAGTAGAGCTCAGCAAGGAAGACAGTGTGCAGTTCTCCACTGCTCTGATGCAGTCTGTATGGAGAGTCCAAGCTGAGCTCATTGAGAAGCTCCAACAGAAGCAGAAAACAACAGATAAACAGTCTGAAGGCTTCATCAAAGAGCTGGAACAGGAAATCTCTGAGCTGATGAAGAGAACCGCTGAGGTGGAGCAGCTCTCACACGCTGAAGACCGCCTCCACCTCCTCCAAAGCCTCCCATCCCTGTACACTCCTCCACACACCAAGGACTGGACCGAGGTCAGTGTCCACTCATCATATGGGACTGTGAGGAGAGCTGTGGCTCAACTGGAGAAGACTCTCAAGAAAGAGATGGAAAAGCTGCTTGCTCAGGCTGAGCTGAAGAGGGTCCAGCAGTATGCAGTGGATGTGACTCTGGACTCTGATATAAAGAAGAAACAAGACAGTAAAGAAGACAACCCAGAGAGATGTTATCCTCTTGCCGGTGTCTTAGGAAAGCAGAGCTTCTCTTCAGGAAGGCTTTACTACGAAGTTCATGTTAAAGGGAAGAGTGGCTGGGATTTAGGAGTAGCCAGCGGTCGATCAGCAGGAAGAGAGACTTCAAACTGAGCGCAAAGAATGGCTTCTGGTCTATAGGGTTGTGTGGAAATAAGTACTATGCTGCTGCTGGCCCTTCTGTCCGCCTCTCTAAGACAAAGCCTCAGAAGGTGGGGGTGTTTGTGGATTATGAGGAGGGTCTGGTCTCCTTTTATGACATAGATGCTGCAGCTCTTATCTATTCTTTTACTGGCTGCACCTTCACTGAGAAACTACCCATACTTCCCGGTCCCCTGGGAAGACAGAGTTGAGGAGGCTAATGAGCGCAAGAAAGCTACGTGTGCTGAGATGGCAGCAGAGCCAGAGCAGTGAGGTTGGAGGACTCGAGTGCGGCCTGTAGAAGTTGGCTGCCGAGGTTTTGTGGCAAAGTTTGTTATTGCTGTACTAACTGAGTTGGGCATTTGTGGGCGGAGCTTGAAAATTGCGGTAAGCAACATGTCTCTGGCAGCAGAACAAGCAAGGGAATGGCTGTGGTTAAGGAAGAAACATGCTAGCTGGGGAGCTCGCTTTGATTGATTGATTGATTGCTTGCTTGCTTTTGTTGCTGGTCATGATTGATGGTCTGCATCAACAGGGCTGAATCATTGACAGTGGTACTGGTGGTGTAGTTAAGAATGTCATACGGAACCGACCTGAATAGCTAGGCTAAAGGCTAAGACTAGTGTTGTGCTAGACGCAGATTGGACTGTACAGAATGACAATGTATGAAAATGAACATCTCACATGACTTAACATGCTTTCTCCCCCAGCCTGTATCTCTCACATTCCTGAAGTGAGACAGATGATAATTTACGACTGCCCCCACAGAAAAGTCACTCCCTGAACACAGCAGGAGACAAAACCTAGGGCAGCCTCAAAGCAAACCGGTCTTTTTTGTAAGATTTTATCTACTTGAACTGGTCTCCAGAGCCAGATGGTAAACAAACCAGAGACAATGCCCCTTGGGACTGAAACTTGAGAGTGGGCGACCCCATCTCAACTCCAAACAGCTGATTGGCTAGAAGCCAGCTAGCCATGACATGATTGACCAATGATAACCCTTTGATGTTTTCCCCCGGGCAGTGACAAAACTGTTTGCATGTCTTAACAGCATTACGGCCCCTGCACACCAACATGGGCGGTGAGCGATGTACTCGCTATCGCCCAGTCAGCCCTGCCCCGCTGCTACAGCGTGGTTGGCTGCCTTGCTGTATTTCCATCTTCAATTGGTCGATTTCGAAATGGCCCCTCCTTCCCTCCCTGCCGTCTGTCGCTCGCCACCTTGCAAAGCATGCTGGGATACCTGGCGTCAGGACATCGCAAACGACAAGACGAGAGGAGGGGCCAAAACCGAAATAGACCAATTGTAGACGGAAATACAGCAAGTCAGCCAACCAAGCTGCAGCAGCGGGGCAGGGCTTGACAGGGCGAGTGCGAGTTTGGTGAGAAGGGGGTCTGAGTCTTACAGAAGGACTTGGAGAGGGAGACGTGCTCGGCCAGCATGCCTCCCCTCCCCCCTCGCTGCCAACACACAAAGCCTGAGGCCTGGCCCAACCAAGCCTCAACTAGACCTGAAGCAGCGACCGCAGAACTGAGCCAAAACAGCTAGCCTGCTAGCAAGAAAGGGTTAGCTAGCAACACAGCTCCCCAAATGCCTGAAAGAGCTGCATCGCATCTCTCCCTCCAAGCGCACAGCACGTACTGCCCCCCACGCCTAGTGGCCATTCGAGGAACTGCAGCTTTTCAATTCACTTCCGCACCATCAGAGGGAAGGGGGTGGGGTTGGCCACTGATCATAGAGGACCGCAGGAATGAGTCCGGAACTTCAGCAAGATCATCTTCACAAACGAGGACCACTTTTATAACTTTTGAAGCGTAAATGTGTTGGGTTTTTTTTTTACAAGATTTTCAGAAAACGCTTCAAAAGTCATTGCTGAACACAAACTTTGCTGTTTCATAAACCTCTGTTAACCGCAGACAGACCTTATTTCATGCATTTAACCGAAATCCCCATACAAAATAGCCTACAAAAATATGTCATCTCATGTGGTAGGTACTCTATTGCTGCTGTGATGGAGCACATGAATGTAGCTGTGTGACAGGTGACCACACACAGCAGCTCTCTTCACAATCAGCGGTTGGGGTAATTCATTCTGGACATAATTCATTGTGGACATAATTCACTCCAGGTTGCTTTTAACCTTGATGCTCGAGATTAAATCTCACTAGAGTACTATATAATAAGGCAGAGGGGCACGCACAGTTGCTCGGAGCAGTAGAGCAACAGGCGGGGGGGGGGCACGCTAGAAAATCAAAGCACATGATATATATGACATATTTCTAGTTGATTTTACAGTTGGAGCGTTTGTTTTGTAAGTCTCTCGGATACATTCTGGATGGATAAAGCTTGTATGCATAGGTCCTTACACATCAAGAGCGATGCAAATATACGGCACGAAATTGCGATGCGAGTTTTGACAGCAACAGATGTGTTTGAAAAAATAAACCCCGCAATAACGCTCAGCGAAACTTCGCCGTTGGTATGCACGGTTGCATTGACTGGGGCGGGGGGGGGGGGGGGGGGGGGTTGGGGGGTACAACCCTCCTCCCAAAGGATGTTGATAGAAGATCTATCTTTCTTGCTCCCCAGCAGCTGCCTGGGAAATGATACCTTGAGAGAGGCTGGGGAATTTCACATTTTGTCATGTTCATTCTTTGCACCTTCATATTTCCCCATGTGCAAGTTAATGCAACGACACATCTGCTGGCAAGATAACAAGGGAGTTTCTGTTTAACGATGAAAAATAGGCTTGCTTGTTTGTTTTCTCCATCGTTTTGATAATTATTTGATGTAATCTTAAAATTGATTTAGACTCAGTTATCCCATTTCCAGAAATAGCCACACATTTACGCCTCCAGGAAGCCTTATAGGGAGGGAGGGAGAATGATAAATGGTTAGCATCTTTAATTATATTTTATTGATCTTGTAATCACGTGATCTTTACGCTAAATGTTATTCTTCCTCCTGTTGTCACGATTTCTAGCAGCATTCTGCAAACTGTGGGGGAAAAATTCATGCCAATATTAGAAATGTATTAGCACACTTATAGTACTACATTAGTGTAGTTCATTTACATCTATAGGTCTGAAAAAACCAACACAGTATCACAGACAATTGTAAAATAGCAACGTTTTGGACCAACGTTGCTATGTTACAATTTCGGCTCTAAAATTGTAAAATGGTAACGTTCTGAGATTTTAGGGTTAGGGTAGGGGGAGGGGTTAGAAACGGAAAATCTCCGTAAAGCACGCCCACCTCCATAGAAACGTACGTTACCATTTTACAATTTCGGAGACGAAATTGTAGAATAGCAACGTTGGTACACAAACGTTGCTATTCTACAATTTTTTGGGGAGATTGGGTTGGAAAAAACTACAACTTGTGGCTCAGATAAAGGAAGGATCATACGTAAACAGAAACTACATGCCATCCAAACTCAACAAACTCAAAAATAGACGGTCAGCAGTCTGCATTGTTTCTTTTAGCCCTCAATTTGCTTTTGTTTTTTGCTTTTTTGTTTTCTGGAGGCTTCTGGGAAAAGTTTGGTTTGGGAAAGGAGTGCTGATGAACGACGTTTGGTTTGGGAAAGGAGTGCTGATGAGGACGACGGCGGTCGTGCTGCGATCGCCATCCGCCTCGTTTCTTCCAAGGTGTTGGCCGACTTTCTCAGAGGTGAGAAAGGAGGAAGATAAATATTCTACCACCTCTTTCATGTATGAAACATGAGGACGTAAACAGAAGAGAGTAGGCTATATGGAAAAAGGAATGCCTTCTGTTCTGGAGAGTCATTCTCTTTGAGCTGGTGTCCTGTCTGTCAAATGAAAATGTACATTCACCTCTTGATGTGTCTCTGAGGCAGATACGTAGGTGAGACATTCCGCTGCTAGAAATACGACTAGACTCAATCCACATTTTACAATTGATGGGAAGGGGTGTCTGTTCAATAGAGCTGAACAGTCATGTGACATCTCTTGCCCCGGAAGAGAATTCCCCATTCATTTTCTCCATAGACATTTCGAAAAAAAAAAAAGTTTTAAGGCTGGAACCAAGCCAATAGTGACCTACTGAATCGTGAGTGACCATAAAACATTTCACTCGGAGCAAAAACAAAAAAATAAAGACCCCGTTGTTATTTTATGCTGTGTAGACTATATTGACTTTAGTAAAAAACAAACAAAAACGTTTGAACTAAAGTTTGACCGTTTTGGCTTTTTGAAGGCCATGTTCTATTTGAGCTGCCGAGCCGATTGGTAATATTTTGTATTAGCATCTTCAATTTTTATGCCCCCAAATCAGTTTAACCTGTTATTGTTATCATGATGGAAGAGGATCTGCAACAGCATTTAGTCATCATGGGACACTAAAACACCATTGTAAGCCAGACTCATGACATTATTTTAGCGTTAGCAGCTTAAGGCAGAGTGACCTGCAGCATCTAATCCAGGGGTGGGCAATTCTTTTTCCTGGGGGTGATGGGCAATTTTTTTTTGTCATGCCGTAACCTCTAAATTTATAACTAGATTATAGAAAACTCAAAATCACAGCCAATTTAGGTAATCTCATTCGATTCTTTTCAGCTTAAGTAAAATGGTATGGTTTGTCTTAGACCTCCCGGGCCAGACAGAACCATCATGAGGGCTGGTTCTGGCCCCCGGGCCGCATAATGCCCAGGTCTGATCTAATCAATAGTACAGAAACTCTATGATACAAGTAGTTTAATGACAAATTGATGTATTGCTGAGTTATAGGTCAATGAATGAATTGGCTGCATGGTTTTCTGCCGCTTCTACCCACTAGACTCTAGTGGGTAGAAGAACACTGTGATTCATATCTCCAAGGGGGAAGCAGTGCGGTCGCTGATTATTGCCTTGAGCCTTATTCAAAAGGAAGCGTGCTACTCGACTAAAAACATTTATTAAATCTGTAATAAATGGGAGCAATTATTCTAAAGAGCCATTTAGCTATCCATGGGGAATTTTCTTAAAGACCTTTTATAGAGGCACGGGTGTGATGATGCATAGATCTGTGAAATATTAGTGTGTTAGAGAACCAGACTGGATGGCTCGAGCTGGGAGATTGCTCCCGACGAAAACCTTTTCACTGATAATTGGCTCCTCTGTTTGCCTGGATGTGTGCTCCACTCAGAAAATATACAAACCTTTCAAACATCTTGTATTCACAGGCCAAGGTGCTACGCCTACACGCAAAACAATACAAGTTTGAAATTCAATCATCTCATGTTGGTAAGGTCAGGCGAAAAGAAAACACAAAGCAGCACTATCAGGTTGCAATCGGTAAAGCAAACGGGGCCGAGGAGCAGTCTCACTGTACGACCGGATCGGATCGTTGAGCGGGTGGGTGGATCAGATGCCGCCGGTGCATTCGAAGGCCGCTGCTCATACTCATAAACAACGGTGAACAATGAAAAAGGTGGGGGTCAGGCGCGTGATGATGAAACGTGCTGCTGATAGAGATGTTTTCCAGAGACGCCGAAGCCTGACAGGTTGACACTCTCTCCTGGAGTGGGGATGACGAAAATGATTGATTTTTTTAACTGGCATTAATTGCTAAGCATTCATTAACTGTTAACCAACAAGATTAAAATGTACTGTTTAGAACGCATTCCCCTAGTTGGCGCAACACTATTTGTGCCTCTTGACTTGGGGCGGCTCTTCCCCCGGGCGGAGTATGTGTTTCAGTGGATAGACTGAATCTGCTTTGTGAACCCTCACATAGTGCAAATTTCAGCCGTCAAATATGCCCCCAGACCTCCACACATCGAGCACCAAGACTGTGACCCGCCCCGTCGGCTCTCTAGTGCGGGGTGAATCTCTCCCTCGCTCCGCTGCACAAAAGGACATTTTTGTTCTGCTTCCTGGTGAGAAACAGGCGTTTTCGATGCAAACAACCTACATTCAAGTGTCGATAACTAAAGAACGGAAGAAGGCAGAAACAAACTTTTCCCCCCATGAAATTAGGGGCTTTGTTCTGTCTTTTGGGATATTCAGTGTTTACATAGTCATCGAATGAAAATATTCTGTGGGTCCCGGAAAATCACTGAAAATGGTCAGAAACCCTGGCAGGGAATGAGTTAATTTAAGACAAAATCACTTATTTTAATATGCTGTTTGAAGAAATTGTGTCTCATTCTAAGCTTTTTTTCCCCCTAGTTATTATTCTTAGATTAAGATATAGACCAAAATACAATTGAAAGTAAGTTTATCTTAAATAACTGCATTTACATTCTTTGTAATAAGCAGAACTTGTGTCAATCTTAGCATTTTTGTCTAGTTTCTAGTTTATTGATAATAAAATTCACTTTACCATCACATCACTATGCTTTTCAGGCTGACCTGGATGGTAGAATGGGTTTCAGTACCAAAGTGGACAAGTAACTGCCACAGTACATTCATCCTTCAGTTTGTGATTCCACCCGGGTAGTGTTTGTCCATAAATCTGATAACTCAATTTAATTGATAGGTGAACTTGGAATTTTGAGGGAGAAAGCTTTTAAATGGTTTCCAGTTAATGTTTTTTTCCACGAGGGCAGGGTAGGGCGGGGACAAGCCATACAGTTGTCCCAGGCCCCGGAACAGGGGGCCCCTGAAAAAAAAGTAAAAAAAAAGTAAAAAAAAAAATCGGGTTGGGGCCTTGTGCAGATCATCTTCCCCCGGCCCCACAAAAGCTGATGATGGCCCTGCCTGACTAGCCTGGGTAAACCCAGCCTGCACGTGACCTCTATGTGCTATCAGTCTTACGCTAGCCTACAGGCATAGCCTGTGACGTCTGGGTTTACCCAGGCTACTGCCTGACTGTCTGGTGCAGTCTCCTGCTGCAGCCACAAATTAAATGGAGTCACTCCATCACCCTCCTGGAAGCTGTGAGATTCATGCCCACTGCACCATTTAAAACCAAGTGTTACTATCGTACACGTTACTTTCAAGTCCAGTGTTTTGTGGATGCTGCGTTAATGTTGCCACGACCCAGAGAAGATCATTTTAATACTGATCAATCCTGTAGATCGTTGATCTTGTTTCTGGATAGAAAGATTCATAACAAAAATAATCAACTTCCCTCTAGAAATGAGAAATTACCGCACGTGTAGGCTATTTATTCAAGGCAGCACCACCAGATGTACAGCATGGTGAGGCAGACAATAGATTTAAGAAGAATGAGGCAATCCAAATACTGATAACACACTGGCAAGCGGCCTCACTCTGGGAGTTACAGGGGAGCTGGCTGGTAATCTACTTCAAAAGTGGCTTGCCCTGGGAAGAGTGATTTTCAAGTTTTCACGTTTATTGTCACACTGATAACAATGTAACGTCATTACATGATGTACCGAAATTATTTTGCTCAGAGACGACTCAACTTCAACGAGTAATAAGAGTTAAAAGCAGGAACAAATCCCTCCCCTCTGTTCCTCCCCATGACTGACCGTTGTTGCAGAGAAATACTAGGCTCCAGGCACTGCCAGAAGGAATAAAACCTCCACTGATTCTGATCCAATTTGCGACAGCCAGGTTTCAGACTTGTGCATTCATTGAAAAAGACAGGAGTTTGGGAATTGGCATTCTGCTCGGTGCTCTTGGAGTGTGCAGGCGGGCAGTGTTGCTTTTGGGGATCGATGATGGTGTTTTCTGGCAGGTGTGGAGCACAACACGCTTTGTTGCTCAGCAGCTCTCCAGGCCGGGGTGACGGCAGGTCAGAGGAAACCCAAAATATAAAATATAAGACTGAGGGCAGGGCAACACATAATAAATATGAAAGCATAAAAGCATAAAAGAAACAGAAAACAAATAATAAAAATAAATAATAAAAGTTCACTCATGCTATGTAGACTAAAGGACAGCATAACTAAAGGAGAGCAAAATGTCTCAAATAAGGTCTCATTTTGGTGTTTTTATATCATCTTGGAAAGACATTCACTCTACAGTATGTTTGGGCAAGGACACAGTTGTTTTTGTTTTTAGCTCACTTGCTTTCCTCTGAGCGATTAATCTTTGTGTGTATGTGTGTGTGTGTGTGTGTGTGTGTGTGTGTGTGTGTGTGTTGTGTGTGTGTTCGTTTGTCTGTTTTTACCTTGGATTTCCTTGTTCAAGTTTGAGCTTATTTAGCTTTGTCTGTTCAGCCACGATGGCTAGCGCTGCTCATGTTAGCCACCCAGCTCTTCTAGTTGTTCCAAACAAACCGCCATTGCTTCTTCGGTGAATGTAAAACGCATCACTTCCTCCGACTCTTCTTCAGTAAAAACCCGCCCTTGTTCTCAGGTAACTGTACACACACACACACACACACACACACACACACACACACACACACACACAGATGTAAATCAGGAAGAGAATCAGCTACACATGCGGGACACAGTTGTCCTTGAATGTTAAGCGGCGATATGCATGAATACGAGCCGAAAGGCTGGTCATACTCATAACATACATTCACACCTCGGCTCCCTTTAGAGAAGAATTAGAGTGGAGAAGTCTCATTCCGTGACAGAAATCCTTAAAGAGCGTCAGCAGCGGCGCGATGAGACGTGCTAGCAGGCAACAGAGGCCTGTTTGATCCCCCGAGTGTCTCCCCTTCCAGCACTCACCGCTGATTGATAGAAGCTGTCATGCGCTAAACAGATCTATTTTTCTCCCACCGCTCCGTATGCTAAGGCTAGACTGTAAGCAAGCATGCTGTTGAGTTACTCAGCGTTCACTATACCCCCACCCCCAAATTCATGTCATCCTTGATCTGCTTGGTGGAAACTTGGGCCACATTCCAATACCCATACTTCCATACTATTTAGTAGGCAAAAAAAGATTTAGTATGTCCCAATACATAGTATGTCAGATGCAGTATGCCAAGAGTACCAGGATGTTGTACTACATCAGCTCCTATTTCGGAGTATGCATCGATGCATGCTGCTTCAGCCAAACTTCCCCACAATCCTTTGCGCAGCAGGAAGTTATGTCTTCTTCTTCTTCTTCTAATGTTTTATGGCGGTTGGCAAACAACTTTTTGTGCATTACCGCCACCTACTGGAGTTACGTCGCACTGACTGAGCTGCGTGTTCATGAATGAGATAATTAACTTTAAGAAAGCCTTGAAATACCGGTATGTTAAAACCAAACAAGCATGGTGTGTACCAAAACATGCATATCTTGATTCCTGTTTAGATCTCTGACTTAATGTTTTTGCTTTATTTATTTTATTTTGTTTATTTGATTGTCTGTTCCAATTTTGTAAATGTTTAGTCTGAATTTTTTGTATAATGTACTGTTTGTTACTGCCAGACTTTGTTTATTGAATAAAAAAAAAAAAACTCAAATGTGGCGCTGCGGACATCGGCGGAAGTGAGCAAGAGGTCGGAGTTCAGGAAGCTCACGTGACGACAGATGTAGTGTGTCCCAATAGTATGCATTTTGCATGCATGCTGCACACTACAATCCATACTTTGTGAGGGCAGCGGCAGTACATACTACAAGAAAGAAGTACAAGTATGGGTATTGGAACGGGGCCCCGGTCTCTTTTTTGTTCGTTTTCTGGTCAGTGAAAATGAATGTCGGCCTTTTAGCCGAAAGTGGGTCAGTAAAGCCGTTTTCACACATGCGCTTTATACCGGGAAATGACCAGAAAGTGGTCTATGCCTTTCATGTGTGAAAATAGTTTTCCGGTATAAGCGCGACCCCGTCATCGCGGACATTTCACCAGTTCAGAGGTTGTCAGAAGAGCGGTATGTCTGCTTCATGTGTGGGCGTGCAGATTTCCCCACCTGCTCTGCAGTGCCCCCCCCCCCTCCGTCCTCCCCCCCCGTCAAATACAGGTAATTTGACTGCTATATTCACACATGTGAGCCCTCAGGTGTGAAGGGAAATTCCGGGAAATGGCCGATATCGATTTACAGGCAATGTTCCTGTACGCATGTGTGAAAACGGCTTAAGAGTAAAAGCCATGCTTGCTGTTATACATCATCGCTATGAATGTTTTTCAAGTTTCAAGTTTATTAAAGAAAAAACATTGTTGCATCACAAGATGAAATTAGATGCTTTTTTACAAGTTAGAAAACAGACAAGAATAGATATATAACAATAAAATGTCTACAGTACAGGGAGGAGATAACTAAAAGGATGGACAATGTGAGCACAGCCTGTAAGCTCTTGGTAAGACGGACTGCTGAATGGGACATGGCAGTAGGCCTACATATTAAATAGGATAGCCTATGAATGGGACATGGCAGTAAGTATTAAATAGGATAACCTATGAATGGGACATGGCAGTAAATATTAAACAGGATAACCTATGAATGGGACATGGCAGTAAGTAGTAAATAGGATAACCTATGAATGGGACATGGCAGTAAATATTAAATAGGATAGCTGATGAATGGGACATGGCAGTGACTATTAAATAGGATAACCTATGAATGGGACATGGCAGTAAGTATTAAACAGGATAACCTATGAATGGGACATGGCAGTAAGTATTAAATAGGATAACCTATGAATGGGACATGGCAGTAAATATTAAATAGGATAGCTGATGAATGGGACATGGCAGTAAATATTAAATAGGACAGCCTATGAATGGGACATGGCAGTAAGTGTTAAATAGGATAACCTATGAATGGGACATGGCAGTAAGTATTAAATAGGATAACCTATGAATGGGACATGGCAGTAAATATTAAATAGGATAGCATATGAATGGGACATGGCAGTAAGTATTAAATAGGATAGCATATGAATGGGACATGGCAGTAAATATTAAATAGGATAGCCTATGAATGGGACATGGCAGTAAATATTAAATAGGATAGCCTATGAATGGGACATGGCAGTAAGTATTAAATAGGATAGCATATGAATGGGACATGGCAGTAAATATTAAATAGGATAGCCTATGAATGGGACATGGCAGTAAATATTAAATAGGATAGCCTATGAATGGGAGATGGCAGTAAGTATTAAATAGGATAGCATATGAATGGGACATGGCAGTAAGTATTAAATAGGATAGCATATGAATGGGACATGGCAGTAAGTATTAAATAGGATAGCCTATGAATGGGACATGGCAGTAAATATTAAATAGGATAGCCTATGAATGGGACATGGCAGTAAGTATTAAATAGGATAGCATATGAATGGGACATGGCAGTAAGTATTAAATAGGATAGCATATGAATGGGACATGGCAGTAAGTATTAAATAGGATAGCATATGAATGGGACATGGCAGTAAGTATTAAATAGGATAGCATATGAATGGGACATGGCAGTAAGTATTAAATAGGATAGCATATGAATGGGACATGGCAGTAAATATTAAATAGGATAGCCTATGAATGGGACATGGCAGTAAGTATTAAATAGGATAGCATATGAATGGGACATGGCAGTAAATATTAAATAGGATAGCCTATGAATGGGACATGGCAGTAAGTATTAAATAGGATAGCATATGAATGGGACATGGCAGTAAGTATTAAATAGGATAGCCTATGAATGGGACATGGCAGTAAGTATTAAATAGGATAGCATATGAATGGGACATGGCAGTAAATATTAAATAGGATAGCATATGAATGGGACATGGCAGTAAATATTAAATAGGATAGCCTATGAATGGGACATGGCAGTAAGTATTAAATAGGATAGCCTATGAATGGGACATGGCAGTAAGTATTAAATAGGATAGCATATGAATGGGACATGGCAGTAAGTATTAAATAGGATAGCATATGAATGGGACATGGCAGTAAGTATTAAATAGGATAGCATATGAATGGGACATGGCAGTAAATATTAAATAGGATAGCATATGAATGGGACATGGCAGTAAATATTAAATAGGATAGCCTATGAATGGGACATGGCAGTAAGTATTAAATAGGATAGCCTATGAATGGGACATGGCAGTAAATATTAAATAGGATAGCCTATGAATGGGACATGGCAGTAAGTATTAAATAGGATAGCATATGAATGGGACATGGCAGTAAGTATTAAATAGGATAGCCTATGAATGGGACATGGCAGTAAGTATTAAATAGGATAGCATATGAATGGGACATGGCAGTAAGTATTAAATAGGATAGCCTATGAATGGGACATGGCAGTAAGTATTAAATAGGATAGCATATGAATGGGACATGGCAGTAAATATTAAATAGGATAGCCTATGAATGGGACATGGCAGTGACTATTAAATAGGATAGCATATGAATGGGACATGGCAGTGACTATTAAATAGGATAGCATATGAATGGGACATGGCAGTAAATATTAAATAGGATAGCCTTGGCTCTGAGTGGGGATGGCTCTGACTTCTCCTCGGGGAATGGCCATTTGCTTTAATATTCCTGCTTCTGTTCTTCTCATTTGGCTCAAATGAGTGCGTCAGAGCTCTATTAAAACGAGGACAGAACATGAAGATTTGATCAAGCTGGTGCCAGCATGTCGATGATGTATGTTTTCCCCCGCCCTTTCTTTTCCTGTGTCTGAGCCTGTTTGTCTTGTCCGTATATTGTTCTATAACAAATTTGAAAAAATAAAATAAAGAAAAAAAAGCTGGTGCCTGCATCTCAACAGGACATGTTTTAATGGATGTGCATTGCCACCACTGATTTCACTTCTTCTCTCACTGGTGTATTCATGACAGCCTGATGTTTTGCTGTTTTGCTTGCTTGCTTACACCTGTAGGGTGTAAATCTCTACAGAGTTGAATGGCGGCATAAAAATCTGTTCCTTTGCCGCGCGCTGGGTGCCACGCTCTGCAGGCTTAGGCCTTGCTTTAATTTAGAGTACGCCTCAGAACACTCCTGAAGGATCATTGCAGAAGAAACTCAAGTTTGTTTGTTTTTTAATATTGCAAAAAGTGCCAGTGATGAAACAGTTTTACATCTAATTTCTGACGGCAGTTTTGCGAGATGTAGTGAAGACTTGGCTGTGGAGTGTGGTGAGAATTTAGAGTTGTTGTAATACCTCCCTCAAGACCTAGGGGGCACTATCTGCAGTAAACTGCTCTAATCTAGGACTTCCTGTGAGAGGCTTGATAGAGGTCTGAATGGTGTGATTCTGGGTCAGTCCCCTAAGACAAGAGAGGAGGAGGGGGCTGAACCTGGGCTCAGTAGACCTTTGTTTGTGTAAATAAATCATTTATGCTATTTAAATTCTAGTGTATTGGTTTTTATTATGTTAGAATAGTAATTTGACCACAGGAGTGACCTCATTGCAGTAATGGACTGGCCGGATGGACACACTCCATAATTAACAGGTCTTTCAGAAGGCACATAATTGTTCTCATCTGTCATCGGTGTTTTTCCAGCACCCATGTGTTCTGCAGGGTATATTATTAGCCGCACTTCACAGACTGTTTTTATTGATGAGATAAACAACGCTTTATAGACTACCGCATGAATGAGCCTGGAAGACCTGGACATTAGCACTTATGTGTACAAGTTAATGGGATTTTTGGATGGGAATTTCTGTTAACTGCATGAAATAAGGTCTGTGGACAACAAAAGTGTATGAAACAGCAGAGTTTGTGTTCAGTAAGATAATATTCACAAAATGAGGACCACTTTTAACATGATTTTCAGAAAACACTTTAAAAGTCGTAAAAGTGGTCCTCATTTGTGAAGATGATCTTGCTCAATACAATCTCATTGATTTGAACGATCTTCATTTATTCCAATCTATTAACCTGTGTAAGTACACAATACTAGTGAGTCAGTCCTCAAAGCAAACTTCACTAGGCTACTTATGGGAGAAAACACAATGCAACCACAAAGTAGCAAACATAAAATCACCACTTAAACTTCCAATTCCTCGTGTGTTGCTGAGTTGTGTGACTTATTGAGCAATGTCGGATGAAGGGTATTTTCATGGTTTTTGCTGTTGTTTTTTCATTAGCGTATTTACTGTTGGTTTTCTTGGTTGAAGGTCAGTATTGAGCAACTGGCGATGTGTGACGACAGTTAACGGTACATGCGTTGCACATTGGCATTGTGTAATGGTGACAGCATGGACATGTGGCTATAAAACAGGTCAGTCATGACAGAGTGCAAGTACAGGTATCCATAGTAGATGATCCTATTGTTCTATTTTTGTATGGTAACATTGTGTGTGTTTGAGAGAGAGAGAGAGAGAGAGAGAGAGAGAGAGAGAGAGAGAGAGAGAGAGAGAGACCGGACTGATTGAGTCATTGTGTGGCAATAACAATGGAGACACCATATTATTATTAATAGAAATGTTGCACGCTCAATTTCTAGGGTGGAGACTCTATTGAGGGAAAGAGATGTATGTTGCTGTGAACGAGCAGTTGTGATGTCATTAGTGATGTCACGAGGGATGTCACTCGAGCAATTGTGATGTCACAAGTGATGTCACTCGAGCAATTGTGATGTCACTCGAGCAATTGTGATGTCACCAGTGATGTCATCAGTGATGAGGACCTACAGTAGGGCAACCAGGACACTGTACATAATCTAAATCCATCCTTTGTAAAAGGCATCACAAACCCTCAGCAAAATGACCGAGAAGATGACAGTAAGGGGGACCCTGAAGGGGCACAGTGGCTGGGTCACCCAAATCGCCACCACTCCTCAGTTTCCAGACATGATTCTGTCTGCATCGCGAGACAAGTCCATCATCATGTGGAAGCTGACCAGTGACGAGAACAACTATGGCATCCCCCGGCGTGCCCTGAATGGCCACTCTCACTTTGTGAGTGATGTGGTCATCTCCTCAGATGGACAGTTCGCCCTGTCTGGGTCCTGGGACGGGACCCTCCGCCTGTGGGACCTCACCACTGGCACCACCACCCGCCGCTTTGTCGGCCACACCAAGGATGTGCTGAGCGTGGCCTTCTCTGCCGATAACCGACAGATTGTGTCTGGCTCCCGGGACAAGACCATCAAGCTGTGGAACACCCTCGGGGTCTGCAAGTACACCATCAAGGACGAGAGCCACTCTGAGTGGGTGTCCTGCGTGCGCATATCGCCCAACACCAGCAACCCTATCATGGTCTCCAGCGGCTGGGACAAAATGGTCAAGGTGTGGAACCTGGCCAACTGCAAGCTGAAGACCAACCACATTGGTCACACCGGCTACCTGAACACAGTGGCCATCTGTCCTGATGGCTCCCTGTTTGCCTCCGGTGGAAAGGACGGCCAGGCCATGCTGTGGGACCTGAGCGAGGGCAAGCACCTCTACACCATGGACTGTGGCGACAACATCAATGCCCTCTGCTTCAGCCCAAACCGTTATTGGCTGTGCGCTGCCACCGGCCCCAGCATCCAGATCTGGGACCTGGAGGGCAAGATGATTGTGGATGAGCTGAAAAAGGAGGTGGTCAGCACAAACAGCAAGGCTGGACCCCCACAGTGTACCTCCCTGGCCTGGTCTGCGGACGGACAGACCCTGTTCGCTGGCTACACTGACAACCTGATCAGAGTGTGGCAGGTCACCAATGGAACTCCACAATAGTTTTCTCAGCTGAAATATTGAATAAATAAAAGACCGTTTTAAAAGAAAAAGCAAAACGTTTATGCAGGATATAAATTAACAGCCAAATGGTGAACAAAGGAGCCACGGAGGTCGTCAAAGCAGGAGCCCGGAGTCAGGAAGTTGTCTTGATCAACTGAAAATCACAGATACTACTTATACAGTGCAAAATGCATAATCAGGTTTTTGTAGGACATGAGATTAATACATGGTTGTGATGTTCATACAAGGTAATCAGGAAAGGCAGCTTTGCATCTCGGACAATCTATCTGGTCCTATCTATGACCCAGTACAGAGTGCAACGTACTGACACCATTTAAGGACCCAGAGACAGAGAGAGATGAACTGGGAGAATGTCAGAGGGCAGAGTGAGGTGTGGGTATGTGTGTGAGTCTAAACTACGAGTAACTGTGTAATTGAAATGAAAATGTATGAGTACATTAAACTATTGATTGTCTGAATAAAGAGGCTAATGTAATTCAAACGTTCTATATCAGAACACAAACATCTTAATTAAAATTGTTTCATCTGGCGCTAAGATGATGATATAAATAATGCATACATAGGATGATAATTCAGAATAAGAGATCCACCATTAATAATACACATATTTAAAACAAAACAGAAGGATAGTGGGTGCATTCAGGCTGCTAGTCTGCTCTAGTCACTTTTGCATGTTGACATCTCCAAATAGCACCAAGGGGTAACTGTTTGAATTTTGCATTATAATGTGATGTAAGTAAACTGCGGACAGCACACACATTTTTACCATATTATTTACACTCGCGTTTGTTTACCTGGGATGCTTCATACCAACAGAAGCAAAAGGTCTAATCTTGGTGGTAATGGTGTAATGGTGAGTCCAGCTTTCTCTGGATTGAGTCCTGCTCACTGCTGATTAGAAAACACTTTGTATTTCACTCGCTTATTATGGCTGCTACACACCAAGAGCGACCCAGCTGTCAATCACAGCAACAGATCGACCTTGGTCCGAAAAAAGTAAACGTCGCAATAACGCTCAGCGAAACTTCTCCGTTGGTATGCACGGTTGCATTGACTGATTATAGGCTCGTAAAATATACGGGGGCACGGTGGCGCAGTGGCAGCGCTGTCGCCTCACAGCTAGAAGGTCCTGGGTTCGATTCTCACCTGGGACGCTGTGAGTGTTGAAGGAGTGCGTGCCCGTCCCCATGTCCTCGAGTGCCCGCCGCCCGCGTGGGGTAGTCAAAAGGGCCTTTCTGTGTGGAGTTTGCATGTTCTCCCCGTGCCCCCTAGCTCGTAAAATGTTATTGACGTGTGAATCAATCGCATGAAAAAAATGCTCCCGATGTAATGTCACTCGCTGTTAGCGGAGAATTGCCCATACCTGACAGCAGAATATCATCTGGGCAAAGAGAGCCAACCACTGCATCTCAATTAAAGGGGACTCTGTTGCAGCCTCACTTTGTGATTTAGATTGATGGGATGTGTGTATTTTTACAGAAAACTAGTGCAGCTGTTTATATTTGAGAGAGATTAGATGATGAACATCTGGTAATGATTTTTTTTCTTATTCTTTCTAAAATGGAAACAGCTTTTCCAAAAACAAAACAAGTTTTCCTCTGTGGTGCTCAGTCTGCCTGCATGGGTAAATTAGATTTTATGAGTAATTGAGAATTGTACGAGTACCTGCCAACATTAGGCCGTGTAAAAGAGGGAGACTTTATGGGGTATGAGCAAAAAAAATGAGACCCCCTCCCCCATCAATCCAGTGAAGCTCCATCAATGATGTGATGCATTGTTCTGTCGATTAAAATGCTTATGCTATTTATCTGTAAGGGGGGAGACATGTGGGTATCCATAGAACTCATCATCAGTGAGTGATTTCATCAGTGATGATGTCACCAGATGATGTCATCATTGCTCGAGTGACATCACATCATTAGGTAATTAGGGCCATTAATCGTCTCTAATTACCTAAACAAGGGCAACTTCGGCCCAGGACCGCGTCATGTAGCAACCAGGCGACCTCATGCAACTCAAGCCCATTCGAGGAAACTACGTCTATCAACAGCCCAAGTTTGGCACTGATGACATCACTGATGATGACATCACTGATGACATCATCACCGTTTCAACAGCCCAAGTTTGGCCCTGTTGACATCACTGATGACATCATCACTGATGACATCATCACCGTTATCCATTCCTGACTGAATGAATGTCTGACACCCCAAAACGCCTTCACTTGAGCATGCATGGTAAAGATCCAGCTCCGTTGTTAGGTCACCCGCAGGGGTGCTCTTTACACTTCCTGAAAGATTATGTATACGAGGGATCAGTGTTGGTAAACAAACGGCAACTTTATAATGGGACCCTATATGGAGCCAGCCTTGAGTGTCTCACGCTTATCAGTCCGACTTTGAGGCACTTTCTCTGGGGCGCGCAGCCTCGCGTAGCCGCTTGCCTCCTGGAGCACACAGGCGCGCGCAGTCCCAATCCCGCGGGTCAAAGGTTATTGTCTCCCATAGTAAATAAGGCAATATAGCAGGCAATAGACATAAGCTGTAACTCTATTTCCTTTTCTGTAGCTCTCCAGTTGCAGGACATATGGGACCAATATAAGACAACAACGCACGACGGTAATACATTTTGCATTGACCTTATGGCCAAGAGTGGGATTCTTATCAACCCCTCCACCTTCGCTCAAGGCGTAGATTCCCCATATGAGGAGGCTTTGACTTACAATCTCCCATCTTTGATCCAATACTGTTTTATTGCCATTTGGACCTGATGGTGACAATCCTGCAAAATTGATAAGAAGCCTCTGGTGTGATAGAAGATATCATGAGGTGTCTGTCTTTATTGATGCATTCATGTATCATTCATAATTAAAGTGGCAGTCAATGAAATGATGGTGATATGAATATGGAAGAATATCTTCAAGTATCACTCAGAATAGTAGAGCCTATACTGTAACAGTCACAAATGCCTAGATCCTCTGTTTTGGGAACATTGTTTGGTTGCAATAACAGATTGGTCCACTGTGTGGCGCTCCTTGTTTTGTATTGGCTTTACGGCAACAACTTATTTTACGTTACTCTCCTTCTCAGTCTGCCTCCATGCAAGACGGAAGTCAGACTCTTCTCTGTAACAACTTGGTGTGTGCGAACTACTCTATACCGAGCATCTACATGTGTGTAAAGACGTAGAGACGTAGAGACCAGGCATTATATGGTCTAGGGAAGAGTTTTTAGAGCCTATATCTGTACACATTGTCCGAAATTAAGTTTTTGTTTACCTGCCAAGGACTGAAAGAAGAATTCCTATTGGAAAACATAATGAATGTGCATTTTTCATAGGAAATGGCCACCCTACCCTTTTTCTATGCTATTTCACATAATAGAATCAGGTGTCAAACATTCAGGAATGACGCTGACAGTTTTGGTGACATTTTGACCTCTTTTTGACCCTCGACCTTATTGTCTTTGTTCTTATGACTAAGAGGCAGACAAAAGAAACACTTGGCGCTCTTGTGGATGAAGAAAAACTTGTAAAGTCTTTAGGTTCATACTGGAGGTGCTCATTGGAAACAGCAAACCTACAGTATAGAAAAGTGAGATAGTTGCTCTAAGATAGAAAGCGTCCATTGTGTAAGAAAGTAATCCGTTGAGCTGTATGCACAATGTGGAGGGTGGCCTCTTCCCTTCCCTTCTTACCGCACTAGTTCTGCTCTGACCAGATACATCTTCATCTTGCACGGTTGTGACGCTATTGCGTTCACAAAATCTGTCCACAGACAGACAGATGACGTCAGATGGACGTCTACATCATGTCTTGACGTGATGACATGATAATTAATAAGCTAGCGTGGCATTAGCTGGCTGTTAGCTTCATTAGCTAAGTGTTCGCCAGGCTCAAAACGCCGCCAATAATAACTGTTAACCAGTTCGAGTCACGCTCTTTCCAGCTTTGATATGTGTTGGCTGGGTGTTGAAACTTATAACAATATTGTGGCTTCATTTTTGTGGCGGTAGATGCCGCCATATAAAATTGTTGTTTGTTTGCAAACAACGATTACGTATTTTCGTGGGCGGAGCCAAACTGGTTGCAGAAAGTGAACCGTACTCACTGTGGGGATGGTCTAGGATCCAAATAAACGGTCAAAGAGGCAGTGCCAAACATCGTCATATAGCCAGTGGGAAAGCTCAGTGTCTATATGGCGGACCCACGCACAAGACTCCCCCCCCCCCCCCCCCCCCCCCCTTATTCCTGGAATCTCTACGGCTTGCTTCCTACTTAGAAAGTATTGAAGGCAAGAGTTGATGTGTTTGACAACAGCGCTGCTGCCATTTTGGCTTGAAAAAAGCCTCAATGGCCAATGGGACAACAGCATAGAACAATGACAGCCAATCAGAGGTGTCTCTTTCAGGCCAAAATGGCGGATTTGCTGTGCGCCGATGTTGCAATGGAACAACCTATTAACTTCTGTTCCTATCAATGTAAGTTGTTTGCAACCACTGACGTAACCCTGTGACGTCCACTCGAAATTGGTCTATTCTTCTGTCTACCACCTGGAAGGGAGACAAAGATCGTATATTGAAGGCAGGAGCGAAGTTCTCCTTTTTTAACAACAGCGCTGCAGTCATGATGTTGCAGTGGAACAAGGTGTAAGCCTTAATTTGGTTCTCCATAATATGTGACACCAGCTGGTGTTTTGACCCTCAATTAGGCCTAGGGCATTTTTCTGATTTTTACAGATTCTGAAATGGCAGACTGTAAGCTTTCAAATGATGTGTCACACATTGTAATCTGAAAAAAATTGAAGGAGATATGCTTATTTGATTGTTCACAATCTGGGAAGGTCTGGGGAGAAGAAACCTGAGAAAACCCCTCTCAAAGATTGTGAACTTTTCACACCTGGATGAGCCAGGCAGGGGGGAGTTAACAATGGCTCCTCATTTACATTGACCACTCCCAAACCATTAAGCAGTCAGTCTCTGTCACTGAGAATGACAGATGAGAGAGAGAGAGAGTGCACACAACTGTGGGTAATTTATTTTCACTATTATTCCACTATTATTCCATCCATAAGTAACAGAATAATAGATGGTCATGGGTGTCATACATTTCTGTATTAAAATATCTAAAAGCAAAAATGGGGGTCTGCGGTCTATTTTTAGGTGAAGTTTTGATGTGAAAGTTTGAGAACTATTGACCTTTTCCTTAAAGTTGTAAGCAGAAAACATATACCATTCAGTCAGTGAAAATGTGAAAATAAACTACAAAAATATTATCCTAAAAAGGCATTTATTATAACAAAAGGCATTTAATATAAAACCAATATTCAGTAATACCAGAGATGCTCACAGGTCATTTTTTGCAAGTCAAAGTCAAGTTTCAAGTCTTTGGTCACAAGTCCAAGTCAAGTCTCAGGTCTTTGGTCACAAGTCCAAGTCAAGTCTCAAGTATCTTATGGATGAGCGTTCTATCATCTGCTGCATGCCATCTGGTCTGCTTAGAACACTGCATAGCTAAAACTAAGGAATTCAAAGCATGTACTGTATTATCCTCACTCCTTTATCTATTAGCATACATTATCAGCATTGATTGGATGACATCAGTATAGATTTCCTTAATGTTAATGCACCAAAAAAAAAGAAAAAAAAAAAGTAAAAAGTAAAAAAAATTACAAACGACAGAACACGACAGGAAGTGCCTTGCTATCCAGGTCGGTTTCGTATGACATTCTTAACTAAACCACCAGTCCTACTTAACTAAAAGTTAAAGCAGCTACGAGCAACTTTTTCGATTGTTATTAAACAGTATAAATGTAATATCAATGCATCACATCTTACCTCTAATAGTCGACGAGAGCAACGCAGAGTAGTCTCGCTTGAACCCCGAGTGAATCGGCCAGTGTTAGTGTGTCTGTAGCCAGGGCAGATCAGGAAGTGAAATGAAACGGTTTGCAGCAGCCACTTCGGCCATAACCACAAAATAACTTCCAAAAACCTGTTAGAATATAACGAGAGATGTTCCCGCGAGTATGCGTGGCGTTCACATTGTTTATGTTATGTTGCTAGGCAGCGCAAACGGCGTTGGAAGGCAGCTGCGTTTCACTTCCTTGTTTCACTTCCGCGTTTCACTTCCGGGTTACCCGGTCCGGTCGCTCTAGAGAGCCCCCTGTTGGCGCGAGTTTAGACAGACTATAGACTTAATAATCACCTAAGGGAGCAATCTCAGATACACACGGCTTTGGTCTCGTCGACTATTAGAGGTAAGATGTGATGCATTGATATTAAATTTATACTGTTTAATAACAATCGAAAAAGTTGCTCGTAGCTGCTTTAAGTAAAAAAATATCAAAAGAACTTTGACTTCAAAAGCTCAAAAACGTTTGTGGCATTGCCAAACCCCCCCGGAGCAGGGCTGGGTCTTGAATGCTGGTTTTTTCAGGCTGGCTAGCGAGGCCTCCCAGCCTGTAGACATGCAGGTGGAGGGCATGTGATGTCTTGTGCTTCATCAGAACAGAATTCTCTGATCTTCTCAAAAAGATACTTCTGCCTGGCCATGTCCAGTCCAGGCGGAGTCTGTACAGGAAGAGGCTTTAATGGCGGACGGGCATCTACGTTGCGTAGCAGCTGAAACTCCACTGGTTCTGCTTCACAGTGTTTTCTGGCGACAACCACACCAGGTCTCTGCGCATCAAAGCTGTAAAAGAAAGAAATGGCACATTTAAAATCTTAATAAAATAAAATAAAATAAAATAAAATAAAATTGGAATGATAATTACCTGAAGTGCTGGTAACTCTTTATCTGTGGCAGTTTTCTGAAGTATTGTGTCAGGTGTTCTTGCCAGTCGTAGGTTTTAAAACACACAGTGCCGTTCTCATGTCCGACAAGCTGGGGGATGTTCACATGTGCCACAGGAGAGCTGTCAGTCACAACCTTTTCGATGTCGGCCAAAGTGCACACTTTGCGCTTCCTGAAACACTGCTTGACCAGTCCAAAACACCAGTCGGGGCCAAACTTGGTGTGGCCTACAATCAGGAAGTGAATGCTCAGCTTTAAGTGTTGTTTGTGCATTGTTCTCCATGCGGCGTACCAAAGAACAAAGTTATTTTTGTTCTGCCCACTGCAGTTGTCACAGTGAAGGTCCACATCTTCTTCTCCAACTCCATATTTCTTGAAAAAATGATGCAGGTAATTGATGACTGCATTGCTTCCCTTGCCTGATGCCATGCCCTCATCAATCAGGTAATTCACTTGCTTAGGCATGCCTTCACAGTGGACACCAAAAAGGCCACACTTGCGTGGAGTCAAAAAATAGACAGGCCCAGGCTGTTGTGGATCAGAGGGGTAGTGCACCTGAGAGACGGAGAGATAGGAAAAAGATGAAATACAAACTGTAATCTGTGTGTGTGTGTGTGTGTGTGTGTGTGTGTGTGTGTGTGTGTGTGTGTGTGTGTGTGTGTGTGTGAGAGAGAGGTGTGATAAGATAAATATTTATTCTCACCTGTTGTGCAAAATCAAAACTGTAGTGCATGGTGATCGGCCTGGTTGCAGGTTTGTTCTTCCCAAATGACAGCTGCAACTCGTCACAGGTCTTTCTACAGGCGGCAGTCATCTCTTGATAAAGTTTTCGCTCCCTTGCAACAGAGTCGAGATGCACTTGCTGCTTCTTGACACTGTCAGATTTCAACTCATCTGGTTTGTTGATGCTCTGGATGATTCGGTCGTTGTTTTGTTGGCACTGCCAGCAGAGATCCGTTTTAGGCTTGGTGCTTGCAATGTGAGGGACCAGTGACTTCCACAGCCTTGTGAAGCTGCACTCGCCAACCGCACGCTGCCCTGCAAAGACAATGTTTTTATGAGCATCACTGTACTTTACTTATCAAAAACAGATCACATAGAATAGCCTAATGGTTAAAGACACACACACACACACACACACACACACACACACACACACACACACACACATTCATGTCGCATGTTTTATTGGGTCAGAGGTTTGGAATGGAGAAGGCTGCGGAATGTTTGCATAACTATGACAATAGAAGTGTGTGTGTGTGTGTGTGTGTGTGTGAGAGAGAGAGACTAATACAAACTTACCAAGCTGTTCCATAGCATCTTTGTACAGGCGCCAGACTGAAGCTTTAGAGGCAGAAGTTGGCAGAAGCTTAGCACTAAAGTCTCTATGCGCGGCATGACGACCGGGCAAAGGAATAGCGTGGTCCTCTGCATAGTTTGCTATGAATGTAACGACTCTTTTGATGTCATCATAGCCGAGGTAATTCTTGTTTGTGCGTGGTTGTGTCTTCCTCTGCCGTGGGACCAATCCATTCTCTTTGTAGGATTTGATAAGGGCTTTCAGAAGCTTTGTGCTGATGCTGGAATAAACAAAATAAAACATTAATAATCAGATTTATATTTTTTGAAACAGTCTTTATCCTGACATTATAGCCTAAGCTAGTTTGCAATGTTTGTCCCTTGCTTAGGCTATAAATGTCACGATATATAACAAAGACTGTTTCAAAACTTTCAATCTGTTTCAATAAACTCTTTCAATAAACTAAATCTTGTTTGTTTGCAAGGTTAGAATAACACTAGCGACTATCAGCTTACAAAGAGTATTTAATGCAAGAGTCGGAATTTCAGTCCTGAAAAACAATAGCGCGAACGCCATTTTGGCGCGCAACAAACAAAGACGACCCAACATGGCGGGTCTGCACGTTTGCACACATAGGTTGCCGCCATTTTGACAATGACCAACAATGCCATGAAGATGGCAGCTCTACACGCTTCTCTTGCAACATACTATCTTTGTACTGTAAACATGGGCACGCTCTCACACTATCTCACACAGACAGACAGACACACACACACACACACACACACACACACACGAGTTAAGATAGATATGAAACTCACCCAAACGCAAAGCAGAAGGTCTCACGGCAAACAACAGTCGCCTTAACCATGTATTGCGTTCGGTTCTTTTGTCGCTTTTTATTCACTTGCTTTGTGGCTTGAGTCATGTCAGAATCATTCGTCAAAGCGTGATACACAGCCATAATAGCGATATCTCTACATTCTGGCGACATAGCAGAGTAATCCAGCCTCGTGTTGTAAATGACGTTGTCACAAAGTTTCTTACTGCAGGAGATTGGCTGGTGAATAGAGTTCTCTTTACGCCTGGCCTGGCATTTGCAGTCAAAGTTCCGTATTTTCTCGATTTCCTGATCATAATCTGTGTCCACGGTTATGGGATCCACTGATGTTAAAATCTCTTGCACGCTTTCAATGACTGCGCTGTCGGGCATGATCTCCGCCTCGTCTGGGTCTGGATCTGCCACCATGTCTTCAGGAAAATATTCTTCATCGTCCTCATCGTCGCTTTCATCAGCGCCCTGTGTGCCGCCGGTCATGTAATCCAGGACATACGAATTCATCAATTCTTCACTGTCCATTCCACCTGGAATGTTGAATTTGTTCAGGAGAGCAGCAACGGCAGAATCATTTTTCTTCATTTTCGCCTGGTGCTTGTCCATCTTGTCTCAGTCTCAGTCAGCTGTTGAATGTTGATGTTGTGTACAGCTCAGGTGGCTACTGAATATTTATGCTGGTGCGCGTCCTATCGCGCGCCGTGATTGGCGGATAGAAACAAAGGCCGGCCGACACCCAATCGATACTACTTATGCAAATCCAAGACACAGCCTGGCTCACTCCCGTCTCCTTGACAAAACAGGGACTTTTATTTTACAAAATTAACGCATTTAATGACCCCAAAACGTCTTCATTTTATATGGAATGGATAGTTCAAATAATATATTTTGTACTATTGGGAAAAAGAAAAAAAAACATTTTTTCAAGAAAATACTTTTGACGCTCTGCTGTGAAGAACGGCCACGGCCGAATTACGGTCCCTCTCGCCAGCTGGTGTCACATATACTGTATGATCTTTGGCATAAATCAGATATATTTATGTCATGCGATGAAATTATAGATCTCAATTATACAGGCAAGAAAAATGGCTGAGGGGACCTTTAAGTTTCATCTCAAGGTAGCCTAGTTAACCATCCATGTAGCTGCAGCCTAACAGAAAACCAATCAGGAGGCTGTTTGATGAGTCATCTTTTTGCTTTGATTTGAGTTGCTCATGCTCAGAGGTGACCAGCAGGGACAACGTTTGAGAACATGCAAAAACAGAAGACTGCACATTAAAAGTGTTAGCCTCTGAGAAGTTATCAGCCAGTGTGGTGATTGTGATTTATTTAGACTTTATTGATTATTAATAAAATATAGATATGGGGGTTATGTGGTACCAGAAGGTCAGCTGCATTTCTTAAGTCTAATTTCAAAAATGGATAGGCCTAATGAAATCTGCGAAATTAGAATGTGTCTCAGTGCAAGCTGTAGCTCTCAACAGTGTTCTGATGAAGAGTTGCACCATTAATTGCAGTGGGCAGTGATTATTCACAAGGGTTTATAATTATGAGGGAGTCAGGAGTGTTTTATGCTGGGTAATTGCATGCATGTAGCGCCACCATTCAGTAAGCTACCGTTGTCAGATCAAGGGTGGTTTATTTGACCCTTGTTGCTTGAAATTGATTTTGCAGCGCTGATCAAACAGATCGCTTTTTGTAAACATCACTCTCTCTGATTATATGTCGTTTTGGGGAAAGAGGTGAAGGCAAAGTAATATGCAAATTGCTTAATATTTTTCACAAATTGAAACTCGCGAGACAGAAATGTATCATCGCTTATGAAGGGCCAGCCAATTGGAAAAGCTCGTCACCTTCCATTTCTTTGTCATTTGAGTGATTGCATACATGCTACAGTAGCTATAGGCTAATTTCTCCGCTTTTAGCATCAGAAGCGAAATCCTGGCTTGATATGAGGGGAAATGGTAAAAACCTATTTGGTGTAGTGAGTCGTATTAGATTTGTTGCTAAGGGCTGTCACAGCAAAATAATCTGTCATAGTTTCTGCAACACTTTTACTGGCTACTTTGTGTATGCATTACACAGGATAGAAATTACTTCAATCTTTCAGTGCTTTGTACACTTTACCGTAATAAAACGTGTCCACGCAAATATGACTGTGTTAACATTTCCCAATTGTTTGTTTTTTTGCTCTGTGCGTCTAGCATATGGTGCCATGGTGTTGTTGTTGCGCAGCCTGCTCAGAATGCAGAAGATTCACATTAATTTCCCCCCAATAAAGTCGGGGGCATCCATTTGGATTTGCATGACGTGTCACAGGGGCCACATGGGGACTTTCTGAAGGAGTCGGTGACTAGTCGGCAACTCCAGCAAGGATTGCGGCAGCAGCTGTTCTCCTGGATGTCTGTTCCTACTGTAGGTAATGTGCCTCTAAACTTGATGGGGCAGAACAGCTTGCTCTTGTTCCTTTCTGTTCAGCGGGACAGGCGAGTACCGGAGTTAACTTGTCACAAACTCAACATCCACCATCAAAAGCTGTGTAGCGCCACCTGTCAGCTGAGCGCTGCTCCGTGGCAAAACGGCTGAAACACTTCCAGGAGCTACGGTGGCACAGGAGGGATGATTGGTTGGTGTGCTAATTTGTTATTTAACAGCACGCGGCTGGATTCATGTTTTATTGCAAACGTCATATTTTTGCTGTATTGGACCTCTTTGAAATACGCCTTCCAACCCGGTCTGTAATGAGAATGGGGGATCTTTCCGCTATCTCGCATTTTGCAGTGCTAAAATTATGTGGAAAAGCATGTTTAAGAGGCTTGCATGATCTATAAAACATTGAGTATTTTTTATGTCTTGATATCAATGGGAATTATTGCAAAATGGTTTTTACTCTATTCTTCTGCGCGTCGTAAAATAGGAGCTGGTGTCGGGCTTCTGTGCTTTGGAGCGGGTCAAGGACAGTGGTGAAGAGGCTATGAATATTATATGTTGCACGTCATGAATGTTCACCTCTGACTGGAGAGAAGACAAAGGTGGAGCTGTCGTTAACCATGAATGTTCAAGCAGGACTGCTGGAGGGTTGACCCATTTACACTCCTGGTTTTATTTTTGCAATAGAAATAGGGTTCAGGTTATGGTCTAAATTCTATCGATCTATATATAAAATTGAATATGTGGGCTCTGTCCACTGTTTGAAGTTTTGTGTTTGGCCACAGCTATGCCGTTTTACGTGCGATCGGGCTGAACCTTTGAGGCGGTGTAAAGAGCACCCATGTGGGTGACCTGATGGAGCCGGATTTTTTTATTAGGTGTTGCTATCTGACATTGTTCAGCAACTGCATCGGCTCTGTGCAGGGAGCCAAGAGTATGATTTCTGAATAACAGAATAATAGATTGAAGTTGTTTATTCCTTTCACATTCCCATACTTGGTAACCATTTTATAAAAGCAATAGATCACAACAGGCCATGATATATGCTCATTATACCACACCTAAGGATGAAGCACGATTGCTTAAGTAGACGTCAGACACTGGTCACTACATTACTTGAATTCATTGAATCCATTTGCCTTTTCTAATACTGGACTAATACAGTATGAACAATGAAGCCTGGTTTGATAGATAGATAGATAGATAGATAGATAGATAGATAGATAGATAGATAGATAGATAGATAGATAGATAGATAGATAGCTTTATTTGTCCCATAGGAAATGTGTTTTCAGTCAGTACATGTTACATGAGCACACAACACAGACGTAGGGTAAGGTGAGGTAAGGTCTGGGTCTATACAAGGTCAGCAGGGGATTTTGTTCAGGGCGGTTATTGCTGAGGGGACAAAACTTTTACCAAAGCGTGCTCTTCTCCATTTCAGTGTCCTGTTACTGCGGCCTGATGGCAGTAGTGTGAAGTGTGGGTTGAGTGGGTGATCGGGGTTGTTTACTATTGCGAGTGCGAGGCGTTTGATGCTTATGTCATTCATGTCTGACAGATTGGGTGTGGGGGAGTGGATGATTTTGGAGGCAACATGGGTGATCTTGGTGAGTTTGTTTTTATGCCTCCGCCGGCGAAGCCAGGCCGAAGGCATTATGGATCCGGGTTGTCCGTCCGTACGTACGTACGGCCGGATGTCCGTCCGTCCGTCCGTACGGATGTTTGTTAACGCCATATCTGAGGAACGCCTTGATGGAATTTCATCAGATTCGCCTTAAACATTCACTTAGGCTCAAGGATGATCTGATTAGATTTTGGTGGTCAAAGGTCAAAGGTCAAGGTCACTGTGACCTCTCGAACGCCATTTTCAAGCTTGTTAACGCGATATCTGAGGAACGCCTGGACGGAATTTCATCAGATTCGCCTTAAACTTTCACTTAGGCTCAAGGATGATCTGATTAGATTTTGGTGGTCAAAGGTCAAATGTCAAGGTCACTGTGACCTCTCGAACGCCATTTTCAAGCTTGTTAACGCGATATATGAGGAACGCCTGGATGGAATTTCATCAGATTCGCCTGAAACATTCACTTAGGCTCAAGGATGATCTGATTACATTTTGGTGGTCAAAGGTCAAGGTCACTGTGACCTCTCGAACGCCATTTTCAAGCTTGTTAACGCGATATCTGAGGAACGCCTGGACGGAATTTCATCAGATTCACCTTAAACATTCACTTAGGCTCAAGGATGATCTGATTAGATTTTGGTGGTCAAAGGTCAAAGGTCAAGGTCACTGTGACCTCTCAAACGCCATTTTCAAGCTTGTTAACGCGATATCTGAGGAACGCCTGGACGGAATTTCATCAGATTCGCCTTAAACATTCACTTAGGCTCAAGGATGAACTGATTCCATTTTGGTTATCAAAGGTCAAAGGTCAAGGTCACAGTGACCTAACAAATGCCATTTTCAAGCTCAGTAACGCCATATCTCAGTAACACATTGACTACATTTCTTCACATTTGGCTCAAATATCCAATTCTGCACAGAAACGCCTTGATGCAATTTCTTCCAATTTGGCTCCAACATCCACTTGGACTCAAGAATGAACTAATGGCGGAGGCATAAGTCCGCGTTGCGGTCGTTCTAGTTGTTGGATATGGTCAGCATGTTGTAGAAGCAGGGCAACAGTACAAGAGGATGGGTTGAATGATGCTTTTGTAGCAGGAGGTGGGGGGCAACAGAAAGTGCTCTGAGTTTGCGGATGATTTTGTGTAGAAATATATACACAAATATATATATAATATATGTGTAGAAATGTCCTCTTTTCTAACTCAGTAACTTTTACTCTGGAGGGGATAATTTTACTTTTACTGAGCATGATGATCCTACTCAATCATGATGACGTATAGCCCGTTAGCCTGGGACTGTGCGTGCGTGCGTGTGTGTGTGTGCGTGTGTGCGTGTGTGCGTGTGTGTGTGTGTGTGTGTGTGTGTGTGTGTGTGTGTGTGTGTGTGTGTGTGTCTGCGTCCGTCCGTCCGTCCGTCCCGACAGATATCTCTCCGGACACTATTATGTCTGGTTTCCACCACAGTTAAAATAATAATGACAATATTATAGTTGTTTTTCAGTGCTAGCTAGACGTTCATCATGCACAGTTTCAGTGCTAGCTAGACGTTCATCATGCACAGTTTCAGTGCTTAGCTAGATGTTCATCATGCACAGTTTCAGTGCTTAGCTAGATGTTCATCATGCACAGTTTCAGTGCTTAGCTAGACGTTCATCATGCACAGTTTCAGTGCTAGCTAGACGTTCATCATGCACAGTTTCAGTGCTTAGCTAGATGTTCATCATGCACTGTTTCAGTGCTTAGCTAGACGTTCATCATGCACTGTCATGTGGAATGAAGTTGAATGAACCTCCATGTTCTGCAAATCATTACACTGACGTGTTGGCCAGCAAAGGTGTGAGCAGAGTGATGCATCTTCCCTTGGTCTGATGGAGCAGATCTCAACAGAGCAGTCAATGTACTGGACGGTGTCTGTGTGTGTGTGTGTGTGTGTGTGTGTGTGCGTGCGTGCGTGCGTGCGTGCGTACGTGCGCACATGCCTACGTTTCACCATAGAACATTTCACACGGACTAAAATTGAAATACGGTACATATATACAGTATATATTTTTTAAGTTGGTTTCACCTATCTCCACCACGGGCCCATGGTAAAAAATAAAGGGTCAACTTCGGTTTAAAGGTGCGATAATATAATAAGGGTGTACAGTCAAAAGCATAAAAGGAAACAGTAAGAAAGGAAAAGAGTGGACTTCATTAGCTAATAATTATCTTTCACTGCTCAGAAGTCCCCATTTACTAAAGGACTAACTGTTCGAGGGTCATATTTTATATTGCATCTACAAGGTTGCTAATTAAAATCCATACTCCTAATGAGTTTTTAGCACCCCTATTGGTTCACATGATTACCTAAGATAAGAGCAGTAAATTGAGGTCCTTTAATTAAGTGTAAGATTTACTACCGTTTTCACTGGAGAGACTCTGTACTTTATACGGCCGAGCAGCCTCACCAAAGGGTCACGCAGACACACTCTTCTATTCAAGTGTTCCGCCATTGCATTTGTAAAGGTAACTTCATCTGCTGCATTGTCCAATCTGTTGGACATGGAAATGATTCAACGCCGAGTTTTATAAAACTACTCGGCAAACCTGGAAGTGGTAATCCACGAGATCCCCATGTATTGTCTCCCCCCCCCCCCCCCCCCATCTTTGTTGCTCAGCACTCATTGCTGTGGTGTTTCTGCACTGCTCTTTACCTGTCAATCAAACAGTGTGGGCGGGACTGTGGCGTCTTTCTCCTTGGACGATGTTGATGCAGTTTGAGTTTCTCTTGTCTTTGTCTGTTCAGCCATGGTGGTTACCACTGCTGATAACTGCCCAGTTCTTCTGTTTCTTCTGTGTGCCAGAGGATTTTCCTCTCTCTTATTGAGCCAACAGGTGCTGCTATTTAAGACACAATGCTATCTTCAACTGCCTACAGATTGGTAGATAAACAGCAGCAAAACGGACATTCATGAAAACGTCACGCATCACTTTAAACATTGGGATATACGGAAGTGCCTTGATTTTGCCTCCCCGTTTCCCTCTGATTAAACAGCAATGCAGATAGGAGATTAAATTGTACCATATGGTGGACAGTGGTGGCCCAGTGTTGCCACTCTGGCCCTGGAGATGTCTGTGCCCAGTGTTGCCACTCTGGCCCTGGAGGTGTCTGTGCCCAGTGCTGCCACTCTGGCCCTGGAGGTGTCTGTACTCAGTGCTGCCACTCTGGCCCTGGAGGTGTCTGTACTCAGTGGTGCCACTCTGGCCCTGGAGATGTTTGTACCCAGTGTTTTCACTCTGGCCCTGGAGATGTCTGTACTCAGTGCTGCAGGATAATTGCTTTCTCCACCGAGGTTATTCATGTTGTGTGATTGGATCATCTGACCTAGAGCCATGAAGACACGTTTGCAGCAAGGTTGGGTTGTTTTAGTGCTATTCCTCTCAGCTGATTGTTTCAGCGAGCCGGGCTCCTCGCCCACAAGGCAAAAGGAGCCGATGATACCGGCCGGCGTATTCTGTATTCTGTCCACTGTGGAGAAAACGGACTGCTTTTTATTAAAACTCATTTCCTATCAGAGACACCATTCCCCAGTCTATTTATTTCTACCTATGAAGCCTATTAATTTTTTTTTCTTTTAACCATTTGGCTTTTAAAAACACAGCTGAGTCCTCTATGTCTGTTCTAATAGGATTTTTCAAATGATTTATTCGTCTCTGATTTTCCTCCGCTCCATTTTTTAATTGGTTTCTAAAAAAAGAAGGCAAGAATATCTCACAGTCTGTCATCACACCTGTGTGACATTGAGATGGGCAGTCAGCATTCGCTTTAGAATTTTAATGAGGGCTGTTTTCAGAATATTCCAATTGTGTTTTAGTTTACAACACATTCCATCCAAAGCGATTCAATGCGGTCAGCTTCAAAGGGACGTGATGTCTCCCTCATCTAAATAAGTTAGATTAAACTGTTAAATCACTCACTTTATCACTTGAACGCATCATCAGCGCTCTTTTTCTCTTTAAGATTGTTTTTTTGGGCAGTTTATTAGATAGGACAGTAGGCAGACAGGAAAGGTGGGGGAGAGAGAGAGAGAGAGAGAGAGGGATGACATCCGCAAAGAACCATGGGTCGGATTCGAACCTGGGTCAGCCACGCGAAGGACTAAGCCTTTGTGGTGCACACTCTACTACCAGCTGAGCCACCGAGATGCGTGCAGCACTCATTTTATCATATGCGACGCATACATCATGGAGTTATGCGATTGACAATTTACTGATTTCTTTGTTCGTTTATCAATGGGGTATAGTGCATTGGTTGACTGTTGATATGGTTTTACTCAGAAGAGATCATTTTTGGATCCATAAAATGAAATAGTGGAGCCCTTAGGTCAAAATATTTTTATAAGGTCATTCCATAGTCAGTGTTTTTTTCTAAATATACATCTGTCAATTTGCTGATTTCTTTGTTGGTCTGTCAATGTGATACAATATAGTGCATTGGATAATTGTATTAATTGATGATCCAGCCTACTTATTTTGATTTACTCAAGTGTTCCGTGCCCGGGTACGCCAAAGCGCTCCCCAGACCACCTTTTCAAGTGTATCCTGTCACGGTTCCCCGTTGCGCACCCGGGCGCAGAACAGAACGGTACGCAACGTTCCCACTCAAATGTTCCGAAACTGGGGTCAATTGGGGGACAAGTGTGCTCGGGAACGGTACCGGGGCACCAGTGAGAAAGAACCCTTAGGGAAGGGTTTAAATAGACTGTGATTCCAATGCTGTATTACTCCGAAGAAGACATTGTGCTGTCAAAATGTCAGTTGCGATTTGTGCACCAAATAAAGACTTTTTAACGTTTTAGCGCGTGAACTCTCTCAAGATTGACCCAGTTACACTCAGTTGTACTGTAGTCATAATCTGTGCAGCAGACTAGTGAGTGCTCTCTGAATACTGACATTGATCTCTTGACTGACATTTCACTTCATCCAAGCACATATTTGTGTGACATTATGCCCGCTCTTTTACAGCTCCTGCATATACCGGTAGCCTCTTTTGGTTTTCTCCTCACCCCGGGGTCGCAAACCATCAGATTGTCTCGCTGACATTTGCCGTGGTCAGAGTAGCTGATACCTGACCTTTCTGCCAACTGAACCCTCCTGGGTTTCAACTGCTGCCCGGCTCGATACACTTAAAGGAACACTTTCAACCAGCATTCTATCATTACAAAATCAGTAGTATATCTGAAAGCTAAACAGCTTTGCAGTCATTAATTTCGTTTGACCGTTATTGAGAGTATAATTGAAATCATTTCAGTTATAATATCAGTATAATACTACTACTTCAGTTTCAGAAATGTAGATGCCTTTCTCTCGTCTGTGCGTTCATTAGAAAGTAGGTTTCCCCCTCACTGCTAGTTAACTTAGCACTACAATGGCAGTCTATGGTACCGCTGCCTACCCCTGTTCATGCAGTCACCCAAAATATACATGCATGCAAATGCGCATGCGCTGTACTGATGACTGCACACGGTGCATGCACCTCAGGCAAACGAGGAAGTAACTTTGGTTAGAGCGGGAACCCTCTTTGTTAGTTGTTGTTGGATCATTATTTCATCGCGTGGTGAGTTCACGAGTCACAACCTGTAAATGTGAGTGTTTCTGGTGCTGTTGGAATGTGTATATTGGGCCACTGAACGGGGTTAGGCAGCGGGACCATAGACTCTATGGCATAGAGTGCCATTGTAGTGCTAAGCTAACTAGCAGTGAGGGGTGAAACACACTTTCCAATGCATGCACAGAGGCAAGAAAGGCATCTACATTCTAGTTTTACTATACGGAATATATATGTCAAATTTGGCAAATAGCCGAATCTCCAAAAATGTTGGCGTATCCCTTTAAGTTGTGGACCAGCGATGTCACTTCCAACGTAACTCAAATCAACTCTCAATAACTGTCAAGCTAAATGAATGACTGCAAAACTGTTTGCAGTTTTCAGATATACTACTGATTTTGTAATTATACAAAGCTTGTTGAAAATTGGTGGTGTTCCTTTAAGCAGCCGTATGAATTAAACACACCTAGTTGACAGGGCCAGCATTTTATTAGACGTATAAAACATGCAGGGCTGTGAAATTGACTGTCTCATTTGACCAGGAAGCAAATGGTGTATGGAAAGTGCACCTGGATTCAGGAAGGTGTCAAGGCGGAGGGAATTTATTGATCGGAAAAAGACGTTTGATGTTGGAGCTTCGGGGACATGCGGAAAGCCATGTTTTCATTTTACCCAACCATGGGCTACATTACGGTGTGCAGCGGTAGATTCCCTGCCTACTAACACAAGTGTCGCAGGTTCAAGCCCCCTTGTTACCTCTGGCTTATAGTCGGGTGTCCATACACCCATGATTGGCCATGTCAGCGGGTATGGGCAGGGCTGAAAGAGCTTAATAAAAAAAAATCATGGGCTGCATTTGTGATTTCATTATTTTGCATCAAACATTTTGATGTTGGATAGATGTTGACCCAACGACCTGCAGCAATGCGGCAAACCGTGGAAATAAAGTTGAGACGACGTTCAAAGTCGTGCATTGCTGTTACCTCCATCGGACCTAAATATTTCCCTGAGATCAGTTCAAAGCAGCTTCCTAGGCTGTTTTGATATGAATGTTATAAAAATGTTGTGTTCATTTGGATCGGCATTGGACCTCCATGTTGTGCATGCCTCCGGGCGATCCATCAGGCGCCGGCTGGGTTGAAGCAGTACAGTATGATTTTTCATGTTGACTGTTCCCAAGGTGATTTTCAATAGCAGAACGTGTCTGTCATGGTTACACTCAACACTAACATGGAGATGGCCTCCAGCCCCACCGCTGGTCATCTGGAATAAGAAACCTGGCCAGGGGCGATTACTCACTTGCTTGGCGTCCACCCCGCAGCGACCTTGGCAGTGACCTTGGCCCGTGGTTTTGTCAGTCAGGTGGCGTCCTCCTCCTCCGATTGGGTGAGCATTGACTTTCAGCTGACAGGACAGCTCTCTGAAGCAGCTGCCTGGCCTAGTCTCCTCCAGGACAGAGCTGCCTGCTGGCTCAGAGTGAAAACACACACGCTCCTTCCCCTCACCTCCACCACCGGCTCCACTGTCTGACCCCATGCGTCACAAATGGCAACATCTTCCATTTATCAAATTTTTCATTTCGATTTCAGGTTGGGGTTTGGATATAAGGTTGCAATATTTACCTCAGTATGTCATGAAATACATTTTGATAGCATAGTAGATAATGTAGAAAAATGTAGATTGATTTGAAATTGGTTTTTGCTTTCTATGTTTTTATCCTATGGGTTTCCAGGTATGATTTTTGCCGAATTGTGCAGGACAGGACTGACTGACAACTGTTGCTGTACTTGAATTTACAGTCCTGGAATAATCAGCATAACCATATCATTCACCAATGTACTGTCAAGAACAATTAGATTGACTACAGTATAGCTATGCTCCAGTAAGTCTTTTCAGTATCAGAAGCTTGCTAAGTTGTTCTCATACCATGCAACTGCTTGGGCCTCCTCTCTCAGAGATGAGGCCTACTATGATGGTATCTGCGCATTTGAATATTTAAGACTTAAAAGAACTATCTTTAGATACCAAGTGGTTATTTGCTGTCATAAACGCCCGGTGTCTGGTTGGTCTTTCCTGGGATAAACCCTCTGTTGCACAGGAAGTGATGGGTTTTACTGTTTGACTGACAAGTGATCTCTGGGAATTGCAGTCCGTAGTGGTGCTGTAGTTCAGGGTGGAGGGTTACAGGTGCATGCAGGGAATTGGAGTAGTAGTGGTACTGTAGTTCAGAATGGAGGATGACCGGTACATGCAGTGGATCCAGTATCTCAGCTGCACATTTGGACTGTGACAACAATGAATGTTTGCACTCGGTCAATTCCGTGCTAGGGTGTCCTGGTCGTTGCTCCACCCCCTCTGGAGAGAGTTGTAGACTAGCACATGCTTCCTCAATACATGTGCAGTGGCCAGCCGCTTCTTTTCAACTGACAGCGAGGAGTTTCACTGGCAGGATGTAGCACATGGGCTGATCACGTTATTCCCCCCAGTTCCCATCCCCCTGAACAGGCGCATCTGACCGACCAGAGAAGGCTTCCCACCCGGGGACACAGTCAGTTGTGCCTGTATGGACACCCGACCAAGTCGAAGGTAACATGGGGGCTCGAACCTGCGACCCTCATGTTGGTAGGCAGGGAATCTACCACTGCACTACCCAGACAGTTGAATGAGCTCAGTTTCCCAAACACTCCAAGTACGGACGGCTGCAACAGCCCAAACGCACCAGACGAAGCAATGCCTCGCGGAGGCAGTTTCACTTCGGCGCCCTTGTTAACAGGGGAAACCGGTCACACCAGCCGCAGCGCGTTGCCTCGCCCGAGCGACGCTGCACACGTGCTGCAGCGATAGTTTTGGCGTCTGGTCTATTCTTCGCGCCTGCCGCGAGCAGCCAGGCATGAAGTCAATGCAAGTTGTGACCGGCGCGGGGCAAAACAGAGCGAGGCTTGGAGCAAAAGCGCTTCTGGTGTGAATGGCAAGGCTCCTGCTCAACAGTGCAGTGCTCGATGCTTCCGTGACACGCTGCTTCTGAGATGCTTTTGGTGTGAACGAAGCGTAAGTTTTGCAAACCTACTGGCCCCTATCTTCCCACTGGCCTTAGGCTCTAAAACGCGCCTTGCGCCTGCCTCGGGAAGATAGCATCATGGTTTTAGGCCCTGAAATGTGCTTTACGCCGAAGAGGCGTGGCGCAGTGCCAGAATAGGCCAGAATGGGCGTTTCGGCCTTAAATACCGGCCTAATGCTATCTTCCCCCCTGGTGTTAATTTAGCGTTTAGCGCTTTTCAAAACCAGGCCTTATTCAGTTCACCGGAGATATGACTGTGTGTAATTGCGCACAGCTCTCCTCTGCCATCTCATTCTCTCTCCCCCTCTCTCTCTCTCACTCCCTCTCTCTCTCGCGCGTCAAACAGGCACAATGACCGATGAAAAAAAAAGTTGTTATACCGTAGTTTTGAGCCCCTGTCATTCAGAGGCTATTGCATCATCCTACCTGTGCAGTGGGGGATAAGAAAAGGTAGCGAGAGAAAACAATATCATTCTGCCCAAACTTTCACTAATCTAATCATGACATCCAGCCAGGGATAGGCTATATTTTTTCTAGCCGATGCGTTTAGAACATTCTTTTCACTTTGATCTTGCTATTGTGTAGCGTATTTACATGCTTGCTGTATTTAAACTGCAGTGAGATTGGTTTGAGAAGCATAATAATGTGGAATAATATATATGGAGACAGATGGGGATGAAAGAGGGAGGGGGGAGCTCAGAGCGCTTTGGTCGGGCTTTTCTGAGCGGATTGGATCGCTCCGTGGAATGGAACATGAAAGGGACATTGTGATTCGTTTACTGCACTTATCCAATGAGGACGGTGTGAATAATTATACGCTTAAAAGTCGTGGTTATAATGCTTAAGGCCGCGTGTAGCGCCGACACGAGAATATGCAGTGCGCCAGTCCACGCCCGCTAATATGCGCTGCACCTGGCACTAAGCGCTAATTTAAGGCCGGTGGGACGATAGAGCCCACTGTTTGATTGATTGATTGACTTTATTTGGTGATGTCAACAAAACAGGGCACAAATACAAAAACAGACAATCACCGAGGATAAAAACACAATGCGGGTTCGGACCCCGCATTCATTTTGTCGATTTCGTTGAGAGACCAGCTTAATATCCATATAATTCATATTTGTAGTTTCGAAGAGACAAGTGCAAGATTGGCTCCGGGTAGCAAACAGAGGGAATAGGGAGAGGGAAAGAGGAGAGGAGAAAATGCGACCGCCTCCTTTGAAAGCAACACCAGAACACTGTGTATGTGTGCCATGGCACCTGTGTAGTAGCATAATGTAATAGTAAAATGTGTCGAATATATAATGTATGTAACCTCTGTTGGGTGTGTAAACTGTTATCCGATGTAGTAACTGTGATGAGGCTACATGTAAAGCCCTATGAGACATGCGTGTGCGATAAGGGGTGATAAACATAACTGAACTGAACTACATTAATGCCGAGGAGATAAACTCATGGATCGTATATTATGAGACAGAGCCATGCATCAGAGCTCATTGGGCCGAGGTTACGGAGGAGAATCTGATTATGCAGGACTGCAACTCATTTCCCTGCAAAGCAAAAGCTGCCACAGAATCACCTTTACAGACACATCATGGAAGTGCAAGATATTCTCGAAGGCCATAATGGTGAAATAACGGTAGTCAGCGGTCTGTCATCCGTCTTCCCGTTTGATTCCCTCCCAGAGTTGTAGCGTCCTATATCCAGGTGTTTACAATGATGGATAAGTGTGACCCTAAAACGAACAGTGCAGTTGAAGGCGAGGAAGTAGAGGGGGAAACCAGGCTTCTGTGTGGAGCTCTGCAGTGGGTTGCACCAGCTGTGCGTAAGTTGAAACGTAACCTAGTTTGAGCGTAAAGTCTCACTAAGTCAGAGTTTACTCACTACTAAAAATATGTGGGTTGCACCAAGTGAAATAGTTACAACGTAGGCCTAAGTTAGAACTTAAATTTTACACCTACGTCTTACTAGGTATAAAGTCCTCCGTAAAGTAGGTAATTGGCACAGCTGGCAATATTGGCACCATGGCGCAGCATTGTTTTGCGTGGGTAACGCGTTCTCTATGATAAATTACACCCTTTGATATTTATGACTCACGCTTTTGTTTTCCACAAGCTGCGTCACTGCATACAAATTAAAATAACGGCAACAATTTAGCGAGGCAGGATGGTCATAAATTAGCCTACAATGCTGATAAAGGGCTCACAGATAAACGTATTATGAACCTAAACGTGTTATGGTAAGTTGCTTTGGATAAAGGCGTCTGCCTAATGACGTAATTTAATGTAATGTAAACGAAATGTTACTCAATAACGTTCTCATTTGGTTAGTGTTGATGAAATATGAAAGCACTAATTTGCGGTGGGCAACATGTCCCGACTGTTTTCACTCCACTTAATTAAACAACGGTAAATAAACACCGTTTCCACCGTGCTTTTCACTGATTGGTCACAGATACTGTACACGTCATTTTCTGCGACACTATTTTGGCTAGTGTGAGGTTTAAGGGCTACTAGTTAAGATGTACCTTACGTCTCCGTGGTGCAGCTAAACAAAGACACAACATTAGTGTCAAACTAACTAGTTTGAATGTAGCAGTTAGTGTGGACTTTACGCCCTAACTTAAGAGAGAACTTATGTTCAGCTGGTGCAACAGGCTGCTGATAAATAAAATGGAAGGGGAAGGCACTGTCATTCTGTGCATTTCACCAAGATTAATCAACATCATCTAATTGCAGCGCCGCAGAGCCAGCTAACACTATGAACAGCAATATATTCCCGACCTGTGAGAGGCAGCAATGTGCTGCAAGACATCCAGTCTGCAGGAAAGCCATTAGAAGAAGAAGAAAGAGGAAGCAGAATCAGTGGTGTCAGAAAGCTTGCAGATTCCAGCAACAGAGTAGAGGCATCTACGGCGGGCTACTGCGAGACTATTTGCTCACGCTACTTTCAGAGTGTCTGTGCGGGCAGCTAAATGTAAGTCATATAAATTGCAATCATATATGAGTTAATTTATGTTGCTATTTGCATCTGTATGTGACACCAATTGAAATCTTATTTCTCGTTTTCTCTCTATAGAACCACACCTAACAATAGGCCTCACATGATAAACTACAAGTTTTGAAGTGTGACTTCTATAGAAGTCACACTTCAAAACACAGTCAGTGTTTGGTGATGAATGTCTAGTTGAAAAGGCTGTGGGCCTATAGTTTATTTCAACACAGGAAATGAGTCAGATAGGGCTGACTTCCTCCTGCCTCTCCATGACTCCTGCCTCTGCAGCTGCTGAACTGGGCCTTACATTAACCTGGACATGAATGACACAAATCAATTTCTACTAACACTCCACTACATTTCAGAGGGAAATATTGTTATTATTATTATTACAACAACAGTATCACTCTTATTGTGTTATTGTTATCCCTGTCTCAACGGTCTCTGCTTGATGATGTCAGAGCTGATTGGCAGGAAGCGATCTGGTGGAGGAGGAGAGCAAGAGAGGAAAGATGAATTCTTCAGAAGAGGTGAGAAAATGTTTATCTGTTGGTAAAATTATATTAGTTATATTCATGTGTGTGTGTGTGTGTGTGTGTGTGTGTGTGTGTGTGTGTGTGTGTGTGTGTGTGTGTGTGTGTGTGTGTGTGTGTGTGTGTGTGTAGAGGGTATGCACGTGATGTCACAGAGGCAGAAGTCACTGTGGGGTCACGCCCACTGAGTCACAGCAAGACTGAGCTTGAATGCAGTAATCAGCCTAGATAACTGACACCTGCTGCTAAGGGAGGAATTTGACACTCATTTTGACACTCATTCCTGATTGAGGGGGCGTGTTCCAGTGGGTGTGCATACCCTCTATTCCTTTCTTCATTCTTCCCTTTTCTTGGTGTGTGTTGTTGTTTGGGGCATCACCACACGATGGCGTGTTGGGAGCCTCAGGGTGGGGGTTGGGATGAAATGTGGACAATTATGCGATGAAACGTTTAAATGTTTTTGTGGAACTTAATAAAAAGAAAATAAATTAAGCTGTTAGCTCGCCTATTTAAAGGATGCTGCACTGTATGTCAGCATGACTGCTAATTATTCTCTCACATCCCTAATGTTGCTAACATCATTAGCCTGCTGGCTTGGTTATTCATACATTTATGATGAGATATTTTACAATGCAAAGCTGCTGCTGTTATCCAGGTCTGGATGAAATAAAATATGATGACATTTATTGTATGATGTGCGATGTAGTCTGATACGTTACACAATACATACAACCAGATATGTTTGTCTGTTAGCAGCATAATACATATAAAATACTTTGTCAGAAACAGTAATGACTTTATATTCATTATATCTTTCTCCGTGAAACAGAGAAACACCAACATACCAAAACGCCACTGCTGTCTGCTCTGTGGGAAATCTTTCAGTCAGTCATGTCACCTAACAACACATCAATGCATTCACACTGGAGAGAAGCCATACTCCTGTGACCAATGTGGAAGCAGCTTCAGTCAGTTAGCTCATCTAACAAGACATCAACGCATTCACACTGGAGAGAAGCTATACTCCTGTGACCAATGTGGAAGCAGCTTCAGTCAGTCTGCTCACCTAACAAGACATCAACGCATTCACACTGGAGAGAAGCCATACTCCTGTGGTCAGTGTGGAAGCAGCTTTAATGACTTAGGTAACCTAACAAGACATCAACACATTCACACTGGAGAGAAGCCATACTGGTGTGAGCAATGTGGAAGCAGCTTCAGTCTGTCAAGTAGCCTAAAAACACATCAACGCATTCACATTGGAGAGAAGCCATACTCCTGTGAACAATGTGGACGCAGCTTCAGTCTGTCAAGTAGCCTAAAAAAACCAACGCATTCACAGTGGAGAGAAGCCATACTCCTGTGAACAATGTGGACGCAGCATCTGTCAAGTACCCTAACTGTAAGCCATCATCAATGCTTTCACAGTGGAGTGAAGCCATACTCCTGTGACCAATGTGAGGGCAGCTTCAGTCGCTCAAGTGACCTATCGGTGCATAAACGCATTCACAGCCATGTTGTGTTCAGGGAAGCCTCAAAGTCCGTTCTCTCTGACACCTAATAAGAGATGAACACATTCACACTGGAGAGAAGCCATAATGCTGATGCAGAATGCTGATGAGGAAGAGATAGAAGTACACGAGTTGAAATTTTTAGGAGTTATTTTAGATTCTCAGCTTACGTTTGACAGACATGTAAAGAGGTTGTGCAAATCTGTCAAAACACATTTAAATTGCTTCCGCTTTAACAAGACAACATATACCTCTCAAGGCAGCACAGCAGTTTATGCATGCCATGATATTTTCTCATTTATCATACTGTATAACCGATCATTACATACTGTAAACAGGCTTTGATAAGAAACTCACACAAGCTACTAAGTTTGGACAGTTTTGTAGACTTTTCATTTATAAAACTTATTTTTAAGGGTGTGCTCAGTGTGAACCTGCTCTCATCTGTGAAGAGAACGGGGCGCCAATGGCGGACCTGCCAATTCTGGTGTTCTCTGGTGAATGCCAATCGAGCTGCACAGTGAAATAGTTTCTCTCAAGCCCAACAACATGAAACTACATCAAGTGAAATAGTTTATCTCAAGCCTAACAACATGAAACTACATCAAGTGAAAGAGTTTATATCAAGCCTAACAACATGAAACTACATCAAGTGAAATAGTTTATCTCAAGCCAACAACATGAAACTACATCAAGTGAAATAGTTTCTCTCAAGCCTAACAACATGAAACTACATCAAGTGAAATAGTTTCTCTCAAGCCTAATAACATGAAACTACATCAAGTGAAAGAGTTTATCTCAAGCCTAACAACATGAAACTACATCAAGTGAAATAGTTTATCTCAAGCCTAACAACTTGAAACTTGTAAATGTGACTGCCATTATTCTTTCTGGGAGTCTCATGTTGCATGCATTGAGTTCAGCCATTCCACATTCACAAAGGAAAGATGGAGGACATATTCTCCCTGGACTCCACATTGGCTATTTGTCCAATCTGCAGGTGGCTGGGGTGTTGTCTGTCTTCATATTTTGTGTCTTTTATGTCGAGAACTTGGCAGATTCACAATAAGAGTTAAGGGTGTTGTCTTTGATATGTAATGCTTTCAAGGCTTCACTGACATATCAATTCCACTCAATTTCCTCAGGACCTTGAAATGTGGCCCCCATGATGGTGTGCTGCTACTGTCTGTATGCACTATGAAATACTAATGGCAACGTTCAATCTTCAGTCAAAAAAAAAACGCAGCTTCACTTTTTAATCAAGGCAAATAATTGAGTTTGCCAATTCAATTAGTCAGATTTAGCATCAGAGTTCTGTCGCCGTTGCTTTTTCAATTTGTGTTGGAGCATCTTTAGCCGTGTGCGACGCTATTTAGCTGTGCTGTTAGCGGTGTGCTGCGACTGAACTGCTAATTTCTATTTCATCAAGGAGCCATCATTGATCATAAGGACAGCTGACAGGAGCTAAATGATACCATCTTTCTGTGTGAAGTCGTGCGGTATTATTCCATAAAGACCATTTTCTCAGGCACACAGCCATTACACAAGTGTAATATGAAGGGTTTTCAGGATCTACTGTCAAATAAATGGACTGAGGGTCCACTAGAGATTGTCTGGCCACACACACACACGCACACGCACACGCACACGCACACACACACACACACACGCACACACACACACACACACACACACACACACACGCACACACGCACACACACACACAATTACATCATAGAAGGTCAGCTGTAGTGGCAGAAACAGAAATTCTTCTCACCGTTGCAGAGCAGAGAATTAGCACATGGCCGGTGGCTATCAATTTTGTCTTTTTAATCAGTCCCATTGTGTCGAAGGGGGAGAAAATGATGGACGCGTTCAGCCAGGCTATCCACAGCTGGATTGAGCCCCCTGGCAGCTACCCCATCGTGAAATAGGCACCTGACAGGGAACCTTTCTAACGCTCACCGTTTTGCACCAGTGTGAGAAATAAATCTACATAATTTCTCCACCAATAGAGCAGAATGCAGAAAAGGCAGCTATAGACACCACAGTGCCGATCACTTGATGCAAAAGAATCACCAGGCTGACAGCCACAAGAGTAGTCTTTTCACATGTTTTGAGTTATCGCTCTCTTGCCGTTACTGCCGCCATCGTTATCACTGTGTCCGCCCACATGTAGGTTCACACCATATACAAATGTGAACATCGTAACAGCTCCTCAAAAGTGAAACCAAAATGTTTTGATCGCCACCTTGTGGCTGGCTGCAGTATAGGTCTTAACCTAGATTACATTTTTACCAAAGATGGTTTAGATAGGTACTTTAGGTACTTCTTATCACGCTGATGTTAAAGTACAACATTTTCGGACAAGTTTGTTTTTAAATAGTTATTTGACGATATAAAAATGTGACAGCCATTCTTAAAACTTCATCAGACGGCGGCACGGCTGAGGATGCGCCCATTGCGCCGCCCGACTGCACAGACTCCGGCTGCAAATGATGTCACGCATGCAAAGATGGCAGCTCGCTGAAACAAGATATTTTGGCTTCATTTTTGCATAGGAAGCGGGGAAGTGTACTCCATATTTATACAGTCAATGGTTCACACCCCTTCTCTGGTGGTTCTCGCAAGGCATTCCGGGAAATGTAAGAAATCGCTAACTGAAGCAGAGGTAGACGCGACAGCTTGAATGAAAGTGGGTAGGAGAAAAAAGATCACAAAATAACATCACAGGTTGAAAATAGGGGTGTCACGATACACTCAGTTCACGATATGATACACGATATTGGGTTCACGATAACGATACGATACGATACAATCTTTTTTTGCGATCGATTTGTAAGTTGAGGGGGCATCCTCCACGCTAATTTGAGTCATTTCACCATTTTCATCCTCCGTGTCTGTAACGTCCCTCGTCTGTTCAAACAAAGCAATGAAAAGGAGAGCGAGCATGCAATCAGATGCAGATCAGTGCCACCATGTTGCATCTCAACAAAACATATTGTAATGTTTTGATATCGCGATATATTGTGGGACGATATATTGTGACATCCCTAGTTGATAATATACAGTATAACAGTGCAAAGAGAGGAAACTGAGTGTGGACTTAAACCTGTAACTGATTTATGCACGTTCGATCCCTGCAACAGTAAATGTGTCCATTGATGACGACAGCATCAGCCAGTGTGTCCCTGAGAAGGACACCAAACCTCGTTGTACGTTGTTGCGGATTCGTGTCAGCGATGGCTGTCAACATTGCATTGCAGACAAACCTTGCTGCAGACTTACGCACGGGCATTAGTGGCGGCTTGAGTGGGCATACTTCACTCACTCCAAGTGGTGCACCACTTTTGTCTCTGAAGTGGAAAATCAACTTGAATATCTATAAGGCAAACTTTCAACCACCTCAGAAAATAACAATCTGAAAACATCATCTTGAAAGATTGTTTGGTTTCTTTGGTTAGATGAGGCGTTTAGCGGCACTGTGTGGCACTCGGTCGGTCGGTCGGTCCCCCAGCCCTGCCCCCCTCTCTCACACACACATACACGCACACACGCACGTACACACGCACACGCACACGCACACGCACACACACACACACACACACACACACCGTATTACCCCCCCCCCCTTTCATGCTTCTACATTTCAATGGCGCTTTCCCCTCCGGAAGACTCAATAGAATTTTCCCCTGACTCGCCACTTTTCTCTTTTAATGTCTCATCACAAACCAAATGTATGATGTTCCTATACTCCTATTATGTATAGATAGGTTGGTCCTCTCGGTCAGCTAATGAATGATAACTTCCTGGATGACGGCCGGGTCTGGAAAACACACTATCACCTGCCCATCGTCTATCTAGCTTTCATTGAGTGAAATCTGAACTACAACTTCTTCAACTGCCATCCCACCGCTTTTCCCATCCCTCCAAATCACCAACAAAGCCTAATTATCCACAGTGAAGTACGTACTGTAACACAGTAATAGTACTTTGTTACAGTACTTCATATTTTTTGTCTTTTTGGAAGGAAAAGAGGTCGGCGGCCATGTTTGGAAAGTAGTGCCGGCTACCTCTTTTGCTTCCAAAAAGACCAATTATGTGCATTTTGGATTAATATTTCATTGTGAGTGAGATGTGTGTTTTGGCAGATTTTTAACAGCTGTACCATTAGCCTCCATTCTATGGCGATAATTACTAACTTCACGACTGTAGCTCACTGTAAACTGAGCGGACAGTGCCGGTAAGGCATGGTGTATCTTGGTTATGTGGGGGGGGGATCTGGCAAATGAGCTAAACTTCCCAAAAAGTGGTGTATTCCTTTAAGGCACGCGCAAACAGGTGCGCAAGAGCAAATAGGGGTATATCGCCAAGATATACCAAGATAGGGCCCTATATATCATGATGTTTATGACTATCATCAATAGGCAACACCATCTGGTTGAGCGCTATTGCAATGAAGAGGGAATTGGACTTGCCTTCTTATTCGTTGTTTGAGGGGCACGCACACACACACACACACACGCGCACACACACGCACACACACACACACACACACACACACGGTTTCGAATAGAATCTCTATGAATGGCAATTTCTTCAGATATCCTTTTATTCATGTCCTGCTTTCAAAAGCTAGCCTCTGTATGAAGTGTTGCATATGCCACCAATGATGTATCACCCAAAAAAAATCCACCGCTATGATAGACACAGTGCAGATCACTTGATATATGCAAAGGAATTACCAGGGCTGACATTCAGAGAGAAAATACCCAGGCAAAAGAAATATCACCTTGCTCTGATCTCTTTTTGATAGTTCGTTTCGCTCATTTCACGCCACCTGCGCACACATGCCAGGCGCAGGGCGTCGACACATGGATGGTGACGGAGGGAGATGCAGAGCCCCATCACGCAGGGCAAGGAACGGGCCGGCGGAGTCTCGCCCGCCCTCGTCCAGGCCCCCGAGGCAATCTGCAGTGAGGTCATGCCGGTCATATTCCCCCACGTCAGCTTCCTCCACACGCACTTCATAATCTGTTGCCATGCGCCCGAGCGGAGGCGTCAGAAAGTGACAGACAGCACGGAGCACTCTGTCCATCCGGGAAGGCAGACAGAGAGAAGATCAATGACATGTTAGAGAGAAGTAGCCTAAATGACACGTTTTCACACCACTTGGGGCTTTGAACTTGAACACCAAGGGAGGAGGGGGGGAAGAAACCCACCAGTTATGACTCTGTTAATCCTCTGAGAATTATGGTTTGAGGGCGTTTTTTTTGTTTTTGTTTTTTTAATCTGTATCTTATTTGACTTTTAGTCCTTTTTACCCCTTTTTAGGATAAAATCTACCCTATGTTCAAGTGCCAGATGGCTGGCACTTTCTCTAATATTGACAGTGGTTTAGAGATTATAGACCCCTATTCTCAAATCCATTGAAAGCAATTCTCTCCTTCCAAATATAGTAGCTTTTATTCCCCACTCACTCTGTTCCCCTCTGTTATCTATTGGTGGAGTAGTCTCTCTTATCTAGAAGAGAAGTTTCCAGGCACTTTCTTTTACTGTCTTGTTCTATCTCTCCATCGTTCCTTTTTCTCCTCCGTCTGACTTGTTAGCTCCTGTCTTCCACCCTCTTTTATTCCCTCATTTGCAAGAGCATGTGAGAAGTTATGAATTCATAATCAACTCCCTCCAATATGCAAATGCTGAGTTCTAATGTTTTTATGGATATTATAAAGAGTGTTGGGCAAGTTACTCAGGAAGTGTAGTTACTTACTTATTACTGAATCCTCCAATAAAAAGTAATACAATTACTTGACTTATAGGACGAATCAGCGTGACGTCACTTGACACCCAGAAATGCGGAACCCAGCAGCAGTTCATAGTATGAGTTGTGCCAAACAAACGTTAATATCTCAAAAACTATACATCGCATCGCTTATATTTTGACATTCCGAGTGAGAGCAGAATTAGCTCAAGAGTTTGATGGATAATATATGCATGTCGTGTTAAAGTTGTGTGAACTGTCACAGTTTTTAAAATGTAAACGGAGTTAACCGGCTAGAGTCGGACACTCTAGCCTCGCGCCACTTGGGCTCCATAGGGTTTCATTGCCGTTGCCACCCAGTGACGCAGTTTGTTTACCAAAATGCTGCTCGGCTGATCCCTCATATTACTTGGTTTGAAAAGTAATTAGTTACGTTAATCGTTACATTACTCACTTTCGCTACCACCCTTCCAAAAAAGTGACGTACAACCTGTTTAGCCAGCTCCTTTTAGAACTGAATCCACTCTATTGGAACAGTAAATAGGGCGAATCTCCAAAAAATTTGGCGTATTCCTTTAAGGTGCCGTGAGATCCACCGGATCTGGCAGATCTCAGACCGGAGTAACAGATACCAGGCTGTTCTCCTTTGAGAGAGCCATGGTCACTTGAGGCTACTGTGGACACTTACATCAGATCGTTTGTATTGGTACATAAGCTCCCAAAGGGCCTGTTTATTTTTCTCTTTTTCACGTTGTCTCTTGTGCTCCCTTGGTTCGAAACTACAGATGGAGTCCAGGAACACGGACTTCAAAAACATGTTGGGTTTGCGATGTTTGCTGTTCACTCGGTGACACGGACACCTTATGTGTACCGGGTCTCTCTTGTCTCACAACAGTGCCTGTGGGTGAATGCTCTTTAAACACAATTGGCAATCTTTGATCTGTCCAGATGGAGATAGTGATAGTGAGGTCAAGGGTTTATACCTCAAGCTCCAGCCAGAGATGGGGAGAGAGAGGGTAAGAGGTAAGTACACACACACACACACACACACACACATAGAGGGGAAGAGAGAGAGAGAGATCAATATTAGGATTTAATATGTGAATGATAAAACACCCAGCCACTCGGTTAACCACCAGGAACATTGTATTTACGCTTGGACAGCACACCTTTTACGATCAGAAAGATCTACAGCCCACATCTAAGTTCATACAATCATCAGAGTAAAAGGCACAAGAGGAGGTAAATCTGTCCATCCAGCGGGCTCCCACTTTTTTCCTCTGAGGTCACTTTTATGGGTAAAAGCTCACGTCCTGACCCGGCTCAGTTTCCCTCCGTGGCTGAAAAGGACCTGGGTGAGGGAGTGACTCCGGGCCAAATCTCAGCTGATGGATTCTCCACGAAAAAAGGGGGCCAGATTGTGATAGATGGGCAGGTCCCAGAGCCATTTCTCAGCTGCCTCCGCCCAGCTGGGCTACCTACGGTGATGGCCTCCACAGGACACTGCTGCAGCACGGTGCTTTTTATATTCGGGGGAAAAACACCGAGAAGTCGTCGGGTTTGTGCCAAAGTCAACATTCGAGTCACCTCTATGAGATGGCCAACGCGGCCAGAACAGTGCATTGCTTTGAGGAGGCTTATAGCCACTCTCCAAATTCTGCTTACAGTTCTTAATGCAGATCTTTAACTCAATGCCCGCCGGCTTTCCGGCCAAACATCTCTCTGCATGAGGCAGATTCACCCCGCTCCCCGACAGGGGAAGCAGGGCCGCGCTCTTGTCTTGCCGGGGGGTCACTGGTTCTCCGTGTCTGGAGGTCTGGAGCTAATCTACCTGGTGAAATGTACACGGTGTGAGAGTTAATAAACTGGATTTACTAAACTACCAGAGAGGAGAAGTGACTTGTGTACGTTTGCAGCGCCTGGTGAAAAAGATACCTTCAGGTTTGACTGACAGGCTGCCCTGCTGTCATGGAGTCAGTGTTATCAGCGCGGCGGCTGGGTTAAAGCTGCGTTATCAGTGCTTTGAGCAGCAAGCCTGGAGCTTTTTCTGATGGGAGATTGTTGCTTTTCCTCTGCTACTTCCTGTTTTGGTGTCACCATCACCGTCGCTTCTTTGTAACTCCGGAAGTGCTGTACTCTTTCACTAAGGTGAGTAACAGCGCCACCTATCACATGACGGTGAAAACACCGATTGCCGTGGAGTCACATGATTGGTGGGGAAGCGGGTCGGAAATGCCGTATAACGTCAACGGCAGGAAAAGAGTTGATCATCAATTCTTTGTCTGTTCAGCCTATCAATGCTCATGTTAACTACCCAGTTCCTGAAGGTCAAATCAGTACTGCGATCAACAGACGGTAACATCTTAAGTATTTTGATGATTGCATATTAAGCACAGTTGGACCATTATTTGCGCCATCATTCAATTCAGATGCTTTCCATCTGCGTGATTTTGCACCGCGCGACTCGGTCCCAGCGGCTGACAGCAAGTCAGATAGAAGAGAGGGTGTTACGTTCTCCCCTCATTTATTTCCTCCTCATCCGCCCGGCGCCTTGAGAGGTAGAAAAATAGGCTCTGCCATTTGAGCAGCTTATCTCCTGCAACATATGAGGAGAGGAGCCCAGTGAAGCTCCAGGAGAATGTCTTGTTTTAATTGCTTCTTTAAAGCCTGAGCAGCTGCACTGAGGGAGAGGGCACATCTGTAAAGTAGCATGGGGCACTCCTAGTGTTCTGCAGGGGAACAGCGGGGACTCTCTCCTAGCACTTACAAAGAGCTGATTCATAGGCGTTCGTTCATAAGTTGGTTAGTCTCTTAAAACAGACTGTCTCATCTACATCCGGCGAATGCAGCTAAACAGTCTGTACGTTACACCCCCAGAACATGCACAAGGAAGTTGGGAAAAAAAACCTTCAGACTGGAAGGAAGTTCGACGGAATCCGACCAATCACGACACGTGTGTCCACGAAAAATATGTCCCCCCCGGAAACTTAAACCGATGCAGGTTGCTAATGCTAGCAGTGCTTTAGATATACAGAATTACCATGGAAGCTACGCAGACGAAACCGGTGAAAGAAGACCCTGATAGACGTAAACGATGTATCCGCGGGTAGTGCTTCGCGAGCAAACGACATAGTGTCGGCCATGCCTGATAGATTAGGCTTTTACCATAGCCTGTAGGCAGACAGGCTAAAATATCCCGGTGGTTTGCCAAATTCAGCAAACACAGGCGTTGAAGGTCTTTTATATCTGGCACAGAATGAATTCTGCAAAGTTCTGGAAGAGTAGAGTCGAAAATATCTCGTCTAATTTCCATTTCTGCTCAGCAACAATAAAGCTAGCATTCGGCTATGTTTTGTTTACCACTCGGAACGATTGTGCAGAAGCCCCGAGTTCCGCGAATGCGGCATATTGGATTCTGATTGGACTAATGAGCGGAAGACCCGCCTTTCTGCTTCCCATTCCGGTTGGTGCATGCTTCTCCCCCACGTATTACAGACGGTATGGCGGAAGCATTTGAAAATTGCGGAAGCCAACTCGTCTGTTTTAAGAGACTATAAGTTGGTCCACAACACAGGTGCCCTGAGGGGGCGGGGCTTAATGCCTAAAAGTTCTCCGACGTTTAAGAGGCTGTCAAATAGAGCTCAACGGTCACGTGACATTTCGTGATGCCATTTGCCCCAGAAGTAAGTTCTGCATTCATTTTCTCCATCGACATTTCGATAAATCCATATATAACGAGTTCTAAGGCTGGAACGAAGCCAACCCGTGACCTACTGAATCGTGAGTGGCCATAAAACATTTGGAAACGGGAAAAAATTCTAGATTTTCCCCGTTGTTATTTTTTGTTCTTGCTTAAACCGAATATTTTATGGTCACTCACGATTCTCTGGAAGACTGGTTGGCTTGGTTCCAGCCTTAAAACTTGTTATATAAGGATTTCAGGTCGCACTTGTAAATGAGACTTCGGTCTCAATGTGATTTTACCTGTTTAAATAAAGGTAAATATATATATTTTTTTTTTTTATCAAAATGTCTGGAGAAAATGAATGCGGAACTTACTTCTGGGGCAAATGACATCACGAAAAGTCACGTGACTGTTGAGCTCTATTAGTGAAACACACTAAAGGACCAATATATACTGTAACATTGACACGCAGCCCTCCTCCTGCTCCCTCCCCCCCCAGACTCGGAGCTCACGCGTGTCGCCAGGTGAAAACAGAAAGAAAACACACACAGTTTCCCTTTTCATAGATTGAAGAGCGTGTAGCTAATCAGTATGATGGATAATGGTAACATGGAGCACAGGATTCAGACTAGAATTCCCTCGAAGCACAGGCAGACACAAGTGGCTTTGTTGCTACTGGTTTAATTGAAGGCTTCTCTTCTTATCCACCCTCCAAATCCACCGTGAAAACTAAACATACAGACACAATATTGACAAGAAAATATAGGCCATGTTAGCTTAACATAAAACACATAACATGCACAGCATGTGGAATAAAACATTAACACAATACCTCGTTGGCTGCATGCTACAAAAAGGGAATAGAAGTCTTCAAGTCTTCTGGCTTGTAACTGTCCACATATGCAATTAAAGTGAAATTAAAGTCTCTTTGTCGACCAGCATAAACTTTCACCGGCTGATGATGTCGCTGCTTGCTGCTTGATGAAACATCTCCTCCCTGAGAGCAGCTTAACGAGGGTTTAAGTAACTTTGCACTTAGACTTCAAAATAAGAGCTCAGATTTCAAAATAAAAGTACTATTACTTGGACCAAATGAAATAATGTCTAAATAAAAAAAATGCAACTTAAATTACTCTCAAATGCAACATTGGCCTTAGACAAATTACACAAAATATACAAATTATGTATAACCATATACTTGCAACAGTTACACAGACTGCTGGAGTAACTGCAGTTACTCTAACAGCCACCGGTGTCATTATGAGTCAGGGGTTACGGAATGGGCCTATATAATATACCGTACTCAAACTTAGCTTAGCTTATAACTTAAACCAATTCAACCTCTAATAAGCAATGATGATGGATGTAAACATGTTGAACATTTGTTGAGAGTCAGGTGAGCTTGTGTTGACAGTTATTTTTGAATACCTGCTGATGTACTGTAGAGAGTCAGCAGTGGACTATTTAGATATCAAGTGAAAGCCATGTATAGGCAGTAAATACTTCAGGAACAGAAGCTGCTGTAAGTGTTTGTTCTGTAACGATCACTTCCTGAATGGCTGGCTTGAATCTTTTATGGAGGAGACCCTTCAAGGGCTTTTGTGATTGATTGATTTGGATGCAGTGTGAGAAAAAGGAAAGAGAAGAAGAAAACAATAACAGAGGAAAGCAGAATAAATGGGCGAAGGCAAAAATACAAGGTTGTGCTGCCAGGAGTGAACGTCTGGTTCAGATTCTTCTTGCAGTTGAAGTCAGAAACTTGTGACAGAGTGCGTATAGCGGCTCACTTCGATCACAATTGAAATTGCTTACAAAACTGCAACTCAAACAGCGCCTGCCTACCTAAACTCTCATTCAACTCTATACACCCACTCCCGCTCACTACGTTCTGCCAATATTAAAGGCTCCTGGCACTTCCCCCACCAAAGGGCCCTAAATCTCTATCTAAAACTCTTCTCCTGTAGTTCCCCCGGTGGTGGAACGACTTACCAAACTCTATCCGTTCTGCTGAATCTCTTTCTATCTTTAAGAAAAGACTCAAGACCCAGCTTTTCCATGACCACCTTCACACTGATATGCATGCATTTTTATTTTATTTTGTTTTATCAATATATATGAACAAAACAAACAGACACGCTCAGACACAGTTATTACAATGTGCTACCGTCCATATAGGGTGCTTATGTGCTTGCAAGAGGTGTTGTGCATAGGGCCCCACACGAGGCGTCCAATAGGAACCAGCCGGGTAAGTCACCCATCACCCCCAACCTCGTCGAGGTAGGCCAGAAACGCTTCCCAAACAGTTAGAAACTTTCCAGGTTAGTTGGTTCTCAGGGATCTCCATCCTTATAACAGAGATCATGTCCGTCAACCACAATTGGAAAGAAGGTGAAGAGGGGGACTTCCATTCTTTCAGGATCAGTTTTTTGGCAACAGGTGTCCCCAACGTCAGAGACTGTTGCACAGCTGTGGGGAAGCCCAAAGATGTCTCCAAGCAGCCGAAGATGGCGAGTCCTGCCTCCGGCTGAAGGGTTATTTTGTAGGCCTTAGAGTACCAGTCAAATATTTTGGCCCAGAATGCCATCAGTGAACACTGATATGCATGAATGACTTGAATGAGCATTAGGGATGCACCGATCCACTTTTTTCACTTCCGATCCGATTCCGATACCTGAATTTGGATATCTGCCGATACCGATATAATGCCGATACCAATATTTTTCTTGAATATACAGGATAGGCAAAGATTTGGCCAATTAATTCATTTTTTTTAAATATACCTTGCAAAAAGCAAAATTAAGAAAGCAAAATTAAGAAAATATACAAGGCAAAGAAGGATACTATTATACATGGGTAAATTACGGCCAGCGCCCGCGCTGGAATTGCAAAAAAAAAATATATATTTTTTTTTTGCTTTATCTGATTTTTTTCTCTCAATCCGATCCGATCCGATCCGTGAATTAGTGCCAATATTGGCACCCGATACCGATATTGGATCGGATCGGCCCCATCCCTAATGAGCATGATAATAGATGTGTATGAATGTCTTTGCATCCATGATGTTGAATATGGAACATGAATGATGGGTAATCCTACACACCTTGTTCCTATGGCACTTTTCATGTTTTTATTATGTTGTCTCTTATTCATGTTATCCCCTGATTAATGTATTGCTTGTACTGTATATAATGTACATCGCTTTGGATAAAAGCATCTGCTAAATGAAATAAAGTAAAGTACAGTAAAGTAAAGAAACAGTGTGTGCCACTTTACCTGTGTGGGTGTGTAGACAACATGTGTGTGTGGGTGTGTTTACAACATGTGTGGTGTGTGGGTGTGTAGACAACATGTGTGTGTTTGTGTGGTGTGTGGGTGTGTAGACAACATTTGTGTGTGTGGTGTGTGGGTGTGGAGACAACAGGTGTGTGTTTGTGTGGTGTGTGGGTGTGTAGACATGTGTGTGTTTGTGTGGGTGTGTAGACAACATGTTTGTGTGGTGTGTGGGTGTGTAGACAACATTTGTGTATGTGGTGTGTGGGTGTGGAGACTGTGTGTTTGTGTGGTGTGTGGGTATGTAGACAACATCTGTGTGGTGTGTGGGTGTGGAGACAACAGGTGTGTGTTTGTGTGGTGTGTGGGTGTGTAGACAACATATGTGTGTGTTTGTGTTGTGTGTGGGTGTGTAGACAACATGTTTGTGTGGTGTGTGGGTGTGGAGACAACATGTGTGTGTTTGTGTTGTGTGTGGGTGTGTAGACAACATTTGTGTGTGTGGTGTGTGGGTGTGGAGACAGCAGGTGTGTGTTTGTGTGGTGTGTGGGTGTGTAGACAACATGTGTGTGTTTGTGTTGTGTGTGGGTGTGTAGACAACATGTTTGTGTGGTGTGTGGGTGTGGAGACAACATGTGTGTGTTTGTGTTGTGTGTGGGTGTGTAGACAACATTTGTGTGTGTGGTGTGTGGGTGTGGAGACAACAGGTGTGTGTTTGTGTGGTGCGTGGGTGTGTAGACAACATGTGTGTGTTTGTGTTGTGTGTGGGTGTGTAGACAACATGTTTGTGTGGTGTGTGGGTGTGGAGACAACATGTGTGTGTTTGTGTTGTGTGTGGGTGTGTAGACAACATTTGTGTGTGTGGTGTGTGGGTGTGGAGACAACAGGTGTGTGTATGTGTGGTGTGTGGGTGTGTAGACAACATGTGTGTGTTTGTGTGGCGTGTGGGAGCTTGTCAAGTGATTAGCTCTACAGCTGAGCTGTGTGCTGAAATCTCAAAGGGATGATAATTGGACATGGTGCAAATAAAGGGATGATAATTGGACATGGTGTAAATAACCCTCTTATGGTTCTGTTGTTATTGATTTTGTTCCCGCTAGCTTCCATCATACTGGCTTTTTCATCTCTACTCCTAAAGCCAAGGCGACAGCCGTCAAAAGAGTTGCCTCAATTGCAGCTTGAATCCCATAAACAACAAGTGGAATTCTAAGTACAATTCTGACCCCGTGGCTCAAATGTGTTGCCTGTTGCTGAACGTGTTGCTCATACATCGCTCAGAAATGTCAAGTGCATCGCGAAAAGAAAAGAAAAATAAGGGCTTATTGGAGATTTTTTCATTTGACGTGTTCGGTGTTTCATTCCAGGTGGCCGTGGGAGGGAATACCCTGTGATCCCTTGCAAAAGTAGTGATTGAAAAGGCCTGATTGATTTTGTGATTCAGTGGGAAACAGCCAAACACTTTTAGCATTGCGCCTCAAGTGATTCATGAATAATGGAATTTCTCTGCCAGCTAATCCTGGTTCCGTACACAACGACTAAGCCATGCACTCCCCTGCACTCTGAGGGAGGCCTCTCCTCGGCCCCACCTTTATTTTACCTCCACAGTGAACCTGCTCTCTGCACTTTCAACATCATGTCTGAACCCAGATTGTGGAAGAAATATTACTGGGCGCTGGACCATCCATCATCGGGCCTGCCCCCGGGCTATGACATACAGGCCAGGCCCGAGCAACAACGACTCCTATCTTGTATGTTAGACCTCACGCTTGTGTATTTATCACCTAAGCGGCGGCACAACGCGTGATTCATTGAACAGCCTCGCTGATACAACATGCTGACTACATCTCCGGGCATGCGGCCCTCTTTGTCTATCTATGATAATGCCTCTACACCCCTGCCCCCACACCCCCATCCCCCCCCCCCCCCCCCCGCGATGCCCTCATACTTATGCTTACGAAAGTGCGTTTATATCGTTGATGTCTTCGGGGCGGGCGGCTGTCTCGTAAGAAGTCCCCTCCCCCCACCTGAGGGATGTGTTAAGAGACAGAAGCAACAGAAGTATTTGAATCAAAAGTGGTGACTACTTTCTCGCAGCTTGTGTTCACACAGCCACGTTCAATTCGTAGATCAAGTGCACAGGGATTTGTCCACCAGAGGTGCCCAAATCCTTTCCTATGCTTCAGGGCCAAAATGAATCTGGGTGGAGGGCCGTGGGCCAGAAATAAATGTTGATGTTATGTGAAATTCCATTAAATGATATTATTTCGTAGACAATTTACATTCTAAATTTAAAATAGGTCTTATAGTTTCATATGGTACAAGTATCATCAAGCTAGCTTTAAAATGAGACCCCCCCCCCCCCCCCCCCTTCCACAGCCTCTGGAAGACAGTAATATTGGCCGCAATTTTTTTCTTTCAAAACCATGGAGGGCCAAAACAAACTGAGCGTGGGCCACTCGGTGAAATGCTATATGAGGAATCAGCCGATCAGCATTTTGGTAAACAAACAGCGTCACTGCAGGGTGGAAATGGCAATGGGACCCTATGGAGCCAGAGAGAAAGAGCCAGCACTCAAAAATGTCCTTTGAAGTTTTATTCCTGTATGAATCACAACGTACGCATTTCAGCAAACAGCCTTCGTCAGCGTTGTGCTGTGTAAGGCAGAAAAGGGTGTATAAAATACAGCCAGACAGGAAGTACATTCAATTAGTGCAGAAAGAAAATGTATTCAAAAAGTGCCTTATGCATCGATGAGATATAATAAAATGCAACCCAGCATAGTACATAAGCATTGATATGTAGAGTACAAGAATAGAAAAAATAATATAATCACGGACAACCTCCATCCAGAACATAATCTGCCCTATGGAGCCAGCCTTGAGTGTCTCTCTATCTGGCTGTGCTGCTTACTATTTAAAAAAAACTGTGACAGTTCACACAACTTTAACACGACATGCATATATTATACATCAGAAAGGGGAAAATGGAAAAATGGAAGAATAACTCTGCTCAGGAGGCACGGAATAACTCTTTCACTGCATTTCATATTTGTAATGCTACTGTATATTCTTCAAAAAGTGGGTTATCATTCATTCATTCCATCATATGGTTTTCTAAGCAATATGTTGCATTCGGGTAAAGGGGGTACTTGGATTCAGAAATCCGGGAAAGGGGATAGCCTACTGAAGCAGAAGAAGTTTGAGAAGCACTGGCCTGTGGCATAGCTAATACAAGAATAGGCACAGCAGAAGTTCAGGCTCGAAATGTGTCCAACATTCTGAGTCCACCTGCAGGCTCGCTTCAGTCTTCCTTGAGACTTGTGTGTTGTCCTGATTTCCACTGGCTAAATTGGAAGGGGGAGAAAAATACTTGAAAGTAACTCGGATAGATTTAACTAAACATCTCACAATGTAACACGCAACACTTCATTGATGATTCCTAAACATTCATTTGGTGGACGCGGGGGTTCACAAAATAAAGAAAAACGAGTGTTGTGCACGTTCTGGGCTGTGGCGATCCCACTGAGGAACAGACAAACATGCTGTTGTAGGCTACTCACAGAGTTGAAGGCACCCTCAGCTCAGCACCGTCCGCTCTGCGGCCCGTAGTCAACTTTCTTCCAGGCTTCTCCTGACAAAATGCTTTTCTGGACCTGGCTTGGCTACTCTAGTCCCAAGTTCATTATGCACACAATCTGTGACAGACTACATTAGTTCTATGCACTGTACAGCTGCCAACCTCAGTCATCTAATAGTAATGTCTTGATTCCTTCTGGCAGCCAGCCAATAAAGCTCAGATTAGTTTCTTGGCAAAAGTCCATTCGTGCAGCGGTTGACAGACATGTGAAGAGAGCATTAGCATATCATTGGTTTGGGCTCTCCGGGGACAGAGACATATAGCAATCCAAGGAAGCGAAGTGATTCGCTTAATAGCTACTTGATTTAATACAAGACCGGGATATCTTATCAGCATTTCAGGTAGTGAAGAGGAGAAGAAAAAGCAAGGTGTCGGTCTGTCGGATGGATTATGCAAATTCAAAAGTGAAATATGTTTTACACTGCGGTTATATTTTGGATGCTGCTTTAGCCGAGAAACAGTAAACTTTGTTATTGTTGTTGGAGACGGTGATAAAGACAAACAATGCAAAAGTTAGCTTTGCAAGCTTCAATTGAATTAAGAGAAAATAGGACAGAAGTGTGTTTGGCCCTATTCCATTATTCATGAGGTTACATTTCTTCCTTCTTTTTGTTCAGAGTTCAAGCATGAATATAGGCATACTGTGTGTGTGTGTGTGTGTGTGTGTGTGTGTGTGTGTGTGTGTGTGTGTGTGTGTGTGTTTCTGTGTGTGTGTGTGTGTGTGTGTGTGTGTGTGTGTGTGTGTGTGTGTGTGTTTGTGTCTGTGTGTGGTGTGTGTGTGTGTGTGTGTGTGTGTGTGTGTGTGTGTGTGTGTGTGTGTGTGTGTGTGTGTGTAGAGGCTCAGCAGCTGCGTGCTAATTACTTTATGCGACCTACCTATGCGATATTACCAATGTCTTTCATTTCAGCACCGTAAAAGGAGTAGAAATGGTCTCGGTGTCCATAAAATGAAATTTCCACCCGCCCACTGAGTTCTTTTCCAAATCATGATTCATAATCACATAAAGATGATAATGTGCGTGGTATAATGTCCTCACTGGATTACTGTGTATGGGAGGGTCACCTTGTTGGAGAAGGTGGTGGGAGGAGAAGTGATGTTTTCTGGGCACTAAACTGCTTTTTCAAGGTCCCTCATACCTGCTTTCCCCATTATTAAACACCGAGCCTCAAGGCCTGCTCTATCATGACATAAGGCCTGCTCTATATTCATGACATAACCTCTATATTCATGACATAAGAACTATATTCATGACATAAGCTCTATTCATGACATAAGGCCTGGTCTATATTCATGACATAAGCTCTATATTCATGACATAAGCTCTATATTCATGACATAAGATCTATATTCATGACATAAGGCCTGCTCTATATTCATGACATAAGCTCTATATTCATGACATAAGCTCTATATTCATGACATAAGATCTATATTCATGACATAAGGCCTGGTCTATATTCATGACATAAGGCCTGCTCGATATTCATGAGATAAGGCCTTCTCTATATCCACGACATAAGGCCTTCTCTATATCCATGACATAAGGCCTTCTCTATATTCATGACATAAGCTCTATATTCATGACATAAGGCCTGGTCTATATTCATGACATAAGCTCTATATTCATGACATAAGGCCTGGTCTATATTCATGACATAAGGCCTGCTCTATATTCATGACATAAGGCCTGCTCTATATTCAGGACATAAGGCCTGCTCTATATTCATGACATAAGGCCTGCTCTATATTCATGACATACGGCCTGCTCTATATTCATGACATACGGCCTGCTCTATATTTATGACATAAGCTCTATATTCATGACATAAGGCCTGCTCTATATTCATGACATAAGCTCTATATTCATGACATAAGCTCTATATTCATGACATAAGCTCTATATTCATGACATAAGCTCTATATTCATGACATAAGCTTTATATTCATGACATAAGCTCTGTATTCATGACATAAGCGATGTTCTTCATACCTAATATTTGTGAATACTTCTACTCGTGTTCCAGTAAACAGTGGCTGCTCCCGCACCGTTGGAGCTGCACATGACACCTTTATTGATCTCCTTGCAATAAAGGAGTAGAAAACTACCTCCTGAAATTAGATTTTTATACTACAGAAATATGCCGGCCAGGTGAAATTGCATTACCTTAGCACATTCGTACGATTTTTTCTTAAACAAAGCGATAAATTAAATCCGAGTCCCAGGGGTGTTGCTGTTTTTTCCACTGCTGCTATCAACAAAAAGATCTTTAGTAACTTAAGAGGAATTCTGTCCTCAGGGAACGCGGTGTAATTCATGAACATCATTGTTCTCGTGTTTTCCTAGAGAGCATTAAGGTTGCTTTAAAGTCATCGGAGTGAGAAATATTTTTCATTCCAATAAAAGTGGTATTCTCTTGATCTGAGCCCTATCCCATGATTTACACAGCTACTGTTGTCCTTTTGCAAATTGCCAAATCCATGGAAAGCATGTTCAGGCTCCACATTTTCCATTTTCTCATTGCTTCAGACTGTGGAGATAATAATGCAGCAGCATCAAATGATCGCTGCTGGGGAGAAACATTTCTCCCCAGCAATATGCGCCTATAGTTGCACTCATTTTCTACACATCATCCACGGTGTCGTATTTCTGGTGATGTAGATCCCGCCTTCAATCAAACGTCTTTTGTACTTGCACACTCATGCTGTGAGTTTGCATTTATATTCATACATACGCAAAAAGAAGCTGCTGGTGTTGTGCTCGTGCAATATAACATGTTTCTGTGTGAATGTCAGCAGGTAGGCAGTCAGTATAGTATTAGAGAGGCCTAGTTTCACAGAGCAGGTAGGTGGACAGTATAGTATTAGAGATGCCTAGTTTCACAGAGCAGGTAGGTGGACAGTATAGTATTAGAGAGGCTGTGTTTCACAGAGCAGGTAGGCAGTCAGTATAGTATTAGATAGGCTGTGTTTCACAGAGCAGGTAGGTGGACAGTAGAGAGGCTGTGTTTCACAGAGCAGGTAGGTGGACAGTAGAGAGGCTGTGTTTCACAGAGCAGGTAGGTGGACAGTATAGTATTAGAGAGGCTGTGTTTCACAGAGCAGGTAGGTGGACAGTAGAGAGGCTGTGTTTCACAGAGCAGGTAGGTGGACCAGTTTACATATAATAATGCACCTGCAGTTCTAATATGAAGAAACACTTTTATTATTATTATTGTTATTCTACACTTCCCTGGCTGCTCTGGTTGGCACACACCTGAACATGTGTGCTTTTTTTTGGAGCGGGATGGGATGGGAGTCATTCTACTGGGACTGGGACGGGATTATTTTCGTGGGAGTGGGATGGGACAGGGGTGAAAAACCACTCCCGTGCTCAAGGACACTTTGACGGGGAGGAGAGGGTCACGGTAGGCTGTTGCCGATCTTCCTAACCAAAGTCTTGAAAGGCAGAAGACGCTAATCTGAACTCATCTCTGCGAATACGCACCTTCATGCCACACGTTCTCCTCAACCATCTCACTTCCAGCAGCATCTGCCAGGGAGAAGAGGCAATGAACTCTCTTCCTCGGGGACATTACTATTGATAACCGAGTTACGAATAATTTAATACCATTAGAGTATTAGCCTCTCTGCATCACATGGAAATATCATTCCTACCGCAAATCTCCCACGCTGTGAGAGATGATCAAGGTTGATGATGCAGTAGAACGGCGGAAGATCTGTCAAGTTAATAAAATGAGCTCTGGGGAGAGCTATTTCAAGGCGTCGTTGAAGTACGCTTAAAGTGAGCGAGAGTCGAATCCACTGCAGAGGAGCTAAATCAAACAGCCGCTCGCTTTTGTTGACATATTACTTACAGTCGATGCTTGAACTCGAGCAAATGACTCTGTGACTATTAGGTAAAATTGGAGGCAGAATTCACCTGACAAAAGCTCGTAGGATGATGAGATTGGATGAGATGAGATTTACTTTATTATCCCCGAGGGGAAATTTGTTTCAGACACAAAGGTTGGTACAACTGCTTACATATAGTGTCAGTAACACAGATACACAAACATCATCAATGGACATTAATACACAGAGTTTGGTTCCATCAGCACAGAGAAATGAACTCATGTCCCCAGAGGCGTGTGGGGGAACTAAGTCCCCACCAAGTGAGACAACTTGGCTTTGGCCAACAGAACTAATCCTGTTAGTCATAATGGTGACATCACAGACGAGGAAATTAAAGTCACCAAGAGTAAACCAACTAAGTGTCCGCAGTAAAGTGCAATCTGTGCCAATGTCGCAGGGAAAGAAGACAACAAACCAATACATTTGGTTGACTTTATTCCCCGCGACACCGGGGCAAAGCGCAGTACACCTAAAGTGCGGCCTCAAAAGTGCAAAAGTAGGGTGGAAGAGCCATCTCTATCATTGGCTTTGTTGGAATGTATTTTGCTATATGTAGATCTGTTGTGGTTATAGCCTATTCCACAACAAAATAATTATACATACTACTAACCCATCCTTGATAATATATAGAATGTTAAACCAATATTGATCATATCTCCATTTTCATTTTTTACCCCTTCCATCTTTACTTCCATCTGGTATTATCTCATCAGAAACGTCTGACTCGCCTCGCGCTGCCTTAAACTAGCGAGAACAAAAGTATTGGCAGCGATGGAGCACTAACCCAGACACCAGAGACATTAACCAGAGACTTTGAACTGTGTTGGCGTAAAAGCTGACGGTGCTGTGAAGCTCAGAGGGTAGAGCGCAGCTTTAACATAGCCGGGGTTAAGGGTTTGATTCCCACACCAGGGCCGCACATGCGGAAAAGGTATGTGTGTTAGTAGGCACTTTGGATGAAAGCAGCCATCAAATGGCATATATTACGGGGGGAAATTACCCTAAAACACTAACACACACAAAAAAAGGATACACCTTCCATTTCTTGGTCCATCGGGTTGTTTGGTGGTGTATTTTATTGTATTTATTTATTTATTTATTTATTTATTTATTTATTTATTTATTTATTATTTAATTCCTGCAGATGACTGGGCAAATCTCAATGTCACGGTGAGATATGTGCAGCACAGTTGCAATGGAGTGTGGTAGCAGTCATTTTCTGTGATCTAAAACATTTGCAGTAAACATGAGGTTAATTGGTGTCCCCCAATCAAAGAGCAACACCTTTCTATACTCCCTATTTTCCATTGATATTCAATAATCACACAGGGAGAGAAATCCATCAGAAGATGCAGAGAGACCAATTTCTCCATGACAGTATCCTCAATAGACCAGAATGCTGTACGCTCAGACACCCACTTTTGATTCTTTTGCAGTTCACACACCTTCTCTGGGGGTTGTCAAAAGGCATTCTGGGAAATGTAGGAAATCGCTAATTTACGTAAAAGTAGACGAGGCATGTTGTGGGAAAGTAGGCTTACCAAAAAAGTTAATTAAAACAAAATAACTAATAGATTGTACTGAACATCATAGAGTGCATTCGAAGCACAAGTAAGGACACAAGAGACATAATGAGATGAAGAAAAACGTAATATATACATACCATATATAACATTAATGTATGGTATATCAATTAACCCTTTAAATAGAGCTAAAATAATATCTGTTCTCTGCTTTTCTGGAAATGGCTTTGCAATTGTAACCAGATGCAGTAAGTGCAATTGTGTTGTCTGTTTATTGACTCGTAAAAATGCTTTACTGAAGAAATTAGCGGTTAGGTCTGTGACAATACAGCCACTTCAACCTTAAGCATTGGATAATGATGACAAATGTGGAAATACCTCCTCCGATTCCTCCTGCATTTCACTTTATTACTGTGCACTGGGTTCCTCTCCTCTCCTCTCCTCTCCTCTCCTCTCCTCTCCTCTCCTCTCCTCTCCTCTCCTCTCCTCTCCTCTCCTCTCCTCCCCACTCCTCTTCTCTCCTCTCCTCTCCTCTCCTCTCACCATGCCAGTGTCCAATCTATTTCCTCAGTCTGAGCATAGTACAGCAGGATTAAAGATGCATGAGATGATGCCCATGTCCAGCAAGGTGGAATGGAGAGACATCATGTTGAGCACATTGACCTTGTTCTCAGAGTTATTGGCCAGACCCTCACCTTTGCAGAGATCCTCTGTATTTACGTAACATAGTACAGTATGGGACTACTTCATTAGCTGGGTTGCCTCTGTATTTATCATAGTACAGTATGGGACTACTTCATTAGCTGGGTTGCCTCTGTATTTAACATAGTACAGTATGGGACTACTTCATTAGCTGGGTTGCCTCTGTATTTAACATAGTACAGTATGGGACTACTTCATTAGCTGCCTCTGTATTTAACATAGTACAGTATGGGACTACTTCATTAGCTGCCTCTGTATTTAACATAGTACAGTATGGGACTACTTCATTAGCTGCCTCTGTATTTAACATAGTACAGTATGGGACTACTTCATTAGCTGCCTCTGTATTTAACATAGTACAGTATGGGACTACTTCATTAGCTGCCTCTGTATTTAACATAGTACAGTATGGGACTACTTCATTAGCTGCCTCTGTATTTAACATAGTACAGTATGGGACTACTTCATTAGCTGCCTCTGTATTTAACATAGTACAGTATGGGACTACTTTATTAGCTGCCTCTGTATTTAACATAGTACAGTATGGGACTACTTCATTAGCTGCCTCTGTATTTAACATAGTACAGTATGGGACTACTTCATTAGCTGGATTGCTCCACTGCCAAACTATTGTTCCACGCGGACAGAGAGAAGTGTCTCACAGACCAGTGCCCCGTTCCTCTAGCTGGGCTAACATCTCAAATAGTGTAACAATTTCCATTGACCCCGTTTATCATGCTAAACACAACTGAAAATGCTCAAACTCACTCATCACAATCTCTAAGGAGAAACTAGGTTTGGTTAAAATCCCCAGGGTGCTGTTGTCAGGTTATGCTAGAGGTTACCTGTGTTCACACCATAAGGTGATCTATGCATACTGTTATCGTGCATTCATTGTAATGTTTGTATGCTTCTCTGCAGTATATGCAAGTGAGAATGTTCATGTTATATTGTCTCTAAAGTATGTCTTTCTCGCCTTTTTCTTCACACAGAAGTAATGGTGGAACAAGAGGGCGACGACGCCTTCTGTCACAGATCAAACCAGAAGTCATATGAACAACAGCACAGCTCTCTGTGTGGCAGCACAGATCTCTGCAAATCTCATCCATCATGTATGCATGGTTCTCCATTACAGGTTCATTTGAATGATAGGATGGTATAGCCCTGCCTTTCTGAGCTAAAGGTCAGTGATTGAATATAATCCTCATGCAGAAATAACCTGAGTAACCTAACCTGATTTCCCTCTCATAGTTGTGCGGCGATTCTAAGGCTCTTGTGCTTTAGTAAATAACAGACCAGACTTAGTATGCTGCAGAACTGTTGCATTAATCTTTCTCTGGAATTGGTGGGATTACTCCCTGTCAATTTGCAGTTCAGAATTAGGTTTTCTATTCAAAGCATTGCAACATTCTCCTCTGCAGAGATCCAGTGGATGTTGGTGCTTATTTGATTGGGCCCAGCGTGTGCTGAACCACCTCTAGTGTCTGGGTAGCTATAGTATCAGTTGACCAGCTGTTGAGAGGAGGAAATGAGCCTCTGCATAATGATCGTCCTGTGGTTTTATGCACCTGGCCGTTGGTTTGTGCCGAGTCTAACAAATTAACTTTGGACTAACGTCTTCTGGACGCCCTGCTGTGTGGGTGTGGGAGGATACTGTGTCTCGTTCACTGCATCCACCTCCAGATGGAGAAAATGCTACTGGTGTTGCAACATAGTGCCGGGCTCAATTAACATAGCCTGCAAATGGCTCAGAGTGAAAGTGGAGACTGAGGCCTGGAGGCTTTGTTGGGGGATTTCCTCTTTGAATGCACTTTGTTTGATGATACTTTAAGTGATTTAGGTGGCTTTGTTTCCACAGATCGCTTCTCTGGAGTAAAGCTGTATCTCTCAGAAGTCCTCAGTGATCTGTACAACACCATAGGCAGCTCAGCCCTTGATACAGAGCAACAATGATTTTCAGCACCATGGACAGTGACAGCAAAGGGAACAGTCAATAGACACTGAGGTGGGAAGCCAACTGTTGTCCTTTGGTGTTACTGGTCAATACGTCCTGGATCACTATGTCCTTCTGTCTCTATGATTTATCTTCTTTTTTTTATGGGCCCAACATAGGCTTAGACAAGGGGGGCTTTAACAACAGTACTGAACACTGCAGCTCTGCAGCTGCATTGTATGTCCAAATGTAAAGAGAGATAGAAATCAGGGTCACACCAGATGAGCGCATGCATGATATGAGAGGCACATTATCTGATGATTTTGGTCAATAGCATTTTGAAATAAAATGTTCATAGGGGTTCATCTTTAGAGCACATGTGTCTGAGGGTCATGTTCTTTGACTTCTCCGGTGCTTTCAACACCATCAGGGCGGCACTACTGGGTGAGAAGCTGACTGCGTAGCGGGTGGATGCTCCCCTTGTATATCCTGGATTGTCGACTACGTGTCTGGCAGGCCACAGTATGTGCGCTTGCAAAACTGTGTGTCGGAGAGGGTGGTCAGCAACACTGGGGCACCGCAGGGGACAGTCTTCTCTCCCTTCTTCTTCACCATCTACACCACAGACTTCAACTACTAGACAGAGTCTTGCCACCTTCAGAAGTTCTCTGATGACTCTGCTATATAATGGTTGATGCATCGAAGACTAATATCGGGCTGTGGTGGGAAACTTTTGTCACGTGGTGTGAGCAAAAGCACCTGCAGCTCAACGTGACAAAGACAAAGGAACTGGTTGTGGACCTGAGGAGGGCCAAGTCACCGCCGGGGACCCCTGTTTCCATCCATGGGGTCAGTGTGGACATTGTGGAGGACTACAAGTACCTGGGAGTGAACATAGACAATAAACTGGTTTCACTTTACTAAATGGTACTTGAGAATGGCTGACGAAGAAGGCACATATTTTTGTGACACTTTACTGTACATACTGTACCTTCTATTGTTTTCTATTTTATTTTATTCTATTTCATTGTTATGGAACAGTCCTATGCCTCTTATAATGTTTGATGTTTATGTTGATATTTTTCCATGCCTGAGTACGAGCAACTGTAGGATGTCCCAATTTCCCCTCGGGGGATCAATAAAGTTTTTCTGATTCTGATTCTTGAGTTGTATTTTCTGTAGGTCCTTGTTGAACTGCCATGTCTGTAATGTCTGTCATAGTATTCAAACAAACTGGCATAAGCCAGCAGCGAGCACACTCACCGGTGTTTTTAAAGTTTCGGTGCACGGCACAGGAGATGCTTAGTAGGAGAAAGAGAGCCAGCACACAAAAATGTCCTTTCGTTGAATTTATTCCAGCACACCAGGTACAGCACACAGACGTTTCAGCCTAACGGCCTTGAAGAAGGCCGTTAGGCTGAAACGTCCGTGTGCTGTACCTGGTGTTAAGCTGGAATAAACTCAACGAAAGGACATTTTTGTGTGCTGGCTCTCTTTCTCCTACTATGTCTGTCATAGTAACCTTTACAGGCCAGCTGATGGACCACAAGGTACTGCTCCTGCTGATGCTAGTTTCCCCTGTCTTTGCATTGGAAGATTGCTTTTTCCATTTCACATTTCTCCACAATTCAAATCGCTTCCAGAAGCATTTCTTCTTGCAGTTTAGCACCAGACCAGTCCAGACTTAATATCCAGCAGAACTGTTACAGCAATCTGTCCCCCGGACTTGGTAAATGCTTTCAATGCACGAGTTTATGTCACTGAAGCAGCTTTTAAAGCATTATATATCACACTGGCTAGATAAATGAAAATAATTAGCATGCTAAGTACACATCGCATTTGAATGATCACTGAAGGGACGTAGGCTATTCACAAAAGGACACGCAGGGTCTCTATTAGTCCTGACTGCTCGAGACATCAGGCGGCTTTGATAACAGCAGCCTGGTGGTCGCCACAGCTGGGGGGCTCAGATCAACCCAGGGAGACAGCCGGGGGCCCAGCAGAATAGACCCTCCACAGCACAGCATGAACTCTATATCATCACTGCCTGTGTCTCTTTTCACCAGCTGTTGTGTTTTAGAGGAACTGACGGGTGTTCATGTTCAAATGATGTCTTGGACTATTTTCAATAATGAAGACTACTTAACAGCCAATGCCCAGTTCTCGTCATATCACAGTGCACGCCCCCTTTCTTTGAGGTTGTATAACCCATTCATTGTTAGGCTCGCCCCCTTTCTCTGATGCTGTCTCCTCACCCATTCACAGTTTACCACACATGTGGCAATAACCAATCAGCCCAAGGTATTCCTCTCCAGCTGATCCCAATCACCTAATCAGCGTAGTATATCAGAGTACATGTTTTGCTCTGTTTTGCTATGTGCTGTGTATGTGCCATGTGTCGTTCTCAGTTGCTGATCATCATCGCTGAAGCAGTTGTTTTCGCCCCACCTCCTCCTCCCCTGACCACCACCATCGTCATGACTCCTGATTGAAGAATTCCCTATGGGGGATTTCCTATCCTATTCTTCACTGACGACGCCCTCTCATCATCTCAGGAGAGCGTCATCATATCATGGAGTCATACGCCAAAATGAATTTGTTGTATCATTAAAGCTTGTTATACTTTCTACTAGTCTCTCATTATTGAAATGGGTTTGGATCACAGTGAACTACTCTTAACTTGCCAACGCTGACAGACTTTGGCAGTTAGGTGTGTCATTATTTATTTCGCTTTTTTTCCTGTCCCTTGCATGAAAACAACAACTGTTCATGCCCTGATACGTGATTCGGGTTAATAGAGTTTTTAATACATTCTGACTACAATCCCCCAAAGAGTGTTTAAGCTAACAGAGATGGGAGGCAGTCTGTAAGAATGTGATGGCAGGGCTATAATTAATTGCCCAAGATGTGGTTTTTACATCAACAAATTAGCAGGTGTCCAAACGGCAAAGATAAAGCCTCTTCGGTTTTTCTTCCCCGTGTTTCTCTCTTGACTCTACAGTAATCCCATCAAAGACTCTTTTTGGAACACTAAGATCCTCCCCCGCCATGGGTTTACCTCCGCTGGCATCTTGGAGTCCGGTCATTGGTGATTACTCACTTCCAGACAAACATCTGTGAGCCTAAATACAGCTAATCCCCTTCATCGCCGCAGTCTCCCCTCTTTCCTAAGACTAAATACTAAAACAAGAGGACTGACTACAGGATAGAGCTGGCTCAAAAAGAGCCACCACTACACCTAGAGTGTTTGAATGGAGACATGACTTGACATATTCCTCAATGCCTGTTGTATACAAGACTTTGGTAGTTCAATATGTTTTTCTTTTCCTTGGCAAATTGCAAAATGGAAGTCAAAGCATTGGCAGCAGAGTTTGACCTTGACAGACAAGGTTACGTCTCACTTAGTCCCCCCCCCCAAAAAATACCACATAATTAAACAATGCAGCCTTCCAAGGCTATTGCCTTGGCAAAATAATGCCATGTACAGTATCTACAATAAAATTTGGAAGTAAAATATCTGCTATTGGTATTTCAATAAACATCTGTCATGAAAATACCTGTGATTGATATTTCAGTGAGAATTCTAAGGGGGAAGATAGTGTTGGGAATGGAATATTACTGCAATATTTTTATTTTGCTTGCCTTTTGCTTGGTTTGTCGTCGCTTTAAGGAAGAATAATGTGCTGACACATCCAGCAGACCTGGAGGATGAGCAGCTGTAGTTCAAAGGCCGCAGAGAACGCATGACAAGGCCGAGTTGTTTTAGAGCTCGCGTTAGGCCAACCAGACAAGAATCTATGGGGCCTCAGCTTCAGTCCTTGGGTGTGTTCGACAACTCTCAGTGGAGCAGAACATCATGTTTCTCCTGGTCCATCTAGTGAGCGCCGTGTATTTTGTTTGTCTTTGCTGTATTTCTCATAGGTGGAACACGGGGACAGGGCAGGAGCATTGCATCTCTTATAGAAACCAAACTCAACTGAAACCCAACGAAGATGGAATATAGCTAAGATGATTACTATAAGATATTTGGTTGTAAAATCAGTATCCACTATTTTGAAAAGTGCAAACTAGTCCTTCTAATCGTCTAATTTACTCTAAACGGGTGAGTTATATAAAAATTCACCCCTTATAGTCATCATGAAAGGTGAAATTAGCTATAGAGAGCCAAAGTGAAACGTCACTTCCTGCTTTCTCCCTGTACCAGCGCTGCGAAAAATAGGAATGGCGGTGGACGGAGAATAAGGTTACTTTTTTGATCCCGTTGGAATTGTGCCACGGGGTGCCAACGCTAATTTTGTCAATTTAAAACACAACTTTGCATGTAAAGAAAGTCACAGTTTGACGTCAAACTGAAACGTATAGGTTAGTTTCGTATAAAAACGACATACTGTAGCTTGTGGAAGCTCGTGGCATGTCGCTTCAGCTTTGCCGGTAGAGAAAGTGACGTCACTTAGGCGACGGTGTATGTAGTCTTTCTGATTTATAACGTCTAGTACAACAGTTTGGCGACAAACTGCGACTTTCTTGACATGCAAAGTTACGTTTTACTGTCAATTGACAAAATTTGCATTGGCAGCCCGTGGCACAATTCAAACGGGATGAAAAAAAGTAACCTTATTCTCCGTCCACCGCCATTCAGATTTTTCGCAGCGCTGGTACAGGGAGAAAGCAGGAAGTGACGTTTCACTTTGGCTCTCTATACAGACAAACAACTTTTTTTTTTAAACCAGGCTGTATTATTCCCACTGTAAACTCTGGCATTTTACCATGAGGGTGAATGGGGACTGACTCGCTTTTGTAGCCAGCCTCACGTGGCCGTTCGAGGAACTGCCGTTTTTAGTAGCCTACTTCCTCATTGGCCTCAACGTGACCAAGGAAGCCTGCGCCCTCATTATAATGACTCAGTGAAGTGAGATATTTTCCAGTTCTGCACCGTAGCGCTCCTAAGCGCAGGATTTGCATAGTCTACCTCTCATTGAGAATCTGCACGCATAGCACGTGTCACATCTGCATGCAGGCGAGGGCCACCTCATCTGTTACAGAACCTCCTGGGGCTCCTACAGTCATCTTCCAATAGACGAGGCCTTCAGGCAGGCCAGCTATCAAACACACTCGCTGCTGGTTTGTTTATGGATCTTCAGCGTGTCCCCTTGAAGAAATGAAGCTTTATCCCCGCAGGATGTCGCCGCATTACGAGGCCGTCAATAGATTTGACAACAAAGTGACGAGGACAGTGACTCCTATACAGTACCCAGGAGTTGTCCCACGCTAGCTTGCACTCCGAGAGGAAATATATAAATAAAGACGTCCAATCAATTTAGGAGTGCATCAAAGATGTGCACTGTGAACACCCTCTAGGAGAAAATGTGTTTGATAAAAAGCCGGCCCTCACGTCTGGCATGATAAATGGCATCACTCTGTACCCCCGCCGCCAAAAAGGCAGCAAGTGGTAATAGGAATACGGTAAGTAGTGTCATTCATTCAGTGCTCGGAGGAGCACACTTCAAGCACAGAAGAAGAAGCACTATTCTGCAAATAGAGTGCACCTTACAGAAATAATGGAGAGCTCCCACATATACGCAGCCATAGAGTTGTCTTCTTTTTAGAGCTTACTGTGTTGGAACAACAACAACAACAACAAAAACTATCAGGACCACGTTCTATTCTTTAGTCATGAATTTAGCTACAGTATGCGTGGTTTGAAGCATTTTGACTGACTGTATGTTTGGAAGCACTATAACACGTCACGGCACAAAGCACGAACGTGTATACACATGCAAACAGCCTATCTGTATTACTGGATGGAGAAAGCTGATTTATACTAAACATTCGAATAACTGGTATACAGCTGAGGAAAGTCACATTAAAATATGGTGAGTTTGAGAAACACTGACAGAATTACAACTGGAGTTATTTTTATTTCATTTTGCTTTACAGGAGACTGTGGGTGGCACCTAGTAGCCTACATCAGTTTGATCATAACAGATTTTTGATCTGCTAAATTGAGCTTTGTCTCTTCAGACAGACTTGTTAATCATTTCCTGCATGGGGTTTAGTGGTGAGGCAGCTGTCATTTCTGTGCCAGGCTACGTGTCTCTTCAAAAATAGTTGTTGTAGCAGTGCGAACAAATATATTTTTATCACAACATCAATAGTATGGTTGCTGCTGTGGCTACTCCAAGTGCCTTACAGTATTTTTATTATCAAAATATCTATTTTTCGTACAATCAAAATTTAATCCAAATGTAGCCTATAATTAACTGTTTGATGGATATTAAATTGTTTTAACTATATATCTATTCTTGGGAGTTTATTGTGGTCTGTCTTTGAGACTACTTGCACAACTCCACTACTTCCTGAAATGAGTAGGGCATTCTGGTTTCCTGTCCTACACTATTGGATGAACTGATTAATATCAGGTGTGCCTGATCACTGTTCTTGTGACTGCAGCAGTCAGGCACACCTGACATTAATCAGTTCATCCAATAGTGTAGGACAGGAAACCAAGATGCCCTACTCATTTCAGGAAGTAGTGGAGTTGTGCAAGTAGTCAATAGACCAAATCACCGTGACGTCACCATGTAAACAAATTTACTTCCGGGTACCACTTGGGGAAGGCGGCAGGTTTAAATGTGCGTGTTGTCAAATAAATGCTGTCAAACCCTCTCGTTGTTTTCGGCCGACTACTTTCAATTTAATTGGTTAAACGGTTGGTAAACATGCTTGTCCGACGTATCTAGCCTTTCTTCTGTGTTTGTTTTATGTAGTGTTAGCTAGCTAATAACGTTTGTTTGTCTGTCAAACTCGCTGTTTTGCAGACTCATTAACGTAGAAGAGCCTGGTGACGCGAGGTTACGTTAACGTTACAAACAGAGCTACTGACGCCACGTTAATTTAATTTAGCGTCAAGTCTACTCTGGTCTGGTCCAACAGGTAAATTAGCTAGTCTGGTCTCCACTAACGTTAGTGAAAGTGTTGTTATGAATGATATTAAACAACAACACAACACGGACGAACCATTTTTGTCTTCTTTGTCTGTTTTTGTCTTCAACACGTCAGTTTGTGCCGTCCACCGCCATTATAATGTGTGGACCTCAGGGGTACCCGGAAGTAAATGTAAACATCCCGCTGATTTGGTCTATTGCCCCCATATGCTACAATCACCCCTGCATGTGGGGGCAAGGGTGTGGGAAAGTAGGTGTGGAGGGTGCAGCAGCACCCCCTGGTGGCAAGAGATGAAATTTTCTAAATTGTTGGATTTGGCTGTCCTGTGTTTATAACACCAACAAAATGCATTAAAAACAGTTTGTGTAGTAAGCTCTAATCTTATTTCCGCTCTTCAAAAGTGTTTGATTTTCATCATAATCTGGTTTTCCATAATAATAATAAGCTCAGTGTTTATACCTGTGTTGCTGTCGGTTGTAGTGTAAAATGATCTAAAGGGAGAGCAGGTGGTTACATGAAAGTGAGTGAGAAAAGGAGAAGATAGGCTACTGAATAATGACATCACAACAGTAGGCTATAATCCTAATGTTAATTTAAAATTAAATATTCCTCTAAATATGGCTAAAAGTCCAAAAAAACAAAAAAAAATCTTCGGCGGTGCTGAGAGTCCCTTCCTTGCAGCACCTCCTACCTAATAGTTTCAGCGTGCCTGTGTGGGGGTAGATGTAACATTTGACTTTGAGTGTTATAATCAATATTTTGACTCCAACATTGCTTGTAAAAACATTTGATGACTGTTAACAGTCAAGTACTAGAACAAATTAGCCTATCCAAGAAGTCAGAGAGGTTTTTGAGTATAGGCTAATGACCAAAACCAAAACCAAAAATTGTTACAATTGTCCCCGGTCTCCCCTACATTAGTGTTGCATGTAGCTTGCCGCTCAGTCCCCTCCCCTCCCCTCCGCCTCTGCATCCGGCAACAACGGGGTGACGCTGCCTGGGCAGGGGGGTCAACTCGGAGGGAGTGAGCTGCGCACACGTGCAGCACCATGAAAGTGAAGTGAAGATGCTCCTTCCCTCTCGCGCAGCGCGCCGTTTACACCTGTGTGGGGCGCGAGGAGGCAGCACACACCCGGAGCACCGGCTCCCCTACAGCGCATCCACCGCGCAGCGCGAGGCGGCGGGATGGCTGCGCTGACAAAAGGACGTTACTTCTCCATGACGGCCACGAGCCTCCTGCTGCTTGTTTACTGCACGGCCACCGCGATCTGCAAAGGTAAAAGATCCGCGTGCGCTGCGCTCCGTGCATGTCTGAGCTGCCTGGAGTCTGCTGTGAGGCTCCAATAGCTCCTTCTTGTGCCGTCTTTTTCTCTTTCTCTTTCTCTTTCTTCTTCTTCTTCTTCTTCTTCTTCTTCTTCTTCTTCTTCTTCTTCTTCTTCTTCCCCTCGCTTCTGTCATGACATGTAGCTCCTCTGTAAAGATAATGAGGCTTTTGGTTTGGTTCCCCCCCCCCCCCCCCCCCCCCCCCCCCCCCCCCCCCCCCCCCACACACACACACACACACACACACACACACACGCATGGGTTGTATCCCACTGCTCCACAAATCAATGTTCATTTCCTCATCTTCACCCAACTCTTGCAGTGTTTAATGAATCTGTCATCATGATTGCTGCTGTCTGATTCCAAGAGGAAAAAGAAACACATATGCAACAGGCATGGCAATGCTTCTTCTTCTTCTTCTTCTTCTTTCATTGGGAGTTAGGCTACAGTAACTGTGCTGCATCATGTGATTGTGAATGTATGGCTTCAATTAAAACAGCCAGGTATCATGAAGTAGGTAGCCTACAGTTTGGATACAGTTTCCTGGGGAAGGGGGCGGGGCATGTGTGTGTTTGAGACACAGCAGGGCACAGGTGCAGGAGTTATTATTGGGAAGGGGGTGGGGCACACTGGAGAACATTCTCCTCACTGTCTCTCACATACTGGAGAACATTCTCCTTGCTTGCTGCCATTTGTGTGTAACAAGTCAGTCTCTGAGGCCATAATGTACTGACAGGTGTTGCACGGACGTTTCCCCTCCAGGTTGACTCTATGACTCTAAAGCGTGAAAATAAAAGATGGTCGCTCTGCAGGCAGGATCCACACTGCTGACCAGCACTCAACAAGATGCTCTTAAGGATCAATGGGGATGTTCACAGACCCCCCCGGTTCACCGGCAGTGAGAATCAGGCGAGGGGACACGAACTGAGCTAACACAGCCTCGAGTCAGCGTGGCGTTGGCCCTGAGGGGAAACGCTAAAAGGCTTTTTTTTCCCGACAGTATCCACTTTGACCTGAAACATCTCCATGCGTGAAGTGAAGGCAGGTCAAGAAGAGGACGTCCCAAGCAGCGCAGTTGGAGGTGGTTTTCTCATGTATCATGTAGCAACTATTCTATTGCTATTTGAAGAGCTACTTACAGTAATGCAAAAAGAAGCAGATGCACTGTAAGAGCGTGCACATTGATATTTCATAGCTCTGGTAACCTGGGGTCTGGCTCTTGTTGATTTCGTGAGGATGTGAGGACTTGATGTGTGACTCGGTGATTCATTTGTGTGGCGGGAAATTAGCACTTTGCACTTTGTGCACTCATTTCCGGGTGGAGACTCTGGAGACGATGTGCCATGGGCGCACTTTGTTGGGGGGTGTGACCAAACTCATGTCAGAATTGTGCACTGCTGTGAGGTTCGCCAGCAGCACATCCCCAAGTTTGAAGTCAATCGGACAAACTTTTTTTCTTTTCTTTTTCTTTTTTTTTTTAACCCTGACGGAAAAAACCTGTCTTTATTTGTCACTAACACCATGGCATACACGTGTGCATGGCGGCGCACACACACACACACACACACACACACACACACACACACACACACGCACACACACACACACACACACACGCACACACGCACACACGCACACACGCTTTGGAGGCGCCATGAGATTTGGCCTCCGCGTTTGACCCATCCCGGCTCGTCCTCCTCCATGGTTCAGGCCAGGAGCCGTGGGCACCTGCAGTGAAGCGCCCATGGACCAACTTCTACCAACCACCGCTGGTCAGATGACCATCTTCTGCATGCTTTTAATGGGGGGTTATAGTATATGGAGGATCCACACAGAAAGGTTGAATGAACGGTTCTCGAGATAAACCGCTTTATATGTTGCCATTAGGTGGCGCTATGACTATGTGCGTGTCCGAAATTGCGCACCACACTGTGTTGGGTTACCGGCAGCGCACTCCCCAAAGTTGAAGTCGATCGAATCAACGGTTCTCAAAATAACTTCTTTTTGTGTTGTCAGTAGGAGGTGCTGTCCGAATTTCACAAAATTCAGCACTGCACCCCGTCAGGTCCGGAGCAATGGCGTGTGAGTTATGGCCATTTCAAATCTAAAACATTGCCGTAGGGGCGTACCGGTGGCTCACCGAGTAGAGCGCGTAACATGTGAGGCTCAGTCCTCCTCCCTGCAGCAACCCGGGTTCGAATCCGGTCCATGGTCATTTACTGCATGTCTTCGCCTCTCTCCCTCCCATACATTCCTTTCTCTCTCACATTGTATGTCTATTAATAAAGCATAAAATGCCATAAAGCATACAAATCTAAAACATTGCCATCGCACCCTATGACCCCACTGCTACACATTGTGCCTCCCTATCCTCGGGGTTTCAAGCATAACAAAAGAAAAGTAGGCTACAGCAGCGGAGCACAAAAGCACTAGTGCGACAATTTTTTTTATTGACAAAAAGAAGGAAAAGAGAAACATTCTCAAGGTTTTTATTTTGCTGTGTGGAGAGCTTTCATGAAAACGCAAATTTTATTTATTTATTCGTTTATTTGTCAGGGACAATGCAAGAATCATTAAAAGGAATCAATAAAAGGTCAAATGTGTTATTTTCACTCGGAGAAAGTCATCTGTTATTTTCCATCAGAAAGTAATCTGTTATTTTCCCTCAGAGAAAGTAATCTATTATTTTCCATCAGAAAGTAATCTGTTATTTTCCCTCAGAGAAAGTAATCTGTTATTTTCCCTCAGAGAAAGTAATCTGTTATTTTCCCTCAGAGAAAGTAATCTGTTATTTTCCCTCAGAGAAAGTAATCTATTATTTTCCATCAGAAAGTAATCTGTTATTTTCCCTCTGAGAAAGTAATCTGTTATTTACCTCAGAGAAAGGAATCTGTTATTTTCCTCAGATAAAGTCATCTATTTTCCTCAGAGAAAGTAATGTTATTTTCCTCAGAGAAAGTAATGTTATTTTCCTCAGAAGAAGTAATCTGTTACTTTCCCTCAGATAAAGTAATTGTTGATTTACTCAGATAAGGTAATCTGTTATTTCCCCTCAGAGAAAGTAATCTGTTAATTTCCTCAGAGAAAGTAATGTCATTTTTCCCCAGAGAAAGTAATCTGTTCTGTTTCCTCAGAGAAAGTAATCTGTTATTTCCCATCAGAGAAAATAGTGTTATTTTTTATCAGTGAAAGTAATCTGTTAATTTCCTCAGAGAAAGTAATCTGTTATTTTCCTCAGATAAAGTAATCTGTTATTTTCCCTCAGAGAAAGTAATCTGTTATTTTCCTCAGAGAAAGTAATGTTATTTTCGTCCAGAGAAAGTAGGGCTGGCACGGATCAGCCCCCACGGTTCGGAACGCGGTTCGGAACGTCAATGGTCCGCGGACATCCCCCCCCCCCCCCCCCCCCCCCCCCCCCCTTTTCGTTTCATTTAACGTTTAACGTTAGTGTATGAGAACGCCCAGCGCAGCCAGACACAGACAGGCATAATCATGGCAAGCACAAGTGAGCTTCCTCATCCCTTGTCGCTGCTGTAAAGTATATCTGAAGGCTGTGGCTAGTGGCTACTAAAGACAGCGTCACACAAACTTATTTCAACACCTCTGAAAAAGCACAGGAATGCGATCAGCGTGTTGCGCGCTGCACAAGATAACGAGAGCCACAACACACACACACACACACACACGCGCACACGTTTCACAAACACATTATCACCGGACGGTGAAATGTTGCCTTAGGACACATAACAACAAAACAACACGTGGGGCCACTGAGCAGCTTAACGTAGCATCAACGTTATATTTCCAGACTGACCTGCGGTCTGGTCTGTAGGTCTGTACCCGTGTCATGTGACTGGTGCAAGCAACAGCCACGAAGTTAGGCATAGCAGTGCCACCTAAAACAGGAAGTTGGGTCGTTCTGCCTTCAGAGTAAAAGCATACATTGTGTCACTTATGAGAAAAAAATATTTTTTGAGCTGTGCAGGGCAACAAATGGTTAGAGAATTATAATAGTATTAAAAAAATCTAATCGAAAATCTAATTTTGAGAGAAAAAATCTGATATATATATTTTTTGCTGATCCGAAAAATCCGTGATCCGTGGCTCAAAATCCGTCACGCGATCCGATCCGTGGGTTTTCTGATCCGTGCCAGCCCTAAGAGAAAGTAATCTATTATTTTCCCTCAGAAGACGGTAATCTATTATTTTCCCTCAGAGAAAGCAACCTGTTAATTTCCTCAGAGAAAGTAATCTGTTATTTTCCTCAGAGAAAGTAATCTGTTATTTTCCCTCAGAGAAAGTAAGTGGCTCTTATATTCTCCCTGCCGTCCCAGAATGAATCATCATAGTCAGGCTGCCGTGGGTGACAGCGTGCGCAGTTCAGTGCCCAGATTTACATTTAAATGAAACCAAATGGCTGTACATTCAAAAGTGATATACAGTAATGATGATGGTAATAAAAGCAAAGTCCTCTTTCATGTTGGATCCGGCTCCTGTTTGGGATTGCCGTCATTTGGGGACTTTGCAGGTGTATTTTAGGAGTTATGTCTTTGGCTATGTCAAGACTATTACCTACACATTTCAATGAGCCAATACATCAACGCACTCCCCCGGGTGCTTGGTGTCACCTGCGACTCATTGGTTTCCCTGCCTATTGTGTGGCTGTGTTACTCGCATTGCCATTCAGCTTATTACCAACTATTGAGTCTCTTTAGGTTTAACACCCGAAAGACCGATGGACCTTGTGGGTCTCTACGCCTCAGCCAACAAACCATGAATTGAAGGGTATAAATGTAATTATGAATAGCATTTCCGCCTGAATTTGAAACTCTTACAACACTGGTTTTTACAGAAACTTGGTCCAGGAAAGGAGGGCAAGATATTTTCTAATGGACATTGCACAGTAGCAAATACTGATATTATAGAAGTCCCTTTCTTGGCTTTCTTCTCAACTTTGCCATTTTCTGAGGCCATGTTTAGACGACAACAGTCTCTGCATAAAACGGCAAAGTGTCGTTGCGTCTTGCCTTTGATTTAGCGTTTATACACAGCGTCTGTGACAACAATTCACGTGCAGACTGGAGCCTCAAAAAACTCAGAGCAGCGTCAAGTGAGGCAGAATAAAACGGAAACTTCTGGTTAAAACCTTCACAATAATGGCAATTAAATAAACAAATAGCCTTATTGATGCATGTTGCCATGTTTTTTTTTTTTACTGTGATCCTAAATACACAGAACACATAGAACACAGACAATTAAAAGTCCATTTTAACCTGTAGTGATTCGACGGTTCTGTTTTTTATTTACCCAGTTATAAATTCTGCTTTTATTTTGAAGGTAAAAAAACACCTAGCTTCCTGTATTCTAAGGGGATTGATTTAGCTTTATTGGATTACATTTTATATGAATTTTCCACACGATAGAGTGACACAGAAGTCATGAATGATGATAAACTGCTGATATCGGTCGCGTTACAGAATAAAAACCGAGTAAAGCCCCGTCAAAAAAGACCTGTTTTCTTTGCAACATTTGGGACTTCGATGCATCTGGCCGTGAGTTTTGAGTCTTCAATTATTTAATGGAGGAGTAATTAATTAACATGCGTGACATTAATAGCGGGCACTTAATGCGATCATGTTTTTAGCAACTAGTTATCAGACTGATGTTTGTTGAATGCCAATGCCATTCACTTGTGCCATAAATGCTAGAGCCATGATGGGCTCATCTGTCCTGGATGAAAGCTCCCATCCACTTAATCTGAGGGGACGGCAATCAGGTCAGGGTGCTTCTGCTCCACTCCGTCACAGTGCTGCATCATGTACAAAGCTGCAGGTACCATTCATCCATCTCAGTCAGGAGATTCAATCAGTTGTGGTCTTGGAGCCACACATCTTCATTCCAGCGCCCTGTCTAGACAGCAGCCCAGTAGGGCCTTGTTTTGAATATCGCAAGTGTGGTGTGAGCCTCGATACATGCTTGCGGTCACCGCTTTCTCTGGAAATATTTCCTTTTCGGACCTTGGAAAAAGTTCTCCTTGAGAAACCCAAATGTTTTCTCTGATGTGCAGCTTGATTTGCAGGCAAAGGCTGCAAATGAAAAGGAAAAAAGGGTAGATTTCTCATTCTGATTAAAAAAAGAGGTGGAGAGAGACATCTGTATTCACATTTACATAGAATTTTAGGCCCTTAGCGGTAACACTTGATTTGGATAGTCCGCCTACAGAGAGTCTAAAGAGGATTTGTAACATTTGAACAGCTTATTACTCAAACATGCAACAATTAAACTCTTTAACATATTATGTTTAATAGATTATAGAATATATGTGACGATTCATGAGCATATCACGGGGGAAACAGGCCTCGCTCACAGAGTTGGCATGCAGCCTCTCCTCTCTATCCCCATGAGGGTTTTCATAGTCCACTTCACTGGCTGATTCCAACTCGGCCCAGGTGTGCTCCTCCACTCAGGTGTCTTCCAGCACTATAGCTCACAAATGGAGCGCTCCATGATGCTGAACCCGTGTTGATTCATTTGGGCCACTAATCAGCTCATTTAGTCGGCCCTAATTACCTAATTCAAACCTGCAGGGGGTGCTCTTTACATTTTGATCGCACGTAAAATAGCATAGCTGTGGCCGAGCACAATTTCTGCTCACTCACTCACGCAGACACTTTGCATTCTTATTATAGGATAAGCTGTTAAAACAGCATCAGCAGACAGAGCAAAACAGTTGAATTCTTGAATGTCAACTAATAAGCTGTTGAAATGTGACAAATAAAGACTAAATAAAGTATTATACATTTTACACTTTTATGCAGCCAATAATAGCGGAGCGGTCAAAACAACAACCGCCAGTAGAAGTACAAGACGTCTTATTGTAAACATCCTTAGAATATTCATGCATCATCAATAATGTAAAAGCACTATGTACTGTAGCAATTACAGGCTAGTAGAATCACCCCCTTCCCAGTTTATGCACAGGCGAGAAGTTGTTTGCTCATGTACGCATCCGTCTGGCCCTTTAAACACGCATTCACAACAACAATAAAGTGAGATAAACAACTACTTATATGATACCGAAGGTGCGTTTGAATATTCATAGCTACAAATTGATCAGCCCAAACCCCGTCTTCGTGGATCCCTGCATATGTGCTCTTAATAAATGCACATGTATACTTAGTGCTCTAAAGTGCAATTAATCACACTTTACTGAAGAGCAATGACTCTGGAGCATCAGCATAAGTAAAACATGATCTTTATTAAAAAGCGCTGTTAATGCTAATGTTAATTTGAGCTGATCTGCTGCAGAGCACATTCTGCCCGTCCACCGAGGTGTCAGGTTGTGCGCGGCTCCATGGACTTTCTCATATGGGTGTTTACAGATGGTGTGCAGCAGATGAGCTTTTTACAAGCCTGCTTTATGATAGCATCCTATTTAGCAAACCTCCAAGCAGCCATAAGACCTACTGGGAGGACACACACACACACACACACACACACACACACACATGCACGCACGCACACACACACACACACACACACACACACACATGCACGCACGCACACACACACACACACACACACACACACACACACATGCACGCACGCACGCGCACACACACACACACGCATGCACGCACGCACGCGCACGCACGCGCGCGCACGCACACACACACACACCCACACGTGTACTGTAATTAGAAAACCGATGCAGTCAACATTGCTGGTCATATTTGATGGTATCTCTGGGTGTAAGCCTCTATAGCCTCTATAGCCTCTATAGGCGCAGCAATGTCAGATGAAAGGCGTGGCCTCGTCTCTCATCAAGTCAAAGCAGATTCAATATTGTTATTGAAAAACATGTCCGGCTGTTTGGTCATGACTGGAATCCCTGTCGGACGATCTCAAGCAAATGGCCTTTTGATTGACTGGAGTTTCTCAAGTAAATCTCCTCTAGCCCACCCAATGAAACTCCAGCACAGGAATGATATTATTTCATATATTGTGGTGGAAAACCTGCAAGGAGAATCCATCTTTTGTTTTGCTTTGTACAATTTCTATATTCCTGCTATGATAATGCTACATATAAAATGTTCCCCAGTTTGTATTCATGATGTGTTGATGTCTGCCTGTTGTTAAGTGTTGAAATGTTAAATCAGGTTGATGTGGAGTGTAGTAAATCAGAGAGGATGGAGACAAAGCACAGCACGGTAACCATGGAGAAGATCCAGTGATGTGGGCTGGCTTGTATCACAGATATTTGTCTTGCAGCCTGACGTGACGTCTGCTCTTTGATAGGCCAAGTCTGATGCTTCTCTGCTGTTTCTTTACTCACTCTCATGGCCTTGGGTCAGCTGTTCCAACATGTCCTCTGTTGATCCATGGTGCAGCAGCAGGCCTATAGGGACAGAACAGCGCTGTAGGACAAGTTGTGATGAATGGACTGCCGAGTGCCAGTCTCTGCTCGCTGTGTCCTGTCCTGCCTGGAGGACCATACGCTCTCGCTGGTGGGCGAGTGTTATCGGACCATGACTGCTGGTATGACCGTGGAGAGGCACAGGCCGCCAGAGGAAAGGCAAGGGAAGGGCTTTAATAGTAGGTTATGATTTGAACAGATGTTTATTAAACTAGATTATCAGGCAGCTAAAATCTAAATCAAATCTAGTTTTGCTGGGACTCCGGCCAGGTATTGTGTTGTGTGTGTGTGTAAGGTCAGTGTGTATTCTGCGTGGTTCCCAGCAGTGCACTCCCCCAGTTTGGTTTGGTTGTCGAGATAAACGGCTTTTTTGTTGCCAGTAGGTGGCGCTATGTCGAATTGCATACAATTCGGCACTGCACTCTGTTGGGTTGTCAGCAGCGCACTCCCCAAGTTAAAAGTTGATCAGAGGAATGCTCCGTGAGATAAACCACTTTATGTGTTGCCAGTAGGTGGTGCTATACTGAATTCCATGAAATTTGTCAGGTCCCCCTAAGTGCACTAGCTAATTTTGAAGACGATCTGGTGAATGGTTCTCCAGATAAACCACTTTTTAAGTTGCCACTAGATGGTGCTAAGCCAAATTGCACGAAATTCAGCACTGCACTCCATCAAGGTCCCCTTAAGCGCACTCCCCAAGTTTAAAGTCGATTGGACAAATCTTGAGATAAACTGCTTTTTGTGTTTACCAGTTAGGTGGCGCTATGCCGAATAGCATATTTTAGGTTAAAGTAGTCCACTAAGATCTTACAATTAATCTGACAATGATATATTGACGTTGAAACACGCACCACAGAACACCTTTAAAACGATCTTATAGCTCATTTGTTTCCCCCCTGAAAACTACCTTCTTACTAATGTTATGGTCCATCCCGCCTCCCTCTCTAGCCACACAAGCCATCTTTCTCATCTGAAATCACCGGAAACATCAACCTGGATTGACAAATGGTCAGAACCGCGCCTCAGCGGTGCCGGCTACAGTGGAACAGAGGGTAATATGAAAATACATTTAAAGCCTGTCAATGGGGCCGAGGCATCAGGCATCAGTTTACAGTGAGCGGTGATGGCTTTCATCATATTTGAAGGACAAGAAAAGGAGGGAGGCAGAAAAGTGTTGATGACAGCTGCTGATATCTCCTCCCAGTTTGCTAGCTAGTCTGGGAGATGATGCTACACCTGCGTTACCTCTCTTATCACCCGTTTCTGGGATGTCACGATACGACAATTTCTACTTCGATACCGATACCCAGGAAAATATGGATACCATTTTCGATACCACGCGCGGGCAGATGACAACACATCCAGAGGCATAAAAAATAAACAAAGACAGATGGATGGACAGACGCATGCTTCTCCATAATCTAGGCCTGATAAAACTCGTTGCAAAAAACGTTGCAGTTACACAGCAGATTAGCCCTGCTTTAGTCATCAGCCTATCAGAACACGTTGAGCTTGTTGAAGCAACAGATACCCACCAATGACAGGGAGGGAGAAATCAGTAGTATGTTTGTACTGCATTTATATAAATGGTGAATGGACAGTTGTTTTGGATGTTTGATTTTTCATTAAGAGAAAGTACTGCTGATATTGAGACTGTTGCAAATGAGTATTGTATCCGTTTAAAATGTTTAGTATTGATACTTATCGATACTATCAAATCAATATCTGTTGCAAATGAGTATTGTATCCGTTTAAAATTTCTAGTATTGATTTTTATCGATACTATCGATACATTTAACAACCCTACCCGTTTCTATATTATATCAGTTTTCCCTGGCTGTTTGCCGCAAATTTCTTCATCTAATTCATCTGTGAGTATAATGCACTAGTCTGTGAGTGGTACCGTATTATGATCGCCTTTTCTCTATGGGTTTTTAATGAGCTAGATGGAGGAGACAGTGGACAGTGGACCATCTCACTGGTTCCGGGCTGATTCGAGTGGTCCCGACAGACCGGCTGGTGACCTGCTGCAGCATTTAGAGTATGACTATTGCTTTGTGCTGCTGTATGCTTTGTCTTGATGGAGGCTGAGTAACTGTTCAGTTCTTTGTGTGCCTAAGGCAACCTCCTACTGCCTCCCTTTCGTGCTCCAAATGTTTGCCTTTGGAAATCATTTTGGCTTTTGATACAATCTCTTGAGTTGTTCAGGGTCAGTGCTGCTGCGAATTACTCAACCCTCCCATGCGTCTTTGCCCATTTGCTCTGCCTCGTGCCCACACAGCATGCTAGAAAATTATTATGATTATTTGAAGCCACATTAACGCTAGTCTGAACCGACAGCGGTTATGAACATCTCATGTCAGCGGCTGGTTTCCTGGAGTTGTCACATGCCATAGCTCCTGATGTTAAAATGACAAACACAAACAGTAGCCGGTGCTCGTTAATAACCGGTCTCTTTTCTCTGACTTTCTGTGAGTAAATAGAAACACTCCTTCTGGCCATTGCCTTTGGCATGTATGTTAGCTTGGAAGAGAACATGCTGTTTCAAAACGCAGATTCTGTGCAATCCCACGGTCCATTTGTGGCAATGAAAGATAGACCTAATTAATGATCAGTTCACTTTAGTTTAGTTTAGTGATCCCAGTGCCTTATGTGTGTTGTTGTCTTATACAGATTTAGCTTAAGTTAATATGTCACCATCCATCACTGTATTGCAGCCAGCAGTCCATGTAAACTAATAAAGTAAACTTTAATTGTGTTGACATCACTGAGACTCATTTGCATACAAAGATGATTTGTGGAGATTGCAGAATGTTTTGTTAAATTCATCATAGTACTGCATGGATCACTTCATGCTGCTAAAAATAACAGCTGAGTTGTGCTGCACAAGGACTTGAACACACAATGACAGAGTTACATACAGTAGCATGCAGCAGGTGTAGAGGAGAGAAGTGTCTCCCTGTGGTACATATCCAGGCAGTGGGGCTGCTTGAAAGTTTAAGGGCTCTATCTTCCCGACGGCGGTCATTTTTGCGTTAGCGCCCGTTTTGCGCCGCGCAAAGTCCTAATTGTGGGCGTTTCGGCCCGCTGTGCTTCACGTCATCTCGGCGCACATCTCTGTATAGGCGTGTTTATGCCCAAAAGCATTGTGGAGGTGTGGTCATGCCCATAAAACCACAGCGTCACGTCAGCAGCTTCCTCCTTCACTGAGAGGGAGAAAGAGGGAGAGAAAAGATAGCCTAGATGGGGAGAGGGAGGGAGGGAGAGAGAGGGAGAGAGAGAGATGTGAGAATGTCATGCATAGAAATCAAATAACGTGCTCATGCCCACCTGTGAATCACCTGTGTATTATTGCCATTTCACACGCTGAAAAAGGGCTGCTGCCCAAACGTCTGTATGCTTATTTCTTTTCGGGCGCTCTTCTTCGTACTGAGAGGCGATGAGTGATGCTGCTCTATTTGAAGAAGTTGAATTTCGTTCCACCAGCACACATTTTATTAATCAGCTATTTTCTATTTGTTTCTATTAATATATATACATCGAATCCCACCAATTTCATTGTCATTTGCCCCTTGGCGCACATAAAGACACATGCTTCCATCACTGTCTGCTTGATGGCGAGAGGGACTTCAGCTGCCATCTGCGCTGTGGCATGCAATTGCAGGGAAAGAGGTTAGGCTACTGTACCGGCCGGACACAGGTGCGAAAAAAATGATGCGTTTTGAATTGGATTAGGGGGACGAGGGTCCGGCGGCAGGGCGGGAGTCTGTGTGCGTCGGGTGCTGGATCGGGGTCTTCCCCGAGCAGGTGGGAGCTGGATGGGTATGCAGGCTTGGTGGTGGGGTGGGTGTGGGTCGGTGCCCTGGGTGTTTTGGACCGGCCAGGGTGGGGAGAGGCAGCTTGGCACAACACCTCACAACTTTCTCAAAAGCAATCTATTGTTACCTCACACCACAAACCTGTATGGTCGGGAATTATGTAGCCTAATAAAACCATGACAAACAAATTCTCATTTTTAAATCAAGGTGTGTTTTTTTTCTGCAATGGAGAAGAGAGAGAAGAGTGTGTGCAGGCGCGAGTGGAGTGACATCCATGCCGTGCGTAAATGGATCCAATCAAGGATTTCCTGCACTGCACGGAGATGTGGAGACTGTCTGCGCTCAGGCGTACGTCTGCGTTTGCGCTAAGACCAGCTATTTCCTGGCGTTAAAATTGAGAGCACCCAAGGCGATTTTTTTCTAACAGATTGCGCTGGAACGCCTATTTTGGAACGGGCAACTCCCAAACCTCTCTTTGCGCTCGCCACATACCAACGGTATCTTCCCCACAGCGCTAAATGACACTTGCGCGAGACACATGATAGGCTAGAGGCCCACCGACACGCCTGGGCCACGCCTACACCTGTGTCATCACAGCGCAAAACTGGACGGTGGAGGCAGATGATAGCAATCCAGGTCCTCTCTGCAAGCCAAAGATCATACAGTATGAAACCTACATCCTCTGTTCAAGCCAAAGATCATACAGTATGAAACCTACATCCTCTGTGCAAGCCAAAGATCATACAGTATGAAACCTACATCCTCTGTTCAAGCCAAAGATCATACAATATGAAACCTACATCCTCTGTTAGGGATGTCCCGATCACATTTTTTTTGCTCCCGATCCGATCCCGATCATGTGATTTTGAGTATCTGCCGATACCGATTTTTCCCGATCCGATCTTTTGGCAATGCATTAAGAAAAAAGAAAAGAAAAAACTGCAATCAAGTTGACCCTTAACACATTGAGTGCCAGCGACGCCATATGGCGTCATTAGAAATTTACCGTAGGCTGCCAGCGACGCCAAATGGCGTCAGTAACTCGAAATTGTTTTTTTGACGGGGGGGTGTCGATCTATGCCTCTTACATCGCCTCTTACAATATGATAGCTATTGAATGTGTCTAACCTATTTTACAGAACCCTTAGGTGGCGACAGCGCACTCCAGATGAGAGAAAGTGGAGTAAAACCATAGAGTAAAACACACAGAAGAAGTCGTTTGGGAAGAGGAAATCGCATCGCATCCGTCCGTATGCAGCTGCTTCATTGAAGCATAACGTAGCTGTGCCCCTGCAGCAGCCAATCTGCTGTCACAATTGAGCACCTCGTGTCCGCTGCAACAGTCCATTCGCATGATCAGCCGTGGAGTTCTCAACTGGAAGCATGATGACATACACGCGGGTGTAAAAATGCTGGACTAGCGGACTTTTCACTGCTGAGCAGCACACGCAGAGCAAATGCACTCAGCAGAGCTGAGCAGAGCAGAGAGATACTCCTCCCACAACGGGGGGGGGGAGGAGGAGGGGGGGAGGTGGGGCACGCAGGACACTACAGCAGACAACAGACCCAGGCAGCTGCAGCATTACATCAGAAAATATTAGCAATGAGTCAATGATGTGCTTGAAATGCTTCCTTTCACAAAACGGTCATTATCTCAGCTCGTAGAAAAAAAGGGCTGTTTTTGGTCTAATCAAGCTATCTTCTCCGGCTCATAACTAAAGAACGGAAAATGGGATCAATAAACTTTTTTTTGCAGGTGATAGAAGAGAGTCTCATCGTTATTTGTGCGTGTTCAGTGTTTACATAGTAATTATTAAAGAAATTATATGACTGTTTTAAAATGCATTGCGGCCTATGTGGCACAGTACAGCACCTTTTGCCCAAGGGCCGTGGCACTCAAAGTGTTAAGGTCCTTGCACACAGAGTCCGAATTGTTCGCTGCGTTTTTTTAATCCGTCATCCGGGAAAAAAACGTCACGCACAGATACCTTGCCCACTGAGTCCGATGCGTTAATTATCCAATATTCGTTGCGAAGATTCGCAACGAAAAGAAAACTACCGCGATCCTATTGATCCACAACTGGCAGTGTGTCTGTGTGGCTCTCTGTCTCTCTCCTCCCCCCCCCCCCTTCCCCATACACACACACACACACACACACACACACACACACACACACACACACACACACACCGCGTCCCGCATTCCAAGCTGGTCTGCAATCACCCGGCACATTCTGTCTTTTAATTCCGAATCTCTGTATTCCTGCTTTGTCATAAAATGCTTTGTGCTGGGAGACGAACTGAATTAACTTCTCAGACGCCATTTTTCCTTGTGAATAGCAACACTACGGCGGCTCTGGGTGGTCAAACACCTGTCAAAACGATTTCATGGATGCGGAAAAACGCAGAAAATCGAACCTCGTCCGAAAACTTAAATGACGGACGTAATTGTCGGACTCGGTGTGTCAATGATGATTGACACAAATGAGGTCGTATTTTTATTTTTTTCGTGCGTCAATTTCGGACGAAAAAACGGACTCTATGTGCAAGAACCTTTAAGATTGTTTTTTTATTTAACAGTATCCAACTAACTATCCATTATATCCAACATGGATATGGCTTTTTTATTTAACAGTATTCATTATATCCAACATGGATTCAAAATTTAAAACAAAATAAAATAAAGCTTATCAGTGGTGCACCACAAAATAACCATGTAAACTAAAACAAATGATGTGCAGAATAGTGCAATAACAATGTAAATCAGGAAATGCGTTTGTTTTGGTAAATTCTTCTGCTCTGTGCGACACTAAATAAATGAATGATGATATGTAATTTAAAACCAAAACTAAGGCCTCAGGATGAGTTTAAGACGTGAACATGGTCATGTTTGTTGAATTAAAAAAAAAAAAAAAAATTACTCCCGATCTTTCCCCCCCGATTCCGATCTTCTAAAAATCACGTGATCGGCCCCGATCTCCGATCACGTGATCGGATCGGGACATCCCTATCCTCTGTTCAAGCCAAAGATCATACAGTATGAAACCTACATCCTCTGTTCAAGTCAAAGATCATACAGTATGAAACCCACATCCTCTGTGCAAGCTAAAGATCATACAGTATGAAACCTACATCCTCTGTGCAAGTCAAAGATCATACAGTATGAAACCTACATCCTCTGTGCAAGCCAAAGATCATACAGTATGAAACCCACATCCTCTGTGCAAGCTAAAGATCATACAGTATGAAACCTACATCCTCTGTGCAAGCCAAAGATCATACAGTATGAAACCTACATCCTCTGTGCAAGCCAAAGATCATACAGTATGAAACCCACATCCTCTGTGCAAGCCAAAGATCATACAGTATGAAACCTACATCCCCTGTGCAAGCTAAAGATCATACAGTATGAAACCTACATCCTCTGTGCAAGCCAAAGATCATACAGTATGAAACCTACATCCTCTGTGCAAGCCAAAGATCATACAGTATGAAACCTACATCCTCTGTGCAAGTCAAAGATCATACAGTATGAAACCTACATCCTCTGTGCAAGCCAAAGATCATACAGTATGAAACCCACATCCTCTGTGCAAGCCAAAGATCATACAGTATGAAACCCACATCCTCTGTGCAAGCTAAAGATCATAGAGTATGAAACCTACATCCTCTGTGCAAGCCAAAGATCATACAGTATGAAACCTACATCCTCTGTGCAAGCCAAAGATCATACAGTATGAAACCTACATCCTCTGTGCAAGCCAAATATCATACAGTATGAAACCTACATCCTCTGTTCAAGTCAAAGATCATACAGTATGAAACCCACATCCTCTGTGCAAGCTAAAGATCATACAGTATGAAACCTACATCCTCTGTGCAAGCTAAAGATCATACAGTATGAAACCTACATCCTCTGTGCAAGCCAAAGATCCCCGTGAACGAGCAGAAATCACCTCCTGACACTGAAAAGCTTTTAGCGTCTCTCCCCCGAGCAAGTGCAGAAGATCCTCTGCCTTGTGTCTGAGTATGCAGATGGAGGAGTGGTAGAAGTTTGGGAGGGGAGGCTCTATTGTAATTTATACCATGGTCTGGGTGAATACTCGATTCTGATTGGCTGCAGGGTGTTCATTAAAAAGAGATAATGTACAGTTGGTAAAGTCGTTCAGCCAAATGGTCTGTTCACCATTCATATCAATGCGCCATAGTTTCAACAGTGGTATCAAGAGAGCTGTTTGAGCTCTATACCCCCGTTAAGGGTTAATATGACAATTTTGGAAGTTGAGAAAAAAATGGAGTCGGTCAAAGTAACTATTTAAATCACCCCTGTGTGCTCAGTTGATCAAAAATAACTCTTATTTACAATTTTGATTTTCGTTTCGGAGATTTCTAACCTCGCGTCACCAGGCTCTTCTCGGCGAGAAAGAGGAGATTTCCCTCTGAGGGCGGGGGCGAGCCCGGCACGAGCCGGGCCTTTGACAGAGAGAGAGAGAGAGAGAGAGACAACCTCTCTGCATTTCACTTGAATCCATTCAACACATACAACACCCCCGCTGCTCTCTGTCACTTCCTGAAACTCTTCGCTCTTAAATGTTAATATACTTGGCCAATACGTATCTATCGTACAAAATAAAGCAAGCGGCCAAACGGTAATGTCTTCATTTAATGTAGAACGCAAAACATCGTTAAACCCGCATTCCTGTGATAAAGTTAGCATTTGAGTCGGCTTTAAAACGGAGGGTGGTGGAGGTGGGAGGGACTATTTTACTGATTTACAGTATGAATAACAGACATTTAGCCATTTAGATTGCTTTATTTATTACACATGGAAATATAAATGACTGGTCTTATTGTTTTGTTGGCAAGTGACCATGGTATAAGCGGGTTAATGCCCTTCGAGGTGTCCATTATCACTTTTTAAGGGACTTCGCGGAGGCAACCGGTCCTCGGCTGCGCCTCGGACCGGTTCACGCCTCTGCGTCGTCCCTTAAAAAGTGATAATGGGCACCTCGTCGGGCATTAACCCTTACATATTGGACCCGTCAGTGTGATTAATTGGCGGTGGTGCTTGTTTATTAGCCGTATCAATAATGTATCGCAGCCATGTGAATTTTGAATAACGTCTAATTAATGCAGGATCATTGATTGTAGCTGTCAAATTTCAAATTCATCACATGAATAGAGCTGAATAATTCAAATGTCTAATTAATGCAGGATCATTGATTGTAGCTGTCAAATTCATCACATGAATAGAGCTGTTTGAATTATTCAGTTTGAACAAACACATTATTTATCGAGATTTGCATTCTCTTTGAATTTGTGACATTAGGTAGCAGTTCAGTCGTTGAAAAGAACCTGATTCAAAGAAGGAGAAATAACATGAATCAACACAAATGTCACTAGTGATTTTCTTTAGAAGCGTCTCTTGGGTTGACATTTTACATCAAAAACACACAGCAGGCGGAATGTGCCTTTATCAACATATTGAAGTCATTTGATGGATACATGCTGTACTGTATGCAAACTGTGCAGAAACATTGAAGTAGTCAATCACTACCTTAAGTCCTGGAGTAATGAGAGGCCCTCTGGGCTGTATGGAAAGCAGAATGGTAATTGCAGACAAAAAGGTTTGAGAAAGAACGGTGACCAGTCGAGACTTTTTCTGCACTTCAGTGGCATCCAGAAGAATTCTGCATTTAGCTCTGACTGTTGTTCTGCCACAGAGGAGGCCAGGAATAGACACATTATGTCTTGCTCCTTCAAAAAGTGAAAAGCAGTAAATAAATCATATAGAAGATACTTGTTCTACAATAGATCTTTTCACTGTATGCATTCATCATTTGTTTTTCACAGCTGAATTTAGAGGCATGAAGCAGTGCCTGAGAGCCTGGCTGGTTGTCAGGGGTCGCCCCTCGGAGATTCCAGGCGGGCGGGCAGCACCCATGCATCGGGTTGTCCGCTCGTCCCGCACGAAGCAGCTGGCTGCCTGGTACTCGGCGGATCCCACTCGCGTAGCACGACAACACGCTGAATCCCACTCGATTTGGCGGCGTAACACGCCAGGATTGGCCAATGCCAAAGCCAGTCCCCAGAATTGTCAAATCAAATCATCGACACGCCATATCGTCCACCTCTCAACCCTGTCATCAAGACAAGATTTGTTATTCAGTCTCCGACCCTCGCGCTACTTGCATTCCGTTGGGTTCATTTCGACTTTAAAATGTTTTTAACCTGTCTCTTCCGATATGAGAATCTCTGCTGTAGCTTAAAAATGGAGCTTGGTACTGTAGCACTAGGGCTGGGTATCGTTCAAAATTTTTCGATATCGATACCGTTTCGATACTTGGATTTCGATACCGGTTCCTGAACGATACTTTTTTCGATACCAATTTTTAGAAAAATCCATTTTAACAAAAATAAAACAGCATTACACATTGAAATTATTTTACAAATCTTTAGTTTTCCCCCCATCTTAAGTTTTACAGCAGAAAAAAATAAAACCTACTGTATTTAACATAACTTTAAGTTCTCTAAACGTATTGCCGTCCCTACAAAAAATATTGGAAGTACTACAAAGGAAAGAAATGTAAAACAAATAAATCAGTGGAATAGTTTTCAGTGCAAAACAGAGAGTTGCAAATCAGGGTTTAATGCTCACTGATGCAACAGAACTCTATTCTTGTCCAAACTGATGAGATGGATCCACTTCATGCATGGAAGACTAGTTGAGCATTGACTAGCCTATCAATATAGCCAATGGCACAAAGTGAATCCCATTTATATTCAACAAACTATCATGACATCAGCGTTTGTTAACGAGTTGCTAAAAATACATAATGGGCGATAACGTTTGCACATAACGTTAATGCTAATTAATTAAACATTAACTAAGTGTTGCAGATCAGTGTTTAATGCTCACTGCTGCAACAGAACGTCATTCTTGTCAAATCTGACGAGACAGCTCCACTTCACGCATTCACTGACTAGCCAATCAATATAAATGAATCGCATTTACATTCAACAAACTATCATGACATCAGCGTTTGTTAACGAGTTGCTAAAAATACACAATGCCCGCTTGCGCATAACGTTACGGCGGCAATTAATTAAACGATCTGCTAGCTACAACTCACAGCCAGATGCATGGATTTGTCAGACTGAGGGATCTGATAACCGCTAACTTGCGGTAAGCTGACCCACCTCTCAATTATTTCTCTTATCTGTGGAAACCAGTCCGTGTTCTTTCTGTTTCTTTTCCTGCTTTTCATCATCTTCGCCATATGGTACTCCAGGATAGGAGTAGCTTGAGTGGCTAACTTCTTGTATACTATATCCGCACCGCACGCCTGGCTCACAGTCACAACAAACACACCGGCTAAAGTGGGCGTAACGTTTCCTGCATGCCTCTACATGACAGCCAATCACAAGCCGTATTAGAGCGCGGCGTGCAAGCATGTCGCATGCTTATAGGCTCAATGACGCTGTTTTGTTTTGGTATCGAAAATTGGTATCGATTGACAAGGGAGGCTTCGATACCCCTTAGTATCGATGTTTCCATTTCGGTGCCAAGTAAGTATCGAAACTCGATACCCAGCCCTATGTAGCACCCAGTCAAATACGGCCCACGCTGTGCCATAATTACGAGGTCCGGACCTTAGTAGGTCCTCATAGCCCACTTTACAGCTGTGCCCTCTGGGCCACTCGGGGGGCGCTTCCGGGCCGGATGTGGCCGCCAATTGAATAGAACGAGAACGTTGAAAATCTCTCTACATTGTCTTTGTTCACACCATAGGCAGAAGTGACGCTTGAGACAGGCTCAAGCTGAACTGACGCTTAACCGTTCACACCAGGAGCAGTCTCTTCTCTCCAGCGCCTTGCTCGCTCCCACTGAATTCATGGCTGGCAGCTTCACGCGTCACGCCTGGAAAATAGGCCTGAATCCTGAATCCTGAACGATCGCTTCAGCGCGGCTTCAGTGTAGCTTCAGCGTGGCGTGCGGCTGGTGTGAACGCTCTCACCTGTTAACAAGGACGCCGAAATGAAACTGCGTGGCTTCAGCGTGACTTTGGCGTGGCTTTGGCGTATGGTGTGATCGTGTGAACGGCCACTTAGCCCCCGTTCACACAGGACGCCGAAGCAACGCTCAACCGAAGCTGTACCTACGCTGTACCCCACAAGTTTCATTTCGGCGTCCTTGTTAACAGGCGAGGCTGTTCACGCCACCCGCGCGCGTGCCACGCTAACGCCGTGCCGAAGCCACGCTCACGCCACGCCGAAGCGGTCACTCAGGACTGACGCCGAATTTCCAAACGTGACGCTGAAGCCGTGAAGCCGTGAGGCATGAAGTCAATTGGGAGTTGTGGGCGGGTTCAAGGCGCGAGAGTAGGCGCTGAGAGGAAAAGAGAAGGCGTCTTGTGTGAACAGTAAGGCGTACGTTTAGCTTGTGCTTGCTTCAAGCTTCAGTTCTGCTTACGTTCGGCGTCCTGTGTGAACGAGGGCTTAGCCATGGCCGCTCATGCTCATACGGTCTGTAATGCCTGTTTGTTGCCATCTGGATTAAAAGCAACAGCGCAGGGCTACTGTAAATACACAGAGCTGACTGTGCTTATGGACCATGACAATTGAGCAACTGGTCGAAGACAAATGGCTTCAGTCGGCCTTTAGCATGCTGCACTAACCTGGGCTAATTTAACACAGAGTGCACAGTGAAGGAGGCCTTTAGCATGCTGCACTAACCTGGGCTAATTGAACACAGAGTGCACAGTGAAGGAGGTCTTTAGCATGCTGCACTAACCTGGGCTAATTGAACACAGAGTGCACAGTGAAGGAGGCCTTTAGCATGCTGCACTAACCTGGGCTAATTGAACACAGAGTGCACAGTGAAGGAGGCCTTTAGCATGCTGCACTAACCTGGGCTAATTGAACACAGAGTGCACAGTGAAGACATTTAGCATGCTGCACTAACCTGGGCTAATTTAACACAGAGTGCAGCACAGTGAAGGAGGCCTTTAGCATGCTGCACTAACCTGGGCTAATTTAACACAGAGTGCACAGTGAAGGAGGCCTTTAGCATGCTGCACTAACCTGGACTAATTTAACACAGAGTGCAGCACAGTGAAGGAAGCCTTTAGCATGCTGCACTAACCTGGGCTAATTGAACACAGAGCAGCACAGTGAAGGATCATCCACCGCTGCATCTGCCCCCCAAGCAGCCCACTATTGATGGTCCTGTGTTGTTTGCTCTGCGCTCACCTGGAAGAACAGAGTCATTGAATCTCCATTTGCAAACCAACAAAATCAATCGGGAACAGGGTTGTTTAAGAGTTTGCCTTTAATGATGTGGACGAGCACGCATCGCATCAAGGGCAATATCTTTTCATTTTTTTGGTAGCTGTCCTTCACAGCACCATACACATGCTATTTTAAATGTAACTTAATGGGATCTCTCGGACCGAGTTTCAAGAATGAAGTCACATCACCAGATATATCACCCCATCCTCAATAGCCAATCAGCCCATGACATCTGTCAAATATGATGTCTGTTATGACGTTGTTCATCTCCGTCTGCTGAGCCAATCACCAAAGAATACGTGTGCAGTATATATAGCCGTGGTTACCACATCATCATCCTCTTGTTCATCTCAGCGGCTGGTCGTTTCGGGCTGATCGTCTTCTCTGGAGTTGTGTTTCGCCCCACCCACCTCCGCAGTCCACCACCAATGTCTTGACTCCTGAAGAATTCCCTACGGGGGGGGGGGGGGGGGGGGGGGGGATTCTCTATCCTAGTCTGAGCTGATTCCCTCCTCTCTCACCACAAGAGGAGCGACATCTTATCATGGAGTCATTACGCCAAATTAGTTGCCATGCCATTTGCTGAATAAGGCTTGCTTGTTAAATTTTACCCACTGATCTCTCATGATTGAAATGATCATGTGATCGTTCAGAATGCCAATCACTGCTCTACATTTTCATCATCATCTAGGTTAGCACAGGTCTATACTTTCACAAGAATTGACCGTTCTGACTTTCTCGTTACTGATATTAACATCTCACTATAATAAAATGATAATTATGTTATATTTCAGGAGGTTGATGAAGGTTCCCCTCCAGACGGTCACGGAGCTTTCAAATGATGTTCTAATTTGATAAATGGCATATCCTTCTGTGCTTTGGCTTTGAGCAGCTCTGGTATTAAACTTTGATAAATGTGACTTTGTTGAGATTGTCCCCGGTCAAAGGCCTCTTTTAAAGGCCATGTTTGTCATAGTCAGTTCAGTTGCTTCTAAATGTACTGAACCATGCTTACAGGGGAAGACAGGGGCTTAAATGTCAGCTGCAGATCGGGGTAGGAATCCTCGACAAGGGCATCTTGTGTGGCTCTCTTTGGCAACTAATTGCTTTTTAGCATCAGCGGGCTTTTGAAGCTGGAGCCGATGTAAATATGATCCAATGAGATTGTGGTGGTGGCCTGAGAGGCGGTGGGGTGAAAGTTAATAAGAAGAAATGGTATCACTGGAGAGAACAAAGTGCAGTGATTACATTTATGTCCACCAGTCTATTACTGGAGCACTGGGGGAAAACGAGCCGGCGCTCAGCTGTTTTTGCAGTGGGCCACAGCCCGTTAAGAGGCCACTGGGTTATTGTTCTATTCATTGCTCATGATCAGATTATTTGCACTGACTTCATTTGTGCGGGAAAGAATTTTCATCCTCATAAATTCACATTCTTGCCTTAAGTGTAGTACGCCTGCGAAGGATGGATATTAAAAAAGGTGATGTCAAATGACCCTGCTGGTGGGATGGGTACTTGTCATCGTTTAGCTTGCTATTCAATCCCTGAAATGGGTCCAAATGGATGTGTGCATGTATGTCTTTAAACTCACTTGGATGCCTACAAATTTGCTGATATCACAAAGTCTGCCCCGATACCATTTGGATTCAATTCAAGGGCCTGCGATCAATATGAGACGTTATCATATGCCCATTTAAACACAATCAGCTACATTTATATCAACTCACGGAAAAAAAAAACTAAAATATGATTTGACAACTTTATTTCTGAGCTGTTCCAGGCATTTCAATGAAAAACAATCGATCTGTTCACTTATAAAGTGCCACATTTCTCATGTTTAAGTGCAATTGATCTTTTGATCACTTAACTTAAAGAGCCCTTGATTTGACTTTTCAATTATGAAGATAAGTCATGCACATCTATGCTTCATCACCTTGGATTTACAAGACCTATGACAATATGGCAATATATGTTTTCACTTTTGATCGATATACACGATACGATATCAACGATGTATCGACCCATCAATGTATATCGATGTATCATCCCACTCCTACTTTGCACATCATTAAAATTAGGATTTAAGGGATTTTTATTTTATTTTTATTTATTTATCCTGGTTGTTGCTCCACCCTCTGCCAATCTCGGGAGAGCCGAAACTGGCTCCATGCTTCCTCCGAGACATGGGCAGTAGCCAGCCGCTTCTTTTCACCTGACAGGGGAAGCTTCACCGGTAGGACATAGCACGTGGGAGGATCACGCTATTCCAACGAGTTCCCCTCCCTCCGAACAGGCGCCCTTAACGACCAGAGGAGGCACCACTTCAGCAACCAGGATATTGCATGTTTTGGTGAAGGGGGTTCCTATATGAAGGAAACCCCCGGGAGGCACGGGGAGAACATGCAAACTCCACACAGAAAGGCCCTTTTGATGATCCCACCCGGGCGGTGGGCACTTGAGGACATGCGGACGGGCACGCACTCCTTCAGCGCTCGCAGCATCCCAGGTGGGAATCGAACCCAGGACCTATAGCTGTGAGGCGACAGTGCTACCACTGCGCCACCGTGCCCCCTGATTTAAGGGAATTTAACTGCAATACAGGTTTGCCATAGCAATGCTAATTTGTATAGGATTTGAGGACAAAATATAAGCAAAGTGAGCAAAGTCTGTAAAGTCACTTTAAGATTGATCATCAGATTATGTTCCAGGTGTTCACAGCAACCTTATTAGCCTCGGTTGCTTTTCTTGCGCGTCCCACTGGGCTCCATGCGTACGGGGGGGCAGCAGCAGGTGTCGTGTCCTGACTGGCAGATATGATGGATACTCCTCCATTATCAGGCTGTGCTTCCTGCCCCTCGTCCTGCGGGACCCCGTCGCCACGACATGTATTAATCGACTGGTATCGTCCGCGAACTTCAGGAGGTTGACAGACTGGTGACTGGAGGTGCAGCTGTTGGTGTACAGACCGAAGAAGTAGGGAGAGAGGACACCGCCCTGGGCAGCGCCGGTGCTGATGGACCGAAAGTCAGTGATGTGCTTACCCAGCCTCACGTGCTGCTTCCTGTCAGTCAGGAAGTCTGTGGTCCACCTGCAGATGGGGTCGGGCACGCCCAGCTGGGAGAGTTTCTCCTCTAGCAGGGCTGGGATGATCGTGTCAAACGCCGAGCTGAAGTCTACGAACAGGATCCTGGCATAGGTTCCTGCATTGTCGAGGTGTGTGAGGATGTCGTGGAGGGCCATGTTTATTGCATCGTCTACAGACCTGTTGGCTCTGTGGGCAAACTGTAGGGGGTCCAGGAGTGGGTCTGTGATGGATTTGAGGTAGGACAGGACAAGGCGCTCAAAGGACTTCATGACCACAGAGGTCAGAGCGATGGGTCTGTAGTCTTTAAGTGCCCAGGGCCTTGCCTTTTTTGGGAGGGGGATTATGGTTGATGTTTTGAAAGCATGCTGGTACGTGGCAAGTCTCTCCAGTGAGGAGCCACATTTAAACTGAAACCCCATGTTTAGAAACTTGCTTTCTGTTACGATTCTTGGATTCTTCTTTATCTTTATTTCACACTGATTAAATTATAATTGGCTAATTTTAATCAGACTATTAGCTGAACATACAGCCACCACAACGCCCTTTTTCAGGCATCTCTCTTTTTTTTCTAGCCTGCTTGTTATATTGAGACATGGCTATTTATGTCATTTCTCCAGTCAGCTGCCTGCCATCGCAGGCAGCAGCTTCGGGGAAACAAAACAAATGTTTATTTTTATTTTTTTCAGCTAAAAAAACATGCGATGAGAATGCTAGAAAATGTTTGTATGTACGTATGTATGTATGTATGTATGTATGTATGCATGTATGTATGTATGTATGTATGTATGTATGTATGTATGTATGTATGTATGTATGTATGTATGTATGAAGAGATCCATACAAGGGAGATGGGTGGGGGGAGGGATGGGGTTGGGATTTTTTTGTTTGGTTTGTCTTGTTTTATTTTACGCAATGTGCGTATGCTCAAGCAGAGATGTTTATGGATCTGTATTGTCAACGAATGAGCAACTGTACGAAAATAAAATTAATCTTGAAAAAAAACAAACATGCGATGACGTCGATTACCAAATACGTCGGCGACGATTTTGGTCATCACGACTAGTCGACTAATCGTGGCAGCCCTACAGACAATGTCCTGTTGTTCAGTGTTAGCATTGTTAACAGGCGAGCCTAGCAGTTCCCTCCTCTCCCATCACAAAGTCCTGTTGTTCATTGTTAGCATTGTTAACGGGCGAGCCTACCAGTTCCCACCTCTCTCATCACAGACAAAGTCCTGTTGTTCATTGTTAGCATTGTTAACAGGCGGCTCTACCAGTTCCCACCTCTCTCATCAAGGCCAATGTCCTGTTGTTAGCATTGTTAACAGGCGAACCTCCCAGTTCCCACCTCTCCCATCACAGACAATGTCCTGTTGTTAGCATTGGTAACAGTCAAGCCTCCCAGTTCCCACCTCTCCCATCACAATGTCCTGTTGTTCACATCTGCTCCAGACCTTCTGCCCTGGCCCATTGGCCTTTATGTAAAAAGCCAAGATGCTGTCGGGACCACCTGCCAGTACATGAAGCCTCCGCTCCTTTGTCAGGCCAGCAGAATATTGCACTGTGCCACTCTGAAATGAGCTACTTATGACTGAGTGATTTCAGATGCACAGGCAATACGATGTGTTGCTCTTGCCTCGCCGTCAAAGAACAAAGAAAGATGTTTGAATCATCGTTGTTTGCCGCTGCCTTTTTGTCGAGCTAGAGAGCATGACGTGATGACGTGCTTTATTGCTTTGCCAAAGGAGTTCCATCTCACAGCTCCATGCTGTGAGCTGCTAGAGGCAGGAAGGCAGTGCAGAAGATGGGCCAGCAGCCAAGGCAGGAAGGAGCTTTTCATTAGTCTAATATTCCTCCTGTGCATTGGCCGCTTTATTATACTCCCATTTCCCTAAGAGAGACAGGGAGAGGTGGAGATGGTGGGGCTGCAGGAAAACCTCTTGACCTCAGCTTTAAATGAGAAATATTCCCCAACTGCTGAGATAAGTGACATGAATGTATTACCAGTGCTCTGTGTATCTCTGCCATTTGTTTGGCAGGGAGAACTGGACGAAAAATACGTTTTCTTTTCTTTTCCATAAGACGGCTATTTCAGGAGTTTCTAATCTCGTTCTACTTGAGCACCGTTATAATGTGACTTGTCGAACATCAAGGAAGCGGTATGTTGCTGGGCACCATGGTGGCCTGTAATCACCCTGGTGGTGAGCGAGTCACTCTGGTAGGATGCCTGCCTTCACGCAGACCATCTGCTGGGCCCTAAATGATGAGAGCAATGTTTTTCTAATGGTATTAGTGTGGTGAGGAAAGTGGGCTGTGGTTGCTCACAGCTCCCACTGCTCTTCACAGACGCTTTGCTGACGGTGAAGACAAATGAAGCTGAATTAAATCCCAATTATTGTCGTTAGTTTACATGAGTTTTACATTTCCGAGAGGCAGACCTGCTGTGGAGTTAGAAATAATCTCATTGGTTGAGTTAAACCTCAATGGGCGGAGCCAAAGAGCAACTGTTTTTCTAGCTAAAAGCGCAAACACACTGGAAAAACGGAAACGACACGGAAGCAAGGCGAACCATCTGGAAGTGAGCATTATCTACTGGTATTAATGCAGCATGTGTATGTGCTGTTCGATTGCCCTCCCATGGCCTGCAGGCCTGGAAGTGAGCATTATCTACTGGTATTAATACAGCATGTGTATGTGCTGTTCGATTGCCCTCCCATGGCCTGCAGGCCTGGAAGTGAGCATTATCTACTGGTATTAATACAGCATGTGTATGTGCTGTTCGATTGCCCTCCCATGGCCTGCAGGCCTGGAAGTGAGCATTATCTACTGGTATTAATACAGCATGTGTATGTGCTGTTCGATTGCCCTCCCATGGCCTGCAGACCTGGAAGTGAGCATTATCTACTGGTATTAATACAGCATGTGTATGTGCTGTTCGATTGCCCTCCCATGGCCTGCAGGCCTGGAAGTGAGCATTATCTACTGGTATTAATACAGCATGTGTATGTGCTGTTCGATTGCCCTCCCATGGCCTGCAGGCCTGGAAGTGAGCATTATCTACTGGTATTAATACAGCATGTGTATGTGCTGTTCGATTGCCCTCCCATGGCCTGCAGACCTGGAAGTGAGCATTATCTACTGGTATTAATACAGCATGTGTATGTGCTGTTCGATTGCCCTCCCATGGCCTGCAGGCCTGGAAGTGAGCATTATCTACTGGTATTAATGCAGCATGTGTATGTGCTGTTCGATTGCCCTCCCATGGCCTGCAGGCCTGGAAGTGAGCATTATCTACTGAATGGTGATGATGACTAAATGGTAATGCAGCTAATGGAATGCAGCAATCTGAGGGCAGGCGTGGGTCTGCAGAAACTGGTCAGGTCAAAGTTGGACAATTTGCCTGTCAGTCGCCAGTGAATTGATATTATTGTAGCACATTAATAAGACCTTTCATTGTTCCAATCACGTGTCAATAATGACTTGAACTTCTATATTCTCTGCCAGACTTTACAGCGTAAAGTACTCCTGAGCACCGCAGAGAGAACAGTTAGAACTTCCAGCAGCGTGATGCTGCCTCCTCTCCCAGACTGTGACTGCCTCCCACTGTAGACGCTGACAGGAGGAGACAGGTGCAAATGATGTCCACTTAAGCATATTATAGTGGGAGGCAGTGGTGGTGGGAAAAGAGGGTGTTAGGTTCTCTCATTCATCATTTTAAATGGATGAAAGCACACTCTATCTCCATATTTAGAAATGGGAGAGGTGTGTTTTTGTTCGGCTGCTGTATGTTCTCATGGCTCTGTTAGGTTTAGTGATGATTGGATTGGTAGAGAGGCAGTCTCAGTCCCTCCCATGCTGTATATGCTCAATCATATATATATAGATATATAGATATATATATAGATCCTTTCCAAAAAATTATAATATCATGGAAAGTTTTTTTTCCATAATTCCTTTCAAAAAGTGAAACTTTCATAGATTATAGATTCATTACACACAAAGTGAAATATTTCTAGCCTTTATTTGTTTCATTTTTCATAAACAGTATTTCAAGAAATTAGAATAGTGTGAAGAAAATCAGCAGTTACTTCTCAGTTATGACTGACTCCAGCCTCAGTCCACTCCCTCTGAATCTACACCAAATTTTTGAATCGTCTTTGCTTGACAATCCGCTGAAGCCCACGGTCATGCATGGTATTTCCATGATATTCAAATTTTTTGGAAAAGATCTGTGTATATATATCTATATATATATATATATAGATAGATAGATAGATAGATAGATAGATAGATAGATAGATAGATAGATATAGATATGCGCCACATTCTGCCATATACATTATATAGACTAACATACAGCCATTCTGCTCTAAGATGAACAAATCTCTCTCTTTCCCTCTTTCTTCCTTCTGTGCCATAGGGCCACTGTGTGAATCAGTTTGATCCAATAAAATTAGGAATTTTGTTTTCATCGGCCCCGTGAAATAAATTGGTATTACTGTATAACGCCATTGACCTTCTCTTTTTAATGCGCCGCAAATCTAGCCATTGAATTCCTCTGTTATTCTCTATTATCCTCCTGAGTCCTTATTGGAGTATGAAATGATATTAGCAAAATCAGCATTATTACTCTATAGCTGTGCGCATGTGTTTGTATTTTGTAATAGATAAGACTGGAAGGTTGTGGTATTCTATGGGTTTCGTAGCATGCAGGTGTATATTCTTCAATGCTAGGGATAGGAATACAGTTTAGTTCTGTGATTAGCAGTGATTATAGAGCTGTACAGTGCATTGCATTGTGCAGGTCTGGAATTCAAATATGGTGTTATTTGGAAAATTCGTTTAGCCTTTGAATTCTATTTAGATCTTCTGCTTGTAGTTGTTGAACACAGCTTAAAAACAAGACCTTTGGGAATTAACGTGAGCACAGCCTTGAACTAGTCAACCCCCTCCCTTTCCCTCAGACCTCTTTAATTGACCTTTAGACCAACCTTGAGATGATTTCCTTCTGTCTCACTCCACAGTTCAAACCTTTGTGTGCAACGCTGCACGTAAGCTACCACCTGCCGCACTGCAGAATCCATCACTACTCCCCCCCTCCACCCCTCCCCCACCATAATGCCTATCATTTCAATGTGTCACATATGGGAAGAATGGCAATACATAACCGTTACCTTACCTGCCATGTCAAGACACTGTTCATCACTCAGAGCGAGCGCTGAGAGACGATCATTCTTACCGCCTTTCAAAAATTGGCTCCGCCTGCTTTTGCCGATTTCCGTCCTGCGGGCGGGAGGAATAGAGTACCGCAGGGATGACGTACTTTTGTAGGCCAACCCAGAAGTCGTGCACTTCCTGGTTTCCTCGTCTCAAAGTCAATGGGAATTTTGTATGGGTATTTCAATCAGGAGAGACACATTTGTAGATTATAAGCAGCTACAAGCAAGATTTTAGATTGTTATTAAACATATATTATATATTATTATGCATCACATCTTACCTCTAATAGTAGATGAGACCAACGCAGAGTAGTCTCGCTTGAACCCCGAGTGAATCGGCCAGTGTTAGTCTGTCTGTAGCCAGGGCAGATCAGGAAGTGAAATGAAAGGGTTTGCAGCAGCCACTTCGGCCACAACCACAAAATAACTTCCAAAAGACCTGTTAGAATATAACGAGAGATGTTCGCGAGAGTAGCAAGCCCCTGCATGGCGTTCTCCTTGTTTATGGTCTGTTGCTAGGCAGAGCGAAACGGCGGAAGGCAGGCAGCTGCCGTCAACCGTTTCGTTTCACTTCCGGGTTTATCCGGCCTGCCGGTAGACAGATAGAGAGAGAGAGCCCCCTGGTGACGCGAGGTTAGACAGACACAGACTCTATAATCATCAAGAGAGGAATCTCCGATTCACACGGCTTTGGTCTCAGCTACTATTATAGGTAAGATGTGATGCATCAATATTGTAATTATACTGTTTAATAACAATCGAAAATCTTGCTCGTAGCTGCTTTAACAATGATTTATTAAATGATTGATACATGAGCTTTAGGCAACATTAAATAACTTTGGCGATTAGACTCCATCATGACGTCAGCTTGACAATGACGTCATGATCAGCAGGGGTAGTGCAGCCAGGAGTAGGATTGAATATCCCCCCGTGGAGTCTAGACCTGGTGGTGATGGAGGAGAGGTCTTGGTCTTGCTGGAGGAGAATGGGGTGGAGGAGGGTCGCAGGGACACTGAAAGAGCAGCAGACCATACAGAGAGAAAAGGCGGCTTTTAATGTTTGACAGCTAGATGATGTTAGGCTGAATGGGAAGATGTGTCTTAGGGTGTATTCACACCTATCTCGTTTGGAGCAGTTGTTCCGAAACGGAGAGCATTTTCCCCCTTGGTGCGGTTCGTTTGGGGGAGTGTGAACACAGCAATCGCACTCGGATGCGGGACAAAACAAGCGGACCGAGATCGCCAAGAAAGGGTGGTCTCGGTCCGCTTCCAAACGAACTCTGGTGCGGTTCGTTTGTGGTGAGAACGTGAGCCGACCTCGATCCGCCACAACAGCAGTAAACGGTGCGCATTTTTGGATAAACCAGCTGCCGTAGTCAGCTGCGCTGTGCGTAATGGCCTGAAGAACGAACATTTTTATCGTTTAAAAACAACATCTTTCAGATCCTGTTTTGGCGACTTGTGACTTGCATCGATAAACTTTGGGGGATTTTTGGATCATCACATCAGCAGTTTGAACTCAATCAACTTACCTCGGACCATGGGAAGCAACGTTAATGTGTTGAATCTCTACGGATTTTGCGTGCGGTGTGCCTCTCTCTCCCTCTCTCTCGCTCTCTCTGGTCTCCATTCAATAAATGAAAACAAATCGTGGTAATCAGAGCCAGCCTTCTTTGTGATAAGATTGTCTGGTTCAATCAGACAATCAGACTGATTGCATGTCTTCCTCGAAATGTCCGTTATTATTAAATTATTTATTAATATTTTATTCCTGACAGGACAGGTGTTCATATAGCCTATGTCTCGGCTAATCCTCATCTCCGTGATAGTAGCCTAATAGCAGAATTTGCGAGGGTCTTTGATCTTCTATCTCCAAATTCCCAATAGCCTAAATAGGCTAAATAAATACATAGGCTTACATAGGCTACATAGCATACATTAATAAATAAATAAAGAACTTTCTCCCTCTCTCTCTCTCCCGATCCCTCCCTCTTTCTTTCTTTCTTTCTTTCTTTCTCTCTCTCTCTCTCTCTCTCTCTCTCTCTCTCTCCTCGCACGGCGGACGCCCGACATAGCCTAAAATGTAGGTCTAACAAAACGCATTTTTATAATCATATAGGAAAATCTCTGGGAATTATTTTGTCCATCCCGAGAGGCTATTAGCCTATCAGAGTCTCTGCTGGCCAATCCAGGAAGTTTGACAATACTATTTGGACCGTTTCATTTGTGGCTGTGTGAACACAAACGAACCAAGGCACAAATGCAACAATTGTATCAATTAAGTACCTGAATCGGAACAAAGCAAACGACCTACAGGTGTGAATACACCCTTACTCTGATTGGTTTAATCTAAGCATTACCGCCCACGAACAGTGACACTAGATAGAAGCGGGAAAAGGGGTGATTGATGAGGGAGTGTTATGAATGAGCTGGGCCTGACAATTAAAGGGTTTCTTCTGAAAGCGGGAAAGAGGTGAATGAAGACGGAGGGGATGAATGAGTGCCCGTGACAATCAAAGGGTTCTCCTTAGGGGAGAGTGAATGAGTGTGAACAACTACCAGGTCTCCCTTTCAGAACTTTCGCTGAGCTTCATTTTGGTTAAATGTCTGAAATAAGGACTGTGGTTAACAAAATTTTATGAAACAACAAACTTTGTGTTCAGTGAGATCATCTTCACAAATGAGGACCACTTTTATGATTTTTTAAGTGTAAATGTGATTTTCTTAAATTGAGATTTCCAGAAAATGCTTAAAAAATAGTAGAAGTGGTCCTCCTCATTTGTGAAGTTTATCTTGCTGAACACAAAGTTTGCCGTTTCATAAACTCATTTCAGACATTTAACCCGAAATCCCACCAAAATCCCCTTGACGAGGGAAGTGGAAGAGCTAACATCCTCAAACTTCAGGCAGGTTTTTGGACTCATTCCTCCGCTACTCTGTGGCGGGGAGGGAGACAGTGGCTTTGTGGTGCAGGTGAATGAGCGCCCCTGCAGGACAGGTGAGGGGGAGGGAGACAATGGCTTTATGATGCAGGTGAATGAGCGCCCCTGCAGGACAGGTGAGGGGGAGGGAGACAGTGGCTTTGTGGTGCAGGTGAATGAGCGCCCCTGCAGGTAAGGGGTAGTAGGGAGACAGTGGTTTTGTAATGCATGATGTGCAGGTGAATGAGTGCGCCTGCAGGTGAGGAGACCATACGTTTTTCTCCCTCATCGGTTTCCTTCAAAATGAGCTCTTCTCGGGTCGTTTGTCCACCGATTCTCACGCAACGCGGCCCTGTTGTTTTATAAGCACATACTCGTTTGCCATTGACCTTGGGTTGAGATTTTCAACGAGTTTCTTTCATTATCGCCTCTCGCTAGGTGAGTTTCTTTCATTATCGCCTCTCGCTAGGGGGGAAATTTGCGAGAGAGGAATAGCACTCTCAGCGTTAGAGCAATTATCATCCTTTTATGCAAGGTGTTTGTCGCATCTCGGCAGAGAATGGAATGAATGAAAGGATGAATTAAGTTGCTCATAGTTCAATCTATTTTGGTTCTATGAAAGATAAAGATGTAGGCCCCTATCGTTGCATCGGCGCAGTTTCTAGGCCGAGCGGCAGGCGCAGATCAAAGCAGTGGGCGTGGAAAGGCGCACTTGATATCGTCGTGCTGGCGCTAGATGCAGCCCAAAGCATTACAACCACGCCTTTTAGGCGTAAAATTATGCACCGTCATGCTCATTGGATAAGTGCAATAAACGAATCGCACGCTTGCCTTTTTAGCTCCAATTCCAGTGATCCCGCAAAACCAGACGAAAGCCAAACGCTCTGCCCCCCCCCCCCCCTCTCTTCATCCAGCCTGTCTGTCTGCATTATAGGCTATTATTCCATATTATTATGCTTCTCAAACCAATCTAACTGCAGTTTCAATACTGCAAGCATGTAAATACGCTACACTATAGCAAGATCAAAGTGAAAATAATGTACTAAACGCATCAGCTAGAAAAATATAGCCTATTAGATTGGTGAAAGTTTGTCCAGAAAGATATCGTTTTCTCTCCCCTGCTGCAGGTAGAATGATGCACATAAATATACCCTACATTATGTAAAGTCATTGCATAAATGTGTTTTTATTGTAAAACTAAATGTGGAGTAGGGCGAAGTTATTGGAGCGCACATCACAGTATAGCAGATGACAGTAGAAGCTTCCGAAGCGCGTTCCGCTGTCACTTACCTAAATCACGTTAAATCCACACAGGGTATATATAGGCTCAAGAGGACATATATGTTTCACATAGGGTGGTGTTTCATTTCATGTTTTATTTGGTCCAATATTGAAATGTTCGACAATTGCAGGTTGTCTTACCATTACACATTATTTTAGATCTACCTTTTATATCTATTTCGGCTCTATTTAGTAGCGAAATGGAGGACCCAATTGCATGCTGGGAGTGGACATTCACAGGCAGTAAACTTACAACTGCTATTTCCTATGGGAAGCTGGGTGCTGCGTGGCTGCTATGTGTTGTGTCTGTTTGAGCGAGGGAGTCAGAGAGAGAGAGAGAAGGGTGACTCAGAGGCAGAAGAGCACTGGCGCACTGAATACGCCTGGTTTCAGAGAGAGACAGAGAAGGGTGACAGGGGAGAGGCACAAGTGCACTGGCGCAGTGAATAGGCCTGGTTTTCAAAGGCGCAAAGCGCTAAATTTAAGGCAGGTGCCAAGATATCAGTACGCCGAGATTTAAGGCCGACACGCCCACTTTGGCCCATTCTGGGGCTGCGCCACGCCCATTCGGCCTAAAGCGCATTTGGCAGCCTAAAGCCATATTGATATCGTCCCAAAACAGGCGCAAGGCACGTTTTTTTGCGTTTAAGGCCCGTTTTAGCGCCGAAGGCTTGTGGGAGAATAGGGCCCGTATTGTTTGTACAGGTGGGAAAGCACTGTTCAGTAAATTCATGAACATAGTCTGTATTGTCAAATTCATTGTGCTCCTTTCAGTAAAAATCAAACAAAGATGAGGTGCTGTTATTATTCTGCCTTTCTGTACTACAGTCTCTGCCTTGGTGAGAGATCTCTGTGGCTGTGGGATTGTACAATTGCATTTCAAAGTGGGAGGATAAGCAAGCAAAGTTTGAGTTAAAAAGGAAGGGAAAGTAGTGTTTACATGCCCAACACTGATTTATTTCTAAACTTGTCTAAATCCACCATTTTAACCGAGAGACAGATTAACAGATCAACATAGAGTTGATAAAGTGGAAGAAATTAACCCTTTGGGCTTAATTAACATTTTCGAGATTAGCATAACATTCTCCGCTGTGGTGTCACTTCCTCTTTGGCTTTATTTCAAAAAAGAAACATCAAAGCCGAATTGGCTTTGAAATATCCCAAGTCTTTAGCGAGAAGGATGCAGACCCCCGGGACCACCATCAGAGAAAATCAGCGAGAGGAATGAGGAAGAGGAGGTGGCAGAAGGCTCCAGAAGGTCCTGCATTAGGAGATGATTACACTAATGGCACTGCTTCGCTACCAGAGAGACTGGAGGAGCGAACGAGTCTCCCAGATCTCATCGCTTCCTCTTTGTGAGGAGCGCCCCTTCAGGAATCTATTGAGTGAATGTATCCTCGCTGCACTCTGCTATCAAATTACAACCGCTAACCGCTGAATTTATATTGACGCTGAAGACATGAAGCTGGAGCCTGTAGGTGCAGACATGTTGTTGGAGCACTGTTGCCATAATTGTAAATCTTGCACTTTAAATCTACTGATATGTTTGCTGACATACCAGCCTGATTTCTGCCACTCAGTGTTATCCACTGAACCAATTTGATTTATTACATGTTTATTGTAAAATAGATCAATAAATACACTGGTTGTCTCTGGGAAGCCTTTAACTTGAATTTAATCTAATTTGATATTTCAATCAGATTTCACAATAAGTATGCATTCATATGTTTTATTGTTGTTATTATTATTATCCGCAGTGTCTCATAGTCTTAAAGACCCATTCACACTTAGAATGATAGCTAACTATAACTATACTGTAAATCTTTACAAGTTATAGAATGGCTCTCACACTTCAACCATAATGCCGTTTTAATGTTGTCCATACCCTGACAAGAATACAATTCTGGGAGAAACACTGAATACCTTTTTGCCATGAAAGCATTCAAATTTAAAGATAATTGAACATCTGCACAAAATTACCAAACTATTCCTTTAAGAGCTCATTTATGCTCCATTTTCATCCAAAAATAAATGTCTGTTTCAAACAATGTAACATCATCAGCCTTAAAAAAATAAAAAATAAAAACATAGCAGCTGAATCCTATAATTAGTGACATCATGTAATCTGTAATCTGTGATTAGGATGTGTTGCTTCTGCTAAAATGTGACAGCATAACATAAGCATTCAAACAGGACTCAGGTACCAGTGCTACTGAACCAGCATCTGTGTGCCAAGAGGTTTCACTTTCTATATTAGTCAAGTCAAGTCAAGTCAAGTTTATTTATATAGCCCTAATTCACAAGCATGTCTCAGAGGGCTTCACAGAAAGTATGTCTAGCTGATTCTAGCTAACACACAGTAACAAGAATATACAGAATAAAGATAACATTTGAACATTTGAAGAAAGCAGGAGAGTGGAGGAGGGAGGGAGAGGGAGGAGGGAGGGGAGGGGGGAGGTGGGGAGAAAATAGGAAATGTGGAGGAGGAGAGAACAGAGGAGGAGAGATGAGGGTGCAGGGGAGGGAGAGCCAGGGTAGGGGTAGGGTCTAGGGTTGGGGGAGGGGAGGGAGTAGGATACGGGCCCGGATTAGGACGAGGGTGGGGAGAAATGGGAAATGTGGAGGAGGAGAGAACAGAGAAGGAGAGGGTGCAGGGGAGGGAGAGCAGGGGGAATGTGAGAGGGAGGAGAGGGCAGAGAGGAGGAGAGAACAGAGAAGGAGAGGTGGGAGGGCGCAGGGGAAGGAGAGCAGTGGGAATGTGAGAGAGGGGAGAGGACAGAGAGGAGAAGAGAACAGAGAAGGAGAGGTGGAAGGGTACAGGGGAGGTAGAGTAGAGGTAAGGTCTAGGGTGGAGGGAGGGAGTAGGATACGGGCCCGGATTAGGGCGAGGGTGGGGAGAAGTTGGGAAATGTGGAGGAGGAGAGAACAGAGAAGGAGAGGTGGGAGGGTGCAGGGGAAGGAGAGCAGGGGGAATGTGAGAGAGGGGGGAGGACAGAGAGTAGAGGTAGGGTCTAGGGTGGAGGGAGGGAGTAGGATACGGGCCCGGATTAGGGCGAGGGTGGGGGGAAAATGGGAAATGTGGAGGAGGAGAGAACAGAGAAGGAGAGGTGGGAGGGTGCAGGGGAAGGAGAGCAGGGGGAATGTGAGAGAGGGGGGAGGACAGAGAGGCAGAGAAGGAGAGGTGGGAGGGTGCAGGGGAAGGAGAGCAGGGGGAATGTGAGAGAGGGGGGAGGACAGAGAGGCAGAGAAGGAGAGGTGGGAGGGTGCAGGGGAAGGAGAGCAGGGGGAATGTGAGAGAAGGGAGAGCAGGAAGTGGCAGGGATTCAGGAAAATAGGGGAGAAGAGGAGAAGGAGCAGAGGGGGGGGAGAATGAGGAGAGAGCAGGAGAAGGGAGGGGGGGGCGGTGGGATGTGGGGGAGGAAAGAGCATGGAAAGAGAGGAGAACAAGAAGGGGGAAGAAGGGAAGAAGCGGGGGAAGGGGGAAAGAGAGGGGGGGGGGAGAAGATCAGACAACTGACTACTCTAAGCATTAACCAGAGCTAACTGGGACATAGTATCTAGCTAATCTACAGCCTAATCTGGCCTATCCTACCCTGCTCTAGTCTGATTTTAGCCTGAACACTAACAGGTCAGCCTTAGGCTGTAGCTAATCTATCGCCTACCTAAGCTGTTCTAAACCAACCGGCAGCCCTCGACCAGTGATGAAGAGCACCGATGCCCCCCGACCCGGCCCCCGCCCACATAAGGCGTGGGAGGGAAGGCCAGGCCGGGACACAGCGGCACCCCCTCACCCCCAGTGAACGCAAGAAAACCTTTCCACCATATGGATCGCCGCATGGATTGCCCCAGTGACTTGGCTGAGGAGGAACCTTGTGAGGTCGTTGTGCTAGGGGCCAATTGCTTTATTAACAATATTAGCACATTGACTGCCAGCCGTTTTTTTTTTGCTGTAGGTAGCTTCTGCCAGGCCGTTTTTTGAGGATTCTGGCTCATTTTAAAAGAGCCGAGGATTCTTTTCTGCTTGGAGTTTGTGAACACAAAGTTCAGAAAAGTACTAATAGAATGTGTGCTTTCTCTGTCTAAAAGAGTTAGTTTGTAGAGTTAGTAGTTATGTAGATATTAGCCGTTGAGTACAGCATGGTTTCAGCTGTCTGAGAGTGAAAGCTGAGATAATCGCAGTTTTGTGAAATTCAATCAAACAGGCAGAACAGTCACTTTAACCATTTATTTTTGGCATCAGTGAGAGATCAGACATCCAAACAATATAGTTCCGAACGCCCTCTCCTTCAACTCCTCCCTCCGTGGGCGTGTCTAGTGGCTTTCAGCCTGCGTTTGTCACAAGCGAGTGGTCTGCTGCTGCTGCTGCTGCAGCGAGTTCGAGCAGCCTCCCTCCCTGGCAGCGAGTTTGAGCAGCCTCCCTCCCTGGCAGCGAGTGTGGATAGGTCTCACTCGTCTCTTGGGTTTGAGAGCCCCGATGAAGCCCCGTGCGACTCTAGGCTTATGCAAATTTGCAATCCCCCGTGTGCTGCTGCTGGCGCGGCCCGAGAGCGGCGAGTCTGGTGACTGATGACTGTAAAATCGGCAAGCCATTTCCTTGAGAATGGAGGAAGCAGCCGCGGGAGGCGGCTGCTTTTGGTTGACTTTCTCTCTGTCGGGAGGGCACCGTCGCCACCTAGCTGGTCGGTAAAATAGATTATACACATTCAATACTTCCAATATCTCCATAGGAGACGCGGGGGGCATTGATCCACGTAGCACCGTCAAAAAAAAAAAATCGAGGGTTGACGTATTAATACGTCAATGGCAGTGAACCGCTGGATTTTTTTTGACGTATATATACGTCAGTGGCAGTCAACGTGTTAATATACATACCGGTATATGGCTCTCTCAAATCAAGCAAACTGATTAGCTCAAAGCTGTGGTATTATATATATATATATATATATATATATATATATATATATATATATATATATATATATATATATATATATAAAACTTATTTGAACTCTTTTTAGATTTTAGTTAAAATCCCAGATGTGAAGGCCAGGCTGCCTGCCAGGGCGTTATTACAAGCGACCACCAGTACAATCACCACCACTACCTCCAGCAGATACTTGACTTAAGCAGTTTCTCAAATAAAGTCTCCTGAAGGCATCAAGTGGAAACTTTGTTAACTAACCAGCGTTCCATGTCTGCACGGCGTCCATACAGAGCGGAGGCAGATACTCAGCAGGCGTTCCTGTCTACATGGCGTCCATACAGAGCGGAGGCAGAGCAGATGAGTAGATCTAATTGCCGCCCCGTTGTGCTGTACAGGTGCGTCACTAAGCTGGTCTATACTCGTCGTGACTCCTGGCGATATGAATATCCCAGCCACCTTATTTATTTATTGAGTTCATCTCTTATTATACTCCGCAGGCCAAGACCTTATTGCTCACCTTTTTACCCCCCAAACCAAAACATTCTCTCCTCTCAGTGAGAAATGTGACTTGCTGCTTGGCTGTTTGTGTCGACCCCTGTGACACCGTGGCCTTGACACTTTGACCCCTGTGACACCATGGCCTTGACACTTTGACCCCTGTGACACCGTGGCCTTGACACTTTGACCCCTGTGACACCGTGGCCTTGACACTTTGACCCCTGTGACACCGTGGCCTTGACACTTTGACCCCTGTGACACCGTGGCCTTGACACTTTGACCCCTGTGACACCGTGGCCTTGACACTTTGACCCCTGTGACACCGTGGCCTTGACACTTTGACCCCTGTGACACCGTGGCCTTGACACTTTGACCCCTGTGACACCGTGGCCTTGACACTTTGACCCCTGTGACACCGTGGCCTTGACACTTTGACGGCCGCTCTGTTGATACTGTAAGGCAGGTCTGGTCCAGGTGTTGAGGACACGGCCGTCTGCCGATTCAAGGATGTTATCTGTCTCCAGGCGGAGAGACATACATGTACCCCTGTGCTGCCCAGTCATCTCCAGGCTGAGAGAGATGTAGCCTTGTGCTGCTCAGTCAAGGTCAAGCTGATAGAAGGATGATAGAATAGAATAGAATAGAATAGAATAGAATAGAATAGAATAGAATAGAATAGAATAGAATACAATAGAACTTTAATTGCCACACCACCAGGGCCGGTGGTATTTGTTTTCGCTACATACAGGATGTAAAAATAGACACTGCATCATAGTTACATCACATAAGTGCATCACAATAAAGTGCAACCAGACAAAACCAATAACAGTGCAATTACAGCAAACAACAACCATTTAACAAAACCATTGACGAGACACACATAGAGCCACATATACACAGTGCAACTCTTTGTGGTTAAGGGGGTTGAGTGTTCTTGGAGGAGGAGGAGTCCAGCTCCTTGTCTCACGCTGCCAGCTGGAGTGAGCGGTGCTGTCTGCTGGGTCTCTGTCTGCTGGGTCTCTGTCTGCTGGGTCTCTGTCTGCTGGGTCTCTGTCTGCACTAATCAACCCCGTTGACAATCCAAGGTGCCATCTCCTCTAGGTCCATGGTGCAATTAGGCAGGCACAGCACAAAAACAACCCTAGTGTAATTATCAACACTGTGAAACTGGAGGAATCTATACCTTCCAACTGTGTGCCAAGAGGTTTCAGTTTCTATATTAATATACATACCGGTATATGGCTCTCTCAAATCGAGCAAACTGATTGGCTCAAAGCTGTGGTATTATTTTTATATATATATATATATATATATATATATATATATATATATATATATATATATATATATATATATATGTATATATATATATACATATATATACATATATATATACAGTATATACATAATACCACAGCTTTGAGCCAATCAGTTTGTATATATATACAGTATATATATATATAACACCACAGCTTTGAGCCAATCAGTTTGTATATATATATATATATATATATATATATATATATATATATATATATATATATATATATATATATATGTGTGTATATATATATATATATATATATATATATATATATATATATATATATAAATATGGCTGTGAGATTTTCTGCGGTATTAAAGGTAAAGTAAAGTCCCACACCTGAGTGTGCGAAATGTGTTGTTCACATTTGACCCATCCCCTGGGGGAGCGGTGAGGGGCAGCAGTGCTGCGCTCGGGAATCATATGGTGATCTAACCCACCAATTCCAACCCTTTGATGCTGAGTGCCAAGCAGGGAGGCAAATGGGTCCCATTTTTATAGTCTTTGGTATGACTCGGCCGGGGATCGAACTCACGACCTCCCAGTCTCAGGGGGGACACTCAAACCACAAGGCCACTGAGCTGGTCTCATTGTATTGGCAAATGCACCCACGACAATATTTAGCCTAACTTTAGAGCGTCATGCTAGCTTGTCATGAAGGGGGCTACCGGCTACGGCAAGCAAGCTAGACAAGGTTGGTACCAAATACCAATGCCTTAGGTCAGGCGTTCACAGAAACTTAAGAATGCCGCGGCGCACTTTGAGATCTGAAAATCTTCCGGGGCCCACCCAACCCTTTAATCACAACTCTGATCAACACACGAGACTAAGATGATGTATTTCCCTACATGTTTTTTATATTATATATTTTTTATTTCATTATCAGAGCATGTGAACTGGTGCATAAGGGAAATTAATGATCCATCCACATACAAAAACATTTAGGCAAAATACCTCAAAGCAGATTGCCAACATTTTCTCCCCCCTAACTCATCAGAAGACAAAATGTGAGGAGCAACACAACAGAAGAAATCAATCCACAAGCTCTTAATGCTAGGCTGTGAGAAATGCTACCTTATCTGTAAAGGGGAGACTCGTGGGTACATTCAGATAAATTGAGCTGAGATGTCAAGGGACCCCTTTGAAATAGTTTTCCCTCTCCAAAGTTGAACCTATGTTTAAGTAAGAGCTCTCAAGTTTCACCAGCGTCGTCAATTGATTAGTTTGAAGTTAGTTGCAAAAAATAGATCATCCAACACCAGCATGAATATTCTTTCCTTAGTGAAATGTAATGTGTGGTGTGCTCCCGTGTGCTCGCATGAAACATCATTTGGCGTTTGAAAGAGCCGAGCGCATGACGGATGTGTCACTCGGCTTATTTGAGGAGTTAATTGAAAGCTGCGCTCTCTCTCTCCTCGGCTAGATTAAGTGCTGCAAATGACTGCTTCCTGTCAATGAACAGGACAAATGCACCATGCAGCCGTTCACTTCACTGGAAAATCACTCATCACAGTTGTGAGGGAAATTGTTCCATCTCAAGAACACTGTCCATATAATTCTGTCATGCTCCATTTGCTTAATTTGATCCACATATGCAACTAATTCATTATGATGCAAAACAGCCCACAGTCATCTGCTGTTGACTCACTCAACATTCTGTATTTAATTGGAAGTCAAGTATTGAATGTGGTCATTTTCACTGTTTTTTTATTTTTTATTTTTTTTTAACATTTTACACAACAACACATGAAGAAAGAAAACAAAAACAGGCTCAGACACAGAGAAAAGAAAGGAAAAGGGAAAACAACATATATATACATATATATATAATTTGGAATTATATATATATACTAAGGACATTCAGTGTTACAATATAGTGCTACCAGCCACATACAGTACGGTGCTTATATGCTTCTAGGAGATGCTGTGCGTGGGGCCCCACGCAAGGGGTCTGTGAGTCACCCGTCACCCCTGACCTCGTCAAGATAGGCCAGAAACGGGTCCCAGACGACTGAGAATCTTTTGAGTGAGTTGGTCCTCAGAAACCTGAGTCTCTCCATCTGTATAACAGAGATCATGTACGTTAACCACAACTGAAATGGAGGTGAATAGGGAGACTTCCATTCCTTCAGAATTAGGCTTTTGGCGACAGTTGTCCCCTGTGTCGGAGACTGTTGCACAGCTGCAGGGAAGTTCAGAGAGGACTCAGAGAGCAGCGCAAGATGGGCGAGTTGTGATTTTCACTGGTTACCATATCCAATACAGAGAAGGCTGAATAGCTAATGCAAATAGGGTTGAGTATTGGTGAATGAGTAAAAAAAAGTACATGGCTGCATCTGTGCAAAGTAGACATAAATTATAAAAAGATGTCAAGATGTTTTATTTAAGAGTTGCTCATGTTTCTCTCTCCTTGTTTCCTTGAGTGCTTCTGAAGTCAGTTTACTATATGTTATATGTGAAGTCAGTTTAGTATTGGTCCTCCAAGAGCAGCCTCCGGCAAATGTATGGAGGGCTCTGCGGAGAGCCGGAGGAACTGACAGACTTCCGATAGGCGAGCGGCGTAGAAACCCATTACAGCCGTCAGTCCAGCAGTGGTGAAATCCATTATATGATCACCAAGATCAATCCATAAGGTAGCTTTTCTGATGTCTGCATTTGAAGCAGCCCGGAGTGATGGATGATTTTAGCCTCCAGGTTTTCAGGAACCTGTTTGAAATTCTCCCTTTTCTCAGATTGGCCAGTCAATACGCTCCCAGAAGCCAAAGCAAGCTCCACATCAGTGGGTCTAGGTGGAGGAGGTGCAGGTGCTGCAGCAGTGGGATAAGGGAACCGAGGGCTCCTCTGGAAACCAGCCTGGAGACACCGGAGCACGACTGTCATTACCGCCTACTTATTACGTACCATATTGTTTGGCTGTCCCTATGTTTAGCTACTCCATTATAGGTACCACTTAAAATATAAACAAGATAGTTTTTTTCTCCACAGTTTATTGACATGACATGATAGATTGCTAATGAAAAGTTGTCATCCATCAAGCCCATATGAGCCTGCATTGCTGTGGGGAACAAACACATTGATGATATATTTCTTAGGGTTTAAATGAGCATGCTCTTTGGAGGCAACACGCTTCATTACTTTTAGCAAATATCCCCCCACAGTTACCAAGTCTCACGCTATTTTTAGCCTCATACATTTCACCACAGCTCACCATAACTCACATACATCTATTTTTAGCCTCATACATTTCACCACAGCTCACCATAACTCACATGTCTATTTTTAGCCTCATACATTTCACCACAGCTCACCATAACTCACATAAGTCTATGTTTAGCTTCATACATTTGACCACAGCTCACCATAACTCACATACGTCTATTTTTTGCCTCGTACATTTCACCACAGCTCACCATAACTCACATAAGTCTATTTTTAGCCTCACACATTTCACCACAGCTCACCATAACTCACATAAGTCTATTTTTAGCCTCATACATTTCACCACAGCTCACCATAACTCACATACATCCATTTTTAGCCTCGTACATTTCACCACAGCTCACCATAACTCACATAAGTCTATTTTTAGCCTCACACATTTCACCACAGCTCACCATAACTCACATAAGTCTATTTTTAGCCTCATACATTTCACCACAGCTCACCATAACTCACATAAGTCTATTTTTAGCCTCATACATTTCACCACAGCTCACCATAACTCACATACGTCTATTTTTAGCCTCGTACATTTCACCACAGCTCACCATAACTCACATAAGTCTATTTTTAGCCTCGTACATTTCACCACAGCTCACCATAACTCACATACGTCTCAGGTAATGTAATTGAGTGGTGATGTACTGCGCGTCGACCACTCTGATTTAATGAGCGGTGACAATCATGCACTGGAAAACATGCACTGGAGATCGATGGCAAAGCCTCAGACGAGACGTGGCCATTAGCTCAATCTCTGACATCATCCAATGACTTCACATTGCTCAACAACCAGGAAGAAACCTTTCAAAAATCATCATCAGGAGTGTCCGCAGTAAATTGCTCATTGGAGATTAATACGATTTCTGCAAGAATCGCCCAGCTGTTGTAAAGACTTCTCGCAAGAATTGCTGCACGCCATGATCATTAGCATTGAGCTATCTCTGACATCATCCTATAGATACAGTCGGTCTGTGTGGTAACGCCCACAAAATGTTACTACGGCTGGCGCGCGAGACTAGACGGTGGGGGGGAAAACCCCCATATATCTCAATGGGCTGAATCACCAAAGGACAGTGCTGTACTACAGGATTGGGGATTCTAGAGCAGGTAGACAGACGTCTGTTCAGATGTGCGTTTACTGCGGTGGTTGAATCCCCGATCCTGTCTGCCCGGGCTGGGCTAGCAGCTAAATGCTAACTACCCCAGCCTCTATGACTTCACATGCTGAACAAGAAACCTTTCAAAAATCTGCAGTAAATTGCTCATTGGATAATAAGATTTCTCCAAGAATCGCCCAGCTGTTGTAAAGACTTCTCACAAGAATTGCTGCACGCCATGATCATTAGCATTGAGCTCTCCCCATCACTGAGTGTGGAGTGCGTCTCCGCTGACCCGCTCCTCCCCTGTCGTGCGTTGCCGTGCAGCAAACAAGCGTGCCGCTCCCGTCGCACTCTGTCTAATGACCCTATGCAAATGAGCTAATGGGGATCCAGCAGGACACCTCTGTCCCACCTCCTGGCTTCATCGTCCACAGCTAATTATCAGCAGGACACCTCTGTCCCACCTCCTGGCTTCATCGTCCACAGCTAATTATCAGCAGCTGAATGAGCGCCTAAATGAGGAAAATCCAATGCGGACTCTTGTATATGCTCAGATGCTGTAATGTGGATGCTTTTTGACAGGAGTAGACATGGACCATACGAGGCAAATTGATGCTCTGTGCTGTCAAGCGTGTCGCCGACACAGTGTGAATCCCAATTTAGTCAATTCTACACCGATGCAATGACAAGGCCCGATCTCAGTGCATTTCTCGCTGGCTGGCAGCTTCACCGCATGTTCCAGCACAACCGTCGTCTTTGTGTTACGCACTGAACCCGAACCTGTTGCTGCTGCATTCAGTTTGCCTAGCTGGTCAGCCCCAATCCCTAAAGCAATAGCAACTATTTGTATTTGTTTGTGGTCCCTGTCCCATTTTCTGGCACACTGAACCAGAACTGAACCAATATGGGCCATCGCCAGCTGACACCTCATGTTTTCTTTGACTTGAGCGTAATTGGATATTGTGCTATTCAATGGGCTTCATTCTGTCTTTGATCAGTGGATCTATTGGAGATTTCTTCTTTGCCTTATTTCATACTTGGGGAGCTCTGAGGGTGGCAAATGAGGATAATGTGCAGTATTGCAAGAGGCATTTGTTACACCTGGCTTGTCAAGAGCAGCGCCGCCAGAGCGAGAAGCTACGATCCAAATATAATCACACATCACTTTGAATGGATTGCGAGGAGGGAGAACAGTCAAACCTATCGTGCTCCCTCAAGTCCTCCCACAAGGCTATTATTATTTGGCTGTTAACATTTTGTACAAATTACAAACCAGTTTGATCCTTATTGTGCACGGTCAGTGCAGTGGTAATATTAAAGAAACATTTGAGTTATACCAGGTTCTAGCCCTAATTACACTCATGAAGCACTTTTAAAACAAATAAAGAAATGAGAGGTGCAGCAGACAAACAAGATCAGTCGTCTTCCTGTACTTCCGTGTGCCGATTAGCATATGATAATTAGTTATGGACAATTGGCCTCCTGGATAGTTTCATTCAAAAGTATCACACTGGGACCTCGTTAGCACACTAATATAGAGGGAACTGTTAGACCTGCTTTACACTGGTGGATGGATTTCACTTAAAATGGAGCAGTGTGATCAAGGCCCTTAATCACACCTTTGAGGTTTTGAATAGTAAGGTGGTCTGGCAAAGAGCATATGTTATTGTTATTTCGACAAAATGGAGAAATGTTAATGTCTCAATATTTCTTTGAAGTTCTATGAAAAAAATTAAGCATTATAGTGTTTGCAGGAAACGCTTGTCATCTGCCCAGTATCCCCGGGGTGTAATTATGCAACACCGCAAACTGATTGATGGCAGCAACCTGGATAAACACAAGTAGAGCCAGAAGAAGACAACAAGAAAAAACACATAGGCAGAGCCAGAAGAAAACAAGAAAAAACATATAGGCAGAGCCAGAAGAAGACAACAAGAAAAAACACATAGGCAGAGCCAGAAGAAGACAACAAGAAAAAACACATAGGCAGAGCCAGGAGAAGACAACAACAAAAAACACATAGGCAGAGCCAGAAGAAGATAACAAGAAAAAACACATAGGCAGAGCCAGAAGAAGACAACAAGAAAAAACACATAGGCAGAGCCAGGAGAAGATAACAAGAAAAAACACATAGGCAGAGCCAGAAGAAGACAACAAGAAAAAACACATAGGCAGAGCCAGAAGAAGACAACAAGAAAAAACACATAGGCAGAGCCAGGAGAAGACAACAACAAAAAACACATAGGCAGAGCCAGAAGAAGATAACAAGAAAAAACACATAGGCAGAGCCAGAAGAAGACAACAAGAAAAAACACATAGGCAGAGCCAGAAGATAACAAGAAAAAACACATAGGCAGAGCCAGAAGAAGACAACAAGAAAAAACACATAGGCAGAGCCAGGAGAAGATAACAAGAAAAAACACATAGGCAGAGCCAGAAGAAGACAACAAGAAAAAACACATAGGCAGAGCCAGGAGAAGACAACAAGAAAAAACACATAGGCAGAGCCAGAAGAAGATAACAAGAAAAAACACATAGGCAGAGCCAGAAGAAGACAACAAGAAAAAACACATAGGCAGAGCCAGAAGAAGATAACAAGAAAAAACACATAGGCAGAGCCAGAAGAAGACAACAAGAAAAAACACATAGGCAGAGCCAGAAGAAGACAACAAGAAAAAACACATAGGCAGAGCCAGAAGAAGAAAACAAGAAAAAACACATAGGCAGAGCCAGAAGATAACAAGAAAAAACACATAGGCAGAGCCAGAAGAAGACAACAAGAAAAAACACATAGGCAGAGCCAGGAGAAGATAACAAGAAAAAACACATAGGCAGAGCCAGAAGATAACAAGAAAAAACACATAGGCAGAGCCAGAAGAAGACAACAAGAAAAAACACATAGGCAGAGCCAGGAGAAGACAACAACAAAAAACACATAGGCAGAGCCAGAAGAAGATAACAAGAAAAAACACATAGGCAGAGCCAGAAGAAGACAACAAGAAAAAACACATAGGCAGAGCCAGAAGAAGATAACAAGAAAAAACACATAGGCAGAGCCAGAAGAAGACAACAAGAAAAAACACATAGGCAGAGCCAGAAGATAACAAGAAAAAACACATAGGCAGAGCCAGAAGAAGACAACAAGAAAAAACACATAGGCAGAGCCAGAAGATAACAAGAAAAAACACATAGGCAGAGCCAGAAGAAGACAAGAAAAAACACATAGGCAGAGCCAGGGGAAGACAACAAGAAAAAACACATAGGCAGAGCCAGAAGAAGACAACAAGAAAAAACACATAGGCAGAGCCAGGGGAAGACAACAAGAAAAAACACATAGGCAGAGCCAGGGGAAGACAACAAGAAAAAACACATAGGCAGAGCCAGGAGAAGACAACAAGAAAAAACACATAGGCAGAGCCAGGGGAAGACAACAAGAAAAAACACATAGGCAGAGCCAGGGGAAGACAACAAGAAAAAACACATAGGCAGAGCCAGGAGAAGACAACAAGAAAAAACACATAGGCAGAGCCAGGGGAAGACAACAAGAAAAAACATATAGGCAGAGCCAGAAGAAGACAACAAGAAAAAACACATAGGCAGAGCCAGGAGAAGATAACAAGAAAAAACACATAGGCAGAGCCAGGAGAAGATAACAAGAAAAAACACATAGGCAGAGCCAGAAGAAGACAACAAGAAAAAACACATAGGCAGAGCCAGAAGAAGACAACAAGAAAAAACACATAGGCAGAGCCAGGAGAAGACAACAACAAAAAACACATAGGCAGAGCCAGAAGAAGATAACAAGAAAAAACACATAGGCAGAGCCAGAAGAAGACAACAAGAAAAAACACATAGGCAGAGCCAGAAGATAACAAGAAAAAACACATAGGCAGAGCCAGAAGAAGACAACAAGAAAAAACACATAGGCAGAGCCAGAAGATAACAAGAAAAAACACATAGGCAGAGCCAGAAGAAGACAACAAGAAAAAACACATAGGCAGAGCCAGGAGAAGACAACAAGAAAAAACACATAGGCAGAGCCAGAAGAAGACAACAAGAAAAAACACATAGGCAGAGCCAGGAGAAGATAACAAGAAAAAACACATAGGCAGAGCCAGAAGAAGACAACAAGAAAAAACACATAGGCAGAGCCAGGAGAAGATAACAAGAAAAAACACATAGGCAGAGCCAGAAGAAGACAACAAGAAAAAACACATAGGCAGAGCCAGAAGAAGATAACAAGAAAAAACACATAGGCAGAGCCAGAAGAAGACAACAAGAAAAAACACATAGGCAGAGCCAGAAGATAACAAGAAAAAACACATAGGCAGAGCCAGAAGAAGACAACAAGAAAAAACACATAGGCAGAGCCAGAAGATAACAAGAAAAAACACATAGGCAGAGCCAGAAGAAGACAACAAGAAAAAACACATAGGCAGAGCCAGGAGAAGATAACAAGAAAAAACACATAGGCAGAGCCAGAAGAAGACAACAAGAAAAAACACATAGGCAGAGCCAGGAGAAGACAACAAGAAAAAACACATAGGCAGAGCCAGAAGAAGATAACAAGAAAAAACACATAGGCAGAGCCAGAAGAAGACAACAAGAAAAAACACATAGGCAGAGCCAGAAGAAGATAACAAGAAAAAACACATAGGCAGAGCCAGAAGAAGACAACAAGAAAAAACACATAGGCAGAGCCAGAAGATAACAAGAAAAAACACATAGGCAGAGCCAGAAGAAGACAACAAGAAAAAACACATAGGCAGAGCCAGAAGATAACAAGAAAAAACACATAGGCAGAGCCAGAAGAAGACAAGAAAAAACACATAGGCAGAGCCAGGGGAAGACAACAAGAAAAAACACATAGGCAGAGCCAGGGGAAGACAACAAAAAAAAACACATAGGCAGAGCCAGAAGAAGACAACAAGAAAAAACACATAGGCAGAGCCAGAAGATAACAAGAAAAAACACATAGGCAGAGCCAGAAGAAGACAAGAAAAAACACATAGGCAGAGCCAGGGGAAGACAACAAGAAAAAACACATAGGCAGAGCCAGGGGAAGACAACAAGAAAAAACACATAGGCAGAGCCAGAAGAAGACAAGAAAAAACACATAGGCAGAGCCAGGGGAAGACAACAAGAAAAAACACATAGGCAGAGCCAGGAGAAGACAACAAGAAAAAACACATAGGCAGAGCCAGGAGAAGACAACAAGAAAAAACACATAGGCAGAGCCAGAAGGAAGATAACAAGAAAAAACACATAGGCAGAGCCAGGAGAAGACAACAAGAAAAAACACATAGGCAGAGCCAGAAGAAGACAACAAGAAAAAACACATAGGCAGAGCCAGAAGATAACAAGAAAAAACACATAGGCAGAGCCAGGAGAAGACAACAAGAAAAAACACATAGGCAGAGCCAGAAGAAGACAACAAGAAAAAACACATAGGCAGAGCCAGGAGAAGACAACAAGAAAAAACACATAGGCAGAGCCAGAAGAAGATAACAAGAAAAAACACATAGGCAGAGCCAGAAGAAGACAACAAGAAAAAACACATAGGCAGAGCCAGAAGATAACAAGAAAAAACACATAGGCAGAGCCAGAAGAAGACAACAAGAAAAAACACATAGGCAGAGCCAGAAGATAACAAGAAAAAACACATAGGCAGAGCCAGAAGAAGACAAGAAAAAACACATAGGCAGAGCCAGGGGAAGACAACAAGAAAAAACACATAGGCAGAGCCAGAAGAAGACAACAAGAAAAAACACATAGGCAGAGCCAGGGGAAGACAACAAGAAAAAACACATAGGCAGAGCCAGGGGAAGACAACAAGAAAAAACACATAGGCAGAGCCAGGAGAAGACAACAAGAAAAAACACATAGGCAGAGCCAGGGGAAGACAACAAGAAAAAACACATAGGCAGAGCCAGGGGAAGACAACAAGAAAAAACACATAGGCAGAGCCAGGAGAAGACAACAAGAAAAAACACATAGGCAGAGCCAGGGGAAGACAACAAGAAAAAACACATAGGCAGAGCCAGGGGAAGACAACAAGAAAAAACACATAGGCAGAGCCAGAAGAAGACAACAAGAAAAAACACATAGGCAGAGCCAGAAGAAGACAACAAGAAAAAACACATAGGCAGAGCCAGGAGAAGACAACAAGAAAAAACACATAGGCAGAGCCAGGGGAAGACAACAAGAAAAAACACATAGGCAGAGCCAGGGGAAGACAACAAGAAAAAACACATAGGCAGAGCCAGGAGAAGACAACAAGAAAAAACACATAGGCAGAGCCAGGGGAAGACAACAAGAAAAAACACATAGGCAGAGCCAGGGGAAGACAACAAGAAAAAACACATAGGCAGAGCCAGAAGAAGACAAGAAAAAACACATAGGCAGAGCCAGGGGAAGACAACAAGAAAAAACACATAGGCAGAGCCAGGAGAAGACAACAAGAAAAAACACATAGGCAGAGCCAGGAGAAGACAACAAGAAAAAACACATAGGCAGAGCCAGAAGATAACAAGAAAAAACACATAGGCACAGCCAGAAGAAGACAAGAAAAAACACATAGGCACAGCCAGAAGATAACAAGAAAAAACACATAGGCAGAGCCAGAAGAAGACAAGAAAAAACACATAGGCAGAGCCAGAAGAAGACAACAAGAAAAAACACATAGGCAGAGCCAGAAGAAGACAACAAGAAAAAACACATAGGCAGAGCCAGAAGAAGACAACAAAAAAAACACATAGGCAGAGCCAGAAGAAGACAACAAGAAAAAACACATAGGCAGAGCCAGAAGAAGACAACAGAAAAAACACATAGGCAGAGCCAGAAGAAGACAACAAGAAAAAACACATAGGCAGAGCCAGAAGATAACAAGAAAAAACACATAGGCAGAGCCAGAAGAAGACAACAAGAAAAAACACATAGGCAGAGCCAGAAGAAGACAACAAAAAAAACACATAGGCAGAGCCAGAAGAAGACAACAAGAAAAAACACATAGGCAGAGCCAGGAGAAGACAACAAGAAAAAACACATAGGCAGAGCCAGGAGAAGACAACAAGAAAAAACACATAGGCAGAGCCAGAAGATAACAAGAAAAAACACATAGGCACAGCCAGAAGAAGACAAGAAAAAACACATAGGCACAGCCAGAAGATAACAAGAAAAAACACATAGGCAGAGCCAGAAGAAGACAAGAAAAAACACATAGGCAGAGCCAGAAGAAGACAACAAGAAAAAACACATAGGCAGAGCCAGAAGAAGACAACAAGAAAAAACACATAGGCAGAGCCAGAAGAAGACAACAAAAAAACACATAGGCAGAGCCAGAAGAAGACAACAAGAAAAAACACATAGGCAGAGCCAGAAGAAGACAACAAAAAAAACACATAGGCAGAGCCAGAAGAAGACAACAAGAAAAAACACATAGGCAGAGCCAGAAGATAACAAGAAAAAACACATAGGCAGAGCCAGAAGAAGATAACAAGAAAAAACACATAGGCAGAGCCAGAAGAAGACAACAAGAAAAAACACATAGGCAGAGCCAGAAGAAGACAACAAAAAAAACACATAGGCAGAGCCAGAAGAAGACAACAAGAAAAAACACATAGGCAGAGCCAGGAGAAGACAACAAGAAAAAACACATAGGCAGAGCCAGGAGAAGACAACAAGAAAAAACACATAGGCAGAGCCAGAAGATAACAAGAAAAAACACATAGGCACAGCCAGAAGAAGACAAGAAAAAACACATAGGCACAGCCAGAAGATAACAAGAAAAAACACATAGGCAGAGCCAGAAGAAGACAAGAAAAAACACATAGGCAGAGCCAGAAGAAGACAACAAGAAAAAACACATAGGCAGAGCCAGAAGAAGACAACAAGAAAAAACACATAGGCAGAGCCAGAAGAAGACAACAAAAAAAACACATAGGCAGAGCCAGAAGAAGACAACAAGAAAAAACACATAGGCAGAGCCAGAAGAAGACAACAAGAAAAAACACATAGGCAGAGCCAGAAGAAGACAACAAGAAAAAACACATAGGCAGAGCCAGGGGAAGACAACAAGAAAAAACACATAGGCAGAGCCAGAAGAAGATAACAAGAAAAAACACATAGGCAGAAGAAGACAACAAGAAAAAACACATAGGCAGAGCCAGGGGAAGACAACAACAATAAACTAATTTGAAAGAAGTCAAACATAATGCCTCCAAATCCCCCTGCTGCTTTTAGTGACTGTCATTGACGGGAAAAGGTTACTGTCAGCCAGGGAGGAGTCTCTGTGGATCTTATCAGAACCATCCATCCGCTATGGCGTTCCACTTCCCTGCCTCTGTCCCTGGGCCCCGCGGAGCCTCTGACAGCTCCAGGTTGTTTCACAATGAACCAGAGGGAGCCTGTATAGGAGCCATACTGCCAGGACAAAGAGCAGGGAGCCACACTCTCTCTGCTTCTCGTGAACTCATCTATTCCACTCCCTAGAAGGAGTGAGGCTTTCTGGTGGAGACTCCATTCTTCAGATCACTCGTGAGATTGAAGCTTCCCTCCTCGTCCTTGGCCGTCGAAACAAATGCGTCATGTAGATGATCTGGGGTAATGGTTCCAAAGCCCCGGCTCGGCTCTGAGCAGGCAGAGTTACAAATAAAGTGGGCTGAGATGGAGACAGTGCTGGCACCACTTCCTGAGATTTGTTTCATAACAGGGAAGGGAGTCGAGCTACAGGATGAATTATTGATATGAACTCGATGGTGACTCGCCACAAGGGGGCAAAGTTCGGCACTGCCAATACCTGACAGCACTCATTATAAGACCAAGCCAGCTGCAGCAATATGTCCCTCAATACCTTTTTTGTTGCCCTCAAGGAATAGCTTTTTCAGATGTTACTGGCTACCAGATGGTGTGATAACAAGTGTCAGAAGGTACATCTGCTAGGAAACAGTGAACTCTGTAAGTCAAATCGCTCTAAAAACCCCTGAACCTGAATGTACCATGTACTTATGATTTCCTTTGAGATTTTAAGCTACTTGAAGAAGCCCCACAATGTTCCTAAAAAACATCTATCTCCAAAAAAATACAAATGCTTTATGTAAAACTACACTAGAGGTAAATGTGTTGTTGTCATATTTCTGCTCTGCCATATCCTTTCAACTGTTCCTTCTAAGTCACAGAGGAAATGTGCTACACAGCAGTGTGGAACCTGGTCGCAGCTTATTGAAGCATTTTCTTTACTGAGCACATATTATACTGTAGCACCTGCTGTTTGTGAGACTTGCAGTGATGTCATCAGCCTCGGCCCTGCTGGTGCAGTGATGTCATCAGCCTCGGCCCTGCTGGTGCAGTGATGTCATCAGCCTCGGCCCTGCTGGTGCAGTGATGTCATCAACCTCGGCCCTGCTGGTGCAGTGATGTCATCAGCCTCGGCCCTGCTGACGCTTGCTGAGTGTGTTTAGCTGGGAACATACAGTAGCACCCTAACTAATCATCACATTCTCCATGATGAAACGGCAACAGCCACATACAGAGTGTCATGACTCAAACTAATACAGTGGATGCATACTCAGTAATAATGTCCTGAAGCCTTGCCAAGATCTGACTGAGCAGACAGCAAAAGACAAAGGCATCTATCCTATTAATTTTAGATAATTGTCTATGCTTATTAAGTGGCCAGGACCTCGGCTGGCTGAATCTAATTGTCTGACCTTAATTGCCATTGGATATGCTGTGTGCAGCCACATGATAAAGCAGGTGGAATAGAGAGGAGGGTATCTGGATATGTTTTGTGCAGCCACATGATAAAGCAGGAGGAATAGAGAGGAGGGTATCTGGATATGCTTTGTGCAGCCACATGATAAAGCAGAGGGAATAGAGAGGAGGGTATCTGGATATGCTTTGTGCAGCCACATGATAAAGCAGAGGGAATAGAGAGGAGGGTATCTGGATATGCTTTGTGCAGTCACATGATAAAGCAGGTGGAATAGAGAGGAGGGTATCTGGATATGCTTTGTGCAGCCACATGATAAAGCAGGTGGAATAGAGAGGAGGGTATCTGGATATGCTTTGTGCAGCCACATGATAAAGCAGGAGGAATAGAGAGGAGGGTATCTGGATATGCTTTGTGCAGCCACATGATAAAGCAGGTGGAATAGAGAGGAGGGTATCTGGATATGCTTTGTGCAGCCACATGATAAAGCAGGAGGAATAGAGAGGAGGGTATCTGGATATGCTTTGTGCAGCCACATGATAAAGCAGGTGGAACAGAGAGGAGGGTATCTGGATATGCTTTGTGCAGCCACATGATAAAGCAGGTGGAATAGAGAGGAGGGTATCTGGATATGCTTTGTGCAGCCACATGATAAAGCAGGAGGAATAGGGAGGAGGGTATCTGGATATGTTTTGTGCAGCCACATGATAAAGCAGGTGGAACAGAGAGGAGGGTATCTGGATATGCTTTGTGCAGCCACATGATAAAGCAGGTGGAATAGAGAGGAGGGTATCTGGATATGCTTTGTGCAGCCACATGATAAAGCAGGAGGAATAGAGAGGAGGGTATCTGGATATGCTTTGTGCAGCCAAATGATAAAGCAGGTGGAATAGAGAGGAGGGTATCTGCATATGCTTTGTGCAGCCACATGATAAAGCAGGAGGAATAGAGAGGAGGGTATCTGGATATGCTTTGTGCAGCCACATGATAAAGCAGGTGGAATAGAGAGGAGGGTATCTGGATATGCTTTGTGCAGCCACCAGGGGGAACAGAGAGGAGGGTATCTGATGTATATGCTTTGTGCAGCCACCAGGGGCAACAGAGAGGAGGGTATCTGCAAACTCCAGCTGAAGGCGATGGTGAGGGAAGGCACTATGTGGCCATTCATAACAGGAAGGGCTGCACATGGAGTAGAAGTGGTTTCCAGAGCTGCACGTAATGAAAGCCATGAATAAAATCCATACTCGCTGTGTCGGATGTTGGATTGGAAATACAAACGCGTATAGATACATATACTGTATATAACTGTGGTTCTTTAATAACAAGCTCTCCAGGGGGTCTTTGATAGCCCAAAGCAGTGAATTTAAACAGGGTTTCATTGTTTACACCCCTTCTAACAATGTTAGATTGATGCCTTGAATGGCAGTTCTTTAAGGAGGCAAAAGTCTTAGTTGTTTTTAAGATCCAATGCAATTTGTATGGACCTCTGCTGGCTAGAAGTGCTAATATCAGGCTGTTTCTCTGCAGACCCTAATATGGCCTCACATCAAGTCATCTGTTGTCATTACGCATTTCATTTATTTTTGCCTTTAAATGCAGAGTACTGTACAGTACTGTACAGTCGGCTGCAAATCATGGTTTAACCTATAGGAATTGTGCCAAATAGGGTTTGTGTTTATCTGTTGCATTCCTAAAGTAATTCTGGCCTCATTCCTTTTTCCTGAACACTATTTTTCCAATAAGGATTTTGCTTTTCCTAGACCACAGAAGAGTAGCTGAGTTACTTGGCAGTCATATTAACCTACCTTCCCAGGGTTCCCAGTGGAAGGGGGAGCTGCCTGCTGGTCAAACTGAAGGCTGTGAGGGAAGCGTCAACATAATTAAAGTTTCATTCCCGGCCAACTTGCAGCCTGCTCATGGGCAGACTTCCGAAAGCTGTTGGGAGGAAAGAGCTGCTCTGGGATAGTCCACATGGGTTTTAAAATCCTCCTTCTCTCAGGTGCTTTGGCTTCCCAGAGATTTGTGAAGATGTGCTGGTAATTACAGCCACTTGCATATTTTGCACTTTCTTCTGTGACTTTCCTTTGCTTCAAAGCATTTCAGAATTTGGATCCTATCGACTTATCACTTCTCTTGTCAGTCGGTATAACATACTGTACAATTGGCTTTGTGTCTTGAAATAGTACCGCTCACCTCAGATGTTCGCACATTAAACCGTAGAACGTCTAAGCTTCGTCACCTGCTGACTCCCTCCCACAGGGTTCACATGTTTTCTGTTACATTTTTTTAAGAGACAGATTTCACCCAAAGTATTATGTATCCCAATGCAGTGCTCTGCTCTAAAAGTTGCTGTTCCATACAGTTTGTGCATTGCTGTGCACTGTATCACGGAGATGAAATCAAAAACCAATCTGACCGTTCCTCGCCACTGATCTGGACGGTTACACCGAATCCCAAGTGACCGTATTCAAATGATCATACTGTCAATCCGTATGATAGATTATCATACTGATTGAAGTGATTTCCGGTGTGTGACTCCTCTGATTTCCAGTGCTATTCCAGTCCGATACCGATACTGAGAATCGGATCGGACCGTCCCTGAGTACAGAACTTCTGTCCTCACACCACTGCCGGGCCCTCAGCTGTCTCAGGCTAATCAGGCATCTGATGCTCCTGAGGTCCTGCTTTAAGACTTGCTGTAAGATGTGGGAGATAAGGCGTAAGCTGTGGTCTAGCCTCCCCCAAAGCATCAGATCAGCAAAAATCCATAATCCAAAATGTTAAAAAGTCATCTTGAAACCTATTGATCTTATTTGGTGCTTTTGACCATGTTCTTATTTCCCTTATATCCTAATGTTGATTTTTGTTGTCGTTGCTTTGTAGCCCCCTATTTTGTTACAAACTGGTTTTGTGTTTTAAAGTACTACCGTATATTAGTTAACAAAGATGACTTGACTTTTTTCTTTCTTTTTTTCTTTTTCAGATTTTTCCCCATTTTCTCCCCAATTATACTTGGCCAATTTATCTCCATGTTGCCCTATTGGCTGCCCCGGTCGCTGCTCCACCCTCTGCCGATGTGGCGAGAGCCGAGGCTAGCACCATGCTTCCTCAGACACTATTCTCCCTTCCACCCCGATCCAGTTCGCCCCGACCAAAGTTGACTTGACTTGACTTAACTTATGGTATCTGTGTCAGTATGTAGGGGAAGAAAGGGGGAGGAGCCACGTTTCACATGTTGTGCTACATGTACTACGGCAAAATAAGTGTATTTATTTCAAATAACAATGTCTGTGCATACTTAGGATTGCTGGGCCTCCAGACATTATAACATTTTTCTTAGCTAAGTTTAGATGTATGACGCATTCAAAAAAATCTTTTTAATCAACTTCCCCCCATTCTCCTCCACTGTCATTATGTCTGCATTAATGTCAAGACCAATCAGAATGAGAAACACAAAGTAAAATAAATGTCATGTATTTGTCGCGGTGACATTGGCATAAGACATATATTGACAACTAAAATACATAACGTTGCATATAATGAACAACATTGACATTTAATAACAAGTACTATAATTACATTGTAATAATGGCGGGCATGCCAGTTGAAAGGACTACAAGCCTTCACATTGAGTGCAGCATGTGCGCACACTTCTTGTACTTATTTTTAGTATACTTCTGATTCTGTTGGGTTTTTGTTTTTACAATAAGACCTATTGACACAGCACGTTGATGCTTCTTCCTGATAATTGATAGCAACCGTTCCTATTGTGTCTCCATTGTCTCTTTCTAAATGAGCGGGTATTGTGTTGTCGTATCGAGCATGGCCTCTGAGTTGTAGCTCTCTTGAGGGTATTGTGTTGTCGTATCGAGCATGGCCTCTGAGTTGTAGCTCTCTTGAGGGTATTGTGTTGTCGTATCGAGCATGGCCTCTGAGTTGTAGCTCTCTTGAGGGTATTGTGTTGTCGTATCGAGCATGGCCTCTGAGTTGTAGCTCTCTTGAGGGTATTGTGTTGTCGTATCGAGCATGGCCTCTGAGTTGTAGCTCTCTTGAGGGTATTGTGTTGTCGTATCGAGCATGGCCTCTGAGTTGTAGCTCTCTTGAGGGATCTGGGCTTTTTGTTCACCATCTCTGGCTTGTAAACACAAAGTAGCACAGCAGCAGTCACAAAAGCAGTGGTGCAAAAAAGTAGCACAAGAGAAAAAAGCATTGTGTGCAGACACCACATAGCTTCTGCAAATACCCAATCTCAGCGGCACACATGCTGTCTATGATGTCTGCCATTCAGTGGAAGCTTTCATCCATCCAAAGTGCCTCATACAGCAACATCAGTACATACGTTTTTAGTAGTGTGGCCCCTGTGGAAATCAAACCTCTAACCCTGGAGATGTTACGACCACGCTCTATCCACTCAGCTACCAACAACAACAACATGTTCCACTTGATTGAATGTGATACCAAGTCTGTCAGGTTGTACAGTAAAGTCACTTTAGAGAACCTTGACATGAAAACCGTTACTTTAAACTTTCCCAATGGAATTAATCCGCTGGCCGTCCTTTTGTCCCTGCAGTGATAATATAATGAAGGATGAGACGGTGACAATATTTTGACATTCATCTGTGTGGCTGTAATCAGCACTGAATCAATATCTCATCTGTTATCGTTTCATTCGACGGCCTCTCTGCAGAGGGCCGGTCCCCGTCGCAGCATCAGTCCTTCATCAAAGGAGGGAGGGAGGGAGGGGGGGGGGGGGGACTCTCTCCAGATCTCTATCCACTCAGCTCTGAGCAGACAGAGATGCCCTCGCTGACACAGAGACCAAATCACAGCTCTGAATCACACATGGAGTCTGGAGCCACCAGGCCAGGTTCAATCCAGAGCCTCTCAGTCTGCCTGGCCACATCGCCTCTCTCTCTCTCTCTCCCTCTCTCTCTCTCTCTCTCTCTCTCTCTCTCTCTCTCTCTCTCTCTCTCTCTCTCTCTTTCCCTCTCCCTCTCCCTCTCTCTCTCTCTCTCTCTCTCTCCCTCTCTCTTTCAGTCTCTCTCTCTCTCTCTCTCTTTCAGTCTCTCTCTCTCTCTCTCTGTCTCTCTCTCTCTCTGATGTCCATCCAGCTCTGCAGCAGCTCAGACCGGGGAGAGGCCAAGTCAGAAGCAGCAGTTAAACAGCCATGCTTGGTGTATTTATTTTCTGCAGATTACTGCAGCCGTCCTTCAGATGTCTCCTGACCTCTGTGCTGACTCCCCTGACAGTCATTGAGATGATGCATGTAAAATGCCCCTCTTCCATCCCCTAAGGCCCCCCTCCCCCTCTTATGAAACAGGACCAGCCAAGCAGCAGGAGCACGTCCACCTGTCCTACATGACAGAGGGTTTTAGGAGCAATTGGGTGCGTTTTGCGTATTGTAACTTCTTGCCAAGAAGCTGATGTCAGAGCCCCGGCTTCATTCACAAAACGTATGAAGTGCTCTCCATTTCTGTGCCATCTCCATTCACAGTAGTCATGTATTGTAGATCAGAGGGAGGGCTCTCCTGCCCTCAATAGCTCTTGGCTCACTATGTGGCATTACGCTGTTCCACTGTGGCCTGGTTTACTTGCTACAGTATTTACTTCTATGAGAAGGTCTCCGCACCAGCATTTTCTGTATGGATGTTCCCAGGGCATAAGGGTTCCCTTTCTGGGAGTATTCATACAGAAAACTGATCAGACAAACGTAAAGTCGATACAAAGATGTTTCCCCTCTTTTCCATGACTGACTGGCTGACTGACTGGCTGGCTGGCTGGCTGACTGACTGGCTGGCTGACTGGCTGGCTGGCTGGCTGACTGACTGACTGACTGGCTGGCAGGCTGACTGACTGACTGACTGGCTGGTTGACTGACTGACTGGCTGGCTGACTGTCTGACTGGCTGGCTGGCTGGCTGACTGGCTGGCTGACTGACTGACTGGCTGGCTGACTGACTAGCTGACTGACTGACTGACTGACTGGCTGGCGGGCTGGCTGACTGGCTGGCTGGCTGACTGACTGGCTGACTGGTTAACTGACTGACTGACTGACTGGCTGGCTGGCTGACTGACTGGCTGGCTGACTGACTGGGTGACTGGCTCACTGACTGACTGACTGACTGGCTAACTGACTGGCTGACTGACTGGCTGACTGACTGACTGACTGGCTAACTGACTGACTGACTGACTGACTGACTGGCTGACTGACTGACTGACTGACTGACTGATTGACTGGCTGGCTGGCTGATTGACTGGCTGGCTGGCTGGCTGATTGCACATCACACGTGCACCTCTTGGCTAGATTTTCTTTCTTAAAAAAACATGCCTAGACTACCTATGATGACTAACCTATGACTGACCTATGCACTTAATCCTTTTCTTCCCCGATGCTGGGACCTCTCGCCCGGGATAACTAAACCCAGACATTTCACTCCTGACAGCGTCTTAGCCCTCTCTCCTCTGTATTCTTCTCCTCCGACGGGAAACAACTGTCTCCTCTGGACTATTTTAGGGGCTCCTGCTAATGCCGTTAATCTGCATCTTAGATGGAATATGAGCATATTTGTCTTTCCTCAGAGCCAGAGAGCTGATCTGGGATCAACTCTGCCTTTCAGGTTATTATGAATGAAATACTCAGGGGACTTAGTGAGTCAGTGCTTTGAGTTTTACACACGTAATGCCTGATTTAGTGAACAGCCTCAGTCGTGAATTGACTGTGATGACCGCCGCTCCTGTTTGTCAGTCAAAACATAATAAGCTAGCACCTGCCGAGCCTGGCTCTCCTTTTTAATGTGCTCTCTGGTGTTTACCTGCTATTCACATTAATTGGTCCATTGCATTGCTTTTATTTGAATGGTGAGAGTGATCATAATAATTAATAGCTTCAATATTTGAAACAGTGGTTGCCGGTGAGACTGGACTGGCATAAGTGGCTAGCTAATGAGACAAGCTTCAGTTTGTACCTTTGACAACGTTAGATAGGAGCTGTGTCAAGTGGAAATGAAGTGGAGATTTGCTCATTAAAATTGAGCCCAGTCAAAGGGAACATATCCGCAACATAACTCATTCACTTGAGGACCTAATGGAGGACTTAACTATGCAGCTCTTAACATGCATGTTCATTCAGGCACCTTTTCTCAGTTGTGTTTTAACTGTGAAGAAAACATCGCTGCCTTCATGTGCCAGGGAAGGTTGTCAGCAAACAACACTGATGCTAACACTTCTTTAACGCTACCTCTGACACTAACACTTCTTTAAAGCTAACACTGACGCTAACACTTATTTAAAGCTAACACTTCTTTAAAGCTAACACTGACACCAACACTTCTTTAAAGCTAACACTGACTCTAAGGCCATGTCTATACTAGGCCGTATTGCACTTCGTTTGCACCTATTGTCCACACTACCTCTATTGTTTGGAGTGTTAAAGCCGGAGACTCCGGCTGAGCCCGTCTTCGTCGTCAGACTCCGTCTTTGAATTCGAATGGAGACGTGGAATGTTGAAACGATGCAACTAACCTACTTGTACAGCAGGTGGCGGTAAGCAGCTTGAAGCTGTCGGCGACCCGCCTACAAACAACAGAAGAAGAAAGTGTGTCGCGCTGGTGACGCACTTTTTGTGGCGACGCACTGTTTACATATACCCCGCTAGTTGAGAGAAGTGGACAGACGTTTGATCATGGATAACGAAATGGATAACCAACCAAATTATTCCGTCCTTTTTACTTGTGATCCGATGCATCGTGGTGGCACGTCATCGTGCCCTGCAGGAATATGCAGCTTGAAGCTGTCGGCGACCCGCCTACAAACAACAGAAGAAGAAAGTGCTCTGTTGCTACAGCTAGCTGCTACAGCTACAGCTAGTGTTACACTCTATCGATAAATGTTTTCCAATGACACATTAGCTTGCCATATTCTTAACTGAGCTTGGTGGAATTACCTCAAGACAAGTGTGTATCAGCTTTAAATGTCCAATACAGAAGAGCATTAAACAAATCTGCAAAAACTATATTTATTGAAATGTGATCGTCACGTTACATAACGTTATAGAGCCCAAATGGCCTGCCCATAGCGTCACTTTACATGGAGGCTATATTAGAAATGATTTGCATCTGTTAAACCAACATGCTACATGAGCTAATCACCACAGAACCGCACAGACCATTTCGCCCGGTATCACAGACGTAAATGTGTCCAGGCCACTGAGATGAATATGAATCTTTATTATATGTCGATGAAGCGAGCAGCTCTGAGCTTCCATCAGCTAGCATGGTCGATGTGCTGGCTGGACCCCCTGCCCCCAAAAGTCTGATTTAGAAATAGGCGTTATTTTTTGATAAACTGGCCTCATAACGGGGATCTATAGCCTACAGTTATGTGTCTACTAACATTATTAAAAGATCATAAAGGTAACGCTGTTTTCTGACAGTTTGCTTCTTCTTCTTCTTCTTCTTCTTCTTCTTTTCTTCGACTTGAACGTAGGCGTAGTTGCTGCCCTCTCGTTGTGGACTCCAGTACTAAACATAGAGGCGTGCGCATGCCCAGTGTATGTAAAGCATCGTATTGCGGGCGTCTCGCATGAGCTAATATGGACGCAGACTGCTCGGACCCTGCTCTAGTGTAGACTGGGAAGGCTTCAACTACGCAGTCTTTGAAAACGGCTTAGTGAAGATGTAGCCTAACACTTCTTTAACGCTAACACTTATGCTAACACTTCTTTAAAGCTAACACTTCTTTAAAGCTAACAGTGACGCTAACACTTCTTTAAAGCTAACACTGACGCTAACTCTTCTTAAAGCTAACACTGATGCTAACACTTATTTAAAGCTAACAGTGATGCTAACACTTCTTTAAAGCTAACACTGATGCTAACACTTCTTTAAAGCTAACACTGACTAACACTTCTTTAAAGCTAACAGTGACGCTAACACTTCTTTAAAGCTAACACTGACGCTAACTCTTCTTAAAGCTAACACTGATGCTAACACTTATTTAAAGCTAACACTGACGCCAACACTTCTTTAAAGCTAACACTGACGCCAACACTTCTTTAAAGCTAACACTGATGCTAACACTTCTTTAAAGCTAACAGGGATGCTAACACTGTTTCAAAGCTATCTGTGCAGATGTGAGGTGCTGGGAGAAGAGGGGAAAGGAACTTGAAGGGGAACAGAGCACATTTAGTTTCTCTGGGCATCATGTGGTGTAACAGCCGCCTGCTGTTTCAAACTGCTATCAGCGTTCCTCAGCCTCGCCACAATGCGAGCTGCTGACACAGCAACTTTACCTCCCATCTCATCGTTTCTGCCCTCAATCTCTCTTGATCAGGAACTTCAGAGGAAACTTGCAAAGTTATGCATTTTTGAGGAGGCTACAGCAGGGAGAGTATGCCCAGGATACGATACGCTGAGTAAATGTGACAGTAAACGGCCAGGAGAGGGAGCCACTCATCACCTACAAAGTCTTAGATCAATCTCTCCTTTGCTTGATCTGTTCATGCTTGCGGTGATTGCATCAAACGGTAGAACCTGCAGAAGTCCGACTCAATATGGACATTTCTTTTTTCAAAATAACTCTTTGAGCGGTATGGTGATGCGCTCTAATATATGAACTGATACATTATAGGAGAAATGTTTGGAAGTAGCCAACAAGCTGTCCATGATAATTCATTATTCAATAGTGCTGGAAGATCTTTCATAAAGTATTTATTCGTTTGTGCACTTTGTTGTATTGTTATGTCCATGGAAGTATGGTCTTTCACAAGATACCCAATGGTAGGACACGCCTCCTCTGTCTCTCGCAGCAGAGAATTCAAAAGCCATAAGACGTTCAACCTTGGGAAGACTGTGGCTCGTTTGCCGTGGTCAAGAACATTCCAGGAGCCTTTCAAAGTCAATTGAGTTTCCACCGAAGAGTTAGGAGAGTCGCGCTCCTGGCTCAATCTCCAAGGCTTTTTTTTATCCATCCGACTGACAGATCAAGTGGCACTGATCAGCACACCTGCTTCTCGATGCTGAGGGCGAGCAGGAGCACAAAACTGGAGCTCATACATCAATGTGTCACTGGCCGGGATTGTGCAACAGACCCTCGGGAGCATGCCCCCCCCCGTTAGGTCGTGACCAGAAACCCACCTGAAATCTCACATCTAACCCGGGGTGGCCTCGAGCCAAACAAGCCGTCTGGAAAATAAACTCCTTATGATTTAGAAGGTGGGCGAACTACTGCTAGTTTTCTCTGTGACGTTAGTGCAGTTTGTCCACTTTCACCTCTGTGCGTCACCTTTACTATAGGCCACTGTTTGCAGATATGGTTCCCAGGCTTTGCCTTAATACTGTGTGTGTGTGTGTGTGTGTGTGTGTGTGTGTGTGTGTGTGTGTGTGTGTGTGTGTGTGTGCGCGCGCGTGCGTGCGTGTGTGTGTGTAACAGATGTACAGTATTTAAGTTGGGGAAGGCGTCGTCCTTGGCAACAGCATCAGCACCATATCAAGATACCAAGCCATCCATTGACATGCAAGGCTTTTGAGGCCGTGTGGCCACTGGCCTCTCTGCAGTGATATGACCAGTGGCCTGACAGATGACAGACTTCTGAGTCCATCCTGGGCAGATGAAGCCGTCTAATTGGCCCTGCTGCAGAGAGGCAGTGGACGCAGACCTCCGGAGGCCCTGTCTGTCACACTGTGGCTAACTGCTGCTGGTACAAGTGTTGTATGGCCGCGGCGAGTCGGAGGAACAAGGGCATTGAAAGGAGTGCTTGTTATATTTCATCTGAGGTAACACCACCGCTGAGACAAGGATGCAACGTTTCAGTGCCAGAGGCTCAGCACCACACTGAGATCATATGACACAGTTTGAAATGGAGAAACACTCGTCTGTCTCAAGGCTGTTGTTGTGCATGCCATCATAACAGAGGTGATTTAACTGTGGCTAATGCTGTTCTCTCTCTCTCTCTCTCTCTCTCTCTGTCTCTCTCTCTCTCTCTCTCTCTCTCTCTCACACATGTACTCTCTACCGTGACGTCACCCTTTTTCAATCAGGTGAGTAGCCTTCCTACTGTAGATAGACATAACATTAACACGTTCACTGCCAATGACGTGTTAACACGTCAAAAAAAATCCAACGGTTGACTGCCAATGACGTGTTTTTTTTGACCGTGGGATGTGCATCTAACCCTTTTACATCTCTTATATAAATCTTGGAGCCACCGAACGTGTACAACCCATTCCACCGACCCACTAAGTGGCGACAGTGCTCTCCAGACTAGAGGAAGGCAAGCAAAAAGCAGTGTGAGGAAGCCATTTTCATGAAAATGGATTGGCGAAAACGCTTTCGCTTTCGCGCTTGGGAGCTGGCGGTGCGGGATTGCAAATTTGCATAATAGATTACGGGTGGAACACACTTTGAAACACGCAGCATAAATAAGACCAGAATCGCAAAAGCTTCATCAAAGCTCTCAACCCAAACCCCAAGAAACGAGCGAGCCCATCCAGACTTGCCCAGCGGCCGCCAGCAGACAGGAGCAGCAGCAAAGCAGCAGCAGAAACAAGCTTGTGACACGCCCGCTGCAGCCAAGAAGAACACACACGGAGGGAGGAGTTTGAAGGAGAGGGGTGTTTCCTGCTGTTATGGAGGAAATTACTGTTCAAAACTATTGTTTAGATGTCTGACGTCTTACTGATGCCAAAAATGAATGGTTAAAGTGACTGTTCTATCGAATTTCACAAAAAGCTATTTATCTCAGCTTAAATTTTCAGACGCTGAAACCATGCTGTATTCAAGTGCTAATGCCTACATAACTACTAACTCTACAAACTAACTCTTTTAGACAGAGAAAGCACACATTCTATTAGTTCTTTTGAGATATTTTGTGTTCACAAAATCTTAGCAGAAAAGAATCCTCGGGTCTTGAAAGATGAGCCAGAATCCTCAAAAAAAAAAACTCTGGCAGAAGCTACCTACAGTAAAAAAAAAAAACGGCTGGCAGTGAATGTGTTAAAGGGGAATTCCACTCAATCTCACCTTTGGGGTTTTCATTTATTTTTCTACGTGTTTTGAGGAAAGGGCTGCTATTGAAAGTGTGTGGGGGGGGGGCGGTGAGCAAAAAGAATGAGAAACCTCTCAACCATCTCAGTCAATTTGAGCAGATGGCATCATAGCATTTTCCCTCACAACCCAAAACAACAGAATAAAAAAATGTTGCGAAATTCTTGTTGAACATCTAATTTGCAATAATAACAAACTGAAAAGTGACATTTGTTGGAAATTGCCCTTTATTTGAAAACCACATCTTTTTTCTTTCATTCAAACATGTGTGTTGCTGTGTGTGTTCTTCCACACAATACAAATCTCTCCCCACCATCTCCCCTTCACCCGCCCTCCATTTCTTTGTTGACAGCAGGTTATTTGATCAGCGGCGCGTTGTACCAGCAGAAGAGAGACATAGATCACTCTGTTAGTTATGTCTCTTTCCAGTCCTTACTCCCTCACTCCATTCTGTTAGTTATGTCTCTTTCCAGTCCTTACTCCCTCACTCCATTCCATTAGTTATGTCTCTTTCCAGTCCTTACTCCCTCACTCCATTCTGTTAGTTATGTCTCTTTCCAGTCCTTACTCCCTCACTCCATTCTGTTAGTTATGTCTCTTTCCAGTCCTTACTCCCTCACTCCATTCTGTTAGTTATGTCTCTTTCCAGTCCTTACTCCCTCACTCCATTCTGTTAGTTATGTCTCTTTCCAGTCCTTACTCCCTCACTCAATTCTGTTAGTTATGTCTCTTTCCAGTCCTTACTCCCTCACTCCATTCTGTTAGTTATGTCTCTTTCCAGTCCTTACTCCCTCACTCCATTCTGTTAGTTATGTCTCTTTCCAGTCCTTACTCCCTCACTCCATTCTGTTAGTTATGTCTCTTTCCAGTCCTTACTCCCTCACTCCATTCTGTTAGTTATGTCTCTTTCCAGTCCTTACTCCCTCACTCCATTCCATTAGTTATGTCTCTTTCCAGTCCTTACTCCCTCACTCCATTCTGTTAGTTATGTCTCTTTCCAGTCCTTACTCCCTTACTCCATTCTGTTAGTTATGTCTCTTTCCAGTCCTTACTCCCTCACTCCATTCTGTTAGTTATGTCTCTTTCCAGTCCTTACTCCCTCACTCCATTCTGTTAGTTATGTCTCTTTCCAGTCCTTACTCCCTCACTCCATTCCATTAGTTATGTCTCTTTCCAGTCCTTACTCCCTCACTCCATTCTGTTAGTTATGTCTCTTTCCAGTCCTTACTCCCTCACTCCATTCTGTTAGTTATGTCTCTTTCCAGTCCTTACTCCCTCACTCCATTCTGTTAGTTATGTCTCTTTCCAGTCCTTACTCCCTCACTCCATTCTGTTAGTTATGTCTCTTTCCAGTCCTTACTCCCTCACTCCATTCTGTTAGTTATGTCTCTTTCCAGTCCTTACTCCCTCACTCCATTCTGTTAGTTATGTCTCTTTCCAGTCCTTACTCCCTCACTCCATTCTGTTAGTTATGTCTCTTTCCAGTCCTTACTCCCTCACTCCATTCTGTTAGTTATGTCTCTTTCCAGTCCTTACTCCCTCACTCCATTCTGTTAGTTATGTCTCTTTCCAGTCCTTACTCCCTCACTCCATTCTGTTAGTTATGTCTCTTTCCAGTCCTTACTCCCTCACTCCATTCTGTTAGTTATGTCTCTTTCCAGTCCTTACTCCCTCACTCCATTCTGTTAGTTATGTCTCTTTCCAGTCCTTACTCCCTCACTCCATTCTGTTAGTTATGTCTCTTTCCAGTCCTTACTCCCTCACTCCATTCTGTTAGTTATGTCTCTTTCCAGTCCTTACTCCCTCACTCCATTCTGTTAGTTATGTCTCTTTCCAGTCCTTACTCCCTCACTCCATTCTGTTAGTTATGTCTCTTTCCAGTCCTTACTCCCTCACTCCATTCTGTTAGTTATGTCTCTTTCCAGTCCTTACTCCCTCACTCCATTCTGTTAGTTATGTCTCTTTCCAGTCCTTACTCCCTCACTCCATTCTGTTAGTTATGTCTCTTTCCAGTCCTTACTCCCTCACTCCATTCTGTTAGTTATGTCTCTTTCCAGTCCTTACTCCCTCACTCCATTCTGTTAGTTATGTCTCTTTCCAGTCCTTACTCCCTCACTCCATTCTGTTAGTTATGTCTCTTTCCAGTCCTTACTCCCTCACTCCATTCTGTTAGTTATGTCTCTTTCCAGTCCTTACTCCCTCACTCCATTCTGTTAGTTATGTCTCTTTCCAGTCCTTACTCCCTCACTCCATTCTGTTAGTTATGTCTCTTTCCAGTCCTTACTCCCTCACTCCATTCTGTTAGTTATGTCTCTTTCCAGTCCTTACTCCCTCACTCCATTCTGTTAGTTATGTCTCTTTCCAGTCCTTACTCCCTCACTCCATTCTGTTAGTTATGTCTCTTTCCAGTCCTTACTCCCTCACTCCATTCTGTTAGTTATGTCTCTTTCCAGTCCTTACTCCCTCACTCCATTCTGTTAGTTATGTCTCTTTCCAGTCCTTACTCCCTCACTCCATTCTGTTAGTTATGTCTCTTTCCAGTCCTTACTCCCTCACTCCATTCTGTTAGTTATGTCTCTTTCCAGTCCTTACTCCCTCACTCCATTCTGTTAGTTATGTCTCTTTCCAGTCCTTACTCCCTCACTTCATTCTGTTAGTTATGTCTCTTTCCAGTCCTTACTCCCTCACTCCATTCCGTTAGTTATGTCTCTTTCCAGTCCTTACTCCCTCACTCCATTCCGTTAGTTATGTCTCTTTCCAGTCCTTACTCCCTCACTTCATTCTGTTAGTTATGTCTCTTTCCAGTCCTTACTCCCTCACTCCATTCTGTTAGTTATGTCTCTTTCCAGTCCTTACTCCCTCACTCCATTCTGTTAGTTATGTCTCTTTCCAGTCCTTACTCCCTCACTCCATTCTGTTAGTTATGTCTCTTTCCAGTCCTTACTCCCTCACTTCATTCTGTTAGTTATGTCTCTTTCCAGTCCTTACTCCCTCACTCCATTCCGTTAGTTATGTCTCTTTCCAGTCCTTACTCCCTCACTCCATTCTGTTAGTTATGTCTCTTTCCAGTCCTTACTCCCTCACTCCATTCTGTTAGTTATGTCTCTTTCCAGTCCTTACTCCCTCACTTCATTCTGTTAGTTATGTCTCTTTCCAGTCCTTACTCCCTCACTCCATTCCGTTAGTTATGTCTCTTTCCAGTCCTTACTCCCTCACTCCATTCTGTTAGTTATGTCTCTTTCCAGTCCTTACTCCCTCACTTCATTCTGTTAGTTATGTCTCTTTCCAGTCCTTACTCCCTCACTCCATTCCGTTAGTTATGTCTCTTTCCAGTCCTTACTCCCTCACTCCATTCTGTTAGTTATGTCTCTTTCCAGTCCTTACTCCCTCACTCCATTCTGTTAGTTATGTCTCTTTCCAGTCCTTACTCCCTCACTCCCTTCCGTTAGTTATGTCTCTTTCCAGTCCTTACTCCCTCACTCCATTCTGTTAGTTATGTCTCTTTCCAGTCCTTACTCCCTCACTCCATTCTGTTAGTTATGTCTCTTTCCAGTCCTTACTCCCTCACTCCATTCCATTAGTTATGTCTCTTTCCAGTCCTTACTCCCTCGTGGCCGGAGAGGTCAAGTCATCTGGCCACCTCCCAGCTGACCTGTGATCCCTCCTATAATAAAGCTCACTAAGGACAGGTAGAAAGACTCCCTATAGTCACACCCGCTGCAGCTGCTTGCTGTGATGTATTGGCCTAATATTCAGTGCCGCCAAGTCAACCAAGAATATATTGTGAGACAGTTGTCTGGCGCCTTGGGAGAATCCACTTTATAGTGGTGAGTACATTACATATTATTGAAAGAGTAGACACCGTGCTCCTTGAGGCCTGTTGGTTTGTGGAGGGACTTGTTTGGAATTATAAATGCGGGGCGGTGCAATATACTTCAGCTTTAAGAAGAACCTGGCTCTGTTGACAAGACTATATTGAATCCTGGGGCCACATTACAGAAACTCCCTATCTTATGTCTTAAGTTAGGATAGGACTAGTTTAAGATAGGATTTTTTCTGATTTCGTATTACAGAAGCAAATCCTAACTAACTTTAGGAATCCTATCTTATCTTGCTAAATCCTATCTTATGTCTTGTGAGGAAATCCTAAATACTCATCCAGCATCGGTTATCAACTTTTCTGTCTGTTACCCTAGCAACCACTAGCAACAGACACCTCCTCCTTTCTCAACTCGCAGGGGAAGTAGGAGCGCTAGTAGCCTGCTATTAGCTAGTAGGCTAACGATGTGTGTTGTTGTTCCTCCCCCCTTGGAAACTCTATGTACCAAGGAGCCAAATTGCTAATGGCTGTTGCTACCTCAGTTAAATTACGTGACATAGCATGCTGAGATATTTTGGATATGTCGGCTACTTCAGTTTGAAAATCTCCCTTCGCAAAAAACCGAAGTGCATTTGGGCAAGTTGTACTACAACCGGCAGAGCCCCGTGTCGCCTAGTCGGTCTCTCCAACACAGGTCTCAGCTCCTCGGCTAGCTGCAGTATCATGTCCCGGGGCAGTCTGTATCGATTAACGAGCGTTCTGTCATCATTCGGGTCCCGCATGAGCCTCTCGGCAAATAAATTGCGCCTGTTGACATTTTGTTGGTTTTGCAAATGTAATAGCAGCGCATCCATAACGTAGGTAGGTAGGCTATAAATAGGCTATAAATTATAACGAGATGCAAGATGGCTGTTGTTCCAGTTGAAAATAGCGTAAATTAGTTAGGACAGCATAGCTGGCATCTTAAAGTTAGGAGAGCTTTTTTAAGATTTTGGGGAGTTGGGACGCTTCTGTAATACGCTTTTCCCATTTTAAATTAGGATGAGAATATTGACTTAGGAACTGTTGTTCTGTAATGGGTGTTTTCCTAAATCAAGTCCTAACTCTAATTACCATGGTTACCAATCATTTAGGATAGGATTTGGAATTTAGGAAGTTTCTGTAATGTCGCCCCTGATCTTTAATTATTAAGAATGTGCAATCTATGTCCAGCCTATTTTCCCTGTGAACACTTCCTGTATTAAATCTACGGTTTATGAAGGCTGCACATGTTTTTCTTTACAGAAAAATGCTGGCACTTGTGTTTTTGTGGGTGTTTTTTTTTTTTCATCTTCTTTTTTGTGAGTGGTTGAGAGTATATTGTGCCAAATAGCTAACTGTCACCGCTAACACTGGCACAGCTCTCCGATTACTCTGAGAGAACAGAGCGGCATATTGGCTTTTTACTGCATTGAGGATTTGGCTCAGAGAGACGCTTTGATGAATGTCTTGACACATCTGTGACCATTATTTTAGAACAACTTCAGAAGAATCAATAGTGTTTGCTCCGGCTGCCCGGGGCCATGATATCCATGAAGGCTTGATTTACCTCTTTATGCCTGAAGATTTGAAGCACTATTCAGTGTTGACTAATGAATGACCTAGCCTGCCAACCACACCGGCTGTGGTGCACAAGAGTATCTCAACACCTCCAAACCACACCGGCTGTGGTGCACAAGAGTATCTCAACACCTCCAAATGCCACTCGGCCTGTCTCACATTCATATTCCCTTCAGCCTCCAACTCATCAATAATAGGTAAAGACTGAGCTCGGTGGAGGAGCGGCGGGGAGCACGTGTGTCCCTGTGCCCCCGCGAGGGCCCACGGAGGCCTGCAGGAGAGGATGGTCGCTGCTCGCCTTCTAACTCTCTGAGTTAATGAGGTAGATGTCAGGTAGGGCAAAGGAGCTCCTCCTCAGTGCATTGAGTGTAGGACTAAATCAGGGCCCGCCTCTATAATTGGCACCTGATGTGTTGGATGAACTTGATACTTTGTCATTCATTACACTTAATAAAGCACTATTGGCTCTTGGCCCTCCTCTAACCAGCTTTTGACACCGATCGTCCGCGGCACACGAGCGCCAGCTATTTGTTCCTTCTGTCCGCTCGGCCGCCTGTCATTCCGCCGAGCCGGAGAGAGCCGTGTTCTGAAGAGAGATTTCTCTCAGGCTCATGGAGACATATATATATATATATATATATATATATATATTATATATATATATAATATATATATATATATATATATATATATATATATACAGTATATATATATACCCGGGTCTCAGCCTCATGTAGACATATACCCTCTCTCAGGCCTCATGTAGACATACTGTATACCCGGGGCTCAGGCCTCATGTAGACATATACCTGGGTCTCAGGCCTCATGTAGACATATACCCGGGGCTCAGGCCTCATGTAGACATATACCCGGGGCTCAGCCTCATGTAGACATATACCCGGGGCTCAGGCCTCATGTAGACATATACCCGGGGCTCAGCCTCATGTAGACATATACCCGGGGCTCAGCCTCATGTAGACATACTGTATACCCGGGGCTCAGGCCTCATGTAGACATATACCCGGGGCTCAGCCTCATGTAGACATATACCCGGGGCTCAGCCTCATGTAGACATATACCCGGGGCTCAGGCCTCATGTAGACATATACCCGGGGCTCAGGCCTCATGTAGACATATACCCGGGGCTCAGGCCTCATGTAGACATATACCCGGGGCTCAGCCTCATGTAGACATATACCCGGGGCTCAGCCTCATGTAGACATATACCCGGGGCTCAGGCCTCATGTAGACATATACCCGGGGCTCAGCCTCATGTAGACATATACCCGGGGCTCAGCCTCATGTAGACATATACCCGGGGCTCAGCCTCATGTAGACATATACCCTCTCTCAGCCTCATGTAGACATATACCCGGGGCTCAGCCTCATGTAGACATATACCCTCTCTCAGCCTCATGTAGACATATACCCGGGGCTCAGGCCTCATGTAGACATATACCCGGGGCTCAGGCAGCGCGTCCAGGACCATGTTTGATTATGAGCAGCTGTCATGCGGGCGGTCCTTATGCCGCCCGCCTTATGTGGCCACAGCACTCCATCGTCAGGTGTGCCGCTCGTGAGCCGTGACGCTCCCACTGCCAATCAGAGCCCGGCAGACCACTGTCCCTGCCAATCAGAGCCCAGCAGACCGCTGTCCCTGCCAATCAGAGCCCAGCAGACCGCTGTACCCGCCAGCCAATCAGAGCCCGGCAGACCACTGTACCTGCCAATCAGAGCCCGGCAGACCGATGCACTTGCCAAATCAGAGTGTGGCAGGCCGCTGTACCTGCCAATCAGAGCGCAGCAGACTGCTGTCCCTGCCAGCCAATCAGAGTCTGGCAGAACGCTGTCCCTGCCAGCCAATCAGAGTCTGGCAGGCCGCTGTCCCTGCCAGCATGCCGTGATGCAGCGAGTCCTGAGCGCTCCACTGGCAGAGTGGAGCGGTCTGTCCTGTCCGATCAGGCTTGAGTTCCTCTGGACTGCTGCGTGTGCAGGAAGCATGTCTGGGGATCAGCTCAAGATCACAGGCCTTGCTCTGCTGGAGAAAAGAGCCGTCTCCCATTCTGCCCCTTCCACACTTTCCTGGCAGGGCGAGCAGAGCAGAGGGGATAGGCTGCTCCTACATGCTGCTCTGTTTCCTCACACCAAGGTAACGCACTATGGGACGGCCTGTACATTACCTTGTTCCCACATTGTTCATTCATATGCATATGAAGGCCTTGCCTTCCTTTTCCCATGGAAGCAAGCTGAGTGAAATAAGGATGATCTAATGATATTCAGTTAACCTTTTCCATAATGAAGCTTCATGTGTTTGAGGAATCCAAATTCCTCCTCATCAAAAAGTCTATGAGAGCCAAATTAATGTAGCATAAGGGTATAATCATTTTGTCCTTTGTTCCTCAGTGGTGTGCGATCACATACAGTAGTAGTTTTAATCATCTTAAGTAGCGTTTAAGTTCATTGCATATAGACAAAACCTGACAGATTTATTATTATTATTATTATTAATAATAATAATACACTTTTGTATATATAGCACCTATCATAACATAAAATAGCTCAAAGTGCTTTACAGAAGAAATTATTAAAACAATAAGAAATAGTAAGATGATAGAAAAGAAATCATAGGGTGATAAAAGAGAAAAGTACTGCAATGAAACAACTGGGATAATAATTCTTATAAGAGAGATAAGAAGAATAAATAAATAAAATTTATAAAAAAGACATCACACCAATATGAGATAATTATACGGGTAAATTAATTAAAAGCATGGCCAATAATATTGGTTTCATCGCAGCCGATTTATTTCAATCTGTGCTATTCAGAAGGCAAATGCATCACATTAGGATGATAAATGATGTATTTATTCATTAGTGAAATGATAGTTGAGCATCTTGTGGGAAGAAATTGGAGGCATTTTTGTCTCTGATATTGAAGTGAACAATAAAGGCTGTCAGCAGATTCAGAGCAAAGTGCAGCAGCTGAGACAAAGCAGAGATGAGAGGCGTAGATAATGACGCCTGCTATTTTATTCATGTGTGAGAATGAATGAATGCTGACCAGTGTTTGTTTGTGTTGAACCTGTTGTGTTTGCAGTCACAACTGTGAGGCTGTGAGGGTGTTATTAATTCCCTTCTGACTGCCAGCCAGCATCTGTCATACAGGAGGTGAAACCAGGCCTGCTTTACATGGTCAACACTGCCATGAGCCGGCTTAGGCTTTTAGAAAAATGAAATAAGATGTTTACTTTGAGTCTTAAAGCAATAATCTTATTATTTTCATATAAATAAATCTGTTTTGCTGCTCTCCATCACTGATTTATCGAACACAATAGTGATTCCACCGATATGCAGTTCATGGTTAGGGTTAGCCATAGCCACCAAGTTGATTAATTAAAGGTGTGCATTCAGAACTAGCCATAATAATAATAATAATGATGATGATGATGATGATAATGATAATGATAACAACCCTTCTAATATACTCCGGCAAAAAGTTGGCAACCCACAATTGCTCAACTGGCATTCTCTTCGTGCATGCGAGGCCGGGCAGCGCCCGAGCTGCGTTTGTGAGCCCGCCAAGCGCGTGAGAACCTCGAGGGCCAAAGAGGCACGGTAGGAATGAGCGATGAGGAGGACGAGGAGGAGGACGAAGCACGGTAGGAATGAGCATTGCCAGTTCAGTGGGCGTGGCGAGGGACGCTAGAATGGAGCGTGCTCTGGTTTTCTAGCAATAATTCGTCCTTGTATCCGGCCATCGACTATATCATATCCTTCCTATGGTTGGCGTATGCAAGCGTCCGGGTCGGCCAGACCATCTTTTTTTTGGGGGTCGCGCAACGCACACATGCATCTGAGCTGAGCCATTTTCCATGTCTTCGTTGATGCCTTGAAGCGTCCCTCCCTGACCCACAGGCAGTTTAGGGTTTTCCCTAAAGGGTTTTTTTAGGGGCAGCACAAGGTTGGTCATGGCAAAAAAAAAAAAAAAACTAACTTAAAGGAACACTCTGCCCATTTTCAACCAGCTTTGTATCATTAGAACATCAGTAGTATATCAGAAAACTGTAAACTGTTTTGAAGTCTGTCATTTAATTTGACAGTTATTGAGTCAAGTCAAGTCAAGTTTATTTGTATAGCACATTTCATACACAGGGGCAATGCAAAGTGCTTCACATAAAATGGTTGACAGGAAAATAAAAGAAAAGAAGAGAGTAAAATGGACATTTAAAAGCATCACAAAAAAAACGAGTATAAAAAGTGCATTCATTAACACGTTCACTGCCGATTTTGTTTTTTTGACGGTGGGATGTGCATCTAACCCTTTTACATCTCTTATATAAGTATTGGACGTGTACAACGTGTACAACCCATTCCACCGACCCACTAAGTGGCGACAGTGCTTTCCTGACTAGAGGAAGGCAAGCAAAAAGCAGTGTGACTGAAGCCATTCTCATGAAAATGGATTGGCGAAAACGCTTTCGTTTTCGCGCTGATTGCTGGCGGTGCGGGATTGCAAATTTGCATAATAGATTACGGGTGGAACACACTTTGAAACACGCAGCATAAATATGACTAGAATCGCAAAAGCTTCATCAAAGCTCTCAACCAAAACTCCAAGAAGCGAGCGAGTCCATCCAGACTTCCTCAAAGAGCGGCCGCGCAGACAGGCACAGCAGCAGCAAAGCAATGAGACTGGTGACGCGAGGTTACAGCAGCAGCAACGAGCTTGTGACACGGCCGCTGCAGCCAAGAAGACACACACGGAGGGAGGAGTTGGAAGCAGAGGGGGGTTTCCTGCTGTTATGGAGGAAATTACTGTTCAAAACTATTGTTTAGATGTCTGATGTCTTACTGATGCCAAAAATGAATGGTTAAAGTGACTGTTCTATCGAATTTCACAAAAAGCCGTTTATCTCTGAATAATTTTTCTGACGCTGAAACCATGCTGTATTCAACTGCTAATGCTTACATAACTACTAACTCTACAAACTAACTCTTTTAGACAGAGAAAGCACACATTATATTAGTTCTTTTGAGATATTGTGTGTTCACAAAATCTTAGCAGAAAAGAATCCTCGGGTCTTGAAAGATGAGCCAGAATCCTCAAAAAAACCCTCTGGCAGAACCTACCTACAGTAAAAAAAAAAAACGGCTGGCAGTGAATGTGTTAAGCACATAAAATGGTTGACAGGAAAATAAAAGATTTAAAAGCATCACAACAAAACTTTAAAAAAAAAAGAGTATAAAAAGTGCAATAAGCAACAGGCGCAACCTGACATCACTGGTCCACACTAACTCAAATTAATAACTCATTAACTCAAATCAACTCTCAATAACTGTCAAACTAGATGAATGATGAATAGTTTGACAGTTATTGAGAGTTGATTTGAGTTAATGAGTTATTAATTTGAGTTAGTGTGGACCAGTGATGTCACTGGTCCACACTTTAACACTCAATAACTGTCAAATTAAATGACAGACTTCAAAACCGTTTACAGTTTTCTGATATACTACTGATGTTCTAATGATACAAAGCTGGTTGAAAATGGGCGGAGTGTTCCTTTAACTTTACCACTATTCCTCCAGATGTTGTAGTTGTCATAGACTGTGTTGCATAGTTGATTGCTCTATTGCTGACAAAAATGTGTTGACGTGTTACATGACGTAATGTAATGTAATGTAATGTAATGTAATGTAATGGCTGGTAGCGAGGCATTCTTTTCAAATGATGCCCCTCTCTGTCCATTGGGTTGACTGGCTGCCCAGGCTGTTCCACTGGTTGACTCATTCACTGATCCTGGCATCAAACCTGGGCTGGTCTCCAGTACGTCAGTGAGGTCTAAGGTCTAAACTGTTCCTGGCACTGAGCCGTTTATGGGCAGCAGGGTGATGATGGAGCCGGTGCCGGGTTGTCGTTGGTGAGGAGAGTCTAGAGAAACGGTAACGTTACATTACACAGTGAAACAATGCGTTTAGGGCAGCGTTGAGAGTGACAACAAAACGTGCAGCCGAGTAGGTACTGCTGTGGCTGCCTGTGGCGAGGATCCACTGTGAAGTTAGCTAGGATTCGGACACAGCAAGTTGGACTGTTATGCCTTCAAAATAAAGTGTACATAGCTGTGTCACTTTTGAAAAAAATTAGAGGCTGTATTCGGCTGTCCAATTTGGGTTCAATTGTGGATTGTGTTGACAAGTTATTCTAATACTCAATTCTGTTGTTTTGGAAATGTCTAATGACCGTTATTGTTGAATTGAATGTTGTGAAGTAATATGAACCACGTAACGATGAGATAATTGATTACCAAACACTAACTGATGTCTGTCATTTCTGGCTGATTAACAGTGATTTCCGTGTCTGCCCTCGCTTTGGAGTGCGCCCCTCGAAAATCTCCAGTAACCCCTCCCCCTTCACCCTAGGTCTGATGCAAAAAAGAATTGGGACACCCTCCCCCCTTCACGTGAACACGCAAAACGGAGGGTTAAGGGCTAAGTGACACTGTAGGGCCAAGGGGGGAATTGTGATTGGGCCAGAGTCTAACATTGTTCAGCATTATTCTGGGTGACTAATTGACTTGATAACTTGTATGTACTGTATATTACAACTATAAAAAGTACCATGCTGCAGTGTCCAGTGGAGGCCATTCCAAATAGGTAGATGTCACGAAAATATAACAGACCTCACAGACTGTTACAGTCGAAAAGATTATCGTCGATCTTAGCTTTAAAGAAGTAGCAATAAGCATGATTTTGGTGCTATGTGTTTTTAGACACACGCAGAGCATAGGACTAGGAGTCTAGATGAAACAGCTCTGTGTATTTTTGCCCTCTGTTAAACTTGGCAATGAGCAGCGCTTTCAAGTCTGCTGAATGTGGGTCACACTACAGCCCTCTGCTTGTGGTCTCTGTGGTCATGCTCTGCATAAATAACAACACATCAGCAGCTACTTCAAACAAACTCCACAGGCCAGAGACAAGACTCACTGTGCCAAACATCAAGCTCCACAGGCCAGAGACAAGACTCACTGTGCCAAACATTAAGCTCCACAGGCCAGAGACATGACTCACTGTGCCAAACATCAAGCTCCACAGGCCAGAGACATGACTCACTGTGCCAAACATCAAGCTCCACAGGCCAGAGACATGACTCACTGTGCCAAACATCAAGCTCCACAGGCCAGAGACAAGACTCACTGTGCCAAACATCAAGCTCTACAGGCCAGAGACAAGACTCACTGTGCCAAACATCAAGCTCCACAGACCAGAGACAAGACTCACTGTGCCAAACATCAAGCTCCACAGGCCAGAGACATGACTCACTGTGCCAAACATCAAGCTCCACAGGCCAGAGACAAGGCTCACTGTGCCAAACATTAAGCTCCACAGGCCAGAGACAAGACTCACTGTGCCAAACATCAAGCTCCACAGGCCAGAGACAAGACTCACTGTGCCAAACATCAAGCTCCACAGGCCAGAGACAAGACTCACTGTGCCAAACATCAAACTCCACAGGCCAGAGACATGACTCACTGTGCCAAACATCAAGCTCCACAGACCAGAGACAAGACTCACTGTGCCAAACATCAAGCTCCACAGGCCAGAGACATGACTCACTGTGCCAAACATCAAGCTCCACAGGCCAGAGACAAGGCTCACTGTGCCAAACATTAAGCTCCACAGGCCAGAGACAAGACTCACTGTGCCAAACATCAAGCTCCACAGGCCAGAGACAAGGCTCACTGTGCCAAACATTAAGCTCCACAGGCCAGAGACATGACTCACTGTACCAAACATCAAACTCCACAGGCCAGAGACAAGACTCACTGTGCCAAACATTAAGCTCTACAGGCCAGAGACAAGACTCACTGTGCCAAACATCAAGCTCCACAGGCCAGAGACAAGGCTCACTGTGCCAAACATCAAGCTCCACAGGCCAGAGACATGACTCACTGTGCCAAACATCAAGCTCCACAGACCAGAGACAAGACTCACTGTGCCAAACATTAAGCTCCACAGGCCAGAGACATGACTCACTGTACCAAACATCAAGCTCCACAGGCCAGAGACAAGACTCACTGTACCAAACATCAAGCTCCACAGGCCAGAGACATGACTCACTGTGCCAAACATCAAGCTCCACAGACCAGAGACAAGACTCACTGTGCCAAACATTAAGCTCCACAGGCCAGAGACATGACTCACTGTGCCAAACATCAAACTCCACAGGCCAGAGACAAGACTCACTGTGCCAAACATCAAGCTCCACAGGCCAGAGACAAGACTCACTGTGCCAAACATCAAGCTCCACAGACCAGAGACATGACTCACTGTGCCAAACATCAAGCTCCACAGACCAGAGACAAGACTCACTGTGCCAAACATCAAGCTCCACAGGCCAGAGACAAGACTCACTGTGCCAAACATCAAGCTCCACAGACCAGAGACATGACTCACTGTGCCAAACATCAAGCTCCACAGGCCAGAGACAAGACTCACTGTGCCAAACATCAAGCTCCACAGGCCAGAGACAAGACTCACTGTGCCAAACATCAAGCTCCACAGGCCAGAGACAAGACTCACTGTGCCAAACATCAAGCTCCACAGGCCAGAGACATGACTCACTGTGCCAAACATCTGTGCTTGCTCCACTCGCTCCACCAAAGGCTCATTTCTGGACATTGGCAGAATTGATGAATTGCTGATATTGGCCAAACACTGCGTGTGGGTGAGTTGCGGAATGTTACATTTGATCTTTACCTGTCGGTTTAACGGGGAGACTGCTGCTTGCACACGCACAACTTGCACCAATACAGTATTATACTGTAGCGTTTTCAGCTTTGGCCAGCAGCTCTATAAGTCACGGTCGGTCGGTTGGTCCATGTGTGTTTGTGTTCATGTCAATTGGCTGAAAGGGGGATGTTGGGCAAATTTCGAAATGCAGGATGACAGGCTGAAATTTGGCATGGAGGTTGTGTGTGTGTGTGTGTGTGTGTGTGTGTGTGTGTGTGTGTGTGTGTGTGTGTGAGAATGTGTGAATGTGTGTGTGTGTGTGTGTGAAGGTGTGTGTTTCTGTTCATGCCAATTGGCTAAAAGGGGGGCAGTGGGGGGGGGGGGGGGGGGGTCAAATGCAGGATGATAGAGGCAGAGGGCTGCAATTTGGCATGGATGTCAATTGTGTGTGTGTGTGTGTGTGTGTGTGTGTGTGTGTGTGTCTCTGTCTGTCTGTGTCTGTCTGTCTGTCTGTCTGTGTGTGTGTGTGTGTGTGTGTGTGTGTGTGTGTGTGTGTGTGTGTGTGTGTGTGTGTGTGCGTGCGTGCGTGCGTGCGTGCGTGCGTGCGAAGGCATGTGTACAGTATTCTGTTCATGCCAACTAGCTAAAAGGGTAGCAGCTATTATGAATTTGCGCTTGTTCAAGGAGCGCTCCGTCAAAGAGTAACACTGCATTAACTGTGTCAAAGTGAAAACGTGCCTTCCTTCTCTCATATGTGTCTCCATATGCTTTTGGCAGCTTCTCTATGGGCGATAATGAGGCCGGCGACAGAGAGGTAATGTTGAATAAGTAGGATCTCCTCCTGGCTCGTCTTGTTAAGCCTCAGAGAAAGAGGGAGTAGAAACTTTAGCAGAGCTGCATGTCCACGCCAACACAAAGCTTTTTTTTTTTACTAAGGCCTCTAAAGACCTGTGTTGAGAACATCTTTGTCTGTCATGGCAGAAAAATACCACTCTCTGAGTTTCTGGCCTATAAACCTGCTTTAAAAAGCAGTTTCAGACACAGATTGTTTATCATAGCATGGCTGCCACTCTCCATGATATGAAGTGGTACTGTAAGCTGAACCGGCGTGAAGGTCAAGGATGACAAGTCCAAGCTGGAGGTTATGACAGATGTTTTGAGGATGTTTTCTGGTGGATAGTGTGTGTAGAATGTATTGGGAGGAGACCAAGGAACGTGGAGTGGATGATGGAATGAAACCAGAAACAATCAGTTTCAGAATATAATGCAGGATTGGTCCAGGCCAGTGACTTCCGTGTTTTCTTAGTTGTTCCTTTCAATCCTTTCAATGTTAATTCTGACAGTTCTTACAGGCATTATAGATTAGATAGTATAGGTTTTTTCCTTTTTTTCTGCCAGCGTTTCCCCCTTCTCATCAATGCCTGCAGCTCCTAAGCAATATCGGAGGAATGTTTTTGTTTAGTGTGCTGCTGGAAGGTTCAACTTGTGTTTTCATTTTGGTTTGTTTTATTTGAAAGATTATTGTTGGGGCATTTTTGCCTTTATTAGATAGGACAGGACAGTAGGCAGACAGGAAAGGTGGGGAGAGAGAGGGGATGACATGCGGCAAAGGACCTCGGGTCGGACTGAGCCTCCACAGACAGTCAAATAAGCACATTTTAATCTTCTCGGTTAACCGATTAATGATCAGATAATGAGGGTCGGTTATCCCTGCTTGTGCAAGAGTCAAAGGTCAAGAGTTCAACTTATTAGTGCTGGTTAGGAAAACTGGGTCAAAGTGATTGATTCATTGACTCATTCACTCCCATTCAATTCCAACGACTTAAAAGACAATTCCGACATTTAAATCGGTCAGTAAAGGTCAATGAGAGGTCAAAGGTCAAAATCAATGAGACATCAACGACATCAGAAAGCTAATTCCATTCACCGTTTCATATTAAGACTCACATTCGGGAATCTGGTCTCTGCTTGTAAACAAGAAGAAGCAAGATACCGCTTCCGGATGTCCGATTTCATGTTTTCATCATAAAAAAAACAAAAAACAAAACATTCAACCAATAGCTAACATTCTCTGCAGTTATGTTAGGATCCGCCTCCTGTCAATCACAGCCCAGTCAAGCCAACACGCAAACTAAAGCATGACACTTACCACCAGCTTTAGCCCGGAAAATGAAGCTGAAATTTAACATAGTTGCAGCAGGCGGCTTAGAATTGCTGTCCTCTTCACTGGGAATACCTCATAACATCTAGACAGCATTTATTTATAACAATTACTTTGAAAAACAACTAAGCCAAATATCTCATAAGGTGATAAATACTGGGAAACAATCTACTGTACAGTGAGGGAGAGCAGCAAATGAGACTGGAATTGACCGAAAGCATGCCAGCAATCTAGTTCACCATCAGCTACAGTAGGATTGGCATACTTGGCGTAGCACAGTGAAAACAGTTGATATTCCCTGCAGCAGCAGTGATAAGACAAAGGCACATATTGGTTGACTGTGATGAATGGCGGTGGCAGGAAGCAGAACCTCATTCACTGCAATGTTAATCTTCACCAGCGTTGTTTGAAATGTATTGGAGTGAATGAGTTGTCTGATGCATAACTTCTTGTGCATACTAATGGAAATGCATCAAAACATGCTTGGCTTAAAGTAATACTTTTTCATAATAAGTGTACAGATATCACAGATTGGTAGAACACAGCAGAGATTCAAGCTATATTCAGTTAATTTACCTTTCTTGACAGCATGGTGCTAGCAGCCCTGTCCTGGAGAAAACTCCTCTGCTGCCCTGGAAGTGATAGATAAATAGAACAATGCTTTTCCATCCTGGACCTCAGGACCCAGAGTAGCATACAGCTGGGCTAATGATCAAATCCAACAAAGCAAAGTCGATAATTGTGGAGAAAGTTCTTCCCACGTTGTCCTGGAGAGAAGATATTCTCATGAAAGTGAAAAGAGAAGCTTACTCACAGTGTGAGATGGACTGTGTGCTTGATGGTGTGTGCAAGATATGATGATAATGATAATGATTTTCCCAATTGTTCCAACTGTTGTTTCAATTGTCTAGACCAGGGGTTCCCAACCTTTTTTTGTGCCAAGGACCGGTAGATACATGGGGAAAAAAAGTTGCGGACCGGTTGTCAATTTTAATGGTTTTAGTTACATATATATTTACTCACCAGGTGGTGACAAAGGGTAAATAACAGCCTTTTGTGTTGTACTGTATGTAGCCTACAGTATTTGTGTTTTTGTTTCAACTACAAACATAAACAAACGTCAACTTGAAACTATGTTTCAACTACCACACACAGACTATAATGTTATAGCCTATGTTTATTAAAAAAAATGGTTAAATATTTGTTAAAAAAAAAAAAAAAAAAAAAAAAAAAAAAAATTTGACTGGGCTCGCGGCCCGGTACCAAATGCATTGCGGCGGTACCGGTCCACGGCCAGGTGGTTGGGAACCACTGGTCTAGACTACAGTCACTTTGATGTGATGTGTTGTTCTCACAATGAGTCTTAATCGCAGTGCTTAAGTAATCATATGCATCCTAGACTGGGAGGTCAACTTCCAGGATCTGTATCCATCTTCTGTCCTCTCGCTCTTTAGTTTTACAATAGTGCTTGGGTGGTTAGATATTACATTAACTGCGTACTACGAAGGACACAAAAACACACAAGAATGCATCTGTCCTGAGGATCAGGATTAAAACCATGCGTGTTTCCGTGCGGGTTTCTCCTCGCGGAGTGACTGTTATTTATAAAAAAAAAATCTCCATTTTGTCCGTACATCTGCGTCTGCGTAGTTAGAAAATGTGGGATGTGGACGGCCAGGTGAGAACTCGCTGCACGGGACCCTCGCCAAGGGACGTGTCTGCTGATGTGACCTCACTTGGCTGCAGGACCCTCAGGGATAGCTCAAGCATCATTTGCGTGTTGGCATGAGTAGTGAACAGCCACTATGTAGTTGAACAGCCACTATGTGGTTGAACAGCCAAAGAAAAGAGAAAAGTCAAACGGCACCAACAGAAAATCCACGGTGAAAGACATTTGACAGGTGATACCTGGGAAGGTGAAAGACATTTGACAGGTGATACCTGGGAAGGTGAAAGACATTTGACAGGTGATACCTGGGAAGGTGAAAGACATTTGACAGGTGATACCTGGGAAGTGTAGTGCAGAAACATCAGAGCTTTAGCATCAAATAGGAGGATTACCACTTTAAAGAGACATCATGGTTATAATGATGATTCCCACCTGTCATTTACTAAATGTGATACTTCCATTGGTGTTTTTAGATGGGCTGACATTCCAATTTACAATCTTGACATCCTGGTTTTCCAAGGATGGCTCCCAGGGGTAACTAAAGTGTACTGGCTGGGCTTCACGCCTGCAGTAAGACAGCTGCTGCTAAAACCTCTGAGACGTCCTCCCAAACGCTCTTAACCGGATTTCACTCTTGTCCGCCTGCCCGTCACTCATGTCTGCGCTGACTCGGCAGTCCTCCGCAGCGAGCGGAGACATCAACGGATCGGGCTGGGGGGGGGTGGAGGATGGTGTCCGGAGAGACCGCTCTTCTTCTCTCTCTGTCAGCTCTTCTTCTTCATCTCATGCTCGGAGCAGGAGTGGCGTTTAGCAGGGAGGCTGCGGCTTTGTGAAACGGCATATTTGACTGCGTCAGGCTTGCCGTTATCGGCGTAAACTCTATATGTCACATAGGCAAGGCGAGGTCAGACGCTCGGAGCGGACAAATGAACTGGATTCCAATTATCAATGATTACGCACTATTTCGCCGCTGGGAAGGTGACAGGGGTCAAGGCTGGCCCATTTTCCCCTGGACATTATTCAGTCGAAGTCCGCATGGTAATAGCAATGACGCCACAGCAACAATAGCAACCACACAGCTGCTAATGACAATTTAGCTAGCAGTCTGCCACCTGCGAAAATATCATTGAATTGCCGTCACATTCGCGACCCTGTTACCTCCTCTTATGGTAGTTTGGGTTGAAGAACATGCGAGGACCTCCTGTGGTTCTGTCCCGGGTCTCTGAGGCGGAGTGGGGCTCGTCCAATGGAAGTGCTTCATGTAAGGGATAATCAACGACTAAGGGCGTTTTCACACTGGAACGTTTTAGGTCGACTTAACTGAGTTTTGGGGCCGAACACGGCGCGACTGGGTCAGTGTGAACATGCCACTCGAACTCGTAGTCGACGTAACTCACTCTCTCTCGGTCCAGCTGGAGAGGGTGGTTTCGGAGCGGCTTGCGTCGCCCTAACCCTAACCCTAATGTGGCGCGAGTGATGTGTGAACGCGCGCCGACTTCAGCTCGTCCTAATGCTGTATTTCTAATGCTAACATCAATGGGGCGTTCACAAACATTCAATAAACAGTTATTGGACAAATTACCACCAAGGGCATAGCAAGCCTAGCGTTACAAACGTTAATGTTTACAACTTACCTGGCTGTTCGCCGATAATATCTGCGTAGGGCTTCACGGTTCAACAGAATCAATCTGCGCCTTGTCCTGCTTTGTCTGGAGATTCGCATCCGCTGCCTCCAGTACATGAAAACATTGTTTTCCAGACGCAGCCGTGCCTCGTTTTCAAATTCAACACTTTCCCGATATTGAAAGAGACAAACGATGAAAAATGCAAAAAGCAGTACCAAGAGCAAACGGCGTTGCTGTTCATTCTCCATCGTTCAGTTCTGTTTACATCCCGGGCTTCCTTTCCGGGTGGAATTACGCTTTACGCGTCTACTTCCGTCTGGTTGGCATGGATACATGACGCTCCACTCTGTAGAACGACGGCCTGGGCGCGCTGATAAAAAGCATAATGTGAAACGGAGCCGCTCTAGTTGAACATTGAAACATTGTATACTTTCCACTGCTGCGGCAGCGCCTGGCTCGACCCAAATATGTGTGAAAACGCCCTAAGTATGTATTATACCATTTGAATTAGGGATGTCAATTTTCGGTTAATTTCACTTTCGATTAACCGACGCTAATAATCGATTAACCTATCGGTTAATTCATAATTTTTTAATATAATTTTTTTTTTTTTTTTTTTTTTTTTTTTTTTTTTTGGTCTATTTACTCAATGAACTCATGCCCAAACAAGGCGTGTCTATTTAGATGCTGAAATGTTAATGCTTTTTGTGTTAGAATTTCTAACACAAAAAGCATTAACAAGCATTAACAAAAAGCATCAACATTTCAACACAAATTCTTTTTGTGTTAGAATTTGTAACACAAAAAGCATTAACATTTCAGCATCTAAATAGACACGCCTTGTTTGGGCATGAGCTCATTGAGTAAATAGACCAAAAAAAAAAAAAAAAAAAAATTAATATTAACTGATAGACCGACAGCAATAACCGAACAACGACGTTAGCGACGGTTAATCGATTAACGGTTAACCGTTGACATCCCTAATTTGAATGCATGACGTGGAGGCGAAGTGCATTAAAATCATATAATGCACACCTAGGAGTTGATTTATCCCGCTTATACCATGGTGATTTGACAACAATATAAAATAAAAAGCATTCACAAATTTTTGGTACAAGTTTAGCAATCAAAATCTTAAAGTTTTTCACAAGCTATAACTCTGTTTAGCTGTAGCAACACTTGGGAAACTGACTAATACCTGGAACAAGCATTAGCATCTCATCAGCTTCTCATGCAATGGAAACGTTGTTTGCTGTTCCAGTAATTAGGTTGGATACGACCTTGGATACGAGCCGGTATGGTGCAGGGAAGCTATAGTCTGCTCAGCTCATATAGCTGAGGCAGCGAGATGAACAAACGTTTACTGTGCTGTTTGATTAAACAGCTGTGCAGGTTGGGGAGCAGGTGCATTTACATCATGTGATTAGACTTGAGCCGGACTACGTGTGCATTATACGGTTTTAATGCACACCTGCCGGCCAATCAGAAACGAGCATTCACCAAGACCATGGTATAATAAAGGTATAATCCACCCTTGGATACTCTACGCTTTTAATCAATCAGTCTGTAATGTTCAGTCTTTATGATTATTTACAGTGTTTTAGGGTAGATTGTTCCTCCTTTATAGATCCGCTTTTCATATTGCCAGTTGGATCTTTGGCAGGCTTTATTGAATGACAATTGAAAATAGGGCAGGAATCCAACCGTGACGGCACACATTTCAGTAATGAGCTTAAAAACATTTGCTTATCTCCGTAACTGCTGAATAAGATAGAGCCATGCCCCCAGTTAAGAATGCAGCAGAAGCAGAAGGCAAAGGATTTGAAACTCATTTGCATTGCACAATTGATTTCTCACAACTACCCTGTCTGCAGTGTCAGTCATTCGCTCTTTTGAGTTTTAATTAAATCCCCGACTGAGTTCTGTTCCAATTTCTGATTTGAAGCCTGCAATCAATAGCGACAAAGTGTCCAAAGATTGGGCCCCCGTTCACTAAATCAATTCCAACAATGCTTCCAGGCCCGTGCCTCTGTGGAGGGAGGCGGCTGCACAGTGGGTGTCAGAGGAGATCATATCTAGCCGGTTGTAACCGTCCCATCCCTCCTGGGGGAATCCTTCAGCAGCAGCCTATCAGCTTCCCTTCTCTATCTCCACTTCCTTACAATAACATCTCATTTTCCTAAATTACAATATGTGATCCGGCGCATAATGGATGGTAATGAAGATTTATATTATCCACATTTTCATGGATATGGATGGCAGCACGTGGGCCTATATATAACATTACAATTCCCCCTACATATTATGTTATGTATCATTTACACATGCATATTGCATGAACATACTACATATTCATACATATTACATACTACGTATTACATACATTCTACACACTACATACAGCACTACATGCACATACATAATACATGCATACATTACATACCCACAGTGCAAACCATTAACATTTTATGGTCATACAAAGGCCAATTAAAATGTGAATGATCAGTTTGTAAAACCTATTGCCAATTGTATGTTAATTATAAAGGTTGTATGCTAATCCCTATAGTTAATTGTATGTTCATTATAAAGGTGTATGCTAAACCCTATAGTTAATTGTATGTTCATTATAAAGGTGTATGCTAACCCATATAGTTAATTGTATGTTAATTATAAAGGTGTATGCTAACCCCTATAGTTAATTGTTAATTATAAAGTTGTATGCTAACCCTATAGTTAATTGTATGTTGATTATAAAGGTGTATGCTAACCCCTATAGTTAATTGTATGTTCATTATAAAGGTGTATGCTAAACCCTATAGTTAATTGTATGTTCATTATAAAGGTGTATGCTAACCCATATAGTTAATTGTATGTTAATTATAAAGGTGTATGCTAACCCCTATAGTTAATTGTTAATTATAAAGTTGTATGTATGCTAACCCCTATAGTTAATTGTATGTTAATTATAAAGGTGTATGCTAACCCCTATAGTTAATTGTATGTTCATTATAAAGGTGTATGCTAAACCCTATAGTTAATTGTATGTTCATTATAAAGGTGTATGCTAACCCATATAGTTAATTGTATGTTAATTATAAAGGTGTATGCTAACCCCTATAGTTAATTGTTAATTATAAAGTTGTATGCTAACCCTATAGTTAATTGTATGTTGATTATAAAGGTGTATGCTAACCCCTATAGTTAATTGGACGTTAATTATAAAAGTGTATGCTAACCCCTATAGTTAATTGTATGTTAATTATAAAGGTGTATGCTAACCCCTATAGTTAATTGTTAATTATAAAGTTGTATGCTAACCCTATAGTTAATTGTATGTTAATTATAAAGGTGTATGCTAACCCCTATAGTTAATTGGATGTTAATTATAAAGGTGTATGCTAACCCCTATAGTTAATTGTTAATTATAAAGTTGTATGCTAACCCTATAGTTAATTGTATGTTAACTATAAAGGTGTATGCTAACCCCTATAGTTAATTGTTAATTATAAAGTTGTATGCTAACCCCTATAGTTAATTGTATGTTAATTATAAAGTTGTATGCTAACCCCTATAGTTAATTGGACGTTAATTATAAAAGTGTATGCTAACCCCTATAGTTAATTGTATGTTAATTATAAAGGTGTATGCTAACCCCTATAGTTAATTGGACGTTAATTATAAAAGTGTATGCTAACCCCTAGTTAATTTGATGTTAATTATAAAAGTGTATGCTAAGCCCTATAGTTAATTGGATGTTAATTATAAAGGAGTGTGCTAACCCCTAATGATAAAACTAGTGAAAATATCAGGCTTCCCAGACAACATCATGTACTGTAGTAGCCTATATGCATTGGACATGGAGGACCCAGGTGGCTGCTTCTGCTCATTATGCCTCACTTCAGGCAGGTTCTGTGTTGCATTTTTAATGAGATGGAGAGGCAGCAGCAGCTTTCATTTAACATCTCACATTCCTTCACGGACTGAAGTCATCTGTCAATTTGGTGGGAGGTCAAGTGAAATATTAACAAGGGCCTCCAGCACACCACCCAATCAATTACTAAACAATATATTCATAAATCAATGGAATGGAGCTGACAGCTGAAAGACGGAATGCTTCACTGCGGGGAGACTGGTGTATTGGCCTTTGGAGCTGGTCAGGGTTTTTGGTTTTATCCCGGCCGGTTCTCTGGGTTCTCTATGTTCTCTGTGTTTTTGTCAATGTTTCCCGTTTGCCGTGACCCTCACGTTCAGATGTGAGGCTAGAATGTGTCAGATATCACATGGTTGTTGCTGTTCTGTAGCCTGGTATCCAAACCCCATATGAATCGCAGTTGTCATCACTCTTCATGGGTCTGGACCCACGGCCATCCACTGCGTTTATTCAGGACAGATACTGTCCGGGACACCTGATTGGCTGGTCGATGTAGGCGGCGGGACCTTATTAATAATGAATCTAACGTTACCAATAACGCATTATAAAGCACTGCAACAACACACCTGTACTGTATGTTAATAGCTAGGCTAGCTAGCTGTTAGCACAGGCACAGGCAGTAAAATGCCACTGAAGGACCAGGTTGATGTAACTGTCAACCAGTTCGAGTCACACTCTTTCCATAAAGCCCACCAGCTTTGATATCTGTTCGCTAGTTGTTGATATTTATAACAATATTGTGGCTCTAAAATATTGTTTTTATCGATGCGGGCAGACTGTCATGGAGGCTGTTTCCGTTAACTGTTTCCGGGAATGGACCAGACAAAGAGTTTGAACTGGCAGCAAATTAGAGAGAGGAGAGAAAATGACTGCTCTTGCGACAGCAAGGGCAGGGCCCATTGTCTCTTCTTCTACCCAACTCTTAATAGTCTCATAACAGTAGTGGATGGAAACGCACAGACATTTGCATTTTCTTTTGCCGTCGACTTTTCTGAAAAGTCGACTAAAATTTTGTAATACATTTGGATGGAAACCCAACTTGTGACCCCGAATAGGAATAAGCATGAATGAATGAATAAATGAATGAATGAATGAATACACGTCATGTAAAATGTTAATAAAAACCCAAAGATACAATCATTTCCTAATCAAATTGTGTGTTTTTATGCAAATAACCACTATAGATGACAATAACAAAAGACATTTTGGAATGGTTTACACTGACTTCAATATGGTTGAAATTATTTTTCAGGATCGTTCCGTGGCGGCTATGTCATTCTACTGCTGTTATTTTGGTGAAGGTAATGCAAAAGTAGTGTATCAAGAAACGAGATACTCTACACAGACAGTAATATTGTAAAGTAACGTATTACTTTCAAATGAAAGTAACTAGTAATATGTAGTATATTACATTTTGAAAGTAACTTGCTCAACACTGTCCAGTATACTGTGTATGTTGTATGCATGCAGAGAATCACAAGTGCAGCTGCAAAGCACCTTGACTTCTTCATCCCCGCACGGTAAAGCAGAGTTAAATAAGATGTATCACAATGGCCTCAACTGGGGTTTAGAGGCCATCTCCCCCTGAATCCCACTGTGGGCCCTCTGTGGCCCTATCAGCCATCTCCCCCTGAATCCCACTGTGGGCCCTCTGTGGCCCTATCAGCCGGCTTGTAAATAAATCAGCTCCTCCCACCTTCTGATATTCAATTTACCTCCGGGGCCGCTTGCACTTTACCTCACGCTGGCCCGGGACGCTGGACAGAGAGAGCTTTAAGATGAGAGGGGGGGTGGGGGGGGAGCAGGTCTATGCAGAGACAGGCTCGAGTCTGACAAGTTCCAGCACCAGCCACCCCCCCCCCCTCTCTCTCTCTCCCTCTCTCTCTCTCTCTCTCTCTCTCTCTCTCTCTCTCTCTCTCTCTCTCTCTCTCTCTCTCTGTGTGTTTGACAGGGGAAATGAGTTGGAAATAGCACTTTGTCGGGCCAGTCACAGTTGGTAATTAGTTTCGGGCCTTTCAATTGAAATGTGTCTGGAGACGACACAGGTAGCTTAAGGCTGAATGAGCGATCAAACCCATTCAGTAAGCCACACATGCTCCAATCAGGAGTCGTCGGGGTGATCAGGCTGTCTCAGGTCAGGGAGATGCCGTCTCGTGCGTCGGGGATATTTTACTGATATCTGTGTTATTCAAATGGCACACAGGCTTAAAAGGTGCTACATCTATATGACATAATCGTAAACAAACTTGAGTACGGTCTCAAGCTTTATAGATAGCGTGCGTCACATTGAATACACCAAACGTATCCCTTTTTCATAATCATCTCGCTAAAAGAAACATCTAGAGGGGAATTTATCTCGCCACAAAGCACAAGTCAGACTCATCACATACAGGACGTTAGAGCGTGAAGTTTATTGCATTTCAATTTTTTTTTTAACCAAGCTTAACAAACAACAAACACATCCTCAAACAACAAGGCTGTGAGCCTATATCATCTGTGTCCGCCAATCAAACGATCTGACAACCCGTCTCTATTAGCTATGTCTGTTTCCTTCCCATGAGATTCACTTTTGATCTGATTCATACTTAGAGGTTTGCTTCCACTACAAGACAATCCATGGGAGGATAGTTTATGTAGTAATATGTAAATATGTGATCGTTTATGTAGTAATATGCAAATCTGTGTCATCAGTATTTCCAGCAACTAAATGTCTACAGTGGCTACAGTAGGAGTGTAATAAAGGTCATATTTATACATGAGGCAGAAATGTGATGCTGACGAGCCTGCGGCACGCTGGTGGAACCAGTCTCCATTATGACTGCTAACAATGCTAACAAGCCATTTCTCAGTGAACTGTAATGCTAATATAGAGATGCCCCCCCCCCCCCCCCCCCTGGTAACTACCTGTACCTGAGTGAAGTGACAGGACAAAAAGCATCTGTACAGTAATTACCTTTGAGGCTACACATTTCTATACAGCAGCTTCTTTAGCAAAGCGAGTGTTCAGTCTGATGGGGTTGACAGTGTTGGTGTGTTTGAGTGCTCATCAACACTTAATCGAGCCGTTGATGCTCACTGTCAGACAGCAATGAAAGCTATTCATGGTGAATGAGTGACATCATGGCTGCTGTGCTTAAGAAAACACATGAATGCAGGTTGATAAGCAATTTGTCACTTTGTCTAAAAGATACAATAGAGCCTACAGGAAGCAGTGAGGTGCAGGCTTTGATTCACCGTGAGTTTCACAGCTTCTCGCCTAACAATGTGTCAAGACGGCAGGTACGCTTTATTATAGGATATATTATAGCATATATATAGAGAGCTTTATTATAGGATATATGATATATTATTATATATAGAGAGCTTTATTATAGGATATATGATATATTATTATATAGAGAGAGCTTTATTATAGGATATATTATATATTATTATATATAGAGAGCTTTATTATAGGATATATGATATATTATTATATATAGAGAGCTTTATTATAGGATATATTATATATTATTATATATAGAGAGCTTTATTATAGGATATATTATATATTATATAATATATATAGAGAGCTTTATTATAGGATATATTATATATTATTATATAGAGAGAGCTTTATTATAGGATATATTATATATTATTATATATAGAGAGCTTTATTATAGGATATATTATATATTATTATATATAGAGAGCTTTATTATAGGATATATGATATATTATTATATATAGAGAGCTTTATTATAGGATATATTATATATTATTATATATAGAGAGCTTTATTATAGGATATATGATATATTATTATATATAGAGAGCTTTATTATAGGATATATGATATATTATTATATATAGAGAGCTTTATTATAGGATATATGATATATTATTATATATAGAGAGCTTTATTATAGGATATATTATATATTATTATATATAGAGAGCTTTATTATAGGATATATTATATATTATTATATATAGAGAGCTTTATTATAGGATATATTATATATTATTATATAGAGAGAGCTTTATTATAGGATATATGATATATTATTATATAGAGAGAGCTTTATTATAGGATATATGATATATTATTATATATAGAGAGCTTTATTATAGGATATATTATATATTAGGATATATATAGAGAGCTTTATTATAGGATATATGATATATTATTATATATAGAGAGCTTTATTATAGGATATATGATACATTATGATATATATAGAGAGTTTTATTATAGGATATATTATATATTAGGATATACATGTATATATAGAGAGCTTTATTAGGACTGGAGATGATGGGTTCAATATGTGCTGATTAGCCGGGGCTGTTAATAGAAAGCATGTGATGTACCTGTGATGAAGGCGGCTCATGTTAGCTTAGATATTTTGTGCTGATATTCAATAGCTTCTATATTGATGTTTTTCATTAATTTACCCCCCCAAAAAATCACTGCTTCCCACAGATGTCTTTCATGTCAGGGTGGAAAAGGCTCTTAAACATTGAACCCATCATGGGACACCACGTCTATATTGAAACTCATGATTATGACATTCTGTTAGGTGGGTTAGTAGCTCCTTCCTCCACCATTTTATTCAATGTTTGGGAAACTCTTGGATACAAATAAATACAATGTAGCAAGGAAATCCAGTTTCATTGCATGTTTTATGCAGCTGTGGTGAGGGAACCTCCATCATACGAGAAGTGGCTGATACAATATCTCCTAACAGACGTCCCATATCGACCAGATCAGTCTAATCCCTGTAAGAAACACCCTCAAAACTACAGACTGAAGCGTTATGCAGAAACAGGAAGTGAAAACCACCCCTGCAATGGGAGCTTTGCTTCGCTCTCTGTCTCTCTCTCTCTCTCTCTCTCTCTCTCTCTCTCTCTCTCTCTCCCTCTCTCTCTCTCTCTCTCTCTCTCTTCCTCTCTCTCTCTCTCTCTCTCTCTCTCTCTCTCTCTTCCTCTCTCTCTCTCTCTCCCTCTCTCTCTCTCTCTCTCTCTCTCTCTGTTGCCCTTTCTGGGAAGTGCAGCAGCCTGTCAATAACTGTCAGAGGCTGACTCAGTCCATCAGGGCCTGTGGTGAAACAGGGGGATCTCACAGAAACAACCTATAACTGACACAGCTCCAGATCTATGCTCTGTAATCACTGGGGAGGCTCACACTCTGGAGCTGCAGCTGCCTCACAGTGGACACGTGCCGTGTAATTGCTTTTCATACCATTCAACCTTTTAGACTTGATTACCGGCCGTATGAGAGGCTTTACTGAGAATCCTACATGGTGGTGGTGGGGGAGGGGGAGGGTACATTGCTTTACAAAATGGCTATCTGTAAACAATGTGGCCCTGCTTCTCGTCTTTCAGGCGGCGCGGGGGTGCAGGCGTTGAGTCATCACCCACGCTGAGTGTGATCCTCAGGGGCACACGTGTCTGACACACCACAGAGTCAACGACACAAATTGAAAAGCTCACGTCGCTATCAGAGTCCTTGACCCCTATCTTCCCACTGGCCTTAGGCGCTAAAACTGGCGTTAAACGCAAAAAAAAACACGCCTTGCACCTGCCTCGGGAAGATAGCATCATGGTTTTAGGCCCCGAAATGCGCTTTATGCCGAAGAGGCGTGGCGCAGTGCCAGAATAGGCCAGCATGGGCGTTTTGGCCTTAAATACCGGCCTAACGCTATCTTCCCCCCTGGCGTTAATTTAGCGTTTAGCGCTTTTCAAAACCAGGCCTTATTCAGTGCGCCGCAGATATTACTGTGTGTGCGGAATTGCGCGGAGCTCTCCTCTGCCATCTCACTCTCTCTCCCCCTCAATTTCCCAGTGGAAAGCGCATGTTGGCAAGGGACCACACTGTACGCTCGATGTGTTTTTTTCCTGTCTGTTGTATGTATTGTGTCAAAACCTCGATACTTGCGATATATGTTGCTGTTGTACGGCACTATTTGCCCAAGACAAATTTCCCCTCGGGGACAATAAAGTTAATCTCATCTCATCTCATCTCTCTCTCTCTCTCACGCGTCAGACAGGCACAATGACCGATGAAAAAAAAAGTTGTTATACCGTAGTTTTGAGTCCCTGTCATTCAGAGGCTGTTGCATCATCCTACCTGTGCAGTGGGGGATAAGAAAAGGTAGTGAGAGAAAACGATATCATTCTGCCCAAACTTTCACTAATCTAATCATGACATCCAGCCAGGGATAGGCTATATTTTTTCTAGCCGATGCGTTTAGAACATTCTTTTCACTTTGATCTTGCTATAGTGTAGCGTATTTACATGCTTGCTGTATTTAAACTGCAGTGAGATTGGTTTGAGAAGCATAATAATATGGAATAATATATATGGAGACAGACGGGGATGAAAGAGGGAGGGGGGGAGCTCAGAGCGCTTTGGTCGGGCTTTTCTCACCGGATTGGATCGCTCCGTGGAATGGAACATGAAAGGGACATTGTGATTCGTTTACTGCACTTATCCAATGAGCACGGTGTGAATAATTCTACGCTTAAAAGGCGTGGTTATAATGCTTAAGGCCGCGTGTAGCGCCGACAGGAGAATAGGCAGTGCGCCGGTCCACGCCCACTAATATGAGCTGCGCCTGGCGCTAAGCGCTAAGTTGAGGCCGGTGGGACGATTCATAGCTTTCAAGGGGCGTTACGTGCTGCCGGGAACGCCCACCTGGCGGTCAAAAAAAAAACTTGCCAGCCGTGTCGACTAGTTTCTCACGCTGCGTTTGTTCAGATAAAGTGCCGGATAGCCTACCTGTTGTGCTATCGGTTAGGGCTGTCCCAAACGATTATTTTCTTATCGATTCGACTAACGATTATTTTTTCGATTAGTCGATTAATCTAGCGATTATTTTCTATTTAATTTTTTTATTATATAACAATAAATTTACCCAAAACAAATAAATAAACAAAAACTTCTCAATTTCAGTATTTTATTTAACCATCTCATTCTCGTTTGGGGAAAAACTCTTCCACACTGCTTTGCTTCCTGAAAAGAGAGAGAGATAAATAATAATATAATACTGTAGGGAGGGACATATTTAAAATTAGTCTAAGTCTAATTTCCATGTCTGTTATTATGATATGATCATATGAATTATTATTATTATTAATATGAATCTTATTATTATATAATAGATAGTGCCTGCCTATTTGTCAGTTGCTTGCTCTCATCACGAAAATACTGGACCACCTGACACATAGATTAAATTGATCATCATCATGATTCATCACTGTATGTGACAGTTCCCTAAACTGAGGAGGATCAGTATTTTTACAGGACATGGATTTATTTAATCACTGGAGTAATGTGCATTGTGCAGCTAACTCAGCCAAATGTATGTTTGCATCAGTGTGGGGGTAAGGAAATAAATAATACAAACGATTTACAGACTAACAGTCACAGACTGTAACAATGGTCTGTAACGTTAGTTTTGATCTCATCTTACATGGCCGTGAACCCAAACAGAAGAATGTAAAAAGCCGAATAGCACTGTTAAATGATGCACGCAGTAAATTAACGTGAGCAGCAACAGACTAACAATGGTCTGTAACGTTAGTTTAATCAATTTTCTACATGTTAGCCGTGAAAGCAAACGGAAATATGTACGTTAACGTTAAACGGCCGAATAACACCGTTAAATGGTGTAATGTTATGTTCGCTGCTGTGCAGAAATGACTACTTTTTCCGGCCATCGCTGCCATCTTTTTTGTTTTGTGACGTGTCGACGCACGTACCGTGCGTCGACGTAATTACGTAGTCGACGTCATCGATTACGTCGACTCGCTGGGACAGCCCTACTATCGGTTGCACTAAACCGACGAGGAGACACGCCTGGCTTGTGCTTTCACAGAATCCCGTCGGAGAAAGAAAGGAGGAGGTTGTGGATTTGTGCGAGTGGTTCAGTCGCTGGGCAGGGGAAATGCAAATAGCTTTTTTTTCTACCATCAAAGTACACACGTCTTTGCTCTTTGCGGCCAACATTTCATCAAAGGTAAGCTCAAGTAACGTTAACGGGGTATTAATCATTATTGTAACGTTACTTGAGCTTACCTTTGATGAAATGTTGGCCGCAAAGAGCAAAGACGTGTGTACTTTGATGGTAGAAAAAAAAGCTATTTGCATTTCCCCTGCCCAGCGACTGAACCACTCGCACAAATCCACAACCTCCTCCTTTCTTTCTCCGACAGGATTCTGTAAAACACAAGCCAGGCGTGTCTCCTCGTCGGTTTAGTGCAACCGATAGCACAACAGGTAGGCTATCCGGCACTTTATCTGAACAAACGCAGCGTGAGAAACTAGTCGACACGGCTGGCAAGTTTTTTTTTTGACCGCCAGGTGGGCGTTCCCGGCAGCACGTAACGCCCCTTGAAAGCTATGAATAGAGGCCCTTTTCTTCTCAATTACCTTAGCAGAGGCTACAGTGCGTCGTTGCTTGTGTGTGGAGGGGCGTTTAACAGCTTTAGAATTAGGTAGGTTCATGTTTACCAAATTGGTAAAGGTTAGTTTAAATTTAAGGCTATGGTTTATAGCAGTGATTCCCAAAATGTGGGCCGTGGAGGTACTGCAGGTGGGCCGCGAGTGGTCAGCCAACACTCCCGATTTTCGCGGGCAATCAAATGGCTGTAGCAGGGTCATTTTTATAGCTACAGTAGAGATCCTGTTATCATCCATTGGTACCAAGCATCACATGCTAACTTGTCGGTAAGGGGCTAAATAACGCTCCAAACATAGGTACGATTTTGGCGAGGGAAAACTATTTCAAAGGGGTCCCTTGACCTCTCAGCTCAATTTATCTGAATGAAAATTGGTTCAATGGGTACCGCAGTAGCAGAATGACATAGCCGCCACGGAACCATCCCAAAAAAGAATTTCAACCACACGAGTCTCCCCTTTATAGATAAGGTAGCATTTTTCTAGCCTACTGTAGCATTAATAGCTTGTGCATTGATTTCTTGTTGTTGCTTATCACATTTTGTCTCAACAAATGTGTTATGCATGCAAATACTTCTGATGAGTATTAGGGGGGAGAAAATGTTGGCAATCTGCTTTTGGGTATTTTGCCTAAATGTTTTTGTATGTGGATGGATCATTAATTTCCCTTATGCCCCAGTTCTCATGCTCTGTTAATAAAATAAAAAATATATAATATAAAAAACATGTAGGGAAATACATCATCTTAGTCTTGTGTGTTGATCAGAGTTGTGATTAAAGGTTGGGTGGGCCCCGGAAGATTTTCAGATTTCAAAGTTGGCCGTGACATTCTTAAGCCTGGGAACCCCTGGTTTATAGGGTTAGCATTAGCGTCAGAATGAAGTTTAGGCTAAAGTGGCGGTTACAATTCAGGTTAGTTTAGAGTTAGGTCTTGGATTTAGGGGTAAGATTAACATTAGAATGAGTTTTAACTTTTAAATTAGGCGAAAGGTTAAAAATGAAGGCTAGTTTAGTGTCAGGGTTTTGATTTACGGTTAAGATTATCATTCGAATTGGGTTTAGCCTAAACCGTTTAGGCTAAAGTAGCAGTTCAATTGGTTAGGATTAAGGTTAGTTTAATGCGGGTTCAGATTTAAGGTTAAGATTATCATTGTTAGACAAAGATTTAAACTAAAGTATCAGTTAAAATGAAGGTTAGTTTACGTAGCTTGGATTTAGGGGGAAGATTAGCATTAGGTTAAGGTAAGGGCAAATGCACATTGTGGAGAGGGTTAGTTAGGGAATTAAATCAACGAAGGTCTTGATTAGCATGGTAATACAAGTGTGTGTGTGTGTGTGTGTGTGTGTGTGTGTGTGTGTGTGTGTGTGTGTGTGTGTGTGTGTGTGTGTGTGCATACAGTATTAGCCAGTGTTCTCAGCACCTATATTCCTTGGGTCACACAGCACAGCGGTGTCCCAGTCCAACCAGCCTTCCTCTGCATTTTTGCTCAGCCCCTCTTCCTCCTTCAGTGTTGAGGATTAGACTGACATCTCCTGACTCTCTGCCTTTAAATGAGGAGGCCTCCCTTCCTCTCTTCCTCCTCCCTGTCTCCCTCCCTCTCCTCCCCCCTCTCCCTCCCTCCTCCCTCTCTCGCTCCTCCCTCTCTCCCTCCCTCCTCCCTGTCTTCCTCCATCTCCTCCGTCCGTCCGTCCGTCCCTCCCTCCCTCACTTCCTCCTTCAGTGTTGAGGATTAGGCTGACATCTTCTGACTCTCTGCCTTTCAAATGAGGAGGCCTCTCTTCTCTTCGTCCCTCCCTCCTCCCTGTTTTCCCCCCTCTCCTCTCTCCCTCCCCTCTCTCCCTCCTTCCCTCTCCTCCCCCCTCTCCCTCCCTCTCTCTCTCCCTCCCTCCCTCTCCTCCCTCTCCCTCTCCCCCTCCCTCTCCTCTCTCCCTCCCTCCCTCTCATCCCTCTCCTTCCCCCTATCTCCCTCGCTCTCCTCTCCCTCCCTCTCCCCCTCTCCTCCCTCTCCTCCCCCCTGTCTCACTCCCTCCCTCTCCTCCCCCCCCTGTCTCCCTCCCTCTCCTCCTCCCTGTCTCTCTCCCCTCTCCTCCCTGTCCTCCCTCCCAGAGCTGACTGGGCCTGCTCACCATGCGGACGCCCCTCATCCTCTCCCTGCACCTATCTCTGCTCCTGTCATAAATCCATGAGAAGTCCCCGGTGATGTGCTGGATGTGAGAAGAAGAATGTGTGGTTTTAAAGGACTTTGGCTGCTGAGTGAGTGGCTGTGTGAAATAGTAATGCAGGAGTCAGGCGGAGAGCCCGGGAGAGGGAGGAAGCACGGTGCTGTCAGTTTGATCTTACAGCTAACCCTTCTCTTCCATGGTCCATTTCGGCAGGTTTTTGGAAGGGATTGACGGCGAGATGAGCTGTCACTCTATAGTGGCAAGCGTGGGACTGCAGTGTTGAGACACACCGGCCCCGCTTTATTCTTCAAACAGCTCTTTTCACACCGTTTGTCTGTTAAAGGCTGTGCTTTTCAAATCACATCCCATCGACCCGCTTGCCAAGCCAAGTGTTTCTATTTTGCAGAGAGCGGCAGCAGCTTCTCTAAGTAGTTAGCTACTTTCTGTCCCCATTGATTGGCTATATCACCGCTAACACATGCTAACAGATTTTTTTTTTTTTTTCAAAAATAAAAACTGGGCAAATTATTACTATTATTGTTTATTTTTGGTGGGCATTTTTGCCTTTATTGGACAGGACAGTAGGCAGACAGGCAAGGCAGGGAGAGAGAGACTGTAAGAGGCGATGGTAAAATTAACCGGCGTAATGAGGAAAAAAGTGACTTATTGGCGGCGTAGTCATCTCCTTCATTAAGGCTGATATTTATGAGCATCCATCACGAGGGGAGCAGCTGAGAGCACAGCTCCAGGTTTATGGAGCGTGGTGGATTGTCACCTTGTTACAATTATCTGCTACCTTTAGACTGTGCTGAACGGTGAAGTGTTTAAAAAAAAATAGGACACTGTGCATCATTAGCTGGTGTGTGGCGGAGGAACGATCGGCCCGACGCGCGAAAGAGCGCCAGGCTGTATTTTCATTCATCTTAGTGCCAATTAGCTGAGAATGCTCATCGGTGATGAAGGTGCTGGTTGGGGCAGGATTACATGCCCTACCCATTAAATGTTAGCATTTTAAATGATGTTGAAGCAGTGCTTCTCTCTGGTTGAACAGGCTAATTCTTATTAGCCTGCCTCGAAAGCACTGAGCTAAATAAAAATGGAGAGAGGATCTCCATCTCCTCCCTGTATGGTCTATTGAAGCCAAAATCTTGTCAGATCAAGAGAACCAGAGTCTGCGCAGTAGCTCCGTTGAGTTAGAACCTCTGAGAGCTCCACGCCCCTCTGAACTTTCTTATGTAGAGCTGCTGTTTCTAGAATGCGCACAGTGCGTTGTGTATTTATATACAGTCTAGCTCTGTAAATATGGCACTTTAAGTTGTAATATTTTTTGTGCCCTAAACTAACTAACCCAGTGGTCTCCAACATTTGGGTCGCGACCCTAAGTGCGGTCGCCTGGAATTCAAAAAGGGAGATTGATTTTTTTTTTTTTTTTGGGTGGGCAAGATACATTTTTGGGTGGGCATAGCCCACCCCTGCCACCCCCTAGAATCGGCCCTGATGGATGATCAGCTATATCATTGCTAACATGATAACTACCCAGCGAGCTAGCTTACCCGGCAATTCAGCAGCAGTGCCTCGCTCCAGTCTGCGTCTCTTTTTCTGAGGAGGCCGCACGTATCCTAGCCACAGTTCAGGGAAAGGATTCTCTTTGGTTGGCTTTTTGTCCACAAAGTGGTGAGAACAAACAAAAACGTTTTTCGGCGGCTTCTTCAGATTTAAAGCCTTCAGCCACATCCGTGAATCCGAATCCTCAGCTGGTTTTCGGTAGAAGGAATACAGTCGAGTGCAGGGACAAAGCCGTTTGGTAGCGGGCTGATGCTCAAAACACTGTCGATCCAACCACTCGTTCAGGCGTTTCTGTGTATTGTGACAGCCACGCACTGCACAATGTGTTCCAGAATAACCCATTGTTAATAACGTCTGCTAACGCTAGTGTAGCCGATGTTAGCGATCCTTGTAAAAAAGTTAGGATATTTCCGCTGCTGCCCTCTGATGTGCTCGCTGCTGTGCACGCAATGTGGACGGAAGCCGGGCACATATAAGGCTGCTATGGCGCCGCCCTAGGCCAGCGCTGGGAAATGTGTCTATAATGTGCAGAGTCTGTCCAGCCAATGACTGCTTGAGACTGGCTGCCACAGCTGTCAATCATCCATTTTTATCCCTTTTTATGTCAAATAACTACCGTACTTAAAAACAAACTGATCAGAAAAATGACCACTTGCACAGGCATTAGCATGATAATGACTATCTAAAATGATACAAACCACCTTTGGAAAAAAATTATCTGACGTATACTGTGATTATTTCGGTTGTGATTTTCCCATCCACTAACATGGGGAGGCGGGCCTTGTGACCTACAGTAATACTGGATTCAACCGCCAGAGCGGCGATCTAACATGCAGCGGCTTCACTGAACGGGACCAAAGCTGCAGCCTTGCTCGAAAGTCATAACACCAGCTTCCTTGAGCGCTGGCTTCTTCTGCATATTCTAATAATGTTGTCTGTCAGTATGGTGACCGACGGCATGTGTTTTCTGAATGTTATTCTCCAAGGTGTGAAGGTTAATTGTCAAAATACCTTAACCTGAATGTAGAGCATGTTTAGGCCAAACCTAAGAATAACTCAGATAATGAGTTTGACCTTGCCACTTTTTCAGGAACTAAGAAAATCAGATTTTTTTTTTTTTTTCATTTTTAGTTTATCTGCCGGTAAGTAGTTTTGAGTATTGCATTCTTCAATTGAAGTTATATCATGAAAATCACTTAACCCAACTGTTACAAGATAAATTGCTCATTTGTAGTAGCTACATTAGTTAGATTGTTTAAAATCAGTTCTGATGCTCATTGTGTTGTAGAAACGGCACTACATTGACAGTAACCATATTTTTCCAAGCCTTTCCTTTTGAGGAAAACAGAAGTGCCCAGAAATACACAGCAACAAATGCTTTTGTTTACTTTGCATTTCAAGTGTAATATATTCTTTCTGTTGGTGAAACCCTCAGATCTCAATATCTCCCCGACTGTTAAAAGATGATGCATGCATCGCCTCTCCTATAAGTTCTGCCTCATCTTCTGATTATTGTGCGCACAGCAGGAGAGAAGATAATGCCTCAGAGACAAGGCACAATGTGCAGACAGGCAGCAGGTACATTCTTTTGAAAAGAACTGTGTGTATAGACAAAGCACAGGTTGCACCAGGCTATACAAAGTACAAACTGTACATTCTGTTGAAAACCCACCAGTTTGCCTGAAGATGAGAATGATAATTATTACTTGAACCCAAAGAGACGAGCTATTATTTGATGCAGAGAATGTATCATTTATAAAGAGCTGAGAAAACAGCTTGTGGTACTGCATGTACAGTAATAGCTTGCCTCCACATGTGGTGTGACACACACACAGACACACACACACACACAGACACATACACATACACCACATACAGTACCAGAGATGGGGACTTGGACTTGAGTCACACTTAAGTCACACACAGTGACTTGAGACTTGCGCTCAAAGACTTCAGACTTGACTTGGACTTGAAGGTTTGGAACTTGTGAACAATCTTTATTTTTCTTTCTTTCTTTCTTTCTTTCTTTCTTTCTTTCTTTCTTTCTTTCTTTCTTTCTTTCTTTCTTTCTTTCTTTTTTGGTTCAGTAACATGAAGGAAATGTCTACTAATGTCATCTCTAATCATTGCTGCTACTGTATTCTAATAGATAAGGAGTGAGGATAATACAGTACATGCTTTGAATCCCTTAGTTTTAGCTATGCAGTGTTCTAAGCAGACCGGATGCCATGCAGCAGATGATAGAACACTCATCCATAGGGACTTGAGACTTGACTTGGACTTGTGACCAAAGACTTGAGACTTGACTTGGACTTGCAAAAAGTGATTTGTGAGCATCTCTGCCACATACACATGCACCTGCACGCACTTTCTCTCTCTCTCTCTCTCTCTCTCTCTCACACACACACACACACACACACACATTATGCGCACGCACGCATGCACGCACACACACACACACACACACACACACGCACGCACGCACGCACACACACACACACACACACGGACAGCAAAAGCTCAAATTGCTCATCGCTATTTTCAAAGATTAGCTATACAACATCATCCTCATAATTATTTCTGCACAACATATTCTGCTGCCGTTATTGTGAAAAGGTCACGTTACCATGACATGAAAAACACAAAGGCCTGCAAAGGCAGTAAACAGAGTGAAGGCAGCGGATGGAAAGACATTGCAAAAAAAAACTGTGACAGGAATCAATTTGACATAATGACCGTTTTCTACCTGTCATTCTGTGAACATGGTGTGAGCATGAGCACGATGTTCTGCTCCTCATCTCAACGTGATCTTTATGTTTGTGTTTGTTTTTGTCACTTTCATATCTCGTCCACTTCTCACCTGTTTCCACAAGATTCTGCAGAATGATGTGTCTCTTTTTTCTCTAACAAAATAACAAATCTCAGACCTTTAGGCTCCATGGCACGAACCTTTATTATTATAATATACAGTGCATCAACATGAACTTAAGCCATCTGGCATTGTTACATTGTTGTAGCTGCTGTAGCCGTTATACAGGAAGTGATGCGCAAACAATGACGGGGGCAGGACATAGTGATGGAAGGAAGCGTGTGCAGCCACAACATGATAGCGCCATCTACATGTCACAGCTCATATCAGCATATTATTCATACTTACCCTCCTCTCTGCCTGTTTGTTTAGTGCGGCACCTCTCTTTACACGTGTGTCCATTCATTTAGCCATTTAACGAGGACAACATTGACTGAGAGAGAGAGGTGGTGAGAGGGCCGATTTGATTTCAGGGGACAGAATTGGATTTGATGGTGGACATAATAGCTTTCATGTTCTTTTACGACGCCGAATGGCTTAGCGGGAGCTGGCCCCCCGATGGGTCCGAGATGTAATTCTCAGAAGGATCCCGAGCACAAACGTTCCTGTTTCTTGTTGTCCCGCAAACCGCTCCGAGCTTTCCACGCTGTCTCCGTAGCCCCGGAGCGATCCTCCCACTCCCAAATCCCATATAGAAAGTCATCCCCTCCGAATCTCAGATCAGTGTTTGCGAAAGTGCGCTGAGATCGATAAGCTGCCATGATGAACAATGGCTGTGAAGCCGGCCAGGTGCTCGCCAAACTGAATTGAAGGACTAACCTGCTGTGAGTGCTGTGCTCTCGTTAAGACGTTGGCAGAAAGCACAAAGACTGTTGTTTCCTCTCTTTTCTTTGTGCGCGCCCAAAAGAATCTGCACCTTGTGGCGGAGATAAGATGCATTCAGACGCCGCAGCCACAATTTGAATAATCAAATTCCAAATCTAATTCCACCCCACTTGCTCTGCTCTGATTTCATTCATCCACAAATTGCTCAGAGGAGAACAGTTTTGATTAGAATTGGTGAATTGTCCTCTGTGTATACTTTGCCTTATTTGTTGGGCGGCTTTAGCTCAGGAGGTAGAGCGGGTCGGCCAATGACGCAAGGGTTGGCGGTTCGATCCCCGCTCCCTCCCCAGCTGCTGTCATTGTGTCCTTGGGCAAGACACTTAACCCTCATTGCTCCCGATGGTGTGTAGGCACCCTGCGTGGCAGCCTGCCGCCATTGGTGTATGAATGGGTGAATGTAGACTACCTACTCATTGTAAAGCGCTTTGGATAAAAGCGCTATATAAATGCAGGCCATTTACCATTTACCATTTATTTCTACAATATGTTGGCTTAAATGCTGAATGGGGAATTCAAAACATTGACCACTGTTTCAACAATTTCAAATTCGCAACCAATTGCTGGTATACTGTTAAAATGATTATCTCCGTGTGTCATTAAAACATTGCCCCCCTGAAACACAGCTGTGAGATAGTGAACTCAGGCCCGTAGCTACCATTGAGGACACCGAGGTCATGACCTCGGTATTTTCACCCCCATTTTTTTTTTTTTTTGAGAAAAATAGCCCCGGCCCCCAGATCTATTCATCTGTCATTGATGTTTTAAAGCCCTCATAAATTAACATGATATATGACAGTTGATCAGAAATGCAACCATTTGCTTCCTCTCTGTGCTATAGAAGGAAGAGACAACTCACCACAACGTTCAAATTTTGCATTGGGGCTAGATTGGGGCTAGACTTTGGGGACAGTTCTATTGAAGTGAATGGATAAGTAACTCCCCTGTAAGTGATGTTTGTGTAGATGGGCCATTGTATTTAATTGAGCAGTATTCTGCCATGTGACCTGTATGCAGAATATAAATGATATTATATGGGGAGACATTTATTTTTTGTATCATTGTAAAGCAACAGCACAGTAAAGAGGATATTAATCTAACAGGATGTCTGTCGTTCTTTATAGATCTAGCCTTTTTATTTTGCTCTCAAAGTGCACCAGATTGAAGCATTTTACTTTAAAATGGACACAATTTTCGAACCGGGTGGCCACAGCCCCCCCTGGGCCCCCCACGCCGCGCAAAAATGACCTCCAACCCTGGCTATGGGCCTGAGTGAACTAACTGAGGTGTTGGCTTTGCAGGAGCGACGGCGGAGGCCCAGCCCGACTCCCTGCCCTCGGTGCCGGTCACCCTGCCGCACTTCGTCCAGGAGCCCGAGGACGCCTACATCGTCAAGAGCAACCCCATCAAGCTGCGCTGCCGTGCCGCGCCCGCCCTGCAGATCTTCTTCAAGTGCAACGGGGAGTGGGTGCACCAGAATGAGCACTCGTCTCAGGAGTATAAGGATCTGAACACGGGTAAGATCAAGCTCTGTGACCTTCTTCCAGCCAGTGGTAACAGAAACACGGAAACAGCATCAGAAAGTGTTGACTTTTCGGCATGATGAACTGCCAACTCCGTCACATACACCATTACACCCCCCTCGACTCCACCAGCACTGTGGTAGTGGGCTAATTACATGTCGCATTAAATGGAACCACACTTGCAGTGATTGGTTGCGAGCAAAACCATTTTTTTTTTTCTAGATCTGTGTACAAAAAGGATCGAATGCAGGTATCGTTTGATTGGAGATGTTTTGATACTACTTGATACTGGGTTATTTTATTCGATACCTTAAATGTAGTACCGATACCCAGCCCTAATACAGTCTATAAAAATGTATTTTCTCAGACAAGAACTTAAGATACAACTATGCTTTAAAAAGTACCATCATTTTGGACGGAAACCTCTCCATTAGAGACAGTTGTCACAGAAGGAGACATCCTCAATTTCTTTTAGCAACAGTGAAAATAATCCATTTCCATTCCAGTGCAGTCAGATCAATTGTTTTGCCTGTTACCTGTGCCTTTCACCAACGAGGTGAGAAACAAGCCTTTCATTTGACAGTTAGTTGAATGAATTGACACATGCATGAGGTCTCTAGTGATGATGCAGCATCTCCAACATGTGTCAAATGTGCTGGTGCATTGGACTTTCATTGTGTGTAGGTTACATTGTGTCACTGATGATACAGACTCATTGTGTGTAGGTTACATTGTGTCACTGATGATACAGACTCATTGTGTGTAGGTTACATTGTGTCACTGATGATACAGACTCATTGTGTGTAGGTTACATTGTGTCACTGATGATACAGACTCATTGTGTGTAGGTTACATTGTGTCACTGATGATACAGACTCATTGTGTGTAGGTTACATTGTGTCACTGATGATACAGACTCATTGTGTGTAGGTTACATTGTGTCACTGATGATACAGACTCATTGTGTGTAGGTTACATTGTGTCACAGATGATACAGACTCATTGTGTGTAGGTTACATTGTGTCACTGATGATACAGACTCATTGTGTGTAGGTTACATTGTGTCACTGATGATACAGACTCATTGTGTGTAGGTTACATTGTGTCACTGATGATACAGACTCATTGTGTGTAGGTTACATTGTGTCACTGATGATACAGACTCATTGTGTGTAGGTTACATTGTGTCACTGATGATACACACTCATTGATTGTGTGTAGGTTATGTCACTGATGATACAGACTCATTGTGTGGAGGTCTTCCAACACTTGATGCATTGATTTAGTGTTTGGCTCCGCTTGTTGATGACCTGTTGTTTCTCCTCCTGACCGCAGCCATTTAGAGCGACCTTCGTTAGGAATATCGCTGCACTCGTCTCTGAGATGGTTTGAGCCTAAAAGCCAACAAAGGCACAGAGTGCTCCCACAGCGCCAATAGGAAACCAGAGCCGGGTCAGAAAGTGTGTGCAAATATAGCTTGTTTATTTTAATCTCCTCGCAGCTCCAAATGGATGGATTTACCACGTCGCCGCAATTTCAAGTACCGTAGTTTCAGATGAGTCTTCGGCCGCAGACATGTAGGGAACAGACTTTCAAATCCTTTACTGTTATTGTCAGATGCTCTAAACTAGACCATTATGGGCTCATTGGGCTGTTTATATATTTTTTACATCAGCCAATCATGTCATCCTCCACTGATATGATGGAGGTTCCTCTCTGACCACAGACACAGAAAAAATCTAGAAAATGTATGTATGTGTATATGTGTATGTTATGCTAAAGGAGCTAAGTCAGGAAGCACTAAAGCACAGTGGCGCAGTGGTAGGGCTGTCGCCTCACAGCAAGAAGGTCCTGGGTTCAATTCCCACCTGGGATGCTGGGGGCGCTGGGGGTGTGTCCCCCCTTCCCATGTCCTCAGTGCCTACTGCCCAGGTGGGCTATCTTGTCAAAAGGGCCTTTCTGTGTGGAGTTTGCATGTTCTCCCTGTGCTCCACTGGGGTTTCCTACAGATAAGAACTCCCCACTAAAAAAAAGCACTGAAGCTCTTTTGGGTAAAGCTCTAATCTAAATGCAGCCAAAGAATGTGCAAAAGACTATTTTGAAAAAGGTGAATACAGCTCACCTGACGCTGGTGCAGATTTTGAGGCCAAAGGGTGTGATTGGACGTGCTCCCACCAATCAATGTCCATCAGCTTTTTGTCAGGTGGAAGCGTGTTGATTAGAGGACCTGAGTGGGGCCTCCTGAAGGGATTTCCGGTGAACAACAAAGCCAACGTGACACCGTGACTGGAAGGCTCTGTGATTACTGGCTGTTACAACGTGCTCTATCTTGTATTCATGAAGGTCCCTCCACAGGAAAGAGCGTTTAATTGCTTCTAGAAGTTCATTATAGTGTGATTGCTGTGCTGTGAAATTGTTGTGAGCTGGATAATGGCAAAATCAAAGTCGGATCTGCAATTGTTTGCCGCTGTGCGAGAGGAGGAAGTACTGTACGAGGGACTTGTTGGTATTAGCCAGTTGCAGCGTCAACATCCGCCATCTGGGAAGGAACAGGCTAATTCATGGATTTTCGCAGATAAAGATGGGATGCTGGGATATCATGATAGGCTATAGCCATTGTTGGATATCATGTAAGGTAGTCTATAGCCATTGTTGGATATCATATAAGGTAGTCTATAGCCATTGTTGGATATCATATAAGGTAGTCTATAGCCTCTTGTTGGATATCATATAAGGTAGTCTATAGCCTCTTGTTGGATATCATATGAGGTAGTCTATAGCCTCTTGTTGGATATCATATAAGGTAGTCTATAGCCTCTTATTGGATATCATATGAGGTAGTCTATAGCCTCTTATTGGATATCATATAAGGTAGTCTATAGCCTCTTGTTGGATATCATATAAGGTAGTCTATAGCCTCTTGTTGGATATCATATAAGGTAGTCTATAGCCTCTTGTTGGATATCATATAAGGTAGTCTATAGCCTCTTGTTGGATATCATATAAGGTAGTCTATAGCCTCTTGTTGGATATCATATAAGGTAGTCTATAGCCTCTTGTTGGATATCATATAAGGTAGTCTATAGCCTCTTATTGGATATCATATAAGGTAGTCTATAGCCTCTTATTGGATATCATATGAGGTAGTCTATAGCCTCTTGTTGGATAGCATATAAGGTAGTCTATAGCCTCTTGTTGGATAGCATATAAGGTAGTCTATAGCCTCTTGTTGGATATCATATAAGGTAGTCTATAGCCTCTTATTGGATATCATATGAGGTAGTCTATAGCCTCTTGTTGGATAGCGTATAAGGTAGTCTATAGCCTCTTGTTGGATAGCATATAAGGTAGTCTATAGCCTCTTGTTGGATAGCGTATAAGGTAGTCTATAGCCTCTTGTTGGATAGCATATAAGGTAGTCTATAGCCTCTTGTTGGATATCATATAAGGTAGTCTATAGCCTCTTATTGGATATCATATGAGGTAGTCTATAGCCTCTTGTTGGATAGCGTATAAGGTAGTCTATAGCCTCTTGTTGGATAGCATATAAGGTAGTCTATAGCCTCTTGTTGGATAGCGTATAAGGTAGTCTATAGCCTCTTGTTGGATAGCATATAAGGTAGGCTATATCATATAAGGTAGGCTATAGCCTCTTGTTGGATATCATATGAGGTAGTCTATAGCCTCTTGTTGGATATCATATAAGGTAGTCTATAGCCTCTTGTTGGATAGCATATAAGGTAGTCTATAGCCTCTTGTTGGATATCATATAAGGTAGTCTATAGCCTCTTGTTGGATAGCATATAAGGTAGTCTATAGCCTCTTGTTGGATATCATATAAGGTAGTCTATAGCCTCTTGTTGGATAGCATATAAGGTAGTCTATAGCCTCTTGTTGGATAGCATATAAGGTAGTCTATAGCCTCTTGTTGGATATCATATAAGGTAGGCTATATCATATAAGGTAGGCTATATCATATAAGGTAGTCTATAGCCTCTTGTTGGATATCATATAAGGTAGGCTATATCATATAAGGTAGGCTATATCATATAAGGTAGTCTATAGCCTCTTGTTGGATATCATATAAGGTAGTCTATAGCCTCTTGTTGGATATCATATGAGGTAGTCTATAGCCTCTTGTTGGATATCATATAAGGTAGTCTATAGCCTCTTGTTGGATATCATATGAGGTAGGCTATTGGGTTTGGGTGCTGTGCTGCAGCATTTGAATCACAGTGGGAGATCATGTAGACCCATTGGAGAGCAGACTCCAAAAATAATATTTCAACAATCAGCAAGACTTTTTACTTGGCTACATTATGCAAATGCCTTTCCACTGTAAGCCTTCATTAGAACCTCAGTTCACACAGTTTAAGTGATCCAGCTCAGATGGGTGATACATGGTAGAACAGCAAGAAGTCTCTGTGGTTCCCTGTGTGCTTAACACCGCCTCCACCATCCACCGCTGTCACCAGTGTGGTATGAAAGCCATTTTAATAATTCCACCACACTGTATGTTCTGACAGAATAGAGAGAGAGAGCTGTATGTTCTGACAGAATAGGGAGAGAGAGAGCTGTATGTTCTGACAGAATAGGGAGAGAGAGCTGTATGTTCTGACAGAATAGAGAGCCGCAGGGATGACGTATTTTTGTAGTCAGAACGCGGAAGTCTCGGACTTCCTGGTTCTTCACTGTTTCTGTCTATGGGATTTTTGAATGGGTTTTTGCCGCGATGCTTCAAATACGGTCTCTGGGCAACGCAAGATTAATCAAACGCGAACCAGAGTTCAGTCGGATAATCTTCACACATGAGGACCACTTTCATGAGTTTTGTAGCGTAAATGCGAGCCCTAGAAGTAAAAAGCTCGAGCTAAGATAATCCAGAACTACACACTGTCGCATATGCTTCCACGTCACGTCAGCACTCAACCTGGACTGTTGTTGATGTGTGCACTGATTACCCCGGGCTGAACGGGGCTGAACCAGGTGAGGGAAAGAGAATTTCCGTGTTCGTCCTTTGAAGCGGTGACGTTATTTACGTATATATCCCCATCGACTCAACAGTGTAGTCGCATTTAGCCGTTTGCTAGCTAGCCGCCCTTTTAACGGCACGTAAAAGCTTCAAAACTCATAAAAGTGGTCCTCGTGTGTGAAGATGATATTACTAAACACTGGTTCGCGTTTGATTAAGCCAGCGTTGCCCAGAGAGATTATTAGAAGCATCGCGCCAAAAACCCATTCAAAACTCCCATATAGGCGAAAACAGTGAAGAACCAGGACTGTTAGCATCGATGATTTCTGGACTCGTTCCTGCGGCTCTCTATAGGGAGAGAGAGAGCTGTATGTTCTGACAGAATAAGGAGAGAGAGCTGGGGAACTGTAATAATTGCCCAGTTTGTCTGAAATTTGGTGTGCAGTGAGCTGGAAAAGGAGTAAGTAAACAAAAGTGTAGTGAAGCTAAACATGCAGCAGGCAATATAGAGACAGTCCGCATGTATGGGAACGCCCACAAAATGTTAAACGGCTGGCGCGCGAGTGGGGTAAAACCGCCCATATATCTCATGGGCTGATCCAAAAGACGGTGCTGCGGCTCTAAACTACAGGTTTGGGGGTTCTAGAGCAGAACACAAGACGTCTGCTCAGATGTGCGTTTACTGCCGTGGTTAAATCCCCGATCGTGTCTGCCTGGGCTGGGCTATCAGCTAAATTCTAACTTTGCTGAATGGATAGAACGGGGGTTTTTACCCCACCCTGACCACGCCCCCAGCCAGGCTGAGCCAGCTAACCCAGCGTCTATTGTGGGCGTTCCTAGAGCCTGTATGGGCGTTCCCAGATATGCCGACTGTCTCTATACCTCAGGGCTGGGCGATAAAATGATCTCGATAGGGGATCGCGATAGAACTCATGTCAATAATGACATGAGTCACGGTGGCTCAGTGGTAGAGCTGTCGCCTCGCAGTCAGAAGGTCCTGAGTTCGATTCTCGCCTGGACACTGCGGGCGCTGTGGTTGTGTTCCCCCCATATCTTCAGTGCCTACTGCCCAGGTGGGGTATCTCGTCGTAAGGGCCTTTCTGTCTGTGTGGAGTTTGCATGTTCTCCCCGTGCTCCCCCAGGGGGGTTCCTCCGTATATAAAAAGCGACCACTGCTCCTGGCCTGCCCTCCGGAGGAAAGGACAAAGCCAGGATGGGTTAAATGCAGAGGACAAATTTCACCGGCCACCGTCAGCATGTGTGTGTTTGTGGCCCTCCGTGCATGTGTTGATGTGTAACCGTGTGACAATAAAAGACGGGCTTGTCCGTCTGAAATCGTTTTTTTTTTTCGTTTTATCACATGTTTTACTCGGTATAGGATCGATAAGCCTATCACAGCAGAAATAGATGCGACAACAGCCAGTCAGTCTGCAGCTTTTGGCTGACATGTCAAAGTAAACCGTCATTGAATACCACAATCATTCTGTGAGCTAGAACGTGAAGAAAGTGGATGTCCTCTGGAAAAGAGGGGGGAAATTGTGGCAAGGGACACTAGTGAACTTGCGTTATCCTCATGTGAGGAAATTGCTAACAAAAAAGGTAACGTGAAATACTATTACACCTTGGAGCTCGTTGTTGTCCTTTTCGTCAGATAGTAACCAAAGTTACTAACCGTTAGCTAACCGGACAGCTAACGTTAGCCGTCCAACCGACTAAACTACGGATGCTCCGATCGATCGGCGCGCGATCGGAAATCAGCAGATTTTCAGCCTAAAATATGAGATCGGAGAAGTTATTTGCGCCGATTGCAAAACTGATTGATGACGCAAAAGACGTGAGCGGAGTTGCGGGCCTTCGTAACGGCAATATTGCGGGATCTCTGTGTAAAAATGGCTAATGTAAAATATTGATGTCGAAAAAAGAAAATGTGCTGCACTTTCAATTTGACGGATGAAATTAGGCCGATATGTAAAATGGAAACTGTTCTATAATAGACTGCTATAGCTGCTAAAAAAAGAATAATAATCGGTGATCGGTTGGGCAGATATTTCTCATAGGCGATTGGCGATCGGTGGCAACAAACGTGATCGGAGCACCCCTAGACTAAACATGTGTGTTTGTGTGCGCATGACAGCCACCGTCACCGGGACATCTAACCGGTGGTGTCCGGTGTAGGAATGTAGTGAAACCACCGGGCCAGAGAGCTGAGAAACCGCCGAATGCAGGCAACATCTTGACGGCAATGAGCATCGAGCTAGCCGGGATCCTGTCAATGTTTTTCAAAATAAAAGTATTGAGGATGAATGGAAAATGTATGGCCTGATAATTCTGGCAAGTTGGTCTGGCAGGTTGTGGAACTTTTAACAGTAATCTACAAAGTAGGAGTATAATTCTGCTTTTCTGCCCCTCTTTTGTTGTTATTCAGTTTTTTTTATGTTAATAAACTATTCTAAAGTGTAACTAATGACTGGTTTCTTCAGGCTTCATCAATCATTATCAGGATAATCTTCAAACTGGCAGCATTATCAACTTACGGTATATATCGTGACTCGTAATAAATATTGATATTGATCAATATGAGAGAAAAAAAACGTGGTTATATTTTTTGCCATATTGCCCAGTCCTACGATACCTGTTTAAAAAACACTGTGAACATCAGTGCTGCTTTTTGCAAATTTTATTGCAAATAAAGCATCCACCTTCTGCTACTTCAACACCTTTTGTGGCTTTAGGATGCCGTTACCTCTGCCTCAGGCTAGATGGGAATTGAAATCAATTGAGGAAGAGGAGGGCGGGACTGACAATACACTTCCTGCCTCAGGTGATAATTTGTATAATTTGTAGCTTTAAAAGGAGGCAATCATGTGCTGTGTTTAATTACCTTGAATCAATCAATTCGTTCATTTTGATTCAAATCGTGACGACAATCAATTGCTGTATTTGTATCATTAATTGGTAATAAAGTGCCAGATAAGCTCTAATAATCATGATTGTGTTTCTATGCATGATCGTTGGCTGCATTCTGTCTGCATTATGATCAGATGTTGATCAACAGGAGAGTAGGTGGGGAACGTGGGAATTTCAACAAAACATGGTGGGTGTTGAGCCATTAGACATTGTACAGTCTGTATTTACCGTTTGTTTGAGGTGGAAAGGGTCATCTCTTACCACTCTCTCGTAGGAGGCGACAGAAACACCGTCAGGCCGTTCTCGACGCAGTCGTGTTTTGCAGCTGCTGTGAAGCCGCCAGGGAGGGAAAAGAGTGATGATGACATTCCCATCGCAATGACTTTTCCTTATCCACATGCAGAGCTCCCTTTAATACCAGTTAACACGTTAAGTGCCATAGCCGAGATAATTCGTCTTACATAATCCAACGCTTGAGTGCCAGAGCCGAGATATCTCGTCTTACATAAACATTTTTTTTTTTTGACGGTGGGACATCAATCAACAACTTTTACATCTTCGAGATCACTATTGGAGCAAGAGAATGTGTATAATCTATTTTACCGACCCACTAAGTGTTGACAGTGCTCCCCCAGACGAGCGAAATCAAAGAAAAAACTGCCGCGGGGAGCAAGCCATTCAAGGAAATGGCGAGGCGATTTTACAGTAATCCATTCCACACTTGTCTTGCCCGAGAGCGGCCGCGCAGGCAGCCGCACACAGAGAGCGGAGAGCGATTTGCAAAATAGATTATAGGTGAAACACACTTTGAAACACCTCAGAAAGGCCAGAATCAACATCTGCCCATCGCCCACGCATTCCCCGGCCCATCTTGACTCGCACAAGGAGCGTCCGCACGCAGGCAAGCAGGCAGGCAGGCACGCAGACAGGCAGGCAGGCAGCAGCAACGCGCTTCTGACACGCCCGCTGTAGAGCCAGGAGGAAGGAGGAGAAGACACACGGAGGGAGGAGTTTGAATGAGAGGGGTGTTTCCTGTTGTTATGGAGGAAATTACTGTTCAAAACTATTGTTTAGAATGTCTGACGGTCTTACTGATGCCAAAAATGAATGGTTAAAGTGACTGTTCTGTCGAATTTCACAAAAAGCCATTTATCTCTGAATAAATTTCCAGACGCTGAAACCATGCTGTACTCAACGGCTAATATCTACATAACTACTAACTCTGCAAACTAACTCTTTTAGACAGAGAAAGCACACATTCTATTAGTTATTTTTAGATGATTGGTGTTCATGAATTCTTAACAGAAAATAATCCTCGGCTCTTGTAAAATGAGCCAGAATCCTCAAAAAAAAACCTGGCACAACTTACCTACAGGATGAAAAAATGGCTGGCACTCAATGTGTTAATAGGGTCAGTATGCTGGAAGACGCATTGTACAGTCTGTTACATAGTTGGTTCAGCCCCTCCCATCCAAGCAAGCTGCCTTTCTCTTCCTGATTGATATTCCATTGGTTTAGACCAGACACGTTGCCACTTTGCCACTGCCACGCCCCCTTAGAAGACTGGTGAGCCAATGAAGTTCCATACCATTGACAGACTGCCCAATCACAAGCTGATGAAGAGTACAATTTCTTACTATTGGCGGAGCCTGGAGTGCATTGTCTCTATATTAAATTGTCTCTGATTAGACTTATTAATGCTTCCTCACTGCAGTATGTATCACCCCAATATCCTGTTTCAACAGGAAATACATCAAATCAAGGCAGTAAGGATGCTGTCTCATTAATAATTTCAAAGACATGTACTGATGATACAACTATACTGTAGAGACAGCCATTAGAGGAATCCAGGGACCCCCAGGGGTCCTTGAAGGAGTTCTAGGGGTTACCAACAAAATGACAAATCATTTCATGTCACTCTAGCAGTTTAACTAAAATAAAACGATTATCCCAATTAGAGAATGTAGAGATTGACTATTGTAATCAGAGGTCTCACTCTCACCATTATTATCTCCGCACATACAGTCAGACAGTTACACACTAAATCAACAACAACAGAAGACAGTATCCAATAGAGACACTGCATGAAATAGGCTACGCCCATCACGGGGGGGAAACTCTCCATTCAGTTCCATACACCAGCGTCATTTTCCTTGAATTAAACATAGCTCAAAGCTGTTGTGTGGTGGGGCTGCGTAGACAACAATGTAAAAAAAAATCGGCCAATTAAAGTTTTTTTGTACTCCCGAGCAAAACACGGAAGCCATTGAGAATTGGCGAGAAGAAAAATGTGGATCTTACTATCAAGGAAGTAAGTTGGAGTGTTCATCTTCCATACAGTATATGATCTTAGTTGTGTTCAACACGTGACATAGGAGAACGCCAGGATTTGGGGGGGGGGGGGGGGGGGGGGGGGGTTTGTTTCCCCCCGTTTTGGGCGTGGTTTCTGAATGATGACACGCTCCACAGTGTCTCTATCCAATTGGGGTCCGGGGTCTAATCTAACGTGAGTCTGTGAGCACAATCAGGCTCTTGCAGCTTAACACCGGCTCTACCTATAATGCCGCCTTCCATCAGCCACGCTCACCGCCAACCATTCTGAAAGTGAGATTCATATTCATGAAGTCAGATTACACTCGGCTTGTTCATCAGCGTTCTCAAGTCAATAATTGGCTGCCGCCGTTCTCCTGATTGACACCCCCCCCCCCCCTGCCCCCCTCCTCCTTTTCTTACCTCGCTTCATTATCCACACTCTCCGCCTCGTCTCACCCGTGCTGCCTTCAAGGCGGTCGGGGGAAAATGTCTCCTCCTCGCTATCGGGGGCCCGTCCCAAGCAGTTGCATTAGCAATTAGAAGGGGGCCCGAGGATGTCGCCGCTGCATGGGCCCGCCTTCCATCAGCGGTAAACTCATAACTGCAGATAAGGGGCGGTCTTAGCGGCGAGGCTTTGTCCCCGGCAGCCAGTAATAGACAGCAAAATTGCGTATTGGATTAGCTCGGCTAATCAGAGCAGCAGATCAGTGAAGAATTGGAATGTTATTGATTAGGACACGGGGCCTCAATGCCACCAGGAGCAGCCGATAGCATCTCTTATTTACCAACTAGCCTGATGAATCACTATAGGCGCTGATAAAGCTGACAATGCCCTTGAGTTCCGCAGCAGCGGCGGAGGCGAAGGGAGGACTCTGTGTATCTGCAAAGTGTACCGTAGAACAACAGAGGAGAGACAATTGAGTGGAGGAGTGTGTGCTTTGTTATTGATTGCGGGTTCCCCCCCACACACGATTTTCCACCCCCTCCATCTCTGGAAAACACAGTCAGCAGCTGTTTGACTTTAAAGATTAGCGAGTTTATTTCAGCATCGCTATTTACAGGCAAAATCCACCCTAAGGGCCTGTGTCCACCTAGCTTCTTTTCATCAGCTCCGGCGTCTATTTTCAATTGTTTCCAATGCGGGGAGAGCGTATGCGAGCGCACACGGACGTGTAGAGAAAGTGCAGAGCGCCCAGCGTCATTTTTTTCGGCGTTTTTGTGCGCCGGCTCCCAGCGCTCCCAGCTGAAAATATTTTAACTTTTCAGAAAGACGCTGGTGTCGGCTGCTCCTTTTCTGGTAACTAATCATATGGAAAAACTATCGCAACAGAGACAGAACGGCTCAATTGTGGGAGCAGATCGGCTAGACACTTAATATTTCTGGTGAGTGTTGTGCTTACTGCTTTTAATAGCGTAGCCTACCTGTGTTGTTAGCTTGCTAGCTGTCAGCTATCAAGCTGAACTAACGTTACTTGCAGACTGCTTCCTTGTATATTGTGCGCTGGGATCAGCATTCCCCAGCGCATTCCCAGCGTTTAACGTCGAAAAAAAACGCTAGGTGGACACAGGCCCTAAGACACTTCAACACTGGGGAAAAAAAGCAGTTATTGATGCTGTACCTTGCTTTTCTGGGCAGATTGTGTTGTTTGCTGGTGTATTTTTGTTATTCACATGCATACTGTACATGGACATGTATCGATCGATCTCAAAGCTTTGATTGAAATAAAGGAAATCAGTCAGTGAAGTAGACGTAGACGAGGCATAATCAGTCAGTGAAGTAGACGTAGACGAGGCAGACGAATGCACCACAAAAGTCAATTATAACACAAAGTAACTAACGTCAGTAAACATCACAGGTTGCTGATATATTTAGATTGTCTCTTGCAGACAGAGGATTGATCTGTTCTCACCATGCAGTCTTGACACATGATGCTGAATTTCAACACTTCACTGTTAATGCCAGGATATAGAGTCGGTTAATGCCAGGATATAGAGTGTGTTAATGCCAGGATATAGAGTCTGTTAATGCCAGGATATAGAGTGTGTTAATGCCAGGATATAGAGTCTGTTAATGCCAGGATATAGAGTCTGTTAATGCCAGGATATAGAGTGTGTTAATGCCAGGATATAGAGTGTGTTAATGCCAGGATATAGAGTCTGTTAATGCCAGGATATAGAGTGTGTTAATGCCAGGATATAGAGTCTGTTAATGCCAGGATATAGAGTCTGTTAATGCCAGGATATAGAGTCTGTTAATGCCAGGATATAGAGTCTGTTAATGCCAGGATATAGAGTCTGTTAATGCCAGGATATAGGCCCCTATCGTTGCATCAGCGTTGTTTCTAGGCCGAGCGCCTGGCGCTGCGCAAATCAGTGGGCATGGACCAGCGCACTTGATATCTTCGTGTTGGCGCTACACGCAGCCTAAAGCATTACAACCACGCCTTTTAAGCGTAAAATTATGCACTGTCATGCTCATTGGATAAGTGCAATAAACGAATCGCATGCTTGCCTTTTAAGCTCCAATTCCAGTGGTCCAGCAAAACCAGACAAAAGCCAAGCGCTCTGTCCCCCCCCCCCTCCCTTCATCCAGTCTGTCTGTCTCCATATATAGGCTATTATTCCATATTATTATGCTTCTCAAACCAATCTAACTGCAGTTTAAATACTGCAAGCATGTAAATACGCTACACTATAGCAAGATCAAAGTGAAAAGAATGTTCTTTTTTTTTTTTTTTTTTTAAGATTAAAGGCATCAGCTAGAAAAATATAGCCTATCCCTATATGATGAGATTAATAGATTGGTGAAAGTTTGTCCAGAAAGATATCGTTTTCTCTCCCCTGCTAGGATGGTAGGATATGCACATAAATATAGCCTACATTATGTAAAGTCATTGCATAAATGTGTTTTTATTGTAAAACTAAAATGTGAAGTAGAGCCAATTTATTGGAGCGGACATCACAGTAGGACATGACAGAAGCGCGTTACGCTGTCACTTATCTAAATCACGTTAAATCGACAAGGGACATATATAGGCCCAGGATGACATATAGGTTTCACATAGGGTGGTGTTTTCATTTCGATGTTTTATTTGGTCCAATATTGAAATGTTCTACAATTGCAGGTTGTGTTACCATTACACATTATTTAGATTGACCTAGATCTATTTCGGCTCATTTGGTTGCTATTTAGTAGCGAAATGGAGTACCGCATTGCATGCTGGGACATTCACAGGCAGTGAACTTACAACTGCTATTTCCTATGGGACGTGTGTTGTGTCTGTCTGAGCGAAGGAGTCAGAGAGAGACAGTCGTATTGTGCCTGTCAGACTGAGGAGAGAGGGAGAGAGTGACACAGAGAAGGGTGACAGAGGATAGCCAGAGGATAGCCAGAGGGGAGCGCTCCGCGCAACTGGCGCACTGAATAGGCCTGGTTTTCAAAAGCGCTAAGCGCTAAATTTACGCCAGGTGGGAAGATATCATTACGCCGATATTTAAGGCCGACACGCCCAGTCTCGCCCATTCTGGGACTGCGCTACACCCATTCGGCCTAAAGCGCATTTGGCAGCGTAAAGCCATATTGATATCTTCCCGAGGCAGGCCCAAGGCACGTTTTTTTGCGTTTAAGGCCCGTTTTAGCGTCGAAGGCCTGTGGGAGAATAGGGCCCATAGAGTCTGTTAATGCCAGGATATAGAGTGTGTTAATGCCAGGCTATAGAGTGTGTTAATGCCAGGATATAGAGTATGTTAATGCCAGGATATAGAGTCTGTTAATGCCAGGATATAGAGTCTGTTAATGCCAGGATATAGAGTCTGTTAATGCCAGGATATAGAGTCGGGTGAAGCAGACAGATGTGGTTTCTGATCAGGTTCTTTTGTTAAAGGCATCATTAAACACAGTGAGGAATATGCAGTGTTACAGCAGCTTACAATATATAGAAGTGAGTTAAGACCAGAAGAGGAGAGAAAGAATAATCTAGATGATCTGGTTTTATTCTCAAGAGCCACGTTTTTGCATCATCAATTCAATACAGTCATGAGAATGCTGCGTTTACATTGCTCACATAAATGCCTTCCCTTGTGTAAGTAGCTTCATCGTAGCTGTTTAGTTATTCATTTAGGTTCATTTCTTTGTGTTTATGAAATATGGCCAACATTAGTGCATAGTCCAAAGAAACCTGCAGCAACTTGCCCAGCAACCGATCAACTCTTGAAAGAATATTTTTCTGATGTGTTTTTTCCCCCTTTTACATTCAGTGCGTCTATTTATTCTCCTCAACCCAGCTGTTGGAAACCTAATTACCATTTTATGTGTTACTTATTATTTATATATATAATATATATAACAGATTGCAACACATTAGCTTGACAGTTGAATGGAAACATAGCTACTGTTAACTGTTGCTTTGATTAAGTTCATGTTCAGAGTATGAATACATCTATATGATGTGCAAGATATTAGTCACATCACTGGGGGGTGTTTGGACAGTGAACACCATATAATCTAAATTATGTCCACTGGAGTTTGGCCAGCTGCCTGCAATGCTTTGAGGTGTTCATTTGTACAGCTACTATCTTTGTTTACATGCAGCTTTTATGGCTTCTAGTTTCAGTAGTAAAGTGAATACGAAGTACTAGTGCAGTACCCCTCTGCCCCACCGCTGCAGAGAGCGCTGTTCGCTTGTTTATTCAAAGTATATTAATATTGAATGTGTCGCGTGTCCAAATTGCACAAAATCTGACACTGCACGACACGTCCTTGGGTCCCCAGCAGCACACAGTGTGAAGTCGATCGGACGAATGGCTCTCGAGATATGCGAAGGACACACTCACATAACAGAGATTCCTTGCTTTATAATATAGCCTAATGAAGGGAGGAATATGACTGCAGGAGGGAAATGATCAACATTGTCAATAATTAGAAATGATGTAAAATGGAATGAAAAGAAGAAAGAAGAATATTAACTCACTGGACTGATATAAGAGTAGGATTTTAGCCAACAGCTTTAGGGTGTCAGTCTCTAAAAGCTGCCGTGAAAGTGCCCCCACAAGGAGCTGCTCCTCTCGGTCTCAGTGGAGAGTTTAAGTGTCTCGTGAAGGTCTAAATCTTCTGAAGCTTCTGAGGCTTTTCCACCCTGATGACAATAGAAATGTTGGCCAAACACTGAATACTAAAATGTTCATCCTACAAAATATTGGTGCAAAATGTTGTGTGTCAGCAGCTCCAAAAATACATGTACTGATATGAGAAACACGGTGGAACCCTAACATTAACAACACCTTCTCCTGTTACATGTTGTGGGAATTTAAAAAAGGCTTTGACAGACAGCGATTTTGGGCTGTCCCAGACGAAAGATTGTCTTGTGACCAAAGATAGCCTAGGACGAATTCTGACCCTGTCAGAAATGTAGGCTGACACAGCTACGACGATGTCTGATAACAACCAATAGAATTGCTGCATGATAGACCCTAATGCTAGTAGAGGAGGCTAATAAATAGTTGACGTTACCTCAAGCTCTCTCGCAAAATCGGCATCCCGTGTTGGCCTCTGTTCCCTACCGCCACGATCGAGCGGGTCCACGTTCTCCTCCTCCTCCTCGGATGTTTTTTCCATACACATAAATTCCACTTTGCAAGGGCTTCATTCTTAAAGCTTTGTTGACATCTCTACCACAGACAACTGTGGCGCACATTGAGTGACGCGTAGCTGCGGCGCGCGCTGCTGCTGCTGACGTTTGATTCTTGCGTGTGTATTGACAGGTATTGACGGAGAGACGTGCGTCGTAATCGTACAGTCTGCACACATCAAACCTGACGTCGTACCCAAGTTTATTAGATCCAACGCCGCACAGTGTGGCCTGCAATAAACTTATAAGATTGCTAAAATCTCACAGTCTGTAGGCGGCAACAACCGCCAATGGCAACAAAAATCAGTTTTACTTCATGCTGTTTTCCCCATAAGATGCAATCCTCCCATAACTTCCATCCGTTTGATGCTACTCTCTATAAGGTGTACTATGAATTTCCCATGATAAATATTCATAATCATAAACTAAGTCTAGGTGGGTTTCTCTTGAACTCAACACAGTCCTTCTCCTGTTTCCTGTGAACAGACCCTCGCCGCTCTCCTCACATGGCGGTTGTCATGTAAATCTCGCCTCGCTGTCGCATCAAATCTGAGAGACGCGTCGCATGGGCCCGCTGGGCCCGCCGACTGGTCTCCTGGGCATACCTGCCAACATTAGGCTGAACAGGAGGGAGATGGGTATCGGAAAATACACTACTATACACTATACATTATTTTTTATCACTATTAAGGGAGATTAATGTGAGAAATTACCAATTGGGAGCGAGAGAAAGGGTTAAAAATAGGGAGACTCCCGTGAAAATCGGGAGTGTTGGCAGGTATGCTGCTGGGTGTCGGTTGGGGGGAAACGGTCCCGCTCCCACCCCTCCGCTAATCATGACTCCTGCTCTGGGGGGCACGGTGGCTCAGTGGTAAGCGCTGTCGCCTCACAGCTAGAAGGTCCTGGGTTCGATTCCCACCTGGGACGCTGTGAGCGCTGAAGGAGTGCGTGCCCGTCCGCATGTCCTCGAGTGCCCACCGCCCGGGTGGGGTCGTCAAAAGGGCCTTTCTGTGTGGAGTTTGCATGTTCTCCCCGTGCCTCCCGGGGGTTTCCTTCATACAGGAACCCCCTTCACCAAAACATGCAATATCCTGGTTGCTATTGTGGTGCCTCCTCTGGTCGTTAAGGGCGCCTGTTCGGAGGGAGGGGAACTGGTTGGAATAGCGTGATCCTCCCACGTGCTATGTCCTACCGGTGAAGCTTCCCCTGTCAGGTGAAAAGAAGCGGCTGGCTACTGCCCATGTCTCGGAGGAAGCATGGTGCCAGTTTCGGCTCTCCCCAGATCGGCAGAGGGTGGAGCAGCAACCAGGATACATACATTAAAATTAGCACTAATGGGGCCAAAATGGGATAAAAAATCTGGAAAAATATATATACCGGTATATATTTTTTAAATCGTGATTCCTGCTCTCACCAAGGAAACCAGCCTCCACCGGCTCTATCAGGGGAAACTCTTTATCCTTGTTTGTTCTAAAAGAGGACACGTGTTTACGCTGTTAGGACGCTCGCGTTCGCCTTTATGTGATTTTAATTGAGGCAGTTAAGCCTTCCTTGGAGGAATATGGCTATTAAGCACTTTGAGTTGTACACAAACAGGTTGGGTATAGACACGCGCTATTCAATAGTTACCCATGGAGCTGAGAGAGAGAGAGAGAGAGAGGGAGAGAGAGAGAG
>NC_139631.1:36328782-36341282 GCF_964638095.1 Poromitra crassiceps
CCTGTACTGTATATCTCAGGCAGGAAGGTAATGTCCTGTACTGTATATCTCAGGCAGCAATGTAATGTCCTGTACTGTATATCTCAGGCAGCAATGTAATGTCCTGTACTGTATATCTCAGGCAGCAAGGTAATGTCCTGTACTGTATATATCAGACAGCAAGGTAATGTCCTGTACTGTATATCTCAGGCAGCAATGTAATGTCCTGTACTGTATATCTCAGGCAGCAATGTAATGTCCTGTACTGTATATCTCAGGCAGCAAGGTAATGTCCTGTACTGTATATATCAGACAGCAAGGTAATGTCCTGTACTGTATATCTCAGGCCACAGCATAATGTCCTGTACTCTATATCTCAGGCAGCAAGGTAATGTCCTGTACTGTATATCTCAGACAGCAAGGTAATGTCCTGTACTGTATATCTCAGACAGCAAGGTAATGTCCTGTACTGTATATCTCAGGCAGCAAGGTAATGTCCTGTACTGTATATCTCAGGCAGCAAGGTAATGTCCTGTACTGTATATCTCAGACAGCAAGGTAATGTCCTGTACTGTATATCTCAGGCCACAGCATAATGTCCTGTACTCTATATCTCAGGCAGCAAGGTAATGTCCTGTACTGTATATCTCAGGCCACGGTGTAATGGCCTCTAAAGTGTGTGTATGCGTGGGTGTGTGTGTGTGTGTGTGTGTGTGTGCACGTCCTGTACTGTATATCTTAGGCTACTGCGTAACGGTTTCTGAAGCATTGTGTGTGTGTGTGTGTGTGTGTGTGTGTGTGTGTGTGTGTGTGTGTGTGTGTGTGTGTGTGTGTGTGCACGTCCTGTACTGTATATCTTAGGCCACTGCGTAACGGCCTCTGAAGCATTGTGTGTGTGTGTGTGTGTGTGTGTGTGTGTGTGTGTGTGTGTGTGTGTGTGTGTGTGTGTGTGCACGTCCTGTAAGATATATCTCAGGTCGTGGCGTAATGGCCTCTAAAGCCGGGATTGATGTTATCGTTGCTCCAGGGTTGCTTTGTGAGCCGGTTAATGGGGTTGTTAACCGAATGTGGCCTGGACAATACACCTCACACACACACACACACACACACACACACACACACACACACACACACACACACACACACACACGGGGTTTACCGGCTATAGACTCCTGAGGGAGGGGGCAGGTTGGGAGGGGGCTTTACCATGGCTATAGACTCCTGAGAGAAGGGGCATGTTGGGAGGGGGCTCTCTCGTAACGGACAAGCCTGTCTTTTATTGTCACACGAACACCACAATACATGCATGCGGCCACAACACACTCATGCTGACGGTGGCCGGTGAAAAGTGTCCTCTGCATTTAACCCATCCAGGCATGTCCTTTCCTCCGAGGGGCAGGCCAGGAGCAGTGGTCGCTTTCTCGTACAGCGCCCGGGGACCAACTTCGGATGTTGTCGTCACTGGTCGGATGACGATGACGATCTGATCTTCTGCATGTTTTTAGTGGGGGGGTTATATATGGAGGAACCCCCTGGGGGAGCACGGGGAAAACATGCAAACTCCACACAGAGAGAAAGGCCCTTACGACGAGATAGCCCACCTGGGCAGTAGGCACTGAAGATATGGGGGGGAACACAACCACAGCACCCACAGTGTCCCAGGTGAGAATCGAACTCAGGACCTTCTAACTGTGAGGCGAAAGCGCTACCGACTGCGCCACCGTACCCTCCGTGCCTCCAGGCCTGCAGGGGGAACCACCAGACTGTAAAGTTTTTATGTTGCTCCTGTTATGACTCAGCAGATTTCTGACTTTAATGCCTGAGCCTTGAGACGAGTATCGATAGCCCTATTGTTGTTTTTAATCTGTTTGTAGTGGACTCTTAATGCATGAAATCAATGTGCCCAATATGGTGACATAACACACTTTATATAGAGATGCAATAGAAGCCCTTACACAGTCACATGTGGGTTTTGGACACATGTTGGTTTTCATGTGAACACATGGATTTTCATAGCCTACTTGGCTAGCACACCAGTCTCATGGAATAATGAATTTGGGACCGCAATAAAAAAGGAGACAACGTGGAAGTGAGCAAGGATGTAGGACTGAAGTAGTAAGTTCTGAAAATATGTCTCATTCCAGCATCGGTTGTACTGCGAACCAACAACGTGCTGTTCGCTAGGCTAAAGCGCTAATGTTTTAGCGCTCACTAGCGTTGCACAGCTGCCATAGACAACGAACAACCGATACCGTTGTTGAGCTGGAATAATAGTAACGAAGGCACACATTTTCAGAACTTGTAACATTAGTCCAACTATACTTATTGTTTGGTCCCTGTAGCCTTTGCTAGGAGACGTGTTTCATACAACTCCTCTGGCCCACCAAAGTCACAAGCATTTGCTAGTTAGCTAGCTGACGTTAGCTGTTTGTCACCAACGCACAGAAACTGGAGATTTCCTTCTCAGAGTTTTTGTTCGGTTTGTTTTTGTAAACCTTGTTTTAAAAAAACGATTTTGTTCAGTTGTGGCTTGAAAACAACGATATTGATTAGTGTGAAGCTCCCCGGGCGGGGAGTAACGTTACGGCAGCCACGGTAAGTGAAGCCTTGCTCGGCCAGCCGCCCAAGGAAATGTCCCGGCGCAGCCCGGCCTATAGACGGTTTTAACTTGACAACAAAAACATTCTATTTTGAACCCCCGCTCACTTCCTGTTGCAGTGTTTGCTATGGACATAAAAGAAAAAAAAACATTCAAGTGCAGGACTGACCATTCCGTGAAAACCGTCTATACAGCTGAGCGGCGAAAACAAAAGTAACGATGTCGAGTGAATATTTCTGCAGTTTGCCGAATGCTGAGAAAAAGGAAGTGCTGTGGGGTTGCGCTCTGGTGAAAACCGTCTATAGCAGAGCTGTTGATAGCTAGGTGGGTGTTGATAGATCGATTGATAGCTTGCTTGTTATGTCCAAGTCATGTTTTTCATCAATGATCAAATTCGTTTTGACAATCCGTTGCGCGTTGATATAATTGTAGCCAAATTTAGTAGCCAAAGTAGAGATAGCCTGTGTGTCTGTTTCTGTTATGCATGGCTACTACTAGTGCAGTGATGCCGCCGGTTGCCGTGGACACCTCGGTCTCTAGTGATTGGTTAGGGAAGACCGAAGCCCCTCCCTTCATAGAAATCCCCTGAACTGACTGCAATCTCAGACTAGAAGAAAACGAGTTGACAATTCAGTCTGAATATCAGGCTAGGATATTTCCCATCACATTTCCCATGCGAAATGTGATGTGAAATTAGGTGGAAGAAATGTATATAAAAACATTCACATGTGGGGAAAAACAAATGTTACATGAAGACAGACTGGCAGTATACAACTTGAAAAAACCTTGTGACATATGAAAACTGTTTTGAAATAGCGATATATCTCCTTCAACATCTCCCCCAAAGGGCGACTGCTGCATTCAATTACAGAGAGAATACTGACGTTAGTGGTGACTTTCCACTCGGGCGGGTGTGCATGATCTATCAATCTGCATTCCCTATCCAGGAAAAAAAAAAGTTTGTCTGTCTGTTTGTTTGTTTGCACTTTGTTTACGAGCAAACTGCGGTCCTAATTGGTGCTGCCTCCTCCACTATTGATGTTTTGTCACTTGTGTTCTCGGCATCTCACAACATTGCCGGACGTGTCAGCATTAGCGTCATATTTATATATGCTATATTTTCTCTTTTCTTTTGTCAGGCTTGATTTCACTTCTTGCAGGCTTGCAGTCGGGTATGGTTTCTAGCTTGAGGAGACGGCTGCAGGCTTTTGGACTGTCTCTGGTTACTGAGTTAAGGAGTGGCACCGGGCCTAATGGAGCCGGGCACATCAAAGTTCTTCTTTTCTGGGGAGGAAGAAAAACATTAAATATCCTTCTCCAAAAAAGATAGGTGAAATATATGCTAATGGGTCCTTGCACGTACGTGTGTGTGTGTGTGTGTGTGTGTGTGTGTGTGTGTGTGTGTGTGTGTGTGTGTGTGTGTGTGTGTGTGTGTGTGTGTGTGCGTGCGTGCGTGTTTGTGCGTGCGTGTGTGCGTGGTGAATTAGTGCTCCTATAGCTTGCAAGTTACGTTAATATTACGATGCACACTCCATTCCAGCTGGTGGCAATAATGCACCATAAAGCGGTTTGCCAACCGCTGTAAAACTCAAGAAAGAAGATTTCCACTCAAGCGCAGACACGTCTTTTTCTTGCCTTTTTCTTGTGAAAATACCACCGCTCATCCGGTATCAGACTTTGCTGAGGTGCTGGAGCTTGAGAGTATCAAAATGAGTGAAAAAAGCAGCATCTGCAAACTCAATCTGTGCAAAAATCATATTTGTTGCAAGCTTTCCGTCACAGACCTTCTTCAGGCAAGAACAGGTGACAAGTGAATGCAGCATATTAAAGGTTGAGGCAACATCACTTGATTAGCCAATATACAACACCTGTGTCAAACATTTGACCTAGTGGCTAGACATCAAGGGAATTGTAGTCGGATAGATTTGATGGACTACACGCCAAAGACACAAGTGACAGGAGGTTATGCCAGAGAAAGCTGTACTGGATCCACCCCCCTAGATACTCTACAACCTTTGGGTTTAAATGAGGACATTAGTGTTGTGCGATGATGAATAAATGATAGATTGTATATTTTCTATGTTATATGGTGGCTACTGCCTGATGTTTGCATAGCATTTTCTCTATTGTTTTGTTCTCTATTGTCTTGTTCTGTTGCATATTGTAAATGATGTATATGTGATGTAATTGGTGCTTCTTGTCTCAGTGGACACTTGTCATTCACTTGTCACCTGTTTATGCCGAAGAAGGTCTATGACCGAAAGTTTGCAATAAAGAAGCTTTTTGCACACATTAAAGTGTGCAATGTGCATGTGGATCAGACTGAAACGCTGCCTAATTTGAGGATTCATTTTGGACAAAGCCTCGGTACCCTTAATATAAGTGTATAATAGAAGTGCTCCAGTTACTGAGCAGCGGGGAGGTGTTTGATTTCAGAACACCACCTACAGGATGGTTCTCTCAGCAGTCACTAAAGTCTCTGTTAGTGGAAAGCAGCCGGAGCTCACGTCATGAGAGCCTGATGGAGGATGGAGGCTAATGTGCTAATGCTGTTCAGGAGGAGATCTGAAGTGGAAAGTGTCCTCAGCTGTTAGTCGACGTGTTCTCCTGCTGCTGCTGTCACTCCTATGTGGGCGTGCAGGCGAGCACGTGGGCGACAGACAGGATAGCGAGCGGATAGAAGATAGGATTTTTTTTTTTACAAGATGAGTTGCAACAAATCCTCACAAAATTAAACAAAAACACTCAGAATGTTTTGAAAAAATAAAAAAAATAACTAAAAAAGACAAGGAATCAAGAGAACTACAAAAATCACACATCAGAGGTGTTGAGGTAAGTGGTGCAGGTTGCACGTGGTCGGACCCTTCTCCCCCACCCCACCCCTCCCCTCTCTCAGGCACTATGTGTGCGTGTGTGTGCGACTGTGCGCGCGCGCGTGTGTGTGTATTAGCCAGTGTTTTCAGCACCTATATTATTATTATTACATTATTACTTTTTCCTCTTTTTCTGCTGAATCATATCATTTCCTCGCGGCCCGGTAACAAATGCTCTGCGGGCCGGAGGTTGGGAACTGCTGATCTATGGTAAAAAGTGAATGCTTTTTTTCGTCTTTTTTTCAATATTTTATTTTCAAGTTTTCCTGAAACAGAACAAGACTAACAAACAGGCTCAGATACAGGGGGGGGGGGGGGCAAAACAAACAAACAAACAACATGCTACAACGACACTCAATATATTACAGTTTTGTAATATATCGTGCTACCAGCTGGATAGAGAATGCAGGTACTGTTTGACAGTGTATATTAACATAGGGCATCGCCGTGACGTGATAGGCCTTTCAGAATCAGGATGTATTCCACAGCCCCGCCCTCATAGGCTCCACTGAATGCAACTGATAAATGATCCGTTATGTAGTTAGTGTACTATGAAAGCCCCGCCCCCCGGCACCTTCCTTTACATGATGTGCGACTGTCCACCTGTTTGGCAGTTCTGGACCAAGGTGGCCACTAAACTGACTTAGTATCCGTAACTGTCTCAGTGACTGAGCAAGGTGGCCACTAAACTGACTTACGCTTAATTTATACTTATTAGAAAGTGTCGCTCTGCACATGGTCGCAGACGAAAAAAGAAAGTGTCGCTCATGGTGTTGCATTTATACTTCAGTGAACGTTCGCCTCGGTTCAACGGTCACGTGACACTCGAACGCTATCAGTGCAGACATCAGCCAAGAGAAGAGACGGAATGGAATGCACAGTGAAACCACCTCGGGAGGCAAAATGTAACGTCACTTGGCTGCAGTCGCATATAAACGACACACAACCACACAAACTCACCTCCTCTCTCTCTGGGAAATTGGTCATGATGTTCTTTGTGATTTTCACGAAGTCAAGGACAGGCTGATAAAAATAGCGGGGACACGTTCATTCATTTCAATCGATCGAAAACCAAAACAAGGAAGTCAAGCGCGTGCCGTCTATATAGCCAATTAGACTTGCGCGATACTATGAGGTAGTCAGCGACACTAGACATTTCACTAGGTAGCGGACACTGCTCGCCGACACTTGAAAGTGTCGACTCAAGTCCTCATTTCTGTCGGCGACCGTTTCAGAAGTGTTGGCAGACAAAGCATAAATTGGGCTTTAGTATCAGCAACTGTCCCAGTGACTCACCAAGGTGGCCACTAAACTTACTTAGTATCAGTAACTGTTAGGGGTGGGACAAAATATCGATACTCACGGTATCGCGATATTTCCACTTATCGATACACTGGCACCAAGTATCGATATGTTTATTAAAAATTTTTTTTTTTTTTTTTTTTTTTTTTATACAGGCTAAAATATTATGCTGTGTGTGGTAGTTGAAACATAGTTTCAAGTTGACGTTTATTTATGTTTGTACTGTAGTTGAAACAAAAACATAAATACTGTAGGCTACATGAATGGAAATGTTTGATCATTAATATCTACTTTTAGAAATTATATAGGTAGGTACTAGGTTATATAGGTTTTCTTGTTTTAACACATTGAGTGCCAGCCATTTTTTCAATCCTGTAGGTAAGTTGTGCCAGGTTTTTTTTTGAGGATTCTGGCTCATTTTACAACAGCCGAGGATTCTTTTCTGTTAAGACTTCGTGAACACCAATCATCTAAAAATAACTAATAGAATGTGTGCTTTCTCTGTCTAAAAGAGTTAGTTTGCAGAGTTAGTAGTTATGTAGATATTAGCCGTTGAGTACAGCATGGTTTTAGCGTATGAGACAGCAAGCTGAGATAATCGCAGTTTTGTGAAATTCAATCAAACAGCAGAACAGTCACCTGCCTGTGATTGTGGGTGCCCTTGGGCGAGTCTCTATACTGTATTGTGTGTGTGTGTGTGTGTGTGTGTGTGTGTGTGTGTGTGTGTTCGCGCGTTGCTCCGCGGCTCTGGGGGGAGGGGATCTCTGTCCGTTCTTTGCCCCCGCGGCGTGTCTCTGTCTCCCGCTCTGTGTGCTCGCTCTCTCTCTCTCTCTCTCTCTCTCTCTCTCTCTCTCTCCTCTCTCTCTCTCTCTCTCGGGACTGGGGGGAGGGGGAGAGAGAGGGAGAGAGTGTGTGTGTGTCTCCGGGCTCCTCCCTCCGTCTGTGCTGCGGGGGAAGGATTCTCCGCGGCCGTCTGGACTGTAAAACTGTTTCTTGAGGTTTGAGTAAGCTTTTGCGATTCTGGTCTTATTTATGCGCGGGGGTGCTCGAGTGTGTGTGTGTGCGCGCGCGCGCGTGTGTGTGTGTGTGTGTGTGTGGGATCGAGGGAGTTTTCGCCGAGCTGCTTCCTTGAAAATTACACTGTGGCTTTCTCCAGCGCGCTGGCTGGCTGCTCTGGCTGTGGCTGGCTGTGGCTTTCTCTGTCTTGGGAGAGAACTGTCGCCACTTAGTGGTCGGTAAAATAGATTATACACATTCTCTTCCTCCGATAGTGATATAGAAGACGTAAAAGGGGTTGATTGATGTCCCACCGTCAAAAAAAAAAAATGTTTATGTAAGACGAGATAGCTCGTCTATGGCACTTAAAGGATGGGTTTTCCGTGGGGAATATGAATATATATTAAATCTCACGCCCCTAAGGTTTTCGAATCCGTTGAAATTTTTGAAATTGGAGGTTTACTCACAGAGATATCAACCGAAATCCACTCTGTGTGTGGGGGGGGTGGTGGGGGGGAGGTGCGGGTGCGGGGACTCGAAATACTACATTTCCCACAATGCACTGGGCTCGCGTGGCCTTCGTTTTTATGCCCACCCCTCAGGCATTTGGCTGATATCAAACTCCAGTAGGTGGCGGTAATGCACATATATGTTTGCCAACCGCCATAAAACTCAAAGAAGAAGAAGAAGAAGGCTTCGACAATAAAATATACAAAGAACAAGAAATAAATCGAAAATAAAATTGCCTCCAAATTGCACCAAATGTAAACGGTAGTATATATGTCGGGAGATGTCTTCATAAAAAAAATTTCATGCATTTTAAGGCATTTTCGTAGGAGTTACGCGCATCTGATGTTGTAACTATTTTCTGTAAAAGTGTGTAAAAACGGGTACATTGCTCAGCGTTGATTTCGTTACTTCAACCCACCTACTACTAGATGTAAAATTTGACGAGCTTTCCAATGCCGCCAGTCCCGTGTCGATTAGTGCTTCCGTTCCCGAGATAATGGTCTCTTTGCAAGGAACTATGGGAAGCTAATATTAGCTACAGCAGGCTAGGCGGTTGGAAAGATGGCTGCGTTTTTGTTTTGGTCAAGGCCTCTGAAGGGGCGTGGAGGACCTCTAGAGGCGGGACCATGGCCAACAACAGTTGTAGTTCATAGGTGCACGACTTCCGCAAGGCGGACTTAGGCCAGATGACGCGAAACGCGTCGGCTGGCCCAAAAAATATGTGAGAGATGCTTGATATCTCTGGCAGTGAATATCCAATTTCAAAAATTTCAACGGATTCGAAAACCTTAGGGGCGTGAGATTTAATATATATTCATATTCCCCACGGAAAACCCATCCTTTAACCGTTGGATTATGTAAGACGAGATATCTCGGCTATGGCACTCAACGTGTTAATAATAATAATAAAAAGACTTAATGTGTAACTTTTCCTCCGTGGTATCGAAAATGGTATGAGTGAGTGAGTGAACTCTGAGAGAGTTCATGTCAATTCTGCTAATAAATACATAATACCTGCTTCTTGCCTTTTAGGGGTATTTTTTTCTCTTCAGTTACACAGATATCGTGATGTATCGTAGGTTAAATTTCTTCCAATATATCGATTATCGCAGAATCGCTGTATCGTGATAATATTGTTATCGAGGGCCAAGTATCGTGACCATATCGTATTGTGAGTTACTCCACGATTCCCACCCCTAGTAACTGTCCCAGTGACTCACTGTACCCACCTTGTTGTTGAATGGCCTAACAGCTGCTCAGAAGATGGTTGCATTGTGTTGGAAGCCTCCTCACTCCCTCACCACCAGACACTGGGTCCTTTTGGATGTTATCTACCCTACATTAGAGATGTCGACTGCTAGAGTCAATGGGGCGAGTGAATCTACTCTGAACAGCTGGTGAGATGCAGCTAACTCACTTAAAGACCTCTTAAGGTGAACCCCTTCCACATTAGTAGTTTGAAGTGAAGTGATTTTGATGAGTTTCATTTGGTTTCTGTTGGATCTGCAGTTGAATGTAATTTGTGGTTGGAATGGACTGAGTCCTATAGCAGTACCCCAGAAGCAGTTTTGAGTACTTTTCCAGGTGTTTATATCTGTCTGTCTTTCTGTCTGTCTTTCTGTCTGTCTGTCTGTCTGTCTGTCTGTCTGTCTGTCTGTCTGTCTGTCTGTCTGTCTTTGTCTGTCTGTCTTTGTCTGTCTGTCTTTGTCTGTCTGTCTTCACAATCATATTTGAGGACGGTGGTGATGATCTGTGCAAAGCAACAATACGTCATGGCAACTCTTTGAAAGTCTAATATTAAAAAAGGGACAAAAGCCTCCTGTTGTATGTGGTTAACTTGACTGTAGTGGATATAGAGTACCTGCACCAAGGCTGAGCAGTCACAATGGGAGAAAACTCAGCAGGTCACTGAAGAAGAAGAAGAATAAAAATAATATATATATATATATATATAAATAGCTTTCACTCCTGAATGAGACACGCTTTCCCATCCCTCAACTGTTGCCATGGCATTGGGAGTGAAATATTATACTCATTATTATACTTATATTAAACTCGCTCAGTCATATATTTTTGTAATTAATTTACATTATTGGAACTATAATGTGGCTCCAAATGCTCAGTGAAAGCCTACATTTTCCTCCAACTCAATCTTTTTTTAATGTATTTTTCTTTCTTTATTTGAGCGTTTTCTCTGCTGTGGGCTAATTTGTCTCATCCCTCACTGTACTCCTTCAAACGCTGTCCTCAAGTGCCTGATTCAATTAGTATTGTAATTAGCTCCACTGCTGCCACCCCTCAGCACACTTGCATTGCAAACTACAATTAGCTTTTTGGCTGATTTCAGTCTCCGATTTAAAGTAACTCTAGACTAACATAATGAATGTTACCCATCAGCTGCTCTCAAACCAGTGTGCCGCACTGCTGCAGCGCACTGCTTTGTAGTGGAAGACAATGGCGAACACTGTTTTCGACCAATTAACATAAATGGAGGGGGGGTGAACTAACTGTCAATCACCCCCAAAACATAGTCTTTTCCATCGTCTATTTGACTCCAAACGGGGGAGTTATATAAAGATTCACGTATGTTGAAAGCTGAAATTAGCTATTTAGGCCATTCTGTAAACATGCTTAATCGCTGTGACAAAGTGGGCCATTTTAACATGGGGGTGAACCAAGCACCCAGGAATAGCGCTGGGCTGTGAAGCCATTTGAACATGGTGGCGAAGCTCTGTATTGCAAGTCACGTGACGCCATGCAGCCCAGAAAGGAAAATTCCCATCCACTTGCATGGGGACGCCGGCAGCTGTTAAACCCAGGGGAATTTTTTCCGGGTGTCACTCAAAGTATGAAACGACTCTTTTAATTATCAACTAATTTTTTATGGGGCATTTTTTCTTCAGAAGCCACTAAGAGCCGTATACGGGTGTATTTTCTTCTTGTAATACAATCCATGGGTGGGAGACGTCATGGAACACGTCATGGCACACATGCGCACTTCGCCTTGGGCTGCATGGTCAGGAAGTAAAACCAGGAAATAAAAGCCCCCATGATGGCTTCATGTGCCAATGCGCAACCTCCGTCCGAATGCATGGGTGGGCGTGGCACGTCCCCTATTCAGTTATTTTAATACATCCATGGGGTGAACAGGGAACAACGTCGCTTCCGGGTCCTGCCTCAAGTGGCCATCGGAGGAACTACAGCTTCCAGGATCACTTCCGCAGCTTCCTCTGTAAAACCGCGAGCTAGCCCACTGATGGGCTAGCTGTAACCTGAATTGATTCTAATGCAATAAGCATATGCACATCATGCCACACACACATCCAAGATAATAAGCTGGACTATCGCTCGGCTACGAAGACGAGGCACTGTCTTCTTCATAGCCCAACCTCCCTTCTTATTTACGCCGACTTTCCACTCGTTTGTGGCACAAGTCTCCCCTCTGTGACTTGGAGAGTGTTGACGAGCAGTGGAGAAGGAGGTTGGGGAGGAATCAGATGAAGTGGTTTAGTCTAATGAGGCCTGTCAACAGTGTTCTGCCTATAAACAAATAGGGCTGACAGATGACAGCGTGGCAGCACTCCTCTCAGTCTCTCGGGTAAACCACCTGTCGACGTCACTTTGCAACTCCAGGAAATGTGTGGCTCTGCTGTGTCGGGAGAGCTCTCCACCACTTTCCTTCTCATTAGCATATCACTCTCTATTTCACCCCTGACTCTCTCTCTCTCTCTCTCTCTCTCTCTGTCTCTCAGTCTGTCTGCTGTCTCTCTCTCTCTGTCTCTCCCTGGACCCTGACTCTCCCTCTCTCTCTCTCTCTCTCTCCCTCCCTCTCTCTCTGTCTCTCAGTCTGTCTGCTGTCTCTCTCTCTCTGTCTCTCCCTGGACCCTGACTCTCCCTCTCTCTCTCTCTCTCTCTCTCCCCCCCTCTCTCTCTCTCTCTCTGTCTCTCAGTCTGTCTGCTGTCTCTCTCTCTCTGTCTCTCCCTGGACCCTGACTCTCCCTCTCTCTCTCTCTCTCTCTCTCCCTCCCTCTCTCTGTCTCTCTCTGTCTCTCAGTCTGTGGGTCTGTCTGCTGTCTCTCTCTCTCTGTCTCTCCCTCCCTGGACCCTGACTCTCCCTGTCTCTCTCTCTCCCTCCCTCTCTCTCTCTCTCTCTGTCTCTCAGTCTGTCTGCTGTCTCTCTCTCTCTCTGTCTCTCTCTCTCTCTCTCTGTCTCTCAGTCTGTCTGCTGTCTCTCTCTCTCT
>NC_139631.1:36346282-36426282 GCF_964638095.1 Poromitra crassiceps
TCTGCGTGGCCTGGAGCCACCTGGGCACCTCCAAGAGCCGCAAGGCGACTGTCCGCATCGCCTGTGAGTATGGAAACATTAGGGTGATCACTGCTGTTATGGACAAACTAATTATATTATATATACCTCTCCAGTTTTTACAACAGATTGCTGAAGCCAAGCAGCATTCTTTTTCCTTTTTTCTACACTAATTATATAATTAGTCTAGTTTGCTGTTGCATCACAGAGGAGCAGCCTCGTCTGGTGCCATCTTGGAGGTTCATTGGGGAAGTAGCAGTGTGCAAGTAATGTAGAAATATGTAACAGCCATGCAAGAAGACGTGACGGTTAGCTGAACAGATGCTATGATTTGCTAGCTAACAAGCTGACATTATCTAAACAACAAAATTGATCTGATTTATCCAATCAGCACAAAAATAACTAGGCCTATTCAATTGCTTTGAAACGGCCAAAGTCCCAATTTTAGAAATGCATGCAGCTGTTCAAATCACTGATGCCCGTGAGCTGTGAGCCTCTAATAAAAAACTCGTAACGGGACAAGCCCCGTCTTTTATTGTCACACGAACACCACAACACATGCATGCGGCCACAACACACTCATGCTGACGGTGGCCGGTGAAAAGTGTCCTCTGCATTTAACCCATCCAGGCATGTCCTCTCCTCCGGGGGGCAGGCCAGGAGCAGTGGTCGCTTTCTCGTACAGCGCCCGGAGACCAACTTCGGATGTTGTCGTCACTGGTCGGATGACGCTGACGATCTGATCTTCTGCATGTTTTTAGTGGGGGGGTTATAAACGGAGGAACCCCCTGGGGGAGCACGGGGAGAACATGCAAACTCCACACAGACAGAAAGGCCCTTACGACGAGATACCCCACCTGGGCAGTAGGCACTGAAGATATGGGGGGGAACACAACCACAGCGCCCACAGTGTCCCAGGCGAGAATCGAACTCAGGACCTTCTGACTGTGAGGCGACAGCTCTACCACTGAGCCACCGTGCCCCTAATATGGCCGCCAAAGGGACTGTTATGTCAAAAGTGCAAATTACCAGTAGGCAGTCTTTCAATATAATCAGCAGTCATTCATCAATGTGGAAGGAAGGGAAGGAAAATTCTGATGATGTAATGTGGAATATTTGTGTGCTGGTATTTGCATTTGGCGCTGTGTGCACTTTTGTACTGTGCACCTATATAGCCTAGCTGCCAGTTGAACTGAAGGATTTAATGCAGGCATAGCAGTTCCCTATAGAGCTGGCTAATCACATGCTACAGTGATTCAACAAGTGATTTCCCCCATGTTAGCCACTCGTCCAATTTCATTCTCGTGTTGATTACAGCCAATCGGAATCAAATAAGCTTATTATTTTCTAATCTACAGTATGTGGTGAAACAAGCTTTCATTATGTGATTGCTATCATCATGATTGCTATCAGCGTATGTTTCAACCTCTGGGTTTAAAAAGAAGCTTATCATCAGACACCAGTGTTGGGCAGTAACGCGTTACTGTAATTCGTTACTTTTTTAGTAACTAAGTACGGTAATATAAGGCGTTACAATTTCCAAAACAGTAATTAGATTACAGTTACTAATCCAAGTAATGCATGCGTTACTGCGTTACATCATTGCCTGCCAGAATGAGGTGTTTTCTATGTAAAAGAAGAAAATAAAACATTTTATCCTCACGGACTCAGGTAGACCTGTCGCGCACACATGGTAGACCTGTCGCGCACTCATATACGTCATAGTGTGTGTGTGCGCAATACAGCGTCAGAGCATGCACGCCGGCTTTCAAAACAAACCGAGTCAGAAGAAGGAGACGAGCAAGAGAATGCGTTCAAAAGCTGGAACATTATTGTCCTTTGTAAACTATGTGCGAGCAGCTTGGCAGATGCCACCTATTTGCACTGTTGACTCACCCTCATATCGATGCATCATATAGAGAAAATAGCCACGAAGAACAATATCAAGTTGCCGCAGCCACACAGAGACAGACGTTTGCTGGCTACCTCAGAGAGAATATGCGGAATAGGGATGGAGGCTAAATTGAAGGCGACGCTGGGTGAGGTAGATTTGGGTGGTGTAACAGTTCACTGGATTAACAGATACACTTTGGGTAAGTGTTGTTACTTCCTAACCTTCTCGTCAAAGCCTTTCTCACCGTAGTCAGACGGCCCAGGGAATGTTGACAGATCGTCACTTTTCTTTCAGCAACGAAGCTTGAAACGTTTGCATTGAGGCTGTGGTTGTTTTATTACCACTCCGGCAGTAACAGCATCTTTCACTCACGTTATGTCTGACTGTCTGACTCTCATTTTGTGTGAAGCTAGCCAGTCTTAACACACCACTTCCTGTTCTTTCTAACCGAATGTCAAAGTAAAATGCCTTTGGCGTTTCTTTTAACATAGCCTATATAATACCAAAGCGAAAATAATTAATACAGTGACATGCTAGACATGTAACAACTTAAGTGTAAGGTATTTGGGGTAAAAAAAAAGAAAAAAAAAGTAACTAGTAACGTAACTAGTAACGTACCTAGTTACTTTTTGAAAAAGTCATCAGTAAAGTATCTTGTATTACTTTTTAAGGAGTAATCAGTAATTAGTAACTAATTACTTTTCCAGAGTAACTTGCCCAACACTGTCAGACACACATTTCCATGACACCTACTACAAAACCCATAACGCTCACCAACTCAGAACAGTTCTTATGCTCTTACGATCACTCCACTGTCACTCTCTCCTCAGCACCAGTGACTGACCGTAGCACTTGACGCTTGCCTCTTATCTCCCCACGCAGACCTGAGGAAAAAGTTTGAGCAGGACCCCCAGGGGAAGGAGGTGCCAATAAGGGGGATGATCGTTCTGCACTGCCGCCCCCCAGAGGGAGTGCCTGTGCCAGAGGTAAGACCGGCGCTCCTCACTCATCCCTGTCCCACAAAGAGGAGAAGCTCAAGCGGAAAACATGCTACAAAGCGTCTCAAAGCGTTGGTGAAAGAAATCACTCATATTGGCTGGTCAGCGGTAGAGAAATCACTCTGATTGGCTGGTCAGCGGTAGAGAAATCACTCTGATTGGCTGGTCAGCGGTAGAGAAATCGAAATCACTCTGATTGGCTGGTCAGCGGTAGAGAAATCACTCTGATTGGCTGGTCAGCGGTAGCGAAGCAGGAGAGAGGGCACACAAAACGCTCTGCTCATTTCCCAACTTTATCTCACCTGATCATTCACAACGACGTGACTTTGGGAGAGTTCCTCGAGCCTCTCGCTGCATGATATCACCCATTGGGTGCGGTTTCTCCTTATTTTTCCACCTCCGCCTCTTCCTTTCAGCAAAAGACTGGCTGACATACGCCACTGTCATTTGCGGCTTTTTATCAGACGAAGTAGAAGTGGCTATATTACGAAACCGTTTAAGTGAGTGAAATGTAGGCAAACTACTTTCTATTGAATGTTTCATGAATCAGGAGCAGAACGTACGTGGTAGCTGCCCATCGGCCGCCATGTTTGCGCCGTGAGGTGACACATCGCTCGGCATCTAGTTGCCGCTAGTGTTTTTGCCGTGTCAGCACCTTTAGACACCACCGGCGAGCACATATACACTTTTAGGAATGAAGGTGTTGGTTCCAAAATGAGATGGCCACCACTTGGGAAGAAGTGTCACCTTCTCGCGTCAAATGATTCATAGCCCAAATTTGAAAGACAGTATCCACCTTAGTTTTGGCGGCCATTTTTGCCTGATCTGCATGATGGGCGCTTCTTCCGGTGTGATCCTCCCAGCCTTGTTGCTGACAGCTTGACACCCGTCTGGGCGAACGGAGCAAATCACTAATCAGGTCCAGCTGGGCAAGAATCTCGTCGATAAATATCCCTTTAAGAGTGCAGTGCATTCATGGGTAATCGCCTGGTGTGGCTAATATTAGCCGCTAGTTAGTTATGTTACATGGCAGTAAAACGCCACTGAATGACCAAATTGATATAACTTTTAACCATTTCGAGTAACACTGTTTCCATACGGATCACCAGCGTTAGTTTGTTGTTTATAACGTGGCTCTATTCATAACGTTTTCTATCTCGGATGCGTTATTTCGAATCGCACATAGGTTACGCCTGGCGCAACCTATGTGGGTTTTAGGACGAAACAGACTCGAGCCACTAACGTCATCTTAAGAGCACAATATTCCTGGAATGCAAGTTTAACTAAACAGTTACATGTCCTCTGCATTCTACATAAAATTAAGATATTACGGGTTGTTTTATTTTGTATGTTACATACTTATTGACCAAGTTATGTTCAATTCAGCCAGGGTACAAGAGACTGAGTGTAGGTGGCCATCTTTTCAAATCAAGTAGAATACCATTTAGGAAATGGCAAGCTGCAACAATAAGTCACGTTAAAGGAGAACTTACCTCCAAAACACTTTTTTTCAGCTTTTAACCAATATATATGACTTTGGGGGTGATGTGTGAAGAATTCTGGTCAGAATTTCCACATTTGACACCAAACTGTTGCCATTTTACCATTTGTATCATTTTTCAGCAGCATATCTGGCATAAGCGCCCTCTAAGGGTCCAACACTGCTTTTTTTTTCTTTTCTCAAATGAATGGGATATTAGGAACACACTGACGTCACAGTGTTCCCAAAGACTATGGGATTTCAAGATAATTACTCCCCTACCCCCCCTGTACCCTTTCGGCTCCTCAGAACTCCAAGCCTATTCCTATTGAAGTTTGCTCTTAAAATACTGAACCAAACGTCGTCAAAGTTGGCACATGTCTTAATTATAGTTAGTTTCCCGCTGAATTGGTCACTACTTTATTAATATCTTACCTGGATAAGCTCGAATGATGATGTATATATTATCAGTCCGAGTTGGAAGCAGCTTGTCTCCAGCCCAGGCAGGCGGGAGCGGGCGGGAGAGAGTCGTACTGTAACCTCATGCACTAGCACCAACCTCCGGGGGCGCGCGCAGCAGCAGCTGGGCTCTCTCGGTGTGTCTGTGTGTGTGTGTGCTCCTCCACGTTGACTCGTGTGTGTTTTGCTGCGCGGAATGGGTTTGACCGTTTGATCAAGCAAGTAGCTCCTGTGCTCTTAAAATACTGAACACCACGTTGTCATATTTGACATATGTCTTCATTGTAGACAGTTTATCGCTGAATGTGTCATTACATTATAAATATCTTACCTGAATAAGCTCAAATGCTGTTAGAGGATTATCACACTGAGTCTGGAGCCCTTTCCGCCGGCCAGGCAGCAGCTCGTAGGCACCCTGCCTTTTAGAGCGCGAGCACGAGCTGCTGTGTGCTCAGGCAGCGGGGACGCGCGGGCGGAGCTCTTCACATGGAGGTCTGACACTGCCCTGCGCTGCAGTAACTTTTAACAAGAATCACGAAAAGCCCCAAAACGCAAATTAAAAACGGATTTCATTGCGCGGTTTATCGCTAGTTGTACGAGGGAATGACGTGGAGAAATCTCGCATTGTGTTACCCCAGAGCGGGGGGTTTCTCCTATTGTGCGGTGTGCTGCTGTAACGAGCCCATGTCACTTTGCTCTCGTAACGTAGTTTGACACGCTGCCATAGAGATACATGCAGAAAAATAATTAAATTTCTAGTTCGCCACTGAATTACCAAATTGATATAACTTTCAACCATTTTCAGATTTTCTGTTTCCATACAGGCCACCAGCGTTGGCTAGTTGTTGATATTTATAAAGATATTGCCCCTCTCAAATTAATTATTTTTGAGGCAGTAGGCAAACTGTAATGGGGTCGATTTCCGAAAAAAAATCTTGACTTGAACACAGCCAAAGAGTCTAGTATAGACAAGAGTATATGTCATTTCTTGTTTTTTCCATAGGTATTTTCAAATCACTGTTCTAATACCAGAGATGGGAAGTAACGAAGTACAAATACTTCGTTACTGTACTTAAGTAGATTTTTCGAGTATCTGTACTTTACTTGAGTATTTAATTTTCTGACGACTTTTTACTTTTACTCGTTACATTTTAACACAAGTATCTGTACTTTTACTTGTGTACATTTTCAAAACAGGTTCGTTACTTTTGTTTAAATGCACGAGAATGTAATTTAAAAACGAGTAGAAACGGGAGAACGGAGCAGTAATAGACGAGTTTCCCAGCGCTGCTGATAAAAGCTCATTCCAGCTCCGCCAATAGTATGACTTGGCACTCCTCCGGGGCGTGGACAAAGAAGAGAAACACGGATGTTCTCTGAGGGGAGACACACGCAGACATTAGGAGCCGTGCAGACAGCCAGCACTTATTAGCGCTCCTCTTTTTGCAATTCATTCTCTATAAGTACGCGCTTAGCGCGCATCTCTTTCAAGAAGCATTTCATCGCGTTTAAAACCTGGTGGTGTTTTTTTTAGCGCAGCGCTCTGGGCGCTGAAAGCTGAGGAAAGTTTAACAGGAAAAGTGCCCTGCTCCTCTTCACTCCTCCCACCTCGAGTCTTCTCCCAGGAGAGGAGGATTTTCATATCGCTGCTGCCAGAGTTGCCAATAATCTGGCTTTTCCAATCGTTCTTTTTTAAATAACCGCTCCCTGCGTGCATGGCCCCTTATGGTGTTGTTCTAACACATACATTCAGTTTGTGCACTGTCAACATTCAGCTAATATGGAATATGGCGGTGTTCTAACACCAGAGACAGTTCTGTCTTAATAATAAACCTTGAATTTGTGAATGTGATCAACCTGTGGACATTCAGTTCCTTATCCATTAGGTATCAGTATCATATCAGTCTCGAGTATTGTGATTCTGCACTTTGTAAGGGACACCTTGTATCCAGCAGTTAAACTTGTCTAACTATTTGCACATTCATATATCATGGAAATATTAATGAGGGAGGACTAGATATGATTTTAATGGGGGGTTTTTTGTGTGGAAAAACCATAGCACACTATTTAAAGTAGAGTTTTAAGATGTGTAAAACATTTGTAGGGGATCTTTTATCCTCAAATTATATTCTATGATGTGAGGTTCAGTCATTCAGAAAGTTACGGTAAAAATACTTTTACTTTTACTTGTTGGGTACATTTCAGAGCCTGTACTTTTTTACTTTTACTTGAGTAAAATAATTGAATCAGTACTTCTACTTTTACCAGAGTAGTTTTTTACACAAGTAACTGTACTTCTACTCAAGTACAGAATGTCAGTACTTTTCCCATCTCTGTCTAATACATATCTAGGGGGTAAGTCCTCCTTTAAACCGGACCTTGTACGCACAATTATTTTTTACAGTGGGGCATTCAAAAATAAGGTGGATAAAGGAGGTGGTTAATAGGTCACTTGGTTAGTGATATACCTAACTTTATAAAATGGCTCTCTCAAATCAAGCAATCTGATTGGTTCACAGCCATTGTATAAATCCAATAACCCACTCCAATAACCCATGGCCATGGGTTATTGGTTGCCATGGCAACTCTCTTACTAAAAGCCTTTGGTTACCTAAAAAAAAACAAATGGCGGAGACAGCTGTCAGATCCTTGTGAATCGATCTTCGCTTATAACTTTACTAATACTTCGCAGAAAATTATGTTTTGTACAAGAATAGATGCGGGCTAATGTCTTCTTTGCAAAAAAAAGGCTGTTAACCCCGCATTTAACCCCGCATTTAACCCCGTAACGTTAGTTGGTGTCGGGCTTTGCAGAAAGCACTCAGCTTCTCAGCAAGCGCTGAGAATGCAGCGCTGCGCTCGAGCTGCCTGTCGGGCTTTCCAGAAAGCTCTCAGCAAGCGCCAGGATTGGCCAATGTCAACTTCAGTCTCCAGAACGATCCAATCAAATCACCCGCACGTCTATCTTCTTGCTAGAGGTCCCGCCTTACAGTAGTGTTTCAACTGACTCTATCAGAATACCATGCCAGTCGGACTTATAGTATTATTATTATATTTATATTATCATACTTGGAAACCGTTTTATAAAAGCAATATAGCACTCGAGCAGCGTGTGTTGTGGCATATATCCCGCTGATCAGTTGTTATCCCACGAGGCCGCAGGCCGAGTGGGATAACAACTGATCAGCGGGATATATTTGCCACAACACACTAGCTCTCATGCTATATTGCTTAAGTATCCTCTATAAATGAGCCATATTACTTTAATGATCAACTTCAGGTGTCTCTTTTCTATAGAAAGCACTCTGATAACTAATAAATGATCAAAGTCCACACACTCTCTCCAAGTGCCCACTCTCCCATTTCATATCTCGTCCAGTGGTAAATAATCAGTGTGAACAACGAATGCACAATTGATGTGTGCTGACCAGATTTGGGGGTTGAGGTCAACCTCTGGCTTTGTAAATGATTCAACGTGGAGATTTTACATTCTGGAGCCGCTGAATTTTCAGCGGGGACAGAAGATAGTCGAATTTGAGCATTACTGATCGAATCACAACCTCCCCTCTAGTCCTTTGTCAACACAAATGAGTCCAGCCCCAAGAAATGTGAGTGAATAATGTCGAGAGCACTGGGCAGATATCTGAAGCCGGTCGATTTCCGCGCATCTCGTCCATGAAATATGGAGATGGCAGCCGTGAGTGTGTTAGTGTGAGGTTTCACTGTGCTGCTGCAGGATGGATGCTAACAAACACCTCTCAGGCCATGTCCACACGGAGACGGAAGCTATCTTTTTTTTTTTCGTTTCAGAAAAGTTTTCCATAAACATGGAATCGTTTCAAGAAATGTGTGTATCCACATGAAACCACTGAATACCACTGAAACCGCTGTAGAATATATGCCAGGCCGGTAAGTGGTGCTGTAACGCTGCCACAAAGTACACCAAAAACAGAGAATAAGACAATCTCGTCAATAATGGCATACAACCTCTAGGGGCGCACAGTCTATAATGTGTATCTCACTGTAGCGAGCAGCTTAAACCCTTGGCTTTGCGGGGAGGTTTGCCATGTCGATGAATAAAATGATTAAACCTATACAGGCAAATGCAGAGATGTTCAGCAGGGCTGATGGTCTCCCTGTAGCCTACAATATAGAACGTTAACTATCGGTGACGTTCCTGATATCATCCACTTCCATGATCTTTAGACGTGTTGCAAACACATCCCAGCGTATTGCCCGCTCCTGCACATCACAGCACAGGCTAAATGATGCAACATAAATATACATTATATAAACTCATGGCATAAATGTGTTTTTATTGAAAAAGTCGCGTCAAGTAAGCTAAAGTCTTGTTGGAGTGGACACGAGCGGACATCACAGACATCACAGTGCAACCGTGTGTTCCTCAAACCTCTCACTTCCCTATTCACTTGTATTTGCGAGGGCTTTTAATATAGGGCAAGCCGAGTATGTCGGTTACACTCAGGGTTTACATTTCATCTCATTTCATTTTGTCCAATATTAAAATATTCCAGAATTGCATGTTGTATTAAAAATAAATATAATTTCTATCTAACACGTTAAGCCTGATTTTGTTTGTGTTATTGTAAAAATTTAGCCGCCGCTAAGCCTTCTGGGAAATATCCGATGAAGGGAGGGGAGGGCTGGATGGGAAGAGTCAGCTGTGTGGAGCCTTGAGGATGTTGTACACGCTGTTCTCCGTGTCCACTTGTTGCTGACGGTGGTAATAGAGGAGCATTATATTTTGCTGCAAGATCCCCAACAGGCTCAGTAGCTACTGCCATGATTGTTATTGTTGCTGGTGGAGAGAGGTGGGGCTATGGCGTCATCGTTTCAGGAAAGTTGCTCCTCTCCAGGCTCTTCCTTCCCCTGCTGTGGCAGCTGTGCAGGTGTGCACAGGTGCACTCACTCAGAGGCTGCAGCTTAAAACCATGGAGAGACAGACAGACAGTCAGCCCCAGTGGGCCATCGTGACAGCTTTGTGTGCTGTGTGTGGTGCTTAGCACTTGTGGATCGGTGTCGGTCAAAGAAAGCGTTCTCAACTCTTCTAGAGAGTGTGACTCTCAGATTGAGAGTGGGGCGCCTGGTGACTCTCTTCGAGAGTGTGGTCAGTTTATTTGGTTAACCTCAGCTTTTGTGTTTATTAATCACTCTTCCTCTGTTTCAGGAAGCAGTCCTGTGTTGATCCGATTTGATCCTTTTTATTCAACCTTATTTTAGTAATAAAACCTGATTATTGTGAATGATCTCTGTCTCCTTTGTCCCCCGGTTTGTTGTGTTTTATATGTTACATCCTTTCTCCCCTGGTCAAACTTGGGAATGTAACATATATGGGGGCTCGTCCGAGATCCTGACAAAGGAACTTTGATTTTTTTTTTTTTTTTTTTATTATGTATCATTGAAACTTTGCTTCAACATAAAAGGTTATTATTACAAGACGGGTAGGGGTGTGAAATTCTCAAAGGGGGCCATGATGGGGAAAATAACCACTTTGAGGATTTTGTAATGCTAATCAATTTCCTGGCATGTCATGAGGTATTGTGGAAAAGCCTGTGTATCATTGAAGAGGACAAAGAGCGAGGGCTTGGTAATGCTGTCTGTCACACTGTGGTATCTGAGGGGCATGTCAGCGCTCTCCTTCATCGAGCCGTCTTCATCGAGTGGTTGCCTTGTGGTGTGGTCCCCCATTAAAACTTGCAACACAAAAACATACTTGTGTCCATCCACATTTGGAGGGGAGTACCGATCGTGGACAGACAGCGCAGAGTTCACGGCAAAATACACTCCCTCGCCATAGATTTTCAAGCATTCAAGCATTTTCAAGCATTTTCCTGGCTGGATATTTGCACAGATTTCTTCCCGGAAGCTATGTTGTGCTCTTGCATCTTCTCAAAGTTGATGGTGTGAGGCTGATTGTTTAGCAGGATGTCTAGGTATGAAATACCCACAATGCACTGCAATTATGAGTCAACAGCGAATGTACCCTACATTTTCTCCCATCTACCACAATGCAATGCGGTCATGTTTACCAAGAGTGAGGTAGTGTCCGAAAATGTTTGATCATTCCACATATAGTTCACTATTATGATCAACACTACACTACACACTACATGGGAATAGTGAGTGAGTGAATGAGTGAACCATTCTGAACACGGCTAGTGTTTCCTCTAGATGCATTCAGCAGCGGCGCACCCCCGCTGCTGAAATATGGCCGCTGCTGTTGAATTACACTGTAACATTTTTTATATAGAAACTATGGTAACATATTATTTGGTGCTACGGACGCTTGTAGAAGTACTATGTTCATGAATATTATTGGAATACTATAGAAATATGAATACTATAGGAATATTATAGGAATACCTCTCCAGTAACCATCACCTTATCGCGGGGAAGGAGTCCATGTGAAGCCCACATAATAAGTTTCTTTTGAGAGGTTGCTCTGAAAGAAAGTGTGAAATGAACAACCAAACTAGAAGCTTGTTTCAACTTCCTTGACTGAAAGCCTTTAATCCTATAGGAATCCCCTTGATCTACTGTAGCTCAGGTAGACAGGCCAGACTACGGCACAAAGGGGAATCAACTCAATGTTTTGCGCTGTTGCTACAAGCTGTTCTCCGTCGAGCCTCGCAAAGTCGCTACCATACTACTCAAAACCAAGTTAGCATTTAACACCCTTCAACCCCCTGCCTCCTCCGTACTTAGCTCTGATTCCATCTGCCTGGTGCTTCTGTTGTCTTCTCAAAGGTCAGAGAGAGTCCCTCTGCCTGGTGCTTCTGTTGTCTTCTCAAAGGTCAGAGAGAGTCCCTCTGCCTGGTGCTTCTGTTGTCTTCTCAAAGGTCAGAGAGAGTCCCTCTGCCTGGTGCTTCTGTTATCTTCTCAAAGGTCAGAGAGAGTCTCCAAGAGAGCAGATGATGAGATCCATTATTAAGCCAAGCAATTACATCCCCCCCAAACCCAAAGCCAGGAGCTCCTTCTGTTTATTTAGTGAAGATAAGACAGATCGGGGTGGAATAGTAATGTCTGTTTATTTAGTTAAGATAAGACAGATCGGAGTGGAATAGTAATCTCTGTTTATTTAGTTAAGATAAGACAGATCGGGGTGGAATAGTAATCTCTGTTTATTTAGTTAAGATAAGACAGATCGGGTGGAATAGTAATGTCTGTTTATTTAGTTAAGATAAGACAGATCGGGGTGGAATAGTAATGTCTGTTTATTTAGTTAAGATAAGACAGATCGGGGTGGAATATTAATGTCTGTTTATTTAGTTAAGATAAGACAGATCGGGGTGGAATAGTAATGTCTGTTTATTTAGTTAAGATAAGACAGATCGGGGTGGAGTAGTAATGTCTGTTTATTTAGTTAAGATAAGACAGATCGGGGTGGAATAGTAATGTCTGTTTATTTAGTTAAGATCAGACAGATCGGGGTGGAATAGTAATGTCTGTTTATTTAGTTAAGATAAGACAGATCGGGGTGGAGTAGTAATGTCTGTTTATTTAGTTAAGATAAGACAGATCGGGGTGGAGTAGTAATGTCTGTTTATTTACGGTAGTTAAGATAAGACAGATCGGGGTGGAATAGTAATGTCTGTTTATTTAGTTAAGATAAGACAGATCGGAGTGGAATAGTAATGTCGGTTTGAGGAGTTTGATCTTGATGGGCGCGTTCCTCATAAGTCTTCATGATGGCTGCTGTGTCTCTCCTTACATCACTCCTCTGTCCTCTAATTGCCCCTCGACCGCCACACTTCTCAGCATCTCGTTATGTCATCTGGATGCAGCGTGCGTACGTTGTGTGCGCTCACGCTGAAGCAGATGAGAGGAACCCGGCAGCCGCGCGGGCCTCGAGGAGGTGATCTCCGGCTGTGGTCCGAGTAATGAAATCACAGGGAGGAAACCCCGATGCCCTGGAAACCCCTCCGTCAAGGCTGACACTCATGACCCAGTCTTAATTGAAACAAATGTGCCAATTAGGCAATTCATTTCTCATATCCTCCGCCACACACTCGAGAGGCTAATTTATATTTGTCCCTTCACCCAGCAGCGCCCCCTTCACCCCTTCCTCCTCTGTCCCTCTTTTTGTCTCTCTCTCTCTCTCTCTCTCTCTCTCTCTCTCTCTCTCTCTCTGTCTCTCTCTCTCTCTCTCTCTTCTCACTTCTGCTTGGTGAATCTTTTCATCATCACCACGGGGCTGTTAGCAGCCGTCAGACAGCTAATGTACAGCTGGGCCTCAAACAGTGCGGGGGCCAGCTTGCGCCACACGTTAATTGCCTCTCTCAAGTCACAGATTTCCCAGGATAGAATTGAAATAAACACATGAGTGTGTGTGTGTGTGTGTGTGTGTGTGTGGGGGGGGGGGGGGGCACTCTGGTGCCACCAGTTGGCTCCCCTTCAGTGACAGATTAGTTTAATCATGTCCCCTCGTTCTTCCCTCTCTCTTCTTATCTAGCAACAATGCTAAATGCTCTTCCTCCGATGAAACCCTCAGTATCTTTTAATTGTGGAAGAAGAATCTGAGAGGCTTTGGAGATTGTCTTCCAAGTTGTCTTCAAGGCGAGCCTTCAGTCTCCATTATCATGCTACTCAGAAGGAGAAGAATTCCCACCACCGGCATCAGTGGTACAATTGACTCAAATAGGTGTGAAAAACAGACCGAATGTGAAAAATGATTACTGCGTTATGATGTTCATTATCATTTTTATTTGTGTCAATATATACCTGCAATCCATCATCACTGGGGTCTGCGTGTCATTTCTATTTACCCAGTGTTTGCACGCCCTCAGGCATTTCCTGTTTGCATCCAGATTGTGTTGTTTATTATAAGGGTGTCTGCGTGTTTCCTATAAATCCATCCTGTTTGCATCCAGCTTGTGTTGTTTATTATAAGGTTCAAGGTGTCTGCATGTTTCCTATAAATCCATCCTGTTGCATCCAGCTTGTGTTGTTTATTATAAGGTTCAAGGTGTCTGCATGTTTCCTATAAATCCATCCTGTTTGCATCCAGATTGTGTTGTTTATTATAAGGGTGTCTGCATGTTTCCTATAAATCCATCCTGTTGCATCCAGATTGTGTTGTTTATTATAAGGGTGTCTGCGTGTTTCCTATAAATCCATCCTGTTTGCATCCAGATTGTGTTGTTTATTATAAGGGTGTCTGCATGTTCCCTATAAATCCATCCTGTTTGCATCCAGATTGTGTTGTTTATTATAAGGGTGTCTGCATGTTTCCTATGAATCCATCCTGTTTGCATCCAGATTGTGTTGTTTATTATAAGGGTGTCTGCGTGTTTCCTATGAATCCATCCTGTTTGCATCCAGATTGTGTTGTTTATTATAAGGGTGTCTGCGTGTTTCCTATGAATCCATCCTGTTTGCATCCAGATTGTGTTGTTTATTATAAGGGTGTCTGCATGTTTCCTATGAATCCATCCTGTTTGCATCCAGATTGTGTTGTTTATTATAAGGGTGTCTGCATGTTTCCTATGAATCCATCCTGTTTGCATCCAGATTGTGTTGTTTATTATAAGGGTGTCTGTGTGTTTCCTATAAATCCATCCTGTTTGCATCCAGATTGTGTTGTTTATTATAAGGGTGTCTGCGTGTTTCCTATAAATCCATCCTGTTGCATCCAGATTGTGTTGTTTATTATAAGGGTGTCTGTGTGTTTCCTATAAATCCATCCTGTTGCATCTAGATTGTGTTGTTTATTATAAGGGTGTCTGCGTGTTTCCTATGAATCCATCCTGTTTGCATCCAGATTGTGTTGTTTATTATAAGGGTGTCTGCATGTTTCCTATAAATCCATCCTGTTTGCATCCAGATTGTGTTGTTTATTATAAGGGTGTCTGCATGTCCCATATAAATCCATCCTGTTTGCATCCAGATTGTGTTGTTTATTATAAGGGTGTCTGTGTGTTTCCTATAAATCCATCCTGTTTGCATCCAGCTTGTGTTGTTTATTATAAGGGTGTCTGCGTGTTTCCTATAAATCCATCCTGTTTGCATCCAGATTGTGTTGTTTATTATAAGGGTGTCTGCGTGTTTCCTATAAATCCATCCTGTTGCATCCAGATTGTGTTGTTTATTATAAGGGTGTCTGTGTGTTTCCTATAAATCCATCCTGTTTGCATCCAGATTGTGTTGTTTATTATAAGGGTGTCTGCATGTTTCCTATGAATCCATCCTGTTTGCATCCAGATTGTGTTGTTTATTATAAGGGTGTCTGTGTGTTTCCTATAAATCCATCCTGTTTGCATCCAGCTTGTGTTGTTTATTATAAGGGTGTCTGCGTGTTTCCTATAAATCCATCCTGTTTGCATCCAGATTGTGTTGTTTATTATAAGGGTGTCTGCGTGTTTCCTATAAATCCATCCTGTTGCATCCAGATTGTGTTGTTTATTATAAGGTTCAAGGTGTCTGCATGTTTCCTATAAATCCATCCTGTTTGCATCCAGCTTGTGTTGTTTATTATTAGGGTGTCTGCATGTTTCCTATAAATCCATCCTGTTGCATCCAGATTGTGTTGTTTATTATAAGGGTGTCTGCGTGTTTCCTATAAATCCATCCTGTTTGCATCTAGATTGTGTTGTTTATTATAAGGGTGTCTGTGTGTTTCCTATAAATCCATCCTGTTTGCATCCAGATTGTGTTGTTTATTATAAGGGTGTCTGCGTGTTTCCTATAAATCCATCCTGTTTGCATCTAGATTGTGTTGTTTATTATAAGGGTGTCTGCGTGTTTCCTATAAATCCATCCTGTTTGCATCCAGATTGTGTTGTTTATTATAAGGGTGTGTTTCCTATAAATCCATCCTGTTGCATCCAGATTGTGTTGTTTATTATAAGGGTGTCTGCGTGTTTCCTATAAATCCATCCTGTTGCATCCAGATTGTGTTGTTTATTATAAGGTTCAAGGTGTCTGCATGTTTCCTATAAATCCATCCTGTTTGCATCCAGCTTGTGTTGTTTATTATAAGGGTGTCTGCATGTTTCCTATAAATCCATCCTGTTGCATCCAGATTGTGTTGTTTATTATAAGGGTGTCTGCGTGTTTCCTATAAATCCATCCTGTTTGCATCTAGATTGTGTTGTTTATTATAAGGGTGTCTGTGTGTTTCCTATAAATCCATCCTGTTTGCATCCAGATTGTGTTGTTTATTATAAGGGTGTCTGCGTGTTTCCTATAAATCCATCCTGTTTGCATCTAGATTGTGTTGTTTATTATAAGGGTGTCTGCGTGTTTCCTATAAATCCATCCTGTTTGCATCCAGATTGTGTTGTTTATTATAAGGGTGTCTGCGTGTTTCCTATAAATCCATCCTGTTGCATCCAGATTGTGTTGTTTATTATAAGGTTCAAGGTGTCTGCATGTTTCCTATAAATCCATCCTGTTTGCATCCAGATTGTGTTGTTTATTATAAGGGTGTCTGTGTGTTTCCTATAAATCCATCCTGTTTGCATCCAGATTGTGTTGTTTATTATAAGGGTGTGTTTCCTATGAATCCATCCTGTTGCATCCAGATTGTGTTGTTTATTATAAGGGTGTCTGCATGTTTCCTATAAATCCATCCTGTTGCATCCAGATTGTGTTGTTTATTATAAGGGTGTCTGTGTGTTTCCTATAAATCCATCCTGTTTGCATCCAGATTGTGTTGTTTATTATAAGGGTGTGTTTCCTATGAATCCATCCTGTTGCATCCAGATTGTGTTGTTTATTATAAGGGTGTCTGCATGTTTCCTATAAATCCATCCTGTTTGCATCTAGATTGTGTTGTTTATTATAAGGGTGTCTGTGTGTTTCCTATAAATCCATCCTGTTTGCATCTAGATTGTGTTGTTTATTATAAGGGTGTCTGCATGTTTCCTATAAATCCATCCTGTTTGCATCCAGATTGTGTTGTTTATTATAAGGTTCAAGGTGTCTGCATGTTTCCTATAAATCCATCCTGTTTGCATCCAGCTTGTGTTATTTATTATAAAGGTGTCTGCATGTTTCCTATAAATCCATCCTGGCCCATTCTGCCACACTGTGAATGCAATTTGCAAATGCAGCTCTGCAGCTCCTTACGAGGGCAGGAGCAGTAAAGCGTCACTAAGTTTGTAATTCATAATTAGTTTTCCCCTCGGTTGCTGGTAATTGGTTATGGTGCTTCTCTTGACTGCCTAATGGCTTTGGTATCGGTGATGGTGCTGTCTGACTGTGACTGTATGGTTGGATGTGATACTGTAGTGTGTAATTGACCAGCAGTCATGTGCTACTCTGCAGTATGTGACAATAGCTACTTTTACACAGAGATCCCATAATATTGCCGTTACGAAGGCCTGCAAATGAGTCAGCGATGCCTTTTTACACAGGAAATGCTTTTACACAGCGCGAGGAGACATTCTGGCATGACGTTCTATCTAGAGGTCGACCGATATTGCTTTTTCAATGGCCGATGCCGATGCCGATCTTTAGAGAGCAGGGCGGACGATGGCCGATATATAATGCCGATTATTATTATTTTTTTCATTCGATAAAATACGATTAAAATAAACTCCTCAAAAAAAGTTTTTGAAACGTTATTTTGCTCGATTATTTCTCCCCTTTAATAATACCAATTGGTATTGTATTTTATATAGTTGGAAAGCCTGGTTAGTCACCTTTACTACAACTTGTAAGGATTGTGCATTCGTGGAATGAGAAACACACAGCTAAACGTGTGGGTAGCGCCCCCAAAAAATGTGCAATATTCTTCTTTTGGTATTTTTTTTTAAAGAAATCTAGTAGCCTAGATTTCCATTATCCATTCATGCACATTGAAAATCGAATATAACATTATACTGTAGGCCTACATCTAATATAAGATGTTATCTTAGCCAGTACAGTAACATGTTTTTGATTATTCTTTTTATTAAATAGAAAAATACATTGGGTTATGCGGTATAGATTTCAGTAGTGACTGGTAGGCTATAGCGAGAGAGCAGTATGTCAGAGAACTCATTCATGCACTGTTCTATACATTAACAATAATAATAATAATAATAATGTAACTGTTTAGACTTGCTGTCATTTGATGGGAGAAGTGTGTTTGCAGAAGATTGTGGTGACTGAGGAAACGTAACGTTACAGTAGGCTCATGGGTGCATGAGAAGACTCACATTCAGTGGCGGACTGCATAATCGGGCACGTCGGGCAAATGCCCGGTGGCCTGGCCTGGCCTGCCAAAAAAAAAAAAAAAAAAATTTTTGCAGGCCGATGCCGATTAATTAAAAATGCCAATAATCGGCCCCAATTAATCGGCCGGCCGATTAATCGGTCGACCTCTAGTTCTATCATTGCCATAGAGAGGTCCTCTGACAGATCCGGTTGTTAGGCTATAACTGCACAGGAATACTATAACGTTAGTTGTTTTTTGTTGTTTTTCCTAAGGGAACGCACAACAGGCTAGACAGACAGACAGACACTGCTGTACTGCTGTATTGATATGCTTTGGTTAACGTATTTCTGGAGCTGGTTTCCCCTCAATCCTGTCATTTTTTAATATGAATGAGCTGAGATTGAACGTGGTTCAAATTTTGATCTCACTCAGGCCCATAACTTCACGCTGACGACGGACATGTGGTCACGTATGAAGAATATGACACCATATATCTCTGTGACGGTTCATTTAATAAACAAACAACACTTCTTCTTCTTCTTCTTCTTATTTAGTTATTGGTAGTTGGCAAACCAGCTTAGAGGTGCATTATCGCCACCAAGTGGACTGGAGTCGCACTACAGTCATTTATCGCCTAAACTGGGAAGCACTGCTCAAAGTGCGACACCTAGTGGTAAAATTCGGTATACCGGTTCGGTGCGGTTTGAAGAATAATCTCGAACCGGTTTTAAAAATGTTACACCGACCCATGCCTAACGCCATCCCGTCCTTGTGACTTTTAAACAGGAGGCGAGGCGTAATGACACCGCAATGATCGCAGCTTTCACAGGCTGTGTAAAAGGGCCTATCAGTTCCAAAATGAGCTCTCCAGCATCAAACAAGTGACACCTTTTCTAACAGAGTGATTGATGGCACACAATTACAACAAACCTTTTGGTGGCCAAGCATTTTCTTAACCATTAGGCTACATACCCTATTGAAATCAAATCTATCAAAACTATCTTTAATATTTAGATTCTTTAAAGTATACCTGCCCTTTGCCTTGATGGGAAGGCAAAGGCTTCGGAAAGAAATGTATACGTACATCAACTTCACTATATTTGTCTAATTTATTTTTATTTATACAAATATTTATGATTTTATGTTTTCTCTCAGAAACAAGGAGATAATACAGTATAAATGCTGCTGTTAAGAGCCATAAAACTATTTATTTTTCATTAGAGATAAATAAGTGCAGAGTTAAATAAATGTTTATTTAAGTTCAGCTATTTTGTCTCATTTGTCAAATTAAATTGTTGTATTTTATCAGATGCAAATAAGTAAAATACCATGGCATATATCGGAGGTGAGTGAGAAAAGGAACAAATATTGATAGACACTTGATACAAAGATAATTCACCAACTGGTCTGAGTGCAGTGGCCCGGGTTCCCGGTAATTCCCCCAACAGATAACCATCTCTGGCCTTTGTCCTTTCTGTCGTACAGGTGGAATGGCTGAAAAACGAAGAGCTAGTGAGTTCTCTGACGGACGTCAACATCGACACCCGGGCCGACCACAACCTCATCATCAACGAGGCGCGCCTGTCCGACTCGGGCAACTACACCTGCCTGGCCAGCAACATCGTGGCCAAGAGGCGCAGTGCCACGGCCACTGTGAACGTCTTCGGTACGCTCCCCCTTCCACTTGCATTGTTTGCCTATATTACAGTACATCACAGGGTATCGCCACAATGTTCGCATTGTACTAGAGATCATTTTGTTTCGTCCACACAAGTGTTTAAGAGACTCATCTCCATGTATCTGTGAAGAACAATGTTTCCCCTTATGTCAATGAATGTATTATTCAAAGAGTTAATTTACTGCCTCTCATTTAAAATCAATGTGTACGTTATGAAAGGAAAATGAGCTACTGTGTCTTAATCTCATTTAACAGGAGTGTTGCTTATTAAATATGTATTTGCCAGAGGCCTGCCAGCAATGTGAGTTCATAAGCTTTGATAGCATTCCCAAATATTGAGCTAAATTCCAAACCCGCCAGACAGAAAGATCACAGAGGAAATCCCTTCAGTCAGAGCGCTAAGTGGTCGACTCCAACTCATACTGGACACAGTATGAGTGGACACAGTGTCGCCTTTCCAAATGCCATTGGCAATTGTATTTAATGGCTCTTTCCTTTGCTTTCACACAGTTTCACGCATTCGTCTTAATTCAAGAGCGAGGAACATTGAACTGGCAACTAGGGAGGAGGGAGCTGTATACCCACCACAACTAGGGAGGAGGGAGCTGTATACCCACCACAACTAGGGAGGAGGGAGCTGTATGTATACCCACCACAACTAGGGAGGAGGGAGCTGTATACCCACCACAACTAGGGAGGAGGGAGCTGTATGTATACCCACCACAACTAGGGAGGAGGGAGCTGTATATCCACCACAACTAGGGAGGAGGGAGTTGTATACCCACCACAACTAGGGAGGAGGGAGCTGTATACCCACCACAACTAGGGAGGAGGGAGCTGTATACCCACCACAACTAGGGAGGAGGGAGTTGTATACCCACCACAACTAGGGAGGAGGGAGCTGTATACCCACCACAACTAGGGAGGAGGGAGCTGTATACCCACCACAACTAGGGAGGAGGGAGCGGTTCTCAAGATCATTTTTTGTGTGTGTTGCCAGTAAGTGGCGCTATGACTATGCGCATGTCCAAATTGCACCGAATTCGACACTGCACTCTGTCGGGTTCCCAGCAGCGCACCCTCCAAGATTGAAGTCAATCGGATGAACAGTTCTCAAAATAAACCACTTTTTGTGTTGCTTGCCAGTAGGTTGCCTTATGACTACGCGCGTGTCCAGGTTGCACGGAATTCAGCAACGCAATCCTCGGGTTTCAAGTCAATCGGACAAACGGTTCTTGAAAGAAACCGCTTTTTGTGTTGCCAATAGGTGCGCTATGACTATGGATGTGTCTGGATTGCACGGAATTCAGCACTGCACTCCGTCAGGTCCCCCCTATGTGCACTCCCTGAGTTTGAAGTTGATCCAACAAACGGTTCTTGAGATAATGTGAAGGACAGCCATACAGACGGTTCTATTAGATACCCCAACTCCAGCAATACATATTACTTTCCTATAGAATCAGCATCTCCTGCATATATGTTGTGTAAATGCTGGTGATGTATCTACGTGTACGCTTGGCTCCACCTCTAGGCTCAGTCTGACTTTCTCCTGCTCTCTCTCTCTCTCTCTCTCCCCTCTCTCTCTCTCCTCTCTCTCTCTCTCTCCCCTCTCTCTCTCTCTCTCTCCCTCTCTCTCTCTCCCCTCTCTCTCTCTCTCTCTCTCTCTCTCTCTCTCTCTCTCTCTCTCTCTCTCTCTCTCTCTCTCTCTCTCCCCTCTCTCTCTCTCTCTCTCTCTCTCTCTCTCTCCCTCTCTCTCTCTCTCTCTCTCTCCCTCTCTCTCTCTCCCCTCTCTCTCTCTCTCTCTCTCTCTCTTCTCTCTCTCTCTCTCTCTCTCTCCCTCTCTCTCTCTCTCTCTCTCTCTCCCTCTCTCTCTCTCCCCTCTCTCTCTCTCTCTCTCTCTCTCTCTCTTCTCTCTCTCTCTCTCTCTCTCTCCCCTCTCTCTCTCTCTCTCTCTCTCTCCCTCTCTCTCTCTCTCTCTCTCTCTCTCTCCCCTCTCTCTCTCTCTCTCTCTCTCTCTCTCTCTCTCTCTAGTGAATGGTGGCTGGTCCCTGTGGACGGAGTGGTCATCTTGTAATGTGCCGTGTGGGCGGGGCATCCAGAAGCGATCGCGGACCTGCACCAACCCGGCGCCGCTCAACGGCGGGGCTTTCTGCGAGGGCATGTCTGTCCAGAAGATTAGCTGCAATGCTCTTTGCCCAAGTTAGTCCCACTTCAACTCTGGCTGCATGGATATAATGTTCAAGCGTTAACTAACCCTAATGGCCCATTTTCATACGTCCGTTTCAAACAGTGTAACCGTCACTGCCCACATACTTCGTGGGCAGTAGAGAGTCAAATGTATGAGTGTGTGTGTGTGTGGTACTGCTCCGTTTCATCCGTATCCGTAAGCTTTCAGAAGACACGAAATGAACCCACAGTACGGACAGAAAGCTCCATCCGTATGCGTACGGTATTTAATGTTGAGCATATTTGGGCCTTAAAGGAGAATTCAGTATTTTACAACCTGGATTAACCTTATTTCCAGCTTTAAATATGATTTTCAAGTCACCCTGAGAGGTTTGGTTTGATTAGTATCAGCAGAAACGATAATCAGGTTTGATTGCCAGCTAAAAACGAGGAATACGGGGCATGCAAAATGCTTTATTTACGTCCTGTACGTAAATAATTTCACATCATTTTTAGCTGGCAGTCAAAACTGATTATCGTTTCTGCTGATGCTAATCAAACCAAACTTCTCAGGGTGACTTAAAAATCCTATTTAAAGCTGGAAATAGGTCCAGGTCATAAAAAAACAGAATTCTCCTTTAACCCTACAAAAGGGTCATCTACTTACTGTATCAGTTCCAACTATTTTAAGTCAAGAATTAATGAATGTCAAAAATACAAAAACGGTTCACTGATGCTCTAAATGGTTTGGATGAACATTCAAGCTGGGGATGAGTTTGCCTCGACGCGAGACTCAGCCTTCATTCTTCATTCTGAGTCTCGAAGTAGCACCCCAATATGGCGTTGCAGGCTCCGGTAAAATGGCCTTACATCTTCAATATAACGCAGCAATCACGCTAAAACAGGACATACTTTCCGCACAAAGTTGTTATCTGACGGATATGGTAATCGGTGTTCCCAAATATTGCATCGTTTCCAATACCCAGCCCTTGTAAACATGCCAGAGCCTGTAACTTCTGTTCTTCCGGATGTGTAATTATGGGTTTCCACCCATAGACACATCAGAGAAGGCGCTGTTTCCCCGCTGGGAAACAGAAGGTCAGCAAAGATGACCCCATAGTATGAGTTTTACAGATTCAATCTTAAATGTTTTCGGGGGCTGCTCCTTGTCTCGACGGGCGGAGGGAAAACGCAGACGGGAGAGAAGCGTAGGCAGAGATGAACTGAGCTGTCTGAAGCGCTGACTGACAAGCCAGTCTGCTTCTGTCAAGCCGCTCCACAGTCCTGCCTTAATGATGGTCTGAGTGCAGTGAGACCAGGAGGGGATATAGATAAGGTTAGAGACAGACAGCGCTGTGAGCAGCAAGCCCACAGCCACATCACAAGGAGGGCAGAGAACAACACTAGACATGAAGCTGGTGTTGTGGAGGTGGAAGTGCTAGAAGGACATGTGACATACATGTATCCCTATTGATCAGTTGCCTTCATCATGTCTTCTTGTGACAGCCCCTTGGCCCTTCAGACCAATCGTCTGTTGAGTTGCTGGGCTCTGAAGAGAAGGCTAATTGTGAGAGCTTGGACACCTGTGTGGGTGTGACTGCTCACCCCACTTAACTGGGGTTTGAGCAGTCACTCTCTCTCCCCTCTCTGCCCTGTTTGGTTGGTTGGTTTGGTTTTTGATTTCAACTTTTTTCACACATCCACACACTACAGACATTACTGACTTACTGACTGTACATTTTTATTTAGATTAATTAAATACATGTAATTGTATTTACCTTGAAGTCATGTGTGGTCTCCACTTTTGTCCTAAAATAAGTAACAGCAAGATAAATTACAGTACAAATGTGAAGATTTTCACAGTAAAACAACTTTTACTATTAATTATATACAGACCAATACAGACCAACAGTTGATTTGTACTATGATTTCTACCATGATGAAGTTTCATAGTAGAATCAGAACGAAGTGTCTCACTTCCATTGAATTTGACTCTTTGGCTCTTGAAAGAATGTGTAAACACATTGTTTTCTCCGACTAGTAGGCAATTTTGCTCGCCCGCTGCGCGACCTCGCCTGCAGCTCAACTGCTGCGTGGTCTGTGGTTAACAAAGGTTTATGGGGACGCGAATTTTGCGTTCAGCACAAACACGTAAAAAAAACGCATTTACATTTTCATTCCAAAAGTCATAAAAGTTATTCACGTTTGTGAAGATTATCCTGCTGAACCCAAATTTGCGTTCCCATAAAGTTTGGTTAACCACAGACCTTATTTTATGCATTTAAGTGCATTCTAAAACCCCATTCACTTTTCCTCTTACGAACAAACAAACAAACAAAGTGTTTTGGGATTTCCTTCCTCAATGGACTCTGGGAAGTGCAGTGCAAAAACCCCACAGCACTGAGTGCCTTCTTAGCACCAAAGATGAAGACAAAAAGAGGATAAAAAAAATCTTTCAGAAAAAAAGAGTGTTCACAGGTGTCACAGAAGCGAGTCTTGCAGTAGTTACAGTGTGTCAGACTGTTAAAAAGTGTCCACAGGTGTCACAGAAGCAAGTCTTGCAGTAGTTACAGTGTCAGACTGTATGTATTGTTACCAGTTGGCAGAAGACTGCATTCAACTCGGAATCAGAGCAAGAAGTCATAGGGGAGCTGTCAGGGGAAACAATATGCATACGCTCTCCACCGACTGTGGTCAAACTCAGAAGCACTCCGCATTCTGTCCACAACATGCAAGCACATAATTTGCATTTAAAGTATCTGAGAAGAAACCGCAAATGAATGTGGTGTTGCCTCGGCCTGTTGAACATCACAAAAGAAAATTACCTCCTCCACCGCCCGCGAAAGATGCATTATGGGCATTATCGTGATGGCTACCAAAAAATCTTTGGGCTTATGGTCTCCTGATATTTGTTAAGCTAAGCATGATGAGATCTTCCTTAATGGGATGGCACACTTGGTGAGAAGTCTGGCTATTAGCTATTAGGGGTGTCAAAAATAATCGATTATAAGATGCATCGCGATGCGGACGTGCACGATTCTGCATCGATTAACAAATATCAAAAATCGATTATTTAAAAAAAAAAAAAAAAATTTTCTTTTTCTTTTTTTTATAATCAAATAAAATAGAATGTAAGTACATGCAGTTGTTTATTTTAATTATGGATCATAATACAATGCAATTCCAAACGCACTTTTATTTTAAAAGTAGCCACACAGTGAGAAAAAAGAAAGTGAGAAAAAATAAATCATGTATTGCGGAAAAAGTGATGCATCGATTTAAGATGCATCGCGATGCATCGTTTAATCGAATCGAATCGAATCGTTGACAGATGAATCGTAATCGAATTGAATCGTGAGGCCAGTGAAGATTCACAGCCCTATTAGCTATTAGCATGTAGCAGGTCTTCTTGGTTTCATAGGCCTGCATCAGACATGGTGAGAAGTCTGGCTATTAGCTATTAGCATGTAGCAGGTCTTCTTGGTTTCATAAGCCTGCATCAGACATGGTGAGAAGTCTGGCTATTAGCTATTAACATGTAGCAGGTCTTCTTGGTTTCATAAGTCTGCATCAGACATGGTGAGAAGTCTGGCTATTAGCTATTAGCATGTAGCAGATCTTCTTGGTTTCAAAGGCCTGCATCAGACATGGTGAGAAGTCTGGCTATTAGCTATTAACATGCAGCAGGTCTTCTTGGTTTCAAAGGCCTGCATCAGACATGGTGAGAAGTCTGGCTATTAGCTATTAGCATGCAGCAGGTCTTCTTGGTTTCATAGGCCTGCATCAGACATGGTGAGAAGTCTGGCTATTAGCTATTAGCATGCAGCAGGTCTTCTTGGTTTCATAGGCCTGCATCAGACATGGTGAGAAGTCTGGCTATTAGCTATTAACATGCAGCAGGTCTTCTTGGTTTCATAAGCCTGCATCAGACATGGTGAGAAGTCTGGCTATTAGCTATTAGCATGTAGCAGGTCTTCTTGGTTTCATAGGCCTGCATCAGACATGGTGAGAAGTCTGGCTATTAGCTATTAGCATGCAACAGGTCTTCTTGGTTTCAAAGGCCTGCATCAGACATGGTGAGAAGTATGGCTATTAGCTATTAGCATGTAGCAGCAGGTCTTCTTGGTTTCATAGGCCTGCATCAGACATGGTGAGAAGTCTAGCTATTAGCTATTAACATGCAGCAGGTCTTCTTGGTTTCATAGGCCTGCATCAGACATGGTGAGAAGTCTGGCTATTAGCTATTAGCATGTAGCAGCAGGTCTTCTTGGTTTCATAGGCCTGCATCAGACATGGTGAGAAGTCTAGCTATTAGCTATTAACATGCAGCAGGTCTTCTTGGTTTCATAGGCCTGCATCAGACATGGTGAGAAGTCTGGCTATTAGCTATTAGCATGTAGCAGGTCTTCTTGGTTTCATAAGCCTGCATCAGACATGGTGAGAAGTCTGGCTATTAGCTATTAGCATGTAGCAGGTATTCTTGGTTTCATAGACCTGCATCAGACATGGTGAGAAGTCTGGCTATTAGCTATTAGCATGTAGCAGCAGGTCTTCTTGGTTTCATAGGCCTGCATCAGACATGGTGAGAAGTCTGGCTATTAACATGCAGCAGGTCTTCTTGGTTTCATAGACCTGCATCAGACATGGTGAGAAGTCTGGCTATTAGCTATTAGCATGTAGCAGCAGGTCTTCTTGGTTTCATAGGCCTGCATCAGACATGGTGAGAAGTCTAGCTATTAGCTATTAACATGCAGCAGGTCTTCTTGGTTTCATAGGCCTGCATCAGACATGGTGAGAAGTCTGGCTATTAGCTATTAGCATGTAGCAGGTCTTCTTGGTTTCATAAGCCTGCATCAGACATGGTGAGAAGTCTGGCTATTAGCTATTAGCATGTAGCAGCAGGTCTTCTTGGTTTCATAGACCTGTATCAGACATGGTGAGAAGTCTGGCTATTAGCTATTAGCATGTAGCAGGTATTCTTGGTTTCATAAGCCTGCATCAGACATGGTGAGAAGTCTGGCTATTAGCTATTAGCATGTAGCAGCAGGTCCTCTTGGTTTCATAGACCTGCATCAGACATGGTGAGAAGTCTGGCTATTAGCTATTAGCATGCAGCAGGTATTCTTGGTTTCATAGGCCTGCATCAGACATGGTGAGAAGTCTGACTATTAGCATGTAGCAGGTCTCCCTGCTTTCATCGGCCTGTATCAAATCTCATTAAATAAACAGGCCTGGGGTTAATGGGGAGAAACTATCTGCACCAGCGCCTGTATGTATGCTGCTTATGTATGTGCACAATGTGTATGTGCCAAGAAACATTTTGACCCTGGAATAGATGTTGATGTGACAGCCTGCATCCACGTTAAAAACCTCTGCAAATTTTTGCTGAAAAAAGTATCTTTATAATCAGAAAGTTGTATTCATTTTATTCACAAGGACTTTCTCTTGGTGCATTTTTAACAAATCAAGAAATGTGGGGGTGGGGGGGAGTACGAAATAATGTAAAAATTAAAGAGCCCCTAAGAGGACATGGACAAAAAAAAATCTGACATTTTCTGGGGCACACGGAAAACGCGGATTTTTTCCGTGATCACAGGAAACTTCTGAACACGGGAAACTTTCTCCTGTGCCCAGGAAACTTTATCGTGAGCACTGGGAAACTTTCCTGTGAGCTCAGGAAACTTTCCTGTGAGTTCAGGAAACTTTCGTGTGAGCTCAGTAAACTAAGGGAGGACAGGAAACTTTCTTGTGAGCACAGGAAACTTTCTCGTGAGCACAGGAAACTTTCTCGTGAGCACAGGAAACTTTCTTGTGAGCACAGGAAACTTTCTCATAAGCATGGCAAACTTTCTCGTGAGCACAGGAAACTTTCTCGTGAGCACAGGAACCTTTCTCGTGAGCACAGGAAACTTTCTCATAAGCATGGCAAACTTTCTCGTGAGCACAGGAAACTTTCTCGTGAGCACAGGAAACTTTCTCGTGAGCACAGGAAACTTTCTCGTGAGCACAGGAAACTTTCTCGTGAGCACAGGAAACATTCTCGTGAGCATGGCAAACTTTCTCGTGAGCACAGGAAACATTCTCGTGAGCACAGGAAACTTTCTCATAAGCATGGCAAACTTTCTCGTGAGCACAGGAAACTTTCTCGTGAGCACAGGAAACTTTCTCATAAGCATGGCAAACTTTCTCGTGAGCACAGGAAACATTCTCGTGAGCACAGGAAACGTTCTCATAAGCATGGCAAACTTTCTCGTGAGCACAGGAAACTTTCTCGTGAGCACGGGACACTTTCTTGTACGCATGGGCAAGTTTCTTGTGCAACAGAAATGTAACGTCCCCCCCCCACCATACCAATAAAACAAGTAAAACAGATACAAGTTTAATCAAAGTACAATGACATTTTTATTATATGATCAGTTAAAGTACAAGTGTGCAGCTGTTTTCAAGTATAATTTTGGGTTGCTGTTGAGCTTGGCTACCTGCTGCACGGTTGCATCTGTCCAATTCTTGCTGCCGTCTTTCTCTCTGTCTTTTGTGCACACGTGATCTTTCTGTCCACACATGTTACATCATGTGTCTGTCCACACATGTTACATCATGTGTCTGTCCACACATGTTACATCATGTGTCTGTCCACACATGTTACATCATGTGTCTGTCCACACATGTTACATCATGTGTCTGTCCACACATGTTACATCATGCGTCTGTCCACAGTTGATGGCGGCTGGGACGAGTGGAGTGACTGGACGGTGTGCAGCAGCCAGTGCGAGAGGCAGCGGAGTCGGGGGTGCAACTCCCCAGCGCCCATGCACCGAGGCAAGATGTGCGAAGGGAGCGGAGAGGCCACCGAGAACTGCACCGACGGACTGTGTACTCAGAGTAAGGCCTTTTCCCCCCGCTTGGCATCATCGTCATCAGTCAACATAATCATTTCTCTATCACTATCATATTCAGGGGCTCACGATAACACGGCAAGTCATCACAAGCATGTTTGAACAGTAGGTATTTAGACAAACTCTGGATGGACACAGGTGCCCAATGCATGACCATGCCGATGCTTATCTCTCTTGCTGTTCACATATTGGATGTCACATTAAATCTACGCAGAGTAAGAACACCTTTTTATGATGCCTGAAGTTCTATAGGTAAGCTATACATGTAGGTAGAATGGAATAGTGTTGTTAAGACTTTGTTCTTTGGAAATCATTCTTCCATTGCCTTTCCATCTTGAGGAAGGAGAAGATAAGCCCACTCAGAAGCATTTGCGACTCATTGTGTGCACCTCGTCGCCTTTATTTATGGTGATGCGACAACAGTGTCCGCGCCTGCCTGGTGTTATTACCAGAAGAGTGTTTCTCTCCACAGCGTGTTGGATCTGAGGCCAGACTTGTTAGGGCAGAGATGTGCTTGCTTTTAACTACGTGTTCAGGTGAACATGATGGCTGACTTGCGTCCGTTTGGAACGTACGTGTAGATAGGACGTGCACAACCAACGCTGCAAACGGACGTGGGATACGCACGTGAACGCTTAACCAACAGCAAGTATATCTCCAGCCTTAGTCACTTCACACAGGCCTGGACTTTAATCACCACTTTCTCTCCTCTGTCTCATTCTATCTCTCTGTCTTTGCAGATGGAAAGCTGCTACACGATGTAAAACCTCAAAGTGAGTCCTCCTCTGTGGATTTCTTTCCCCCCCACCCGTCACTATGAGTAGCTCCCCCTATTTGGCGGTCAAGAAATGACATTTGCATTCTAGGTTTTGAAGTTAGCTGACAAGGGAGGGGAGGTTGACTCATTCCAAGGGCGTAGGTTTGACTTTGACATTGGTAGGGACACATATTGGAGAGATTGCGAACCACGATATTCCTAGTTAACAGTAATTATTCTACATACTGTATTTTATGATGAGAAAATGATAAATTGCATGTTGGCACATGAAAAAAAAAGTGTAGAAGAGGGAAGTGTAGCCTACTTAATAAGTGTATACAGAAGGCATTTCATACAACTATTAACAATAATTACATATTGTGTTTGAATATCTGAGTAATTCATTATATTTGTCCAGAATAGCTGGTTCAGATACTGTGGTTAGATGCCCTGTGATCAGTAGGTTTAAGGTTGTTTTATGGTTAGACAAGTGTCAACAGGTGTCTTACGAAGTGTCGGACGAGACTGAGGGTCAAACGACGTATCGGGAGAGATTGAGATGTCTGCACAAGCTGTCACACACACACACACACACACACACACACTTACACACACACACACATACTAAGGCAGGGATGGGCAACTTTGATGATAGAGAGGGCCACAAAAAAATGTCCTCGCTACCAGAGGGCCAGATTGTGACCGTGCACTTCCACTAGTAGCCTACTGTAACAACATCACTCACAATTATAGCTACTAATTTGACGAAAAGGATGAAAGATATACTGGTAATCAAAGTTTATTATACCAACATTAATATTTGTCATATTCAAATGCATTTTGTAATGCTTCCATTCATTTCATGAACTTAATGGGGAGGGGGCAAAAGTTACACAGAAAGTGCAACAACTAATATTCATGTTTGTAATGCATTTCTACTCTGCCTCCTATTCCATCACATTTTTCAAACAAGCACATTGCTCACTTTTCTGTAAAGGGGAGGAGACTCGTGGGTATGGTGGGTACCCATAGAATCCATTCTAATGCAGATATCTTGAGGTGAAGGAACCGATTTGAAAATGGCCATGCCAGTTTTTCCCTTGCCAAAATGTAGCCTCCGCTCGAGCAATTTGATGGGGTACATCACCCAAATATGTCATAGTAATCACATTAGTACTGTATGTGCAATGTGCATCCTGGGTATACAGTAGTTTGTTACAATAGCGTTGCTCAAATGTAATTTGACTGGGTTAAAGCAGCATGGTGGACTTAGCTCTCCCATTGGTGCCGACCATTTCAGTCGATGCCAGATGGAAATCCCATTCCGCTCCCTGCAAGCTCTGCATTGGCTCCGACCCGCTCAGACTGCGGCTGCGACCATATTTGGATTTCCTTTCCACGCCCCCGTGTCAAATCTGTATGTCTCTGCTGCTGTACGTGTTGAATCTGCCGAGCTCAAATGCCTGCGCCGCTGCCTTTGAAACAATAACAACAGCAGCGCTATCTGCTACCTTGTTCAGTGGATGTCTGTAAAGAGCCTTTTTCCTCTCTAGTCCACACTGAAAGCATTCCCAGCCAGACTCTCCCCGCCCCTTTGCTGGGACAGTCTGGCAAGCAAGACTAGCTCAAATGCTAACGTTAAACAGTATGTGGAAGGACAATGCTAACACCATTAGCGCCATGTAGTAGGGTCATCTGTGGCACTTCCGTGACCGTGGAGAGCGAAGGTCCGTTTCTCAATGGATTTGTCATCTAGGAGGGTTAATAAACAAATTTAGCCGGGGTGTATTTTTAAAAAAGGCGGGGAAAATATTTGAGAGACCAAAATCCAAAATGTCTGCCGTGGAAATGAACTTTTTAATGATTTGACCTACAATGATGCACAATACATGGTTTCAGAGCTTATTCTGGTCAAGGAATACATATTTGGTGTTTATATAATGATTTGACTTATTTTTGACCTTCAAATACAAGATGGCTGCCAATTTTGAGCTCTAAAAGGCAGTTTTTTCAAAATCGTCATAGAGCCTTCATATTAGGCTTGAATGACAGGTCTTCTCATGATGAGTTGAATAATATACAGTATAAGTACACAGAAGTAATCTCTGATGTCGTTAAAGTCAATGTTTGTGTGTAAACAACAGTTGCTGATTTGCGGTTTCCCATTAAATAGGGTAGGCTACTGAGAATATGGTGTCCAGTTCATCCCATCACATTTTCATAATGAACCAAAAACAATTTTGCACTATAGCCTAACATAAAATAGTATTCTGTATGCAAAGCTAGCAAGGTTAGTTGCTTGAGCTGAATTTAAAGGTCAACTCAAAACAAACAATGAAATTAACTTTGAAATTAAAACTGAATCCTAGGCTATTAAATTTCATCAGCACACAGTAAAGGAAACTTGTCTTTGAACTCAGCTGACTGTCTAGTCCTCCTAATCCCTGTTGTGCAATGTCCCTTTTCAGTGAAGTTTTTGTTTTTGTTAAGAGTATGGACTTTTAATCTTGACCTTGTTGGTAGGCAACGGCCCTTTTTCAGTCAAGCATTTTCAGATTAGCCCAGTCAGTCTGTGAAGCAGTCAGTGTCGGCACTTGCGCGAGCTCGCTTTTTCTCTAACTAATGTTAACATTACACACTTTAAGACACTTTGTTTGAGGATATAAAAGGAGGTACGGTGGTGTAGTGGTAAGCACTATCGCCTCACAGCTCGAAGGTCGTGGGTTCGATTCCCACCTGGGACGATGTGAACGCTGAAGGAATGCGTGCCCGTCCGCATGTCCTCGAGTGCCCACCGCCCGGGTGGGGTTGTCAAAAGGGCCTTTCTGTGTGGAGTTTGCATGTTCTCCCCGTGCCTCCCGGGGGTTTCCTTCATATAGGAACCCCCTTCACCAAGTCAAGTCAAGTTTATTTATATAGCCCTAATTCACAAGCATGTCTCAGAGGGCTTCACAGAAAGTATGTCTAGCTAATTCTAGCTGACACAACAGTAACAAGAATATACAGAATAAAGATAACATTTGAACAATTGATAATATAGAAAAATAGAAATGAAGAGAGAGCAGAGGAGAGAGCAGGAGAAGGGAGAAGAGCAGGGGGAATGTGAGAGAGTGATGGAGTGTTGGAGGGTATAGGAAAAACATGCAATATCCTGGTTGCTAATGTGGTTCCTCCTCTGGTCGTTAAGGGCGCCTGTTCAGAGGGAGGGGAACTGGTTGGAATAGTGTGAACCTCCCACGTGCTATGTCCTACCGGTGAAGCTTCCCCTGTCAGGTGAAAAGAAGCAGCTGGCTAACTGCCCATGTCTCGGAGGAAGCATGGAGCCAGTTTCGGCTCTCCCCAGATCGGCAGAGGGTGGAGTAGCAACCAGGATAAAGAAATTACGTTAGCTCTAATGGGGGATAAAAATGGGATAAAAAACCGGGGGGGGGGGGAATATATAAAAAAGAAAAAGAAAAAGAAAACTTTGTTTGAGGTTATCAACGTTATTCACTAGTCTAAAGATAGTTCTACCATCAAGAACATATAAAACAAAAGCAAAAACAATTTTTATTTGCAGAAGTCATCATTGATATTTGGTGTTAGCTAACGTTAGGTAACGTTATTATTTTTAGCTAAAGTTAATGTTATCTGTCTCCACAATTCTGTCAACTGACATATGCATTTGCTTTTGAAAATAAACAGCGTATAACAGCAATATAATATAACAGTAATATAATAGCGAGTTGCTTTCCCTCCCAATGAAAGACAAAGCACACAATGTCCTATGAATGTGTCCTAAAATGTGACAAGCCTTGCAAGCCCACCGATACAATAAATCAAGGCAAATGGGACAGCTTACAATTAAAAGCCCAAGACTGGTCAGGACTTGATAAATTTGATGATGTTTACACCACCACCTCCTGGGAAGATGGGGCAACCAATCGGTACATGCATTCGTCATGTTATATTTCTATTTAATCTTCAGTTATGCTTAAGCAAGCCAGGCTGTTTATTTTCAAAAGCAAATGCATATGTCAGTTGACAGAAGTGTGGAGACAGATAACATTAACTTTAGCTAAAAATAATAACGTTACCTAACGTTAGCTAACACCAAATATCAATGATGACTTCTGCAAATAAAAATTGTTTTTGCTTTTGTTTTATATGTTCTTGATGGTAGAACTATCTTTAGACTAGTGAATAACGTTGATATCCTCAAACAAAGTCTCTTAAAGTGTGTAATGTTAACATTAGTTAGAGAAAAAGCGAGCTCGCGCAAGTGCTGACACTGACTGCTTCACAGACTGACTGAGCTAATCTGAAAATGCTTGACTGAAAAAGGGCCGTTGCCTACCAACAAGGTCAAGATTAAAAGTCCATACTCTTAACAAAAACTAAAACTTCACTGAAAAGGGACATTGCACAACAGGGATTAGGACTAGACAGTCAGCTGAGTTCAAAGACAAGTTTCCTTTACTGTGTGCTGATGAAATTTAGTAGCCTAGGATTCAGTTTTAAAGGTCCCATTCCGTGCAAAAGCTGTTTTTACTTGTAAATGCATATTTACTGCTGTCAGCCCTCCCTGTAATGAGTGGTCACACGCTCAGAACTGCCACAGTTGGATTTGTCCCTATCCAGCGTCCCCCTGCAGTCTCCTCCAAGCCACACCCCCAAACGCTTCGTTTGCCCAGAGGGGAATTGGGACGTCACTAGCTTCCTCCTGCATACTGCGCGGGTCTCTCTCACACAAGCTACCTGCACCATTTTGTCTATAGCCACAAAATTAACACTTCTAGCTGGAGCGACGCCAACTGTACGTGATCCAGCAACTGCAGAGGTGCATTCGGTAAGTCTAGGCATTTTGAGATGTCCTCTTTAGCGTAGTACCGTTAAGTTAACGATAACTCGCAACCTAGCGTGCTGGTCCACAGACGCTAATCTGATTGGCGCTGGGAGCCTGGGGCGGGCTCTCCCTCAGCGGCCAATGGGAACTGTTAGTTCTGAATATATTATAGAAACAGGCCATTCTTGGGAAGCGACGAGATGAGGAAGTGAGAACTCCGTCACAACAAACGGGGTTGCTATATTTTCGACAGATTAATCCAGAATCATGTTTTATGGACCAGAGACACACGTTTTTAAGAGGTTACAGCTGCACGAATTGGGACCTTTAATTTCAAAGTTAATTTCATTGTTTGTTTTGAGTTGACCTTTAAATTCAGCTCAAGCAACTACGGTAACCTTGCTAGCTTTGCATACAGAATACTATTTTATGTTAGGCTATAGTGCAAAATTGTTTTTGGTTCATTATGAAAATGTGATGGGATGAACTGGACACCATATTCTCAGTAGCCTACCCTATTTAATGGGAAACCGCAAATCAGCAACTGTTGTTTACACACAAACATTGACTTTATTGACCTCAGAGATTACTTCTGTGTACTTATACTGTATATTATTCAACTCATCATGAGAAGACCTGTCATTCAGGCCTAATATGAAGGCTCTATGACGATTTTGAAAAAACTGCCTCAAAATTGGCAGCCATCTTGGATTTGAAGGTCAAAAATAGGTCAAATCATTATATAAATACCAAATATGTATTCCTTGACCAGAATAAGCTCTGAAACCATGTATTGTGCATCATTGTAGGTCAAAGCATTAAAAAGTTCATTTCCACAGCAGCCATTTTGGATTTTGGTCTCTCAAATATTTTCCCCGCCTTTTTTAAAAATACACCCCGGCTAAATTTGTTTATTAACCCTCCTAGATGACAAATCCATTGAGAAACGGACCTTCGCTCTCCACGGTCACGGAAGTGCCACAGATGACCCTACTAATGTTCTGGGTTGTACAGTAAAATAAAAACACAGATTTGGGTGGTCTAACCTAGTTGGTTAGACCAACGCCCAAAAACGTCCACCTTGCAACAGCAAAAAGAAAAAAGAAAAGGAAGAAGGTAGGGACACGTCCCTAGCGTCCCCACTCAAACCTACACCCATGACTCATTTTCTCACTGCATACTGTAACTTTTCTGTTTTCTGTAAACAGCGACCGCCATGAATTATCACCAATTAGTTCACCTTGATCTGAGCAAGTCCCATCTTAACCCAGCCAGGGATCATTACGCATTCATGTCTCATTACTCAGAGCCCGCCATTCAGGACGACCGTGACATCACAGCTGCGTTCCCATTCCGCGCCAGGAGATATATTGGTTGTGACAAGTGAACATGTGCTATATTGTGGAGGATTAATGTGTCATAATCACCATAAATGAGCTAATTTGACCAATTTGTAGCGCTGTCCTCCTGTCCCCGATCCGGCTTTCAATCACTCTCTGGCGTTAGTGCAGCTGTCCTCGCGTTCCCATGGCGGCTTTCAATCACTCGCTGGCATTAGTGCAGCTAAGTGATTGTCAGGTGCTAGCTCGCGTGCTTTCATTAGCCTGCCACTTGGGTGTGAGGTGTGCCTGGTGCCGTCTTTGTAACCTATGGTAATTGTGAATGATTCAGCGGGGGGCATAAAAGGGAACTGGTATCTGGTGAGTGATCACACTGGCAGGGTTAGTCTCAATTAATTTGCCTCTGATCGTTCTTTGCGACCGCCAGTGACCACTAGTGACACGTCATGGGCCCCCATTGCCTTCTCTGTGAGACATCCATCATGGCTATTGGATATAGACCAGTGGGTCTAAAGGCAGTTAGGCTAATCAAGCCCATGTTAGCAGCTTGAGTGTGATGTGTAACAGTTTAGAGTCATGGACATGGACACAACTGGACGTCATGTATTCCTATCTATGGAGCATAATGTAACATGGAGAGACAGCTGGTCTGCTCCGTCCTACCTCATTCCATCATTTCATTTTCCAACATTTTTATGAGTAACACATAACTCTTGCCTATGTTTATATATGTTTACGTTATGTAGCCAGAGTAACACATAACTCTTGCCTATGTTTATATATGTTTACGTTATGTAGCCAGAGTAACACATAACTCTTGCCTATGTTTATATATATTTATGTTATGTAGCTAGAGTAACACATAACTCTTGCCTATGTTTATATATATTTATGTTATGTAGCCAGAGTAACACATAACTCTTGTCTATGTTTGTATATATTTATGTTATGTAGCCAGAGTAACACATAACTCTTGACTATGTTTATACTGTATATGTATGTTATGTAGCCAGAGTAACGCATAACTCTTGCCTATGTTTATATATATTTATGTTATGTAGCCAGAGTAACACATAACTCTTGCCTATGTTTATGTATATTTATGTTATGTAGCCAGAGTAACACATAACTCTTGCCTATGTTTATGTATATTTATGTTATGTAGCCAGAGTAACACATAACTCTTGCCTATGTTTATGTATATTTATGTTATGTAGCCAGAGTAACACATAACTCTTGCCTATGTTTATGTATATTTATGTTATGTAGCCAGAGTAACACATAACTCTTGCCTATGTTTATGTATATTTATGTTATGTAGCCAGAGTAACACATAACTCTTGCCTATGTTTATGTATATTTATGTTATGTAGCCAGAGTAACACATAACTCTTGCCTATGTTTATGTATATTTATGTTATGTAGCCAGAGTAACACATAACTCTTGCCTATGTTTATGTATATTTATGTTATGTAGCCAGAGTAACGCATAACTCTTGCCCATGTTTATGTTATGTAGCCAGAGTAACACATAACTCTTGCCTATGTTTATATATATTTATGTTATGTAGCCAGAGTAACACATAACTCTTGACTATGTTTATACTGTATATGTATGTTATGTAGCCAGAGTAACGCATAACTCTTGCCTATGTTTATATATATTTATGTTATGTAGCCAGAGTAACACATAACTCCTGCCTATGTTTATATATATTTATGTTATGTAGCCAGAGTAACACATAACTCCTGCCTATGTTTATATATGTTTACGTTATGTAGCCAGAGTAACACATAACTCTTGCCTATGTTTATATATATTTATGTTATGTAGCCAGAGTAACACATAACTCTTGCCTATGTTTATATATATTTATGTTATGTAGCCAGAGTAACACATAACTCTTGTCTATGTTTATATATGTTTACGTTATGTAGCCAGAGTAACACATAACTCTTGCCTATGTTTATATATGTTTACGTTATGTAGCCAGAGTAACACATAACTCTTGCCTATGTTTATATATATTTATGTTATGTAGCTAGAGTAACACATAACTCTTGCCTATGTTTATATATATTTATGTTATGTAGCTAGAGTAACACATAACTCTTGCCTATGTTTATATATATTTATGTTATGTAGCTAGAGTAACACATAACTCTTGCCTATGTTTATATATGTTTACGTTATGTAGCCAGAGTAACACATAACTCTTGCCTATGTTTATATATGTTTACGTTATGTAGCCAGAGTAATTATAACTCTTGCCTATGTTTATATATATTTATGTTATGTAGCTAGAGTAACACATAACTCTTGCCTATATTTATATATATTTATGTTATGTACGTAGCTAGAGTAACACATAACTCTTGTCTATGTTTATATATATTTATGTTATGTAGCTAGAGTAACACATAACTCTTGTCTATGTTTATATATATTTATGTTATGTAGCCAGAGTAACACATAACTCTTGTCTATGTTTATATATATTTATGTTATGTAGCTAGAGTAACACATAACTCTTGTCTATGTTTATATATATTTATGTTATGTAGCCAGAGTAACACATAACTCTTGTCTATGTTTATATATATTTATGTTATGTAGCCAGAGTAACACATAACTCTTGTCTATGTTTATATATATTTATGTTATGTAGCTAGAGTAACACATAACTCTTGTCTATGTTTATATATATTTATGTTATGTAGCCAGAGTAACACATAACTCTTGTCTATGTTTATATATATTTATGTTATGTAGCCAGAGTAACACATAACTCTTGCCTATATTTATATATATTTATGTTATGTAGCTAGAGTAACACATAACTCTTGTCTATGTTTATATATATTTATGTTATGTAGCCAGAGTAACACATAACTCTTGTCTATGTTTATATATATTTATGTTATGTAGCCAGAGTAACACATAACTCTGGCCTATGTTTGCCCTTGAATGTAATAATGGCATTATCTCAGATCATTTTCTTCCATATCCCTGCTCAGTGTGTCTGTGTGTTTTCTAATAAAAAAGAAAATACTCTTTTATGTGCAAAGCTTAAAAAGCATTTTCTCACCCCACATTTCGGTAAAGCCGCCTTCACCACACTAAAAGTGAAAACAAAAACTCACATAGTCTTACTTTATAACTCAGGGAAATCTCCGGAGAACATGTTCAAATAAGCCTTGCTTGTTGTCTGTGTCGTGTGCCTCAGGTATGGACGGCTCCAGGGACGTGGCTCTGTACTCGGGCCTGGGGGCCGGCATCATGGCCGTGGCCATCCTGGTGGTGGCCGTCATGCTGTACCGGAAGAACCAGAGCGAGTGCGGCGTGGACGTCATCGACTCCTCGGCGCTCACCGGGGGATTCCAGTCGTTCAACTTTAAGACCACCAGGCAAGGTGAGAGAGAGAGAGAGAGAGACCACCAGACAAGGTGAGAGAGAGAGAGAGAGAGAGAGAGAGAGGGCCAGTAGTGCGCCCGAGGCCAGAAGGCATCAAGGACCCTGCAGACAGGGCCATGCAGCCCTGGTGATTGATGGCATGTGTTTGCATTGAGCAGTGTGAGTGCTTCTGTTTAGGATTTACACCCCATAACCAGTGAGAGGACCTATCCTTCTGTTTGGACAGACCCGCTCCTCTGTTATTGTGAAGCTGGAGAGAATCAATCTCTTCATAGACACTGGCTCTCCCTGCCCCCCTCCTCCCTGTGGAACACACATTTGACTGTCAGGCAGCCAATCTCCTCCATCAGCTTGCACTGACTAAAGCCACTGATGGAAACATGTGAGGGGCATCAATGGAACAGTGAACATCAATTCCATGTTTGTTGTGCACAGCAGTAACTTCTGTCAGTTGAGGCGTGCGGGGCTGTGGGCTGTCCCGGGCAGCCTTGCTGCAGCATTCATATCATTGCCACTGACACTTCTGGGTTTAGCACAAGTGATAGCCATCGCGGCGACGGCCGATCCATCCTCGTCCGCCTCGTTGACACCGCTGCGGAAAGGGGGGAAGGGGGACGAGGGGCGTGTGTCCACCGGCTCCTCCAAGGCCCCACATCATGCATCTGGAGGGGGGGGGGGGGGGGGGGGGGGGGGGGGGGGGGGGGGATGATTGAGGGGTTGAGATGAGCTGGGTCTCCGTCCGGCAGGTCATCAATCCTATTTAAATAGGCCAGCTCTCTCCCCACAGCCCGCCTGCTGTGCCCTCCGCTGGCCACAATCACTCCCTTCCCATTCGTCGGAATGGGAAATATATGTTATATTTATATAATAACATAAATATAACTCTCTTTATATTAACCCATTCTTGTTACCATCCTTTTCATAAATAATAGCATAAATAATAGCAGGGGGTGAAACCTTTACATGTGCGCCTTTAAATGTGTGTGTAATTGCAAATCAGTTAATCAATCAATAGCTTTCCTCGCCTACATAATTGCCAGGTGGGAAAAAAGCCCTTAAATACTTAAAGGGGGACTGACCCCCCCCCCCCAGATTTCTTGCAGATTTGAAAACTCTGCAGGCAAGATGGCCACCTATACTTGATTCTTTAGCTGGCAGAATTCCTCCCCCATAAACTAACATAACTTGGCCAATAAGTATGTAACATACAAAATAATACAACCGGTAATGTCTTAATTTGATGTAGAATGCAGAGGACATGGAACTGTTTAGTTAAACTTGCATTCCAGGAATATTGCTCTAAAGATAACGTAAATGGCTCGAGACTGTTTCGTCCTGGAACCCACTCGCTTTGTGCCAGAAGACAATCGATTGGGGGTGGAACACGCCAGGATTGGCCAACGCCAACGCCAGTGCCCAGAACTGTCAAATCAAATCATCGACAGAGACGCTATGGCCCGCCTCCCAGTATTTTCAGTGGATCCGAGATAGATATCATAGAAAACGTTATGAATATAGCCACGTTATAAACAACAAACTAACGCTGGTGATCCGTATGGAAACAGTGTTACTCGAAATGGTTAAAAGTTATATCAATTTGGTCATTCAGTCGCGTTTTACTGCCATGTAACATAACTAACTAGCGGCTAATATTAGCCACAGTAGGCGATTACCCAGGGATGCATTGCTCTTAAAGGGCTCACGCCGCGTGAACTGCAGTAATCACATGGGGGGAAAAAAACAATTTTTCACAAATACCACCGTGACGTCACGATGTACCAAATCTCCCATTCATTTGAGGGCACAAAAAAAGCAGGTTTGAACCCATAGAGGGAACTTATGCTGCTGAAAATGATACAAATGGTACAATGGTAACAGTTTGGTCTCAAATGTGGAAATTTTGACCAGAAATCTTCACACACCACCCCCAAAGTCATATTGGTTAAAAGCGGAAAAAAAGTGTTTTGGGGGGTAAGTTACACTTAGAAGCTCCCTAAATGCTTTGGGATAGCTCCGTGCTACAGGAGCCGGCGTAAGGCGGGCGAGTGAGCGAGCCTTTGGACCTGACCCTGTCTCTCCACATGACTTCTTCTTCTGACTGATTTTTAATCAGAGGCCCAATTCCAAAGCGATCCCTCAAGGTATTCAACCTGAGGTCCATTTCATTAACTTCTCTCATCTCGCCACTGCCGTTCCATTTCGTGGTCCCCGTTCTTAAAGATGCACACTCAAGCGATAATCAGATTATTCTCCACTCAACTGGAGGGCAGAGGTGTGTGTGTGTGTGTGTGTGTGTGTGTGTGTGTGTGTGTGTGTGTGTGTGTGTGTGTGTGTGTGTGTGTGTGTGTGTGTGTGTGTGTGTGCGTGCAGAGGTGTGGGGGCGGGGGGGGGGATTTCAGTAGTGATCGAATGTCAGCTCGGAGGGGCCGATGTCCGCCGGGTTGCAGTTTCGGCCAAATGCACACAAGGTGGAATATCCATAGAGTCCCCTGTGGTTTTGCTGTCAGTATCAAATCGCTCATGAATGAAAATGCACGTTGATAGAATCCATTTTGATATGGCACCTTAGCTTGGGAGCAATTATCTGAAAATGTTACTCCCCATTATCTACTCCTGCTTTCTGATGAGGCAACGCATTCTGCTAAGGAAGTCTCACATAACAGGGTTGATCCTCGCTAACGACCCTGTGTCCTGTTGAAGTGTCCTTGAGCAAGACACTGAACACCTACCTGCTCGCTCACTGTATGCCACTGTTGGATAAGAACAGCAGCTAAATTCCACTAGCAAGAGAGACGACACAAGTTGAGTTTTTGAAGAACAAGTCGAAAAGGAAGACGCACACACACGCACGCACACACACGAAAATGCTCATCACATCCCAGTAATTAACGATTCCCCTAAAAATAAAACAAATTAACGATTCACCTAAAAATAAAACAACATTAGCCGCTTCGTGCCCCCTCGCCAGGCAACAGCTGGGCAGCAAGGACTCTGTGACTTCACCGTTATCTTGGCATGGCGAGTCCGGGGGCACCACATGTCAGAGTCTGCCAGATGGAAGTGGCGCTTCCCTCTCAGTTGGTTTGGCAGCGGTGTCGGTTCTAATGGCCACAGATGAATACCCCTCCACCCACTGTGGTCTGCTGGGTCAACACTGAGACTCCTCCACCCACTGTGGTCTGCTGGGTCCACACTGAGAGCTGAAGGCCTCCCCTCATAGCGCTTTCAGACAGACACGGTTCTGGTTCTGGCTCTGGCTCCATTCTGGAGTCTCAGTACCTTGGTGCTTTCTGGCGAACCAGCCCATGTTCACACCAGTTTAAGCGGAACCAAAGTGGGAGGACATTATTCGGTAGTCCTTCTTTAGTTTATTTTAATTTTTTTAAGTTTATTAATTATTTGGTCTGGCGTTCGAGTGAACCCAGCCATGGCCATCTCTTCTGCAAGTTCGGCATATGACTTGTTCTTTCTTGTACTGCTTTCTAGCTTTTCTTGAGATTCGGTAGATGCCCAAATCGCCACTAAACATTTGGTTTCCTCAGCAGACCACTGCAAATTATTTTTCTCTGTGTTGTCACTGCCTTCTTCTCCTTCCTGCTCATTTTCACAGTCTAGAATGAGACACGCCCACTGATGATGTCACGGTTCCCTAGGAAAACCAACTATTTTTTGGTTCCGCTGAGAACCAACTTTTCAGGTTCCGAACCAATTATTTTTTCGGTCTGAACGCGCCGGCCAGTTCAGATTAGGGTTCTGGAACTGGAACCGGCACGGAGCCCTGCCGGTGTGAAAGCCCTATCAGTCACCTAGACCCTGTCCCTCTCACCCGTCCTTAGAGGAGCTGACTCCAGCAGATGGATTATGGAGATCAAGCTGTGTGCGCTCGCTAATTAAATCCAACATGCTGACCATGGCTCTGAGCCCTGGACCTTCTGCCCAGGTTGTGCTCCCTCACCTCACTGGTCACTTGCCCGGACATGCTGCTTTAATTGGTGCTGAGCTGGACTTTTAGTGTGAGGGACCCAGTGATGGGTTTCTTAAGCCCTATCGCACAGGATGAATATGACCTATATCAAGAGATCGTTGGTGATTTTAATCCCAAACTATCTTCCTCCTGTCATCAAAAATCAAGACAGTAGCAGAATCTATAGGGGAAGGTTTTGAGTGCATTTTTCTCTTTTGCTTTGCTAAATCAGTGGGTGATCAATTGTAACATCTTGACCTTATACACCAGTGATTTCGGCAAACTTGAGTAAACTGTGCGAATGTGGTTCATAAAATGTCGAGGTTGGGGTGTAATTCATTAATCACATGAAGTCGCCACACTATACTAGTGTAGTCCCTTGTGAATAGGACTTTAGATGACCGTCCGGTCGTGTGTCTCTTCGTGTCTGTAGGCAACCCGCTGCTCCTCAACTCGTCGATGCAGCCGGACATGACGGTGGGACGGACCTACAGCACGCCCCTCTGCTTCCAGGACGCGGCCGACAAAGAGCTCTTTGACCCTCTGCCCGACATCAAGGTGAAAGTCCAGAGCTCCTTCATGGTTTCTCTGGGCGTGGCCGAGCGAGCCGAGTTCCACGCCAAAGCCCCTCCGGAGACCTTCCCCCGGGGCCTGGGCCGCGACTGCTGCAGCACCGTGAAGGGCTCCTTCACCAAGGAGCAGCTGATGACCACGGCCACGTTCGGCCACCCTGGAGGGCGCCTGGTGGTGCCAAACACAGGTGAGTTTCACGGCACGTGTTCACACTAGTCCACATTTTGTCTAGAAAACCCCGTGTTGTGTCCATAATGAAAAGCAGGTCACGCCAGGCGCACTGAGTTCCCATAACAAGAGGCTGCATTATCAGCAGGAAACTGTTTTTTTCGATTTTCGATTTGCATCAAAATCTGTTGGCATGCCTGGTGGAAAAAATCGGGATAATAGCGTTCCTAATAATAGCGCGAGCATTCTGCAAAATTAGCATAAAGGGGCAAGTTGAGTTGCGGCTCCGGTTATTCAGTTATTGAAACGAGCTTGCCCCCAGAGGTTGATTTTTTTTTATGATTGCCAGATTAACTGTTAGGTACAATGCACACAGCCAACGTGTAACAATTACTACCAATTTTCCTCCCGGTAAATTCCTCTATTTTCATTGTGCTTTGACTAAAATAACTGATCCAAATCAATTGCTTTAAACACTGTTCAGTGTAAAAGAAAAAAGTGTGGAAATAAAAATAATGGAACACTTAAGATAGTAAGGAAAGTAGGAGGCTACTTAATGCATTGTGCTTAGCTTAAAGGTCGCTTAATTAGAGTATAACTTGATTAAGTTGCAGCATGTGCTTTGAATTCAGCGGAAAGTTGTTCTTCCCACGTCGCCGCTCTTAAACTTCATTAACACCAATCTTCAACTGGTGGAAGCTGTTGCTAGGATCTGCCGGCGCTGTTGCCAAGGCAGGTAGCTGTTTGTTATTCCTCTGCATCCTCGGCGGCTCTCTCAGGCAAACAGGGGGTCAAGCAGTCATCGCGGCCCGCCAACACAGAGGGAGCGATTGGAGGAGTTTTGCGTGGACCGCCGCCGTTGTCGCGGGGTCAGCGGTCCGCACCAACAGCGGTACAAAAGACCTCACACAATTTTACAGTTCAAAGAACCACTTTTGGTGTGTCCTTTGAAATTTGGGGTTTTTGTATTTTGCACCAATTCCATCACAGAGCTGCACAGTCTCGCATTGCATCTTTCTTTCCCCCCTAACGTCACATGGTGCCAACAGAGCCGCCATCGGAATCTCATGTGTATTGAATGAAAGCAGTTGGAATGCACAGTTTGGAGGTGGCAGAGTTATCACGAAATATTCACTTTCCATAGACCTGCCAAAAACCTCTGTGTCTCTCTGTCATCTCCCTCTGCTCTTGTGCACCTTTTAAAGCAGTGCTTATACAATATACTCTCTGCTCTTCACTTTCCACTCACATAGTGGATGAAGAGTGTCACTGTCAGCCACCAGTGTTCTGGTTTCACATAGTGGATGAAGAGTGTCACTGCCAGCCACCAGTGTTCTGGTTTCACATAGTGGATGAAGAGTGTCACTGTCAGCCACCAGTGTTCTGGTTTCACATAGTGGATGAAGAGTGTCACTGTCAGCCAACAGTGTTCTGGTTTCACATAGTGGATGAAGAGTGTCACTGCCAGCCAACAGTGTTCTGGTTTCACATAGTGGATGAAGAGTGTCACTGCCAGCCAACAGTGTTCTGGTTTCACATAGTGGATGAAGAGTGTCACTGTCAGCCACCAGTGTTCTGGTTTCACATAGTGGATGAAGAGTGTCACTGCCAGCCAACAGTGTTCTGGTTTCACATAGTGGATGAAGAGTGTCACTGTCAGCCAACAGTGTTCTGGTTTCACATAGTGGATGAAGAGTGTCACTGCCAGCCACCAGTGTTCTGGTTTCACATAGTGGATGAAGAGTGTCACTGCCAGCCAACAGTGTTCTGGTTTCACATAGTGGATGAAGAGTGTCACTGCCAGCCAACAGTGTTCTGGTTTCACATAGTGGATGAAGAGTGTCACTGTCAGCCAACAGTGTTCTGGTTTCACATAGTGGATGAAGAGTGTCACTGCCAGCCAACAGTGTTCTGGTTTCACATAGTGGATGAAGAGTGTCACTGTCAGCCACCAGTGTTCTGGTTTCACATAGTGGATGAAGAGTGTCACTGCCAGCCAACAGTGTTGGGCAGCAGTGTTCTGGTGACACACTGCAGAAATCTCCACTTCCTTCTTGAAAGATGTTACATGAGCAAAAGTTTAGTGAATATTTATCCGGAGAACAAAATAAAAAAGATTGTTTCGAATCTAATGGATTGTTAGCTAAATTCAAACCGAATATGCGACTTATTAAATATATATCTCAATGTCCAAACCAGTGGATTAGATAGATTGTATCCAATTTTGTTTGACGTACAATTTTCCCCAGTTGTACATCAAAGGCTAAAACTACTTTCTAACGTTAATCAACTCATTAATGGCATTTTTACGGTTTCTTTGATATGATCGCACAATTGAATCAAGGAGAAGTAATTTTATAAATAGGACTTCTATAATAAATAGGACCTTGGTTTTTGCCCTATGCCACAGGTGGGCAACTGGCGGCATGTGGGCCGCATGCGGCCCCCGACCTCACTCAGTGTGGCCCCTGGGTCAATTTCCACCTTTTTTCTTTACAAGGTGGACGTTTTTGGTTAGGTTTAACCCACCAAAATCTGTGTTTTTATTTTACTGTACATCCCAGAACATGGCGCTAATGGCGTTAGCTTTATCCATCCACATACTGTTTAACGTCATTTGAGGTCATGCTATTGTAACAAACTATATCCAGGATGCACATTGCACATGCAACATTACTAATCTGATTAATATGACATATTTGCGTGTACCCCATCAAATTGCTGTAGCGGGCTGTTTTAAAGCTACAGCAAAGCTTCTGGTGTCATCTGAATGTAAGAATTAGTCAAATTTGAATATGAAACATATAAATGTTGTTATAATAAACTTTGATTACCAGTCCTTTCCATCAATTAGGAGTGATGGTGTTACAGTAGGCTACTGGTGGAAGTGCACGGTCGCAATCTGGCCCTCATCAAAGTTGCCCATCCCTGCCCTATGCTGTCAGGCTGTTGGAGTTGTTGACATATTTGTGTGTGTTTTCCAGGGGTCAGCCTGCTGGTGCCTCACGGTGCGGTGGCTGAAGATATGTCCTGGGAGATGTACATGGTGATCAATCAGGGAGAGCCAAGGTGAGGCCAGAGTTTACCCAAATATCATCTGTCTGTCAGTCTGGCCCTGTCTCATCATCTATCTCCTCTGACTTCCTATGTCCTCACTGTCCCCTTTCCTCTAGTTTCTTCCTTCAATTATTCATATTCTCCATTACATTTCATTAGAGCGGCAGTATTTAGTCTCGCAAGCCGATAGGTTCTCCACACACTTCATAGGACTTTCACGTCTAAAGTCTCGATTTCCTTGTTAGCGCTACTGAAGCAGATTAGAAAGTTACAAGTTTAACGCCATATTTTTGACGTCTTCATTACCACAGAATTAGATTCAAGCTAATTAATGTCAAAGAAATGTGTTTATGGTCTGAGTTTAGTGTTAATGAACCTGTGCCTATATGTTTTATGATACATAGGCGGTTCTCTTTTTTGCAAGTATAAAGTTGAATGTGTTATGATATATCCATAAAATGAGGGATCTCTGTGTGTACTGTACTGTATGTATGTGAGTGTGTGTGAAAAGAAAATATGTCAAGAACCGTTCTTCCGATCGACTTCACACTTGGAGGACGTTCAGTGTCATTTTTGCTGCAATTCAGACACGTTCAATATTACTAAACAGAAATGGCACCTAAAGAAGTCGGTCAGGGAAGTGAGTTGCATTTGAAGACTTCGGGGATTTCACGAAAAGGGTTCTTAGTTGTATTCTTTAATTGTATTACGATCTGTATTTTCTCACTGAAGTAAAATAAGTGTTTCGAAGTGTACTATAATAGATAAGTGTACTTCCTACTCACAGAATTTACGATGTAGGCAGCAAATCGTCTTTTGGCAGTGCTGTTGAATTGTATTGTGCATGATGTGCAAACTGTGATTTACCTTTTGCAAATCTTTACAAGCAATATATTTATATGTATCACGTTGGCTCCCTTCATCTCCTTTTATTGCTTCTTACCCTGCCAGCTATGGGGTCTCTCTTATCCCACTGGTTTATCTACCATACTCACCTTTGAAATACTGCAATATATTTTAGGGCTAAACCTGACTGTGTTTGGTTTCGGCCACAGTGGTTATTATTATTATTATTATTATTAATAATAATAATGTTATTATTATTAATGTTATTATTGTTATTGTTATTATTATTATTATTGTTACTACTACTATTATTATTATTATTATTATTATTATTATTATTATTATTATTAAAATGTTTATTTTATTTTTTCCATGGCTCTGTATGAGAAGAAAATGTGTTTCTCCTGCTCTCTATGGGAGTCCTCTAGGTCAGAGGTTCTCAATTGTTTTTCAGCCAAAGACCCCTTACAAGAGAGAAAATATAATGGGGACCCCCTCATTCTGATTTGTGATTTTGGGCTAAGCTTAATTGTTTCCATGGTAACGTGCTTGACTTTTAAATTGATAGGTTTGTTAGATTAGAATGTAATCCATGAACCATTTTAGATTTAAAGCATACAATATTTCCGTTGAACTTTTTTGCAACAACAAAAAAGTTGTTATTTTTATTTTCCTGAAAACTTTCCGCGGACCCGCTGGCAAAGTGCCACGGATTTGAGAATCACTGCTCTAGGTGGCACCGCAGTATGTCTCCTGCTCTCTATGGGAGTCCTCTAGGTGGCACCGCAGCATGTCTCCTGCTCTCTATGGGAGTCCTCTAGGTGGCACCGCAGCATGTCTCCTGCTCTCTATGGGAGTCCTCTAGGTGTCACGATATGGGTGTCCGGGCTTTGATCTCCTAGCCGCTGTGGAGAAAGTCAAGCAGTCATGCATAGAGGCCTTGTTTGGGAGGAGGGGGGGGGGCGTCAAACCTCCAATCTCTCTCTTGTCCCCGCAACTCTGCAGAGAGTCAATATGTAGTTATACACTCTGTGTGTTGTCAACAGCGAGGCGCTCGGGGAGAGGGTCACGACCTAGGCTGCTTGTTTCAGCGGTGATGATATATACATCTCAGCAGTATACGCATTATGCATTCTGATCACGGCTAGGTAATGACCCTACTATGGACCATCTCTGGGGGAGATTGCTTGCCCTTCCCTTGCGGAGAGCCACAAGGGTTTCCAGCTTCTTCTGAAATGTCACTGTTTATTCACGACGATCAGCATGAACTAAGTGACAGAAGAAAGAGACCCCCCGAAAATGCAGCCATTATGGTTGGAAAATGACAGTCTTAACAGGGCTGCAGTGTCTGTGACACGCCACTGAACCATGTCCCCGGAAATGGCACCTAAAGAAGTCGGTTTTGCTTGTCAGGGAAGTGTGTTGCATTTGAGGACTTAGCGGATTTCACAAAAATGGTTCTTAGGTTTTAACTGGATTACGATCTGTATTTTCTCACTGAAGTGTTTTGCACATCAGCGGTACTTCCTACTCACAGGATTTACGATGTAGGCAGCAAATCGTCTTTTGGCAGTGTTGTTGAATTGTATTGTGCATGATGTGCAAGCTGTGATTTACCTTTTGTAAATCTTTACAAGCAAGCCTCGAGTTTATATGTATCACATTGGCTCCCTTCATCTCCTTTTATAGCTTCTTACCCTGCCAGCTATGGGGTCTCCCTTATCCCACTGGTTCATCTACCATACTCACCTTTGAAATACTGCAATATATTTTAGTGCTAAACCTGACTGTGTTTGCTTTAGGCCACAGTGGTTATTATTATTATCATTATTATTACTACTATTATTACTACTACTACTATTATCTATTATATTATTTATTATATATTTTTATTATTACCTTTATTATTATTATTATTATTATTATTATTATTATTAGTATTATTATTATTATTACCTTTATTATTATTCTCATTTTTATTTTATTTTGTCCATGCTCTATATGAGTGAAAATGTGTTTTACTGTAGACAGCCATTTCTCCCTGTGGTCTGTTGTGCTTATCATCTCGCCAGCTGTCAATCACTGTCTCTATCCTGGCAGGCCAGAGTACCTGCAGAGAACTGTATTCTTTATTCTATTCTTTTCCCTATCCAACCCACTTCTCCACACCCTGATAGATTCCTATTAAAGCTTACTTTTAAGATGTGTTTGAAGTTTGTTTTTTTCAAAGGCTGATCTAATTCTTCTGGAGGCTGGATTTTGCTTAGGTCAGACATATTTTCCTTTGCCTCCAAGGTTTTACGAGCGCTTTGTGTTGTAACATAAATCCTTCGACCTATTGAGGCAGAAACAGCTCTGTGCTGGTAGGGAATGAGCTTTTCAGGATGAAACCGGAGTTTCAATATTTTACTTTATGAAAGAGGCGTGGACAAACATTTCAGAAATAATAGCTTATTTGTTGTTGTCTTGATGCCTCCTGCTCGGTTTGATTTGAAAAGTCGGTAGCGCACATAGCCGATGCTCATGCTTCTTCTCACAAAGCGAATGGAGGAATGAGTTTTGGAGTTTGAAGGCTCATATGATTCATCTCATATGTGGTTTGTCAGCACAGGTGAAACAGTGCGTTAGATGTGACATGATGCCTCAGCCTCTGGTCAGAGTCAAAGCTGGCCACAGTGACTGGCCGGGCTGCATGGATAACTTTGCCGATTTTCAACCTGCTCTGTATATCTGTAATATAAGCAGATGGACAGTGTTTACCTGCTGACCTGCATGGGTCGTTATAACGCTCGTTAAGGCTCTCCATACGATTCTCTGTGGACGTGCGCACGCAGAAAAAAACAAAAAAAACAATCTGTAGTTGCAAATTGAAATTTCGCATAAAAACAGGTGGATGGAAAGAAACTCAACTATTGTTCATGATTCCGGTCCAGAGCGCACAAATGCATGATCCTGCTCAGGTGACATTAAGCTGTCAAACTCGGCTTCAACTTGATCTAAGATGTTTGATTGCTCTATTGCTCTATAGTCGATTTATCCACTGTCGATGGTGGTGCAGAATTGTTGAATGCGGGGATCGCAGGAAATGTCTCTATAATCCATGAACAGATAGAGCATGACCTGCTTATGATTCTATAATCCAGAAAGAGATAGAGCATGACCTGCTTATGATTCTATAATCCAGAAAGAGATAGAGAATGACCTGCTTATGATTCTATAATCCAGAAAGAGATAGAGAATGACCTGCTTATGATTCTATAATCCAGAAAGAGATAGAGAATGACCTGCTTATGATTCTATAATCCAGAAAGAGATAGAGAATGACCTGCTTATGATTCTATAATCCAGAAAGAGATAGAGAATGACCTGCTTATGATTCTATAATCCAGAAAGAGATAGAGAATGACCTGCTTATGATTCTATAATCCAGAAAGAGATAGAGAATGACCTGCTTATGATTCTATAATCCAGAAAGAGATAGATAATGACCTGCTTATGATTCTATAATCCAGAAAGAGATAGAGAATGACCTGCTTATGATTCTATAATCCAGAAAGAGATAGAGAATGACCTGCTTATGATTCTATAATCCAGAAAGAGATAGAGAATGACCTGCTTATGATTCTATAATCCAGAAAGAGATAGATAATGACCTGCTTATGATTCTATAATCCAGAAAGAGATAGAGAATGACCTGCTTATGATAGAGTTACAGGCCTCCGTGATAACTAGAGGGAATGGAAAATGATCAGAGTGGGTCTGAAATAGAAGTGACTCAGAGTATGCCAGAGAGAATACCAGATTTATCTGATACATTTGATGGAATAGAGCTCGTGGCAATGTCTCCTACTACTATGTGTTACATGTCCCCCTCAGATCAAGAGATGTTGTCCGTGGAACAGCTCCAGCAGTCGGGTGATCAGGGTCAGGCTAGTCCCAGTGATGGTGTCTCTAGCACAACCCCAAGTGCCTCTAGCCCCTCAACCTCCTCACTTGGTGTGCCCCTCACCGAGTGGTAGTGCCGCCGGCCCCGGAATCCCCTCATCTCCCGTGCCGTGGCCCTGCTATCGTCTTAAGCACGCCAGCATCCTCTTTCATCCAGGTGGATTGTGGAGCACCTGACTGTCACCACGGAGAAGCCTGGTTAAATCAGTATTATACTAAAATGGCTTTGGATGTATGATTAGACGTATGTCTAATCATACACAACGGTCAAACACAACGGTCTCCTCCACGGTCTCCTCCACTCCTGAAATCACTGACCAAGTCAATAAATAAATAGCTAGGACTAGACCTGTATTATAGCCCAGGCTTAGAGATGAAGTGGTATGAAAATTAGTTGTATAGTCGTTATGAAGGCATTATATATCAAGGCACTTAATCACATTTCAATCATGAGAGACTAGTAGAAAGTTTAACAATCTTTAATGATACAACAAATTAATTTTGGCGTATGACTCCATGATATGATGACGCTCTCCTGAGATGATGAGAGGGCATCGTCAGTGAAGAATAGGATACGAAATCCCCCATAGGGAATTCTTCAATCAGGAGTCATGACGATGGTGGTGGTCAGGGGAGGAGGTGGGGCGAAAACAACTGCTTCAGCGATGATGATCAGCAACTGAGAATGACACATGGCACATACACAGCACATAGCAAACAGAGCAAAACATGGACTCTGATATACTATGCTGATTAGGTGATTGGGATCAGTTGGAAAGGAATAGCTTGGGCTGATTGGTTATTGCCACATGTGTGGTAAACTCACGATAAAAAAAAAAAAAAAAACACGATTTCAGACTGCAGCCCGTCTTTATTGTCACACGAACACACTACAACACATGCATGCGGCCACTACACACACTCATGCTGACGGTGGCCGGTGAAATATGTCCTCTGCATTTGACCCATCCAGGCTTGTCCTTTCCTCCAGGGGGCAGGCCAGGAGCAGTGGTCGCTGTTTCTTTCCAGCGCCCGGGGACCTTCATTGGACCATCATTGGACCAACTTCAGATGTTGTCGTCACTGGTCGGATGACGATCTTCTGCATGTTTTTGGTGGGGGGTTATGTACGGAGGAACCCCCTGGGGGGTACGGGGAGAACATGCAAACTCCACACAGAAAGGCCCTTTCGACGAGATAGCCCACCTGGGCAGTAGGCACTGAAGATATGGGGGGGGTCACAACTCCAGCGCCCACAGCGTCCCAGGTGGGAATCGAACCCAGGACCTTCGAGCTGTGAGGCGACAGAATGGGTGAGGAGACAGCATCAGAGAAAGGGGGCGAGCCTAACAATGAATGGGTTATACAACCTCAAAGAAAGGGGGCGTGCACTGTGATATGACCTGGACTGGGTGTTAGCTGTTAAGTAGTTTTCATTATTGAAAATAGTCCAAGACATTATTTAAAATGTTTTCAAACTGATCAGTGACTTGTTTGAATTTACTGTGATGCTTTGCCCAGCTGTTCTTTGCTAATCAAGCTGTTTCCTTTGACGGTCTTTGATCAGCCCTTTTGATGAATGTTTCACAGCAGTTAGAGAGAGAGAAGAGAGGGAGATTGAGAAATAATCTATTCCACGATTTGCATTCCTGCATGTAGAGACGAGAGAGAGATGTTGCAAAAGCATGATGAAAAGAGGAGCAGGAAAAGTAGGAGTTGGATACTGGAGCGATGCATCATGGATCTTCACCTCTACATGCCTGTCTGATGAATGCAGCCATGCGGCCTTAAAAAAAAGGACAGAATCACGGTGGCACAAACAGGTGGGAGACTACAAGCAAATAAAGGTGAGGCTAATGGAGCGTGTTAATATGTGCATTCATTAAGCTGGCCCGGCCCAATCTGCCACTTTGCACGGCTCCCGAGTCCCCGAGGATCATTCACTTTAAATAATGCACCTCATCTAGAGGCTCTGGAAGCCACCGTATAGAGCCCTTCATCCTGATGACAAGTGGAATTGATATAGAGCCCTTCATCCTGACGACAAGTGGAATTGATATAGAGCCCTTCATCCTGATGACAAGTGGAATTGATATAGAGCCCTTCATCCTGATGACAAGTGGAATTGATATAGAGCCCTTCATCCTGATGACAAGTGGAATTGATATAGAGCCCTTCATCCTGATGACAAGTGGAATTGAGAAAAGAGAGCTGGACCTTTGGGCACTTCTTTTCAGGTTGCCCCCGGAATCTGGAGCACATCTGGACCTGGGCTACTTAAAGCCCAGGTCATCTGCTCCCTGCCTAGACTTCGCTTTAAATGTGTGATCAGGCTCAGAGTCTCTCTCTCTCTCTCTCTCTCTCTGTCTCTCTGTCTCTCTCTCTCTCTCTCTCTCTGTCTCTCTCTCTCTTTCTGGACTGCTCTAAGGGCCACTGTTGCCATAATGGAGAAAAAGCGAGTGCGAGCCCGGAGGCTTCATCTAAATAGGGAAGAGGGCACGGCGGTTGTGCAGTCAGAGTATATGAGTGGATCAGGTCGGGTGTGGAGACAGTAATTGGGCAAGTCTGAAGCATGTGTCAGCACCAGGAGAGCGCATTTACCATTATTACAGATAATATGGCTCTTACATAAAGCTTCTCTCAAGAGAAAGACAGGCGGAGAACTTTCTAAGAGTTGGGGGCGGAAATGGATTATATGCGATTTGCTGGAGGTACTTCTGAGTCCTCCATGCTGAGTCCGCTGAGTGGGTCATTTTTATTTATCTAGTTGTTGTTATTATTATTATTATTATTATTATTATTATTATTATTATTATTATTATCATCATTTTATGCTGTACTTCACAGAAAACTCTAAAACAAAACTTCCAAATTCCAAGAGAACCTTGCATGAGCCCTAGAGAATAGATGTGATGGATATGAAACGTACATTAACATGCAGGCTCTGTTTAACAGCAGATTGTGTTGAATCATACATTAACAGGATGAAGCCGGTGAAAAACAGCTGCTGCACTAATACAGCAGCGTATCATTAGGGATGGCTCTTAACTCTCTACCTGTGTGTTTAAACTCTCTGTGTCACTGTGTGTGTGTGTGTGTGTGTGTGTGTGTGTGTGTGTGTGTCTGTGTGTGTGTGTGTGTGTGTCTGTGTGTGTGTGTGCGTGTGTGTGCGTGTGTGTGTGTGCGTGTGTGTGTGTGTGTGTGCGGTGTGCCAAAGCAAAGTGCTCCCGCGAGGACGATAAATCACTTGTCATTCTGAGGAGATCTTGACAAATCAGCGCTCTCAGATCTCTGATCTGTGATGACTGATATGAGCTTAGAGAGCTTTGCTGAAGCGTCGCTCCACACCGCCTTGATCCAACCTGCCTTTTCCTAAAACCACTGGCAAGAGCTGTTTGTTTGTTCTAAGCTCGTTTTAATGAGCACATCCCAATTCAAAGGTGAATCACACTGGTTTGTTCATCTGCACTGGCTCAAAAGCCACTGGCCAGGCCGCTTGAAGTCAAGGTGCTCAGAGAGAGGACTGGGATCATAATTCATGCCGGGCATTAGATACCAAGCAGGCCAGGCCGATACGGGCCGACGCGCGTGCCGGCGTCCGAAGGGCGGCGGCGAAAAATTTGGGGCGTTTGAAGCTCAATTTGGGCTGTTTGAAGCCCGTTTGAAGGCCAAAAAAAAAAAAAAAAAATGCAGTCCGCCACTGCTTCCAGGGAGTCAAACTCCTACAGACATGTGCTTTGTTTGCCACAGCAGCACTTCCAGGGAGTCAAACTCCTACAGACATGTGCTTTGTTTGCCACAGCAGCACTTCCAGAGAGTCACACTCCTACAGACATGTGCTTTGTTTGCCACAGCAGCACTTCCAGAGAGTCAAACTCCTACAGGCATGTGCTTTGTTTGCCACAGCAGCACTTCCAGAGAGTCACACTCCTACAGACATGTGCTTTGTTTGCCACAGCAGCACTTCCAGGGAGTCAAACTCCTACAGACATGTGCTTTGTTTGCCACAGCAGCACTTCCAGAGAGTCACACTCCTACAGACATGTGCTTTGTTTGCCACAGCAGCACTTCCAGGGAGTCAAACTCCTACAGACATGTGCTTTGTTTGCCACAGCAGCACTTCCAGGCAGTCAAACTCCTACAGACATGTGTTTTGTTTGCCACAGCAGCACTTCCAGGGAGTCAAACTCCTACAGGCATGTGCTTTGTTTGCACGACCGTCCACCTCCGCTCGCACATTTCTTCCCTTCTCATTAATTCCTTGTGTCTCACGCAGCAGCGGCAGCACAAACAGAGATGTTAAGTACAGGCAGTATAATCGCTCCCAGATCATAAACACAAAATGATTAATATGCAAAGTCATGGAGAGATCACCCGCAATCTTCTGTTGAAAGCGAGCAGGAGACAAGCCACACACACACACACACTCAATAACACGCTCACCATGTCCTGATTTGACATGTTTTCACTTGTTTATGCGTTAGACTTCAGAGTTTGTTTTTGTTTTTGCAGGTTACAGATCGTGCCAGCGAGATAAAAAATAATAATAATACAGGACCTATTAAAACAACGCAACTCAAAACAAACAAAGAAGTGTTGTTTTTCAGTCTTGCACAGTATAATTTATTATACACAGACAATGAAGACGTTTGTACACGGTGACATGGTGCAACGCAATTCCTGCCACACACTAAAAATGAATGGATTTCTTGACACTTTGAATAAGAGAAAGAGATGTGAGAAAGACGTCTCTCCTCTCACATGCATCACAACATGAAAGGGTGGGCTGTACCTTTTGTACTTTTTGTACCTTTTGTACCTGCAGGGCTACAATTTCTTTGATCATATAATTTACAATGTATCCATTTCTCTCTTTGTGTGTGTGTGTGTGTGTGTGTGTGTGTGTGTGTGTGTGTGTGTGTGTGTGTGTGTGTGTGTGTGTGGGTGTGGGTGTGTGTGTGTGTCACGGTGTGTTTAGCGTTCAAACAGAGGAAGGCTGTGAAATCCTGCTAGGCCCAGAGGTGACGTACGGTCCACCGGGCCTGGACCTCTCCAGCCCAGTGGCCATGACCATAGCTCACTGCGCCGAGATGGACGCCGAGAACTGGAACATCCAGCTCAAGAGGAAAAGCCAGGAAGGCAAATGGGAGGTGAGAGCCTGAGCCCCACACCTGTCAAGTACCGAGCAGCCCATCAGTGTCCTGGCTCAGCCCAAACACAGCATGTTGACTTCTTCTGCTCACTTGTCTTTGTCTTCAACGGCTCTATTCTTTTTTTAGGGGGTAAATGTCAGCAGGGATGTAGTGGAGGGTAAACCCACCTAACCATCTTTTCTGTTTGCAGAAGGAAGGGCGTTGTGCCTAGAGATGAGTCTGTAAATAATATTAAACTGTGGGTGCACTGATTCCTAATGCAAAGTGAAATGAGTAGGTTCCAAAGACTGACATCTATCATAGGACATACAGTAGTATATAAGTATTATACATCAAAGACTGACATCCATCATAGGACATACAGTAGTATATAAGTATTATACATCAAAGATCTGACACCATCATAGGATATACAGTAGTATATAAGTATTATACATCAAATACAGACATCCATCATAGGACATACAGTAGTATATAAGTATTATACATCAAATACAGACATCTATCATAGGACATACAGTAGTATATACTGTAAGTATTATACATCAAAGACTGACATCCATCATAGGACATACAGTAGTATATAAGTATTATACATCAAAGACTGACATCCATCATAGGACATACAGTAGTATATAAGTATTATACATCAAAGATCTGACACCATCATAGGATATACAGTAGTATATAAGTATTATACATCAAATACAGACATCCATCATAGGACATACAGTAGTATATAAGTATTATACATCAAATACAGACATCTATCATAGGACATACAGTAGTATATACTGTAAGTATTATACATCAAAGACTGACATCCATCATAGGACATACAGTAGTATATAAGTATTATACATCAAAGTCTGACATCCATCATAGGACAGACAGTAGTATATAAGTATTATACATCAAAGTCTGACATCCATCATAGGACAGACAGTAGTATATAAGTATTATACGTATGTCTACATCTGAGTAAGAAGTAGAACTTGGAATTCTTGGAAGCTACATTCAGTAAATTCAGGTTCCTCCAAAGGTCAAGAACAGCAGCATTCTTTAAGAGAGACGCCAGTACAAGATGGGTGCTTGTTTACTTGATTGTTTACCACCGACTGGAGGTCATCGTTTACCCACCTTTTTATTTGCCACTACGTCACGTAACGTAACGTTACGTGATGGTGTTTTTTGTAAATGGAGGGAAAAGTCATGTTCCTGCTTTATGTGGTAACTGAGGTCCAATTAGTCACCGTGAGACGTGACCGCTTGAATTGTGTGTGAGCAGTAAAGGGAGTATTTGAGGGGGCGTGGCCATCAGGCTGATGGATCCAGCCGTGGGTCCAGGAGGTGACATAAGGCCAGCTGAAGGTAACGCAGGAGGTGACATAAGGCCAGCTGAAGGTAACGCAGGAGGTGACATAAGGCCAGCTGAAGGTAACACAGGAGCTGACATAAGGCCAGCTGAAGGTAACGCAGGAGGTGACATAAGGCCAGCTGAAGGTAACACGGGAGCTGACATAAGGCCAGCTGAAGGTAACACAGGAGGTGACATAAGGCCAGCTGAAGGTAACACGGGAGCTGACATAAGGCCAGCTGAAGGTAACACAGGAGGTGACATAAGGCCAGCTGAAGGTAACACGGGAGCTGACATAAGGCCAGCTGAAGGTAACACAGGAGGTGACATAAGGCCAGCTGAAGGTAACACAGGAGGTGACATAAGGCCAACTGAAGGTAACACAGGAGGTGACATAAGGCCAGCTGAAGGTAACACAGGAGGTGACATAAGGACAGCTGAAGGTAACACAGGAGGTGACATAAGGCCTGAAGGTAACACAGGAGGTGACATAAGGCCAGCTGAAGGTAACACAGGAGGTGACAGGTCAACTGAAGGTAACACAGGAGGTGACATAAGGCCAGCTGAAGGTAACACAGGAGGTGACATAAGGACAGCTGAAGGTATCACAGGAGGTGACATAAGGCCAGCTGAAGGTAACACAGGAGGTGACATAAGGCCAGCTGAAGGTAACACAGGAGGTGACATAAGGCCAACTGAAGGTAACACAGGAGGTGACATAAGGCCAGCTGAAGGTAACACAGGAGGTGACATAAGGCCAGCTGAAGGTAACACAGGAGGTGACATAAGGCCAACTGAAGGTAACACAGGAGGTGACATAAGGCCAGCTGAAGGTAACACAGGAGGTGACAGGCCAGCTGAAGGTAACACAGGAGGTGACAGGCCAGCTGAAGGTAACACAGGAGGTGACAGGCCAGCTGAAGGTAACACATGAGGTGACATAAGGCCAGCTGAAGGTAACACAGGAGGTGACAGGCCAGCTGAAGGTAACACAGGAGGTGACAGGCCAGCTGAAGGTAACACAGGAGGTGACATAAGGCCAGCTGAAGGTAACACAGGAGGTGACAGGCCAGCTGAAGGTAACACAGGAGCTGACATAAGGACAGCTGAAGGTAACACAGGAGGTGACATAAGGACAGCTGAAGGTAACACAGGAGCTGACATAAGGCCAGCTGAAGGTAACACAGGAGGTGACAGGCCAGCTGAAGGTAACACAGGAGGTGACATAAGGCCAGCTGAAGGTAACACAGGAGGTGACATAAGGCCAGCTGAAGGTAACACAGGAGGTGACATAAGGCCAGCTGAAGGTAACACAGGAGGTGACAGGCCAACTGAAGGTAACACAGGAGGTGACATAAGGCCAGCTGAAGGTAACACAGGAGGTGACATAAGGCCAGCTGAAGGTAACACAGGAGGTGACATAAGGCCAACTGAAGGTAACACAGGAGGTGACATAAGGCCAGCTGAAGGTAACACAGGAGGTGACAGGCCAGCTGAAGGTAACACAGGAGGTGACATAAGGCCAGCTGAAGGTAACACAGGAGGTGACAGGCCAGCTGAAGGTAACACAGGAGGTGACATAAGGCCAGCTGAAGGTAACACAGGAGGTGACAGGCCAGCTGAAGGTAACACAGGAGGTGACATAAGGCCAGCTGAAGGTAACACAGGAGCTGACATAAGGACAGCTGAAGGTAACACAGGAGGTGACATAAGGCCAGCTGAAGGTAACACAGGAGCTGACATAAGGACAGCTGAAGGTAACACAGGAGCTGACATAAGGCCAGCTGAAGGTAACACAGGAGGTGACATAAGGCCAACTGAAGGTAACACAGGAGGTGACATAAGGCCAGCTGAAGGTAACACAGGAGGTGACAGGCCAGCTGAAGGTAACACAGGAGGTGACATAAGGCCAGCTGAAGGTAACACAGGAGGTGACAGGCCAGCTGAAGGTAACACAGGAGGTGACATAAGGCCAGCTGAAGGTAACACAGGAGGTGACAGGCCAGCTGAAGGTAACACAGGAGGTGACATAAGGCCAGCTGAAGGTAACACAGGAGCTGACATAAGGACAGCTGAAGGTAACACAGGAGGTGACATAAGGCCAGCTGAAGGTAACACAGGAGCTGACATAAGGACAGCTGAAGGTAACACAGGAGCTGACATAAGGCCAGCTGAAGGTAACACAGGAGGTGACAGGCCAGCTGAAGGTAACACAGGAGGTGACAGGCCAGCTGAAGGTAACACAGGAGGTGACATAAGGCCAGCTGAAGGTAACACAGGAGGTGACATAAGGCCAGCTGAAGGTAACACAGGAGGTGACATAAGGCCAGCTGAAGGTAACACAGGAGGTGACATAAGGCCAGCTGAAGGTAACACAGGAGGTGACATAAGGACAGCTGAAGGTAACACAGGAGGTGACATAAGGCCAGCTGAAGGTAACACAGGAGGTGACATAAGGACAGCTGAAGGTAACACAGGAGGTGACATAAGGCCAGCTGAAGGTAACACAGGAGGTGACATAAGGCCAGCTGAAGGTAACACAGGAGGTGACATAAGGCCAGCTGAAGGTAACACAGGAGGTGACATAAGGCCAGCTGAAGGTAATACAGGAGGTGACATGCCAGCTGAAGGTAACACAGGAGGTGACATAAGACCAGCTGAAGGTAACACCACGGAGGGGGTGGGGGAACAATTACAGTGTGTAATAGCGAGGAAGAGGCATGGCTGTCAGTCAGTGGGAGCCGGGAGGGGGAGAGTGGTGGTGGTCGTGTGTGTGTGTGTGTGTGTGTGTGTGTGTGTGTGTGTGTGTGGGAAGGGGGGGGGGGGGGGGGGTGAGGGGGGAGTTAAACGACAGGGGGTCTAAGGGCCCATTAGACAAGGGAAGTATCGATTAGTGGATCAGGACGGACACGGCACAGTGGATGTGGACATGAGGCAATCAGGAGGAGAGTCATGGAAATGCTTTCTCTGCAGCCATTCAACCACGTGGTCCAGAGAGCTTCATCCTGAACACAAAGGCATAACAAGCCTCACTTTGCTTTATTTGCTTGTGTTTTTGAACAGCAGCAGGAGCGGAGATGATCATAATAATAATGAAGAGGTTTGCCAGGCAGGCCGTCATGTCAATGTAAATCTGATGTAAAGTGTGGGCGAGCCGAGCACGGGTCAGAATAATGAATAGTGCAGGTTTGTTTGCCCCTGGCTGTTGTGCTGCCTGTCAGTGCTTAAAAAGGAGCTCGTTATGTAGAGGAAGCCCGGCCGGGTTTGCCTGTGCCCTAGAATCCTGTCTTTGTCCTAAATAAGGTTGTTGCAAGCGATGGAGATGGACCTCTGGTGTGGTGATCATACAAGTGGTGTAGCTGTCCCAGCATGCATTACTGTCTTACCCCCAAGCAAGAGATGCAACATCATGGACCTTCATCTTCAATTACATGAAGAAGACTCCCTACGATGTAGACGTTACTGGTGTACCTGCTAACCTGCCTCATGTACTTCTATTTCAGTTGTTGGTTTCCTACGTTTCCCAGAATGCCTTTTGACAACGCCCAAAGAAGGGGCGTGAACTTGTTGCTTTCAATCAGAGGTGGGCAAGCCTACTAGCCTGTGAACATTGGGTTGTGTCGATGGTCGCGGCCACGCACCATCTCATCAAAACACACAGAGGCTGTGTTCGAAACCGGGTACTGCGCCTACTACTACTACTACTCCTACTACTAAATTGAGTATGTAGTGTGTTTACACTGTGCAGTATAAAAATTTTGAGTAGGCGAGAAAAACCCGGAAGTCTACTACATTCGCAAGATTTCCTGAGTAGAGACGAGCTGCTTACTTCATATACTCATTCCCCCATAATGCATTGCGACTCATCTGACCAGCCCCGGGAAGACTCGAAACTCCGCCATTAGAGCAACGCCACTTCACTGCTCCAGGTATGTTTTCACAATTTTGTTTTCACGCTATTTCATCACTAACTTCACTTCTGACACATTTGAGGCGGTAAGTAGGGATAGTAGCAGCGTTTTAGTTGACTTTTATAACGAAATGTTCGAAGGGGTGTATAACCTCCACAACTGAGCACGTCGGCAGCAGCCTGTCGCCTGCGGGGAAACAGGCTGATCTGGCCGGCTAGCTTTGTCGACCCACCCGGCGGCGCCTCTGCTCACAGAACCCCTGTTCCCTCTCCCCACAGTTACAATGGCAGACGGAGCTGCCGCTGCTGCTGCTGGAAGCAGCAGGAGCTAAAATTGTGAGTAATGTGGCGTTAATGTGCCCAAATAATAGTAGAATGACAGGGTTATATTCATAATGAACGTAAATAAGTAATGCCATAACGTTCGTTTCTTCAGGGGGGGTGAAGACACCAGGCGCCTCATTAAATGGCGAGGGGAAAATGAAGAGCTCTTCACACACAAAAAAAACTCCGCAGTGAAAGGCTTAAGAACATTTAACAACATGTGATTTCCATGTGCATGGCTCGCAACGTTACTTAATTAAATTAATTTGATTGTTTGTATCAGATTCATAAAACGAAACATTTTGAAAATGAGCATTTTTCAATTTTGGACTATCAATTGAAACATCAACTGAATGAATGATACAATCATTGTGTTAAACTGTATAGGTGAAAGTTACAGGTATGGCCTCAGCAAGTGGGACATCATGGTGGAATGAGGAGGACTCAGAGGAACCAATTCCAAGGGTTTTTATTCAAAGCAGATCCCTTTGTGGATGGATAACCATCAGACAGATGTTGACAAGTGTAAACAGATGATTGAACCTAAAAGACAAATAAGATATTAACAAAGTATTCGAACAAACAAGAGAAAACAAATTCAACTGTAAACTAATATAATAAAACTAATTCAAATCAAATACTCAATCAATATACAAAGGAAATAACACTAACTATAACAAACTTAACACTTTAAATTATGCATCTGTACATTTGCAGACAAAGGGATTTGGCAGGAAAGGCCCAACCAACAACCAATAAAATATTCTCATTATCTGCAAATCTGGATCATGTAATCCTGATCTTGTGGTATACAGATCAGAATGTTCTTATCTGAAAGTTATTTAAAATACCAGGACAAAACCTACAGGATCAAGTTGCACCAGACAAATGCAAATATTAAAGTGGCTGGTAGAATTGATGCACAATATAATGATTTACTATGTTTATCTCAAGTGTATGACAATTTGACCAATGCTTGCAGGACATTAATCAAGGAGTATGGCCTTGAGGGGGTCGAGGCGGCCTGGATGAAAAAAAAAGTGGGAAAACCTCAAGCAGAAGTACAAGGTAAGCTGAAGTATCAAAAGCAGCCTGACATGAAGGGAAAATCCACCCAAAAAAACAGTACTGTAAAACAGCTATGGATGCACATAACTTCTGGGTCCATAGAGCTTAACAGTGACTGAGCACTTTTCCACAGCTCCCGGCCGTTCCATCAGAGAATTCCCCATTGCTTTTCTCCATAGATGTTTAGAAAAATCCTTACATGAGTTTTATGCCTGGAACCAAGCCAACCAGCCACCTATAGTGACCATAACACATTTCACAGTGGAGATAACAAAAATGTTCACTTTCCCCTGTTTTTATTTTTTGTATTTGCTCCAAGTGAAATGTTTTATGGTCACTCACGATTCAGTAGGTGGCTGGGGAATTATCTGATGGAACGGGAGCTGAGAAAAAGTAGGCGGTCACTTTTGAGCTGTATTCTGTTGCTTGGTGGTGTCTTTCTGTCTAAGAAGACAGCACATTTTGATGTCATCCCCTCTTGATCAAACAGCAAGAACTTATTGAATAAGTATCAAAAGCAGTCTTAATGTTTAGCATAAAAGAAACATGTGATGATGGTGATGTTTGCCTTCTTCACAAGGAAAAGTCAGTCCTGCCTGGGTGATATCTAATTTGTTAAAGCCGTGCATTGTGTTTGCCCTATATCCAACCCCCCAGCCCCCCAATGTGTAGCCAAATAAGATTCTCACATAACCTTTTTTTGTTTTGTTTTGTAGGACCTGAAGGCTCCTCGGACGGGTGTCTCTACAGAGGGAGGAGAGGCCAGAAAATATGCAGAAATAAATAACACAAAATATTATAGCTTTGTCAGTGTTTTTTCACTTTTTACAATTTATACTGTTTGTAAAAATGTCACTCCTTTTGGTTAGAAATAGCTTGACACAAATGCCCTGGACCAAAGATTGGAGCATTATTTTTGTTTAGGTAGGATGGTTGGTCTACGAGGCAGCTGAAGTTGCTTGTAGGTAGATGTTGATCAGGAGAGGAGAACTGTTGGTGGGGTAGAGCTACCTGGACACAAGCCGGGATTTGATAAACCCCGGCTGGGTCGCCTGCGTAAGGCTGTCTGGTTGAAAGACCTGAAACACACAAGGTTACAGTGATGTTGATGTATTTCACAAGCATCCACTAGAGGTCACAAGTGCATTGTCTTGAGAGGATGTACCAGAAATCAGCAGCAGCTTACATAGCCTATCCATGTATTCAACACTAAATGGTAAATTTCATTGCCCTTGACTATACAGAATTCAGAATCAGCTTTATTGGAGAACCCTCACAGTTACAGACAGTACAGGTGCAGCTCAACAAATTAGAATATTGTGTAAATATGGTAAAGATATTTTTTCCTCCCAGCTCCCAGGTCAGTTTATTGACGTTTCTGATGAAGACCGTTTGGCCGGAACGTCAATAAACTGACCTGGGAGCTGACAAAATACCAGTGTGCGGACTCCAGGTTATTTTTTTACGCAGTTATTAAAGCAAAATGATTCCCGACAAAGTATTGAGTGCAGGCATGAACATAACTTTTCAGAAGATGGACATTTCTGTTTTGAAAATAGTTTATTTTATGTGATATTTAATTTGTTGAAATACTGTTTTGGGGGTGTTATGAGCTAGAAGCCAAATTATGCTTAAACAAATAAATACTTGAAATAATTTACTTCGTGTGTAATGAATCTATAATCTATGTGATAACGTGTTCTTAAAATGTGTGCAATTTTTTATACTAAAAGAAACAGGAAAATGTTGATTTTCTCATTTATAGGTTATAATTGATTTATTTTTATTATAATTATCTATCGATCGATGGTCAAACATACATTTTTATTACCCCAAGTCTCACTCCTCATGCCAGCCAAAACCTAACCAACCCCAATGAGTACCCCACTGGTGTTAATAATGCTGTAATGAGGTCTTTTTCACTTTTACACATGTGTTTGATGCATGGGGAGGACGCTTTAAAGATGAATGTAGTCATTAGTCTGTCTGCAGTGTTCTGATGGTAGAGAATTTGACTCCCTTTCTGCTCTCATCCCAACTTCACATCACATACTGGGAGCTAGTTAGCTGCCTGCCCTGAACGAAACTAACATTACTGATTGTAATGCGACATGTGAATAAAAATATCCCACTTCTGGGAGGGATCAAAATATGATGATGTACATTTGCATGTACCGCAGTCGACGACGCCAAGCTTGTCTCCGTCCTATGGCACACATCCGAGGCATGTTGAGATCAGTGGGGAAGACGAAAGCACCTGTGTTGTCCTTTCAAGTCTCCACAAACGTCCAATAGTGTTGCCGCAGACAGAATTGGCGTCATTTTGATAGACTAGCCAATGAATCAAGTCAATTCACGAGTTACCAGGCAATGTTTTTATGTGATATATGTCCAGAGCGAGGTAGCAGCAAGGTCACGCCCAGCAACCGCAATATTCTGCATAGTACGAGGCCGGGCCAATGCGCTCTGAAGTCCGCTAGCGGCGCTTGGAATCAGCACGTAACTTGTCCCAGCCCAAGGTGCTCTAAAGTCCCGGTAGGCAGCAGTACCTAGCCGCGGGTCCCTGGAAGTCGGGAGCCCAATTTTTTTCTATGCATTGCGTAGCGAAACTGACCACATTACGGGAATCTACATTGTTTAAACTTGTCCACGAAAATTATTAAACGTTCATGAAGTGCCATATTAACATTTTTATAGGTAAAACTAAACTGCTTCCAGGCGCTGCTATTCTGGTGGCCATGTTTGTGGTCATCGAAACGTTTCTGCCGGTGCGTGATGCATTGTGGGATAAATACCCATACTGTAGTTGGAACGTAACGGGTACTTAATTCCATGATAAGTATGTAGTATGATAAGTAGACAGTAGCTACTCATTGAGAAAAAGTAGTTGAGTAGTTGAGTACCCGGTTTCGAACACAGCCAGAGTCTTGTGGTTGTGTTGCATTCTGGTCTATTGAGGCTACAGTCATGAATGAATTGGTCTCTCTGCCTCTTCTACGATGTATTTCTGCCTGTATGATTGGTGAACGTCGGTGCAAAATCATGAGCATAGAAAGAAGCTGTTGCTCCTTGATTCATTCTGAAGGGACTGACACCAAAGCCTGACTGATAGAGAATGGAATTTTAACCATTCTACATCTGCTAAATGTATATATAACAGCTGATATAGCCTAAACCAAATGAACTTGAAGCCAGAGTCCAGGAAGATGTCTTATGAAAGTATACAGTATATTTATTTACCATAACATTCTCTGGCAATATGTATTGTCAGAGGGCTGAATCTCAATGTACACATTCTGATACGTTATACAGAGTCAAATATTCAGCGGCGATGTCACAATTTGAGATATGCTTTATAGGCAAAGGAAGAGGAAAGGCAGAGAGAAACAAAGAGAGGAGGGGGGGGGGGGGGGGGGGTTGTGTGTGCGCTGCTCCAGTCTGACTGAGAGAGTTATCAGTTGTTATGGAACACGACGCACTGACCAAGGTCTCAGCAAAAGGAGCAGTCCTCTGCCATGGGTGAATCTATATGTGTCAGATGTCATGTCATGTTAACTTATTGTAGCATAATTATGTGTATGCAAATATAGCTTATTGATTAGGAAATGGCAATGGAACTTATATTTTTCTCCAACACTGACGTTAACCATTTGGACAGTTATTCACAGGAGTAAAGAAAAATACACCAAACTACAAAATTAACCCAGAGATCCAAGGTACTTTGCCAATAGCAGTTTCTTAGCAACTGGCTAGTTGGACTTGGCTTGAGCAGTGATAGCCACCATGCTGAACGGAGAAAGAAAAGACAAACTCAAACTCCATCAAGGACAAAGACGTCACAGTACTGGACACACTGTTTGATTGACAGCTGATCTGTGGGAGGAGCAGTGCAGAAACACTACAGCAAAGAGCACTGAGCAACCAAGATGGAGACAAAATAAAGGAAACGCAGATCTTGCTAGATGAGCACTTCAAGCAGGCTCCCTCTCTTGACCCCTTTGCTCAGTCTTCTCCGTCTTGATCATCTCTCTGTGAGATGCCACCAGGTGCTGCCACAGATTAGACACCTTGTAGACTCTCTCCAGCTCATTCAGCCAGAGATTAGTGCAGCTTTGAAGAGCTCTCCCACTGACACCTTGTTTGCTCAGACACCATCAGATGGAGAGGTGTCACCGGCGTCCCATCACTCTGTTTCTCCTCCTCTGTTTGAGTTCAACGACATGCTTACCTAACCTTGACTCGTAGAAGGTTTCTCCTGTTCACGGTTACGGGGCAATTTCTCAAGACGTGTGTGAAGGAGAGCCGAAGGGATATGAATGAAGATGAGATTCATGTCCCTTTGAGATTTCTCTGTAATATTAAAAAGGCTCGGAGATCCTGTTGAGTTTCCTGGTTGGAAATCATGAGTTATCACTGAGGTGTAACCAAAGGACTGAGGAGAGGATTTAGAAGTTGCGTAATACCTGCAAGTGTAAGCTTCCATTAAGATGCCCCTATTTCAAGGTGTCGTTAAGATACACTCTGCCCATAAAAGACTGTTAGTACTTAACATTGCAATCTTATTCCGGGCCTTATTCCAGTGTATTTACCTGTGTATTAACCTGTGGGAAAGTATTGTTTGTATGCAATAATAACCTGTACATGCAGAAAATATAAGAACAAACACAACCTTAAGCACAACATAGTGTAAAAGTGGCAATGCTTCAAACCTTTTTCCTAAGTGAAAATAGGCTGCATCTCATTGAGCAATATGATGCTACATGTAGATGATTGATTGATTGATTGAAAAGTTTATTTCTATAGGGACAGATACATAAACATAGAGCATTCACAGGAAACAGTCTTTGTTATATATTCTGACCTAGTTTGCGATGTTTGTCCCTAGATGTTATAAGGCAAATATAAAAACAGGGTACAGAATACAGACTATAGAATACAGCTGTTAGGTTACACAAAATATAAAACATAAAACAAATATACATCTGTTATGTACAGTATACAAGATATGTAGTAAATATACAGTAGTGTGTTAATGCAATACATTAATGACATCAAAGAAAACGACATAAGATTAGCAACTTAAAATGGGGAGTTTTATCCACACTCACACCCATCCACTCTCACACTTAATCAATTACACTGGCAACATCCATCTATCCTACTGTACATACACACACACGGCGCGCGCACGCACACACACACACACACACACACACACACACACACACACACACACACATACACACACACACACACACACACGCTAATACATGAGCTACAAGCTGGCTAAGATTCATTATTCAAGAGTGCTGGAACATCTTTCTCAAAGTATTTATTGTAGTACATTGTATCGGTGCACTTTGGACTTGCATTGTGTTGTTATATCCATGTGTATGTTACAATGTTCCCTGATTGGTTAAAACCCAGGTTAATGTAGAAAAATAAAGCCAATGCTTACAAATGAGGTATATACGGTAGCTGCTCTTATCCAGAGTGACTTAACAATGAGGTAGGGGCTTGTTGTCTTGTTGACACTTGAACAGGTCAGATGGCTGTTAATAGACATATTGGCAGTTGCTGGAATCGACAGAAGTCTGTCTAACCCAGGGGTGTCGAACTCAATTTCATCCCAGGCCACATCAGCATTATAGTAGAGCAGATTAGCTCCCAAAAATAGAGGAATTGTGCACTTTTTGAGAAAAGCGTGAAATTTCACACATGGTTAGGAATACCATAATGTTTATCTTAAGATTGGGAGGGAAGTCAGATTTGACCAAAATTACAAGATGGTCGCCCTTTTTCCAGTGTCTAATGTACAAATGTGCTTATAGCAATTGTGCACTTCTTCAAAAAAGCACGAAATTTCTCACATAGTGAGTGAATACCATAAGGTTTATTTTAGGATTGGGAGGGAAGTCAGATTTGACCTCAAATCCAAGATGGACGCCGTTTCCCCGAGTCCAATGTACAAATGTGCTTATTAAAATTTTGCACCTTTTCAGAGAAGCATGACATTTCTCACATAGTGGGTGAATACCATAAGGTTTATTGTCAGATGTGGAGGAAAGGCGGATTTGGCCTCAAATCCAAGATGGCTGCCATTCCTCCGGGTCGAAGAGGCCATTTACACCTGGCACTAACATGCGTTTTCTGTGATCAGATTGCACTCGGATAATGCTTGACCACTTGAAAGTACAGGTGTAAACGCCCCCAAGACACATTGAAGACGGATTGCGATCCGATCAGCCAAACCACCTCCGGAGGTGGTCAGGGATGCATTGTGACCACATTGAACACAAGAGACAAAGTAGTTCCTGCAAGACAGGAACTACTTTGTCTCCATTGGCAACTACACATCTGACCAAACCAAAATGACATGTGGGGTACCCCAAGGATCAATTTTAGGTCCTGTCCTGTTTAACCTTTATATGCTCTCTCTGGGCCTAATTATACAAAAAAACAAAATAGCTTATCATAGCTATGCAGATGACACCCAACTCTACATAGCCCTCTCATCGGATGACTATGCCCCCATAGAGACACTGTGTCAGTGCCTTGTGCAAATTAATGATTGGATGTGCCAGAATTTTCTCCAACTTAATAAAGACAAAACAGAGATAATTGTCTTCGGCAAAAAAGAAGATAGGCTCAAAGTTACTGCTCACCTCGAATCCCTATCTTTGAAGCCAAAGGACCAGGTAAAAAATCTTGGCATTATTATTGACTCTGATCTAAATTTCAGCTCCCACATCAAGCTTATAAGAAAATCTGCCTTCTATCATCTAAAAAATATAGCAAGGATTAGAGGCTATGGGCTCTATTCTCCCACAGGCCATCGGCGCTATTACGGGCCTTAACCGCAAAAAAACTTGCCTTGCGCCTGTTTCGGCAAGATAGCAATAGGCTTTAGGCTGCCAAATGCGCTTTAGGCCGAATGGGCGTGGCGCAGTCCCAAAGTGGGCGTGTCGGCGCTAAATACCAGCCTAGTGATATCTTGGGACCTGGCGTACATTTAGCGCTTTGCGCTTTTGAAAAGCAGGCCTATTCTGTGCCTTCACTGCCTCTTCTCTGTCACCCTTCTCTCTCTCTCTCTCTGAGTTCCCAGCATGCATTGTGTTTCTCCATTTCGCTACTAAATAGCAACCAAATGAGCCAAAATAGATATAAAAGGTAAATTAATGTGTAATGGTAACACAGCCTGCCATTGTCAACATTTCAATATTGGACCAAATAAAACATCGAAATGAAAACACCACCCTATGTGAAACATATATGTCCTCCTGGGCCTATATATACCCCTTGTCGAGTTAACGTGATTTAGAGAAGTAACAGTGGAACGCGCTTCGGAACTCGCTTCTAATGGCATCTGCTATACTGTGATGTCCCTCCAATAACTTGGCCCTATTTCACATTTAGTTTTACAATAAAAACACATTTATGCAATGACTTGACATAATGTAGGCTATATTTATGTGCATCATCCTTCCTGCAGCAGGCGAGAGAAAATGATATCTTTCTGGACAAACTTTCACCAATCTAATAGGCTATATTTTTCTAGCTGATGCATAGAACATTATTTTCACTTTGATATTGCTATAGTGTAGCGTATTTACATGCTTGCAGTATTTAAACTGCAGTTAGATTGGTTTGAGAAGCATCATAATATGGAATAATAGCCGATATATGGAGACAGACGGGATGAAGGGAGGTGGGGGGGGGGGGGGGATCAGAGGCTTGGGTTTCGTCTGGTTTTGCGGGACCAGTGGAATTGGAGCTAAAAAGGCAAGCGTGCCATTCGTTTATTGCACTTATCCAATGAGCATGACAGTGCATAATTTTACGCCTAAAAGGCGTGGTTGTAATGCTTTGGGCTGCATCTAGCGCCAGCACGACGATATCAAGTGCGCCTGTCCACGCCCACTGCTTTGATCTGCGCCTGCCGCTCGGCCTAGAAACTGCGCCGATGCAACGATAGGGCCCTATATGTCCAAACAAGATCTTGAAAAACTAATTCATGCTTTCATTTCTAGCAGGCTAGACTACTGCAACAGTCTTTTCAATGGTCTTCCCAAAAAAGCTATTAAACAACTACAGCTCATTCAGAATGCGGCTGCTAGAGTTCTAACAAGAACCAAGAAAGCTGAACACATTACACCAGTTCTCAAATCCCTGCATTGGCTGCCAGTAAATCTTAGAATAGACTTTAAAATTCTGCTAATAGTTTACAAATCTCTCAACGGGTCAGGCCCACACTACATCTCTGAAATGCTTCTACACTATGAACCATCCAGATCCCTGAGATCTTCAGGCACTGGTCTACTAATTGTCCCGAGGACCAAATCAAAACATGGTGAAGCCGCGTTCTCCCACTATGCCTCTCATAACTGGAACAAACTCCCTGAACACATTAGATCTGCCCCTACTCTGCCTATTTTTAAATCCAAGCTAAAGACCTTTATGTTTACTCTTGCTTTTAACTGCTACTAAACTACTGCCTCTCTCGGCCTGTAATTAAAAAAAAAAATTCCTGTACATTTCCAACAAATGGACTGTACATGTAATAATAATACTGAAGAATGCCTTGTAACTTATTTAAAACAGAAATAATGTTTCATGTTTGTTAATTTGAGTATATATTTTAACTAAAACTGTCGGCTGTGTTTTTTATGTGTTTTTTTTATATGTGCATTGCTTTGCTGCTTGTTTTTTCGATTATTTTTTTGTAAAGCACCTTGAATTGCCTTTGTGTATGAAAGGTGCTATATAAATAAAATTTGACTTGACTTGACTTGACAAGTGTAAATGCAATGTGTCCTCTCAATCTGCATACAGAAACTGTATGCAGATTGACAGGACACCCATTTTGGGTGATCAGATTGCAAGCTGATCACCAATCGGCAATCAGAAAACACATGTTAGTGCCAGGTGTAAATGGCCTCTATAGACTCTGGGTTCCCAGATTGATTCAATTCAAACCCATATTTGAACGTTTTTCTTGGCATATCATTACTTCCCATTTGGATGATAAAGCTCCCAAATCCAGTTGGCTTTCTTGTAATATTTGGTTTCTCCTTTCTATTGAATAAAGGGCAAGGGAAGGGATTTGGCAATCCCCCATATAGCTTTTATTTTTTCTGCCTTGAGGTTTCTCCTTTTTACTCTTCTCTAAGCGATTAATGCTTGACATAATTTAAGTTGTTACATCATATCAGTATTGTTATTATAATAATATTATTCTTAGCCTTAAATCAATATTACTCATGACACTTTCATGGAAGCAATGTTTGTCACGTGAGACTATGAACAACGAAATGTAAAGGCTTTTCAATGCATGACCCTGTAAATATTTGAAAGGAGGGGAAGGCAAGATATATAAGATGCATTTCTTCATGTCAGTTGGAAATAATGAACTGCATTCCAGCTGCGGATGTCGTTGCATAAATAAAACACTGTGTATTGTTTGTAATGACTATTTTGTGTCCTGCTATGTACCAACACCATAACTCATGTAGGAAGTGATTTGTCACATTCTGTAATATTTTGCTTTGTGATTTAAACTTCTGTATGTTGACTACATCATTATTCAACAGCGGCACACAACTTACACACTCGATACATAATACATTGTATACAGGAGTTAATTTCCATGAATTATTTCCAGGCATAAGCATGAATATTTATTTATAGAACATTTAAATCACATTAGGATACTATCCCTGTAACCTCTCACCTGTTTTACATAATCACAAAGAAATTTGGGAGGAGTATTTAAAGTGAAGCGTAATGTACTGAACACAAAACAAGCTAAAAAATTATTTGTTTTTATGCAAGTCCGGAAAGTTGGTTCTTGTTTGATTAAGCTTGCGTTGCCCAGAGACCTTAGAAGCATCGCGCCAAAAACCCATTCAAAAATCCCATAGGCGAAAACAGTGAAGAACCAGGAAGTGTTAGCATCTATGTTTTCCGGACTCGTTCCTGGGGCTCTCTATATTCTGCATTCACTCAGGCAGAAATGGCTCTGAGTGACAGCTAAACCAACCACTGATGCTCCAAAAATGACATGCCTGCATGACGTAACCTTTCAGCTGTTCCCAATGAGCTAATAAACTGACAGTCACCCTAGTGACGGATCGCACCAAATGTACAATAAATAACTCACGTTGTGATATTTGTTGTTGTGAATTAAAATCTGCGTGGCCGACTATGGACAACTATGAAAAAAAACATGACATTGTGAAATGGCTTCATCTATCGTGTCTTCATGGGGACCATCTCTCCTCTTCCTGGCAGGAGGTGATGTCAGTGGAGGAGGAGTCTAGCTCCTGTTACTGCCTAATGGACTCCACCAGCTGCCACCTGCTGCTGGACCAGCCGGGCTCGTACGCCCTGGTGGGCGAGCCCCTGACCCAGGCTGCCGTCAAGAGGCTGAAGCTGGCCGTGTTCGGGAGCCTGGAGGCCAGTTCCATGGACTACAGCCTGCGGGTCTACTGTGTGGACGACACACCGCACGCATTTCAGGTACTGTACAGGGGAGGAGCTGTGGTGGTATTTTATATCCCCCTTTATTCAAGATTAGGTTGACTGAGCATGCAGGATCAGGAAGTGCCTAGTAATAATAATATAAAAGTCATCTTTATCCATGAGAACTAAAAAAAAAAGGGATAAAAAAAACATGTTTTTTTTTTTTACAAAACCATCACAGTAATGAAAGCAAGATAAGAAATATAAAAGCAAAGCAAGAAAGACTTAAAAGAAGTAAAGCATAAAAGGGTAAGGGAGGTCAAAACAATTTAGATAATAATTAAACGATTATTACATAGATGCAAGTCAGTAGAAATTAGTTTTAAGAGGTGATTTAAAAGATGATAGAGATTTAGCAGCCTGCAGGGACTGCTAATGCTAAAGATCCAATCGCCTCTTGTTTACAATGTTACAATTTCACTTAGCAGACGCTTTGATCCAAAGAGACGTACATCTGAGCTTTATACAACACAAGCAATGATCTAGTCAGAAGACAACATGAGTAACTGCCATGAGGCCAAGCTTGAGTCCCAATGGACCCAGGTGCCACCAGCCAGTGCACAGAGTGCAGAGGATTTATTCATTATTCATGTCCCTCATTCATCATCATTCATGTGATTAACATTCATCTACATCTATTATCCCTTTTTCATCAATCCCTTTCATCATTCATGCCCATCAAGTGTGAAGGTGTTGGGGAAAGAGCTGCAGGGTCTTGAGTCTCTTCTTAAAGATAGAGAGAGAGACTCAGCAGATCGGATGGAGTTTGGTAAGTCGTTCCACCACCGGGGGAACTACAGAGGATAAGAGTCTAGCTAGTGACTTAGGGCCCTTTAGTGGTGGAAGTGCCAGGAGCCTTTCATTGGCAGAGCGTAGTGAGCGGGAGTGGGTGTAGACCTGAATGAGGGAGTTCAGGTAGGCAGAAGGGGGTGTAGAGCTGAATGAGGGAGTTCAGGTAGGCAGGAGGGGGTGCAGACCTGAATGAGGGAGTTCAGGTAGGCAGGAGGGGGTGTAGAGCTGAATGAGGGAGTTCAGGTAGGCAGGAGGGGGTGTAGACCTGAATGAGGGAGTTCAGGTAGGCAGGAGGGGGTGCAGAGCTGAATGAGGGAGTTCAGGTAGGCAGGAGGGGGTGTATACCTGAATGAGGGAGTTCAGGTAGGCAGGAGGGGGTGTAGACCTGAATGAGGGAGTTCAGGTAGGCAGAAGGGGGTGCAGACCTGAATGAGGGAGTTCAGGTAGGCAGGAGGGGGTGCAGACCTGAATGAGGGAGTTCAGGTAGGCAGAAGGGGGTGCAGACCTGAATGAGGGAGTTCAGGTAGGCAGGAGGGGGTGCAGACCTGAATGAGGGAGTTCAGGTAGGCAGGAGGGGGTGCAGACCTGAATGAGGGAGTTCAGGTAGGCAGGAGGGGGTGTAGACCTGAATGAGGGAGTTCAGGTAGGCAGGAGGGGGTGTAGAGCTGAATGAGGGAGTTCAGGTAGGCAGGAGGGGGTGTAGAGCTGAATGAGGGAGTTCAGGTAGGCAGGAGGGGGTGTAGACCTGAATGAGGGAGTTCAGGTAGGCAGGAGGGGGTGTAGACCTGAATGAGGGAGTTCAGGTAGGCAGGAGGGGGTGTAGAGCTGAATGAGGGAGTTCAGGTAGGCAGGAGGGGGTGCAGACCTGAATGAGGGAGTTCAGGTAGGCAGGAGGGGGTGTAGAGCTGAATGAGGGAGTTCAGGTAGGCAGACGCTGTTTTTGTTGCGGTTTTGTAAGCGAGTGTCAAAGCTTTGAATTTGATGGGGGCAGCCAGTGGAGGGAAATGTTTCTAATTAATTAACAAATTCCGAACTCGATCATTAGTAACGTTAATGAGCAATCAATTGAGTAATTGTAATTAAAAACAAAAGAAAATCCAAACCATACCAAATGTGTTTTTTCCTCAATAAAACCTTTATTTATACAGCAGCAACTTATTGTATATTTCTCACAGCATTGCATAGCATAGCCTATGCTATGAAACACATAGAAACGTAGAGGCATAACTTTTAGACATGTCAACATTTGCCCAGAATCTCCACCGCGGCCGCTGCCTTGGTCCTACAGGGGCTCACTTACCGCAGATTAGCAGATTGTAATTTTTTCTGCTCGCAGCGTCGCAGCTCTTAAACGCTGATGCCGAGTTGCTCAGCTCCAATCCAGGTGAGACTAGGATTCGAATGAACATTGTTCAAGTGATTGTTGTACGTGCGTCGCAACTCTTCCAACGAGCAAGTAATCGAGCTTTGATTAATTGTGTGCATCCCTATTTCTAATGCAATAGGGACCTCTTGTTCTGAATGCAGTTTGGTCTGGACTGTGGAACAGCCAATAAGAACCTTGTGTTCTCTTTCGTGTCAAGACTATGGCTAATGTATGAAATGCAAGGAACCTATCTATCACCTAGCTACTACGAGGTACCTGCTTAATTACGTACCTGGTTTGAATGTAGGTGATGCTCCACTCTCTCCACTCAGACAACCTAGTTTACAACCCACTTTTAATCTTGTGTGTGGAACAGCTAATATCAACATTCAAAACAATAGGTTCCTTTCATAGGAACCTATTGTTTTAAAGGTTAAAGGGTCTGTGATACCACTTGGTGCCTGAAAAGTGATCAGTGAAATCTTAAAAATCAACTGTTAAACTAAAAGATGTAACCAATGTAAAGATGCTAGAACTGGGGTGACATGATCTTGTCTTCTACTTCCGTTGACTAATGAGCAGCTCCAATGGAGCAAATGTATTTTCATTCACCTTCCTATGGCCCAGATTCAAACCCGCGGCACCTTGTGTGTGTACCGCATTTGCCTCGGGCCGTTCCTCAACACGTGCTCCGCACCAGCTCAACCACGTGAGTGAGTGACTGCAGATTCATTGCCCTTGTGAAACAATACTGCGCTGTTGATCGCGGGGACTCTGTAACATCCTGACAGATTCCCATCGGCTGGTTTTTATAGACACAGACAAAGCCCATCGTACTGTAATCACTGCCATTCAAATGTTAACCAATCTTTCTTTTTGATCGTGCTTGACTTGATTATCCTTCAGCGACCTATAGGGTATTTAAGCAATATCACACGAGAGGGAGTGCATTGTTGGCTAATATTGGCACTGCTGTGATTCGGTCGCAGGCACGAGGCCGCAGGCCGAGTGCCGTAGATAATCACAGCAGTGCCAATATTAGACAACAATGCACGACCTCGAGTGTGATATTGCTTTTATACAACAGTTCTATTAAACAAAGCTGATTAAAAAAATGACAAAAAGCTGAGAAAATAAATTATTTCTGTATTTATTCCTCCGCCAACAAAAAATAGTCCCCCCAGCTTTCCCTTTGCAGAAAATGTAGCCTAATCAGCCTAATTAACTGCAGGCTGTCTACTCTACCACTGTCTACTCTACAGCTGTGAAGCATTTTGTTGATTAGCGCAGCTGTGAAGCGGAGTGATCTACACACAGTGAAGCGCCAGTGCATTATCGTGAAATATAGGCACTCGTAGGATCCCTCTTGTCCAATCAAATTGCTCGGCCGGAACTACCTGTTGTATAATTAGGCATTGAGATCTCATCAGCGAACATCAGGGAAATCAAGCTTCTGTCTTTCCCCGGAGAGACAAGACTAACGGAACAGAACAGAGGCGAGCCGAGCTGAACGGAGCACACCGCGCCCCGAGACTGTCCACGCCTCTCTGTCATGTAGCAGCCGTCAGCGGCAGCTGGCTTTCAAATGCATTCTGGATTTTACTTCATGAATTCCCAGCGTGCCGAGCAGATGCCAGACTTTTGCACGTCCCCGGGGTCCTAGTGCCGCTTCTCTGCTGTGTTTCTTCTGAGCTCCGGCACAAAGTCAATCACAGGCCAAATTTGTGGACAACAGGAGGCCCGTAGCAAACACAAAGGGCTCTATCTTCCGACAGGCGCTATCCCCTAATAGCGCTTGCGCACCTGTTTGCGCTTGCCTTAAGGCACGGAAGATAGCACTCCGCCTTGCGCCGTCCGCCAGGTGTTCTGCCGAGTTTTGCTCCCCTGCCCAAAAAAAAGCATACCCACCTCACGGGAGCATACTTGTAATGATTTATACAGAAATGTAACTGTTTAAAAGTGATATACCGTAAATTCCGGACTATAAGCCGCACCGGTGTATAAGCCGCACCTTCAAAGTTGACTATTTTTTTCTTATATAAGCCGCACCGGACTATAAGCCGCGGGTGTTTTAATGGTATTTTTTTTTTGTTTTTTTGTTTTTTGTGTTTTAATGTTTAATTACCATAAGGGTTCATGCACAGAGGGGATTGTAGAGGAAGCTCCCATTTATTAACATTTCAACAAAACAACATAACACAACACCACCTGTGTTGTTTTTTACAGTGCACACAGTGTCATACAGTGTGGTGAAAAGAGGGCAAGAGAGGAAATTAAAACTTATTATAGTTATATAGGATTTATAGTTAGAAAGAGTGCTAAAAAAGAGAGTTTTTTTTTTTTTTTTTTTGAAAAAATCCATAGATAAGCCGCACCGTTATATAAGCCGCAGGGGCCAAAAAAGGCCAAAAAACGGGAAAAAAGGTGCGGCTTATAGTCCGGAATTTACGGTAATTGTCTGGTAGACGTGACCTCCATGATTTCTAAGTTAAAACAGCCCCGAAATATGTTGGGGATGCAATTCTCGGCCGGGATGCGGAAAGGTTCACGGCACGTGTCGCAAGCGCAAATTAGAGCCGTGCCAAAATCATCTGCGCCCCAAAATGCCTGCGCAAACGGGATTTGGGCAGTCCTTAACTACCAGAATTATTCACAGGCGTGGCCAGGCAATGACATCATCACTGATGACATCGCTGATGACATCACATCACTAGCTAATTAAAAAATCTGATTCCATCAGGTCACCCGCACGGGTACCCTTTACACACCCTGAAGGTTTCAGCCCGATCGCATGTAAAACAGCATAGCTGTGGCTGAACACAGAACTTGAAACAGACAAACAAAGTCCACATACTCTATGTTATAATACGATAGATAGAAGAGAACATTATTTCCAGATTGATGAACAGGTTTGGCCGGTCCCATGTTTCCAAAATGGCCTGCATTTATATAGCGCTTTTATCCAAAGCGCTTTACAGTCAGTAGGTACATTCACCCATTCACACACCGATGGCGGCAGGTTACCACGCAGGATGCTGGCACACCAACGGGAGCAATTTGGGGTTCAGTGTCTTACCCAAGGACACTTCCACATGCAGACTGGAGGAGCCGGGAATCAAACCACCGACCTCTTTTATCCAAAGCAATTAGCGGACGACCCGCTCTACCTCCTGAGCAATACCATTCACCTCAGCTTTCAACTGGTAAATGCTACTAGAAAATACTGTTCACTCAGCTTTCAGATTTTAAATACTACTTGGGAACTCTTGATGAACTCTGATCTCAACAACAACAAGGATATACAGTAGATGTATTTTCTTACCTGGCCCCAGACCTCCAAATCTACCCACTACACAAAGTTGACTGCTTCTGGTCTGGCATCATACAACAGTGGTTTCTCATGTTGAAAAAACACCTGGTCTAATGAGTGGCAAGGGGACTAATGATTAGCCAATCAGCACCAATAAGTGGAGCAATGGGCGGGACCAATGCAGTTTTCAAGATCAAGTGTGCCAGACCTAACAGCAATGGTGACCGCGATAGAGCAGATAGATAAATCAATTAAAAGCACCAATTACTTCCGAACAGCACTTTGCTTTGAAGGCATTTATTTAAAGGGGAGATGTTTTTTGCCTTCTCCCCACTGGAGTAGATTCAGGCAGATATCTTGGTCAAGTCTTCCTCAGGGATTTCCCCTGCAGAAATCAGTTAGGGTGGTGGTGAGGATTTCCCCTGCAGAAATCAGTTAGGGTGGAGGTGAGGATTTCCCCTGCAGAAATCAGTTAGGGTGGAGGTGAGGATTTCCCCTGCAGAAATCGGTTAGGGTGGAGGTGAGGATTTCCCCTGCAGAAATCAGTTAGGGTGGAGG